>NC_034188.2:21983323-22626015 GCF_002021735.2 Oncorhynchus kisutch
ATTATTAAAGTGGCTGGAGTTGAGTCAGTGTCATTGACAGTGTGTTGGCAGCAGCCACTCAATGTTAGTGGTGGCTGTTTAACAGTCTGATGGCCTTGAGATAGAAGCTGTTTTTCAGTCTCTCGGTCCCAGCTTTGATGCACTTGTACTGACCTCGCCTTCTGGATGACAGCGGGGTGAACAGGCAGTGGCTCGGGTGGTTGATGTCCTTGATGATCTTTATGGCCTTCCTGTAGCATCGGGTGGTGTAGGTGTCCTGGAGGGCAGGTAGTTTGCCCCCGGTGATGCGTTGTGCAGACCTCACTACCCTCTGGAGAGCCTTACGGTTGAGGGTGGTGCAGTTACCATACCAGGCGGTGATACAGCCCGCCAGGATGCTCTCGATTGTGCATCTGTAGAAGTTTGTGAGTGCTTTTGGTGACAAGCCGAATTACTTCAGCCTCCTGAGGTTGAAGAGGCGCTGCTGCGCCTTCATCACAATGCTGTCTGTGTGAGTGGACCAATTCAGTTTGTCTGTGATGTGTATGCCAAGGAACTTAAAACTTGCTACCCTCTCCACTACTGTTCCATCGATGTGGATAGGGGGGTGTTCCCTCTGCTGTTTCCTGAAGTCCACAATCATCTCCTTAGTTTTGTTGACGTTGAGTGTGAGGTTATTTTCCTGACACCACACTCCGAGGGCCCTCACCTCCTCCCTGTAGGCCGTCTCGTCGTTGTTGGTAATCAAGCCTACCACTGTTGTGTCGTCCGCAAACTTGATGATTGAGTTGGAGGCGTGCGTGGCCACGCAGTCGTGGGTAAACAGGGAGTACAGGAGAGGGCTCAGAACGCACCCTTGTGGGGCCCCAGTGTTGAGGATCAGCGGGGAGGAGATGTTGTTGCCTACCCTCACCACCTGGGGGCGGCCCGTCAGGAAGTCCAGTACCCAGTTGCACATGGCGGGGTCAAGACCCAGGGTCTCGAGCTTGATGACGAGCTTGGAGGGTACTATGGTGTTGAATGCCGAGCTGTAGTCGATGAACAGCATTCTCACATAGGTATTCCTCTTGTCCAGATGGGTTAGGGCAGTGTGCAGTGTGGTTGAGATTGCATCGTCTGTGGACCTATTTGGGCGGTAAGCAAATTGGAGTGGGTCTAGGGTGTCAGGTAGGGTGGAGGTGATATGGTCCTTGACTAGTCTCTCAAAGCACTTCATGATGACAGATGTGAGTGCTACGGGGCGGTAGTCGTTTAGCTCAGTTACCTTAGATTTCTTGGGAACAGGAACAATGGTGGCCCTCTTGAAGCATGTGGGAACAGCAGACTGGTATAGGGATTGATTGAATATGTCCGGCCAGCTGGTCTGCGCATGCTCTGAGGGCGCGGCTGGGGATGCCGTCTGGGCCTGCAGCATTGCGAGGGTTAACACGTTTAAATGTCTTACTCACCTCGGCTGCAGTGAAGGAGAGACCGCATGTTTTAATCGTTGCTATGGGAACGACATCTTCAACGCACGTTCTAATGAACTCGCACACCGAATCAGCGTATTCGTCAATGTTGTTATCTGACGCAATACGAAACATCTCCCAGTCCACGTGATGGAAGCAGTCTTGGAGTGTGGAGTCAGCTTGGTCGGACCAGCGTTGGACAGACCTCAGCGTGGGAGCTTCTTGTTTTAGTTTCTGTCTGTAGGCAGGGATCAACAAAATGGAGTCGTGGTCAGCTTTTCTGAAAGGGGGGCGGGGCAGGGCCTTATATGCGTCGCGGAAGTTAGAGTAACAATGATCCAAGGTCTTTCCACCCCTGGTTGTGCAATCGATATGCTGATAAAATTTAGGGAGTCTTGTTTTCAGATTAGCCTTGTTAAAATCCCCAGCTACAATGAATGCAGCCTCCGGATAAATTGTTTCCAGTTTGCAGAGAGTTAAATAAAGTTCGTTCAGAGCCATCGATGTGTCTGCTTGGGGGGGGATATATACGGCTGTGATTATAATCGAAGAGAATTCTCTTGGCAGATAATGCGGTCTACATTTGATTGTGAGGAATTCTAAATCAGGTGAACAGAAGGATTTGAGTTCCTGTATGTTTCTTTCATCACACCATGTCACGTTGGCCATAAGGCATACGCCCTCACCCCTCTTCTTACCAGAAAGATGTTTGTTTCTGTCGGCGCGATGCGTGGAGAAACCCGTTGGCTGCACCACTTCGGATAGCGTCTCTCCGGTGAGCCACGTTTCTGTGAAGCAAAGAACGTTACAGTCTCTGATGTCCCTCTGGAATGCTACCCTTGCTCGGATTTCATCAACCTTGTTGTCAAGAGACTGGACATTGGCAAGAAGAATGCTAGGGAGTGGTGCACGGTGTGCCCGTCTCCGGAGTCTGACCAGAAGACCGCCTCGTTTCCCTCTCTTTCGGAGTCGTTTTTTTGGGTCGCTGCATAGGATCTGCTCCGTTGTACTGTTTGTAAGGATCCGCGACGCGAAAAACATATTCTTGGTCGTACTGATGGTGAGTTGACGCTGATCTTATATTCAGTAGTTCTTCTCGACTGTATGTAATGAAACCTAAGATGACCTGGGGTACTAATGTAAGAAAAAACACGTAAAAAAACAAAAAACTGCATAGTTTCCTAGGAACGCGAAGCGAGGCGGCCATCTCTGTCGGCGCCGGAAGTTTCCCTACTGTAGTGTGGCCAGAGGATGACTATCAGACCAGAGAGATTGGCTGGCTGGCAGGGACAGGGGGTGTGGCGGTGGTGGAGAGAGCCCCATTCTAATTCATCATGCCTGTGCTGTGCTGCGTGTGACTGGGCTGCAGAAGGCCTCTAAGTGAATTAGGATACTGTTGAAGTCATGCCATCGATCACGGGAATGCTGTTCCCCATAATTAGTTTATCTTAAATGTAATGATCATCATTTTTGAGCACCAGGTTGGGGGGGGGGGGGGGGGGCAATCCTAACAGTGCTCCTCCCCTGAGCACTGTGACTGGTAATTTAATAAATGAAAGGCTATAATAGGTTTAGGGGCAGGAGGAAGTGTAGATTATCGGTTTGGAGGTCTGCGGCGAGTTATTCTTTTGGGTGATTTATTAAAATAATAGAGCGCGCTGCATGCTGAGGATCATTTAATAACACAGGGCACACAGAGTGAGGACAGACTAATTATGGATGACACCCCTCCAGCGGTCCAGCTCTCCCTTTTCTCTCTCACTCTCTCTTTCTTTCTCTCCTCCCACATACAGTGTGTACATACACTCACACACACAAACAAAAGCACAGTACTGTACGACAGATCTAACAATGAACGTCTGCGCCCTCAGATTCCAGGCTGGGGTGATTCAGTGTCATGGTGATTGAATGAGAGAGAGAGAGAACTCCTGTAGCTCTGTCCCACGCTGGGTATGTACATAGTCGATGGTAGGCTTCAAGGGGACTCCTACGGTAGGTACACCTACAGTGGCTCGTTCTTTAAAAGTTGTAGCGTACTGCGGCACAGCTTGCGTGGTGCCGCAGAATTCTTTAGCACGTTATTTAAGTGCCAACCAATGGTACCATTAACCTCTCTTGGGTAAGGGGCAGGATTTTGAATTTTGGATGAAAAGCATGCACAAATTAAACGGCCTGCTACTCAGCCCCAGAAGATATGATATGCATATAACTGGTAGATTTGGATAGAAAACATTCTAAAACTGTTAACATAGTGTCTGTGAGTATAACAGAACTGATTTAGCAGGTGAAAACCTGAGAAAAATCCATTCAGGAAGAAGTTTTTTTTGTTGGTTTTGTAGTTTTCTATTCAATGGCATTACAGTATCCATTGACTTATGACTCCATTTGCAGGTCCTATGCCTTCCACTAGATGTCAACAGTCTTTAGAAATCGTTTCAGGCTTGTATTCTTATAAATGAGGGAGTAAGACCAGTCTGAACGAGTGGACCCTAACGTGACGCAGAGTTTTTTTCAGGCTCATGTGCATTTCTTGTTTACCTTTTATATTGACAACGTTATTGTCCGGTTGAAATATTATAGATCATTTAGGCTAAAAAACAACCTGAGGGTTGAATATAAACATCGTTTGACATGATTCTATGAACTTTACAGATACAATTTGGATTTTTTTTGGCTGATTGTTTTGACTGAGTTTGAGCCTGTGGATTACTGAAGAAAACGCACTAACAAAACGGAGGTTTTTGGATATAAAGAGACTTCATTGAACAAAAGGAAAATTTATTGAGTAAATGAATGTCTTCTGATTGCCACCATATGAAGATCATCAAAGGTAAGGGATTAATTTTATCTCCATTTCTGAGTTTTGTAACGCTTCTGCTTGGCTGGTTACTGTCTGTAATAATTTTTCAACTGGGCTATGTTCTGGGCTAGGTATGCTTTCGCCTAAAAGCATTTTATAAATATGACACTGTGGTTGGTTTAACAAGAAGTTAATCTTTAAACCTATGTCAAATATGTTTTGTTTTCAGAATTTTTATAATGAGCATTTCTGTAATTGAATTTGGCGCTCTGCAACCTCACTGGATGTTTGCCAGATGGGACGCTAGCGTCCCACATACCCTAGAGAGGTTAATGCTAGTTAGTGCTAGTTGACCACCAGAGGGAATCTTTGAGAAGCATTTGATAGCCTTCAATAGTGGCTGTACTAGAGAATTTAAAACCTTTTTTGTAAGAACATAGTATATGATTTAATTAATTTGCTTAATATTATGGTGTTTCTATTCCAAGAAAAATGAAGGATGGAATGGAAAATATGGCGCTGTACAATGTGACGGTCGGGAGTAGGCTACAGTATTTGTCTATTTAGCTAAACAATCCCTGTGTCTTGCGGGCACTCGGGAGACAGGGTTTCAATTCTCAGATGGGGAATTTGTTCTAAACTGGCTTGCCTAGTTAAATAAAGGTTACACTAAGAGCATGACATTTCTACACCCTAATTGTAGTCTAAGCAATACCCAAACTGAGATTCGGGGAAAATAAAAAATCTCATTGATTTATCAAGACCAGTCCCCATGCTTGTCTCAGAGCAGTGCGAAACGGTGCTAAAATAGTTATAGGCTTCAAATCCTATCGCTTCTAACTTCAATATGCTCTTTAAATAAATAAGACCTACACCACTTTTAACAGCCCATTACTCAACACTAGTGAGACTCATGTCGCCTACGGTAGGCCTACAGTATATATTTAAAAAATGAGGGACTAAGCCAATAAATACATATAGAGGATTGGAGGATACTAAATTTAAACCAAAAGCCGCCTCATGGGTCTCCCGGTGGCGGCCGGCACGGGTATCTGTAGCAACGCATTTTGCATTGCGATGCGGTGCGGTGGTTTAGACAGCTGTGCCACATTAAATAGTACCCGAAAAAGAAGATCTCAACTGGATCTCAACTGGCAGCTTCCTTAAATAGTTCCCGTAAAACACCAGTCTCAACATCAACAGTGAAGAGGCGACTGTTTTTTCCTTTTTTTACGATTTGCACATCATTACAACACTGTATATAGACATAATATGACCTTTGAAATGTCTTTATTCCTTTGGAACTTTTGTGAGTGTAATGTTTACTGTTTATTTTTATTTATTTTTTTCACCTTTGTTTATTATCTATTTCACTTGTTTTGGCAATGTAAACATGTTTCTCATGCCAATAAAGCCCCTTAGGTTGAATAAATTGGAAAGAGAGAGAGAGCGCGAGAGAGAGCGAGCAGCATAGGTTTCTGTCTCTATAGACCTGCTCAAATTTCTTAATCTATAATTAAGGATTAGACTTTATTGAAGAGTAGAAAATGACAGTTCTTCCTCCAGAATATAGGATTCTTTGGGATAAGAGGGAATGGTAATGTAACCTGCTCAGGGTTGCCCAGCGCCTCATCAGCAATAGATGTTTAAATCATTAGAAAGTACAAACAAATAAAGAAGAAGCAAGGGACTGGCACGTCTGAACTGACTCACCGTTACAGCAGCCAGTCAGCTGGATCATTAGGGACTGGCACGTCTGAACTGACTCACCGTTACAGCAGCCATTCAGCTGGATCATTAGGGACTAGCACGTCTGAACTGACTCACCGTTACATCAGCCAGTCAGCTGGATCAACAGGGACTGGCACGTCTGAACTGACTCACTGTTACATCAGCCATTCAGTTGGATCATTAGGGACTGGCACGTCTGAACTGACTCACCGTTACAGCAGCCATTCAGCTGGATCATTAGGGACTGGCACGTCTGAACTGACTCACCGTTACAGCAGCCAGTCAGCTGGATCATTAGGGACTGGCACGTCTGAACTGACTCACCGTTACATCAGCGATTCAGCTGGATCAACAGGGACTGGCACGTCTGAACTGACTCACCGTTACAGCAGCCATTCAGCTGGGTCATTAGGGACTGGCACGTCTGAACTGACTCACCGTTACAGCAGCCATTCAGCTGGATCAATAGGGACTGGCACGTCTGAACTGACTCACTGTTACAGCAGCCATTCAGCTGGATCAATAGGGACTGGCACATCTGACCTGACTCACCGTTACAGCAGCCAGTCAGCTGGATCATTAGGGACTGGCACGTCTGAACTGACTCACCGTTACATCAGCCAGTCAGCTGGATCATTGGGGACTGGTACGTCTGAACTGACTCACCGTTACAGCAGCCAGTCAGCTGGATCATTAGGGACTGGTACGTCTGAACTGACTCACCGTTACAGCAGCCAGTCAGCTGGATCAATAGGGACTGGCACGTCTGAACTGTCTCACCGTTACAGCAGCCAGTCAGCTGGATCATTAGGGACTGGCACGTCTGAACTGACTCACCGTTACAGCAGCCTGTCAGCTGGATCAATAGGGACTGGCACGTCTGAACTGACTCACCGTTACAGCAGCCAGTCAGCTGGCTCCCTCCAAAATGTAGATGTGTTCTGTCTGTACCCAGGTCTGATTTAATGATTCTTCTCCACCACCCACCACCTTCAGGGGCTTGCCTCCAGCCCTGCCTGCCTCTTCTTTTGATAGATCTGTCTCTTCTCTCTCTTTCTGCTGTCTCTCTCTCTAGTTCCACAGTCTGAGGCTGAAGGCTAGCTCCTCCACCACTCGCCTCATCAATTCCGCCAGCGGCCTCTGTCTATTGGCCTTATTGATCGAGGATTATCGTATCAGTGTAAATAGAAGGAGAAAATCACACATCGATAGCAGACTGTTCCTAAAGCTGCCAATTCAGCCAGCCCCTGGCCGCGGGATCCCTGGAGGTTGGCCTTGTTGTGACCCTTGATGATCCCATTGGAGATAGATAGATATAGATAGATAGATAGATAGATAGATAGATAGATAGATAGATAGATAGATAGATAGATAGATAGATAGATAGATAGATAGATAGATAGATAGATAGATAGATAGATAGATAGATAGATAGATAGATAGATAGATAGATAGATAGATAGATAGATAGATAGATAGATAGATAGATAGATAGATAGATAGATAGATAGATTAGATAGATAGATAGATAGATAGATAGATAGATAGATAGATAGATAGATAGATAGATAGATAGATAGATAGATAGATAGATAGATAGATAGATAGATAGATAGATAGATAGATAGATAGATAGATAGATAGATAGATAGATAGATAGATAGATAGATAGATAGATAGATAGATAGATAGATAGATAGATAGATAGATAGATAGATAGATAGATAGATATTGCTCCCGTATGTATGTATGTATGTATGTATGTATGTATGTATGTATATGAGTGAGTGAGAAATAGTTGTAAATATCCCTTTTTTTTCTCCAAATTGCACTGGCCTGGAAAATTGCTTCATTACTAAACATTGAATATTTATGGTGTAAACAGTTTGAAATATCCTAACTTGACTTATTTATTAAATGTTTAATGAATGCTCCAAGACGTTTGGTTTGTGTAATGACTACATCAGGATTCTGTCTGGGTCTGTCTGGCAGCGTCTTGTTCAAAGAGTTGTACATAACTGTAGATAATCTGATAATGTGACTCAATGGAATGATACGGTAGAGCTGCCCCCTCTTTAAAACTCACTGTGAATCTATATCTGGACAGCTTCGTGAAGAATCTTGAAGACTCAAATTAATTAGCTGGCATAAATGGTGAAATATATGCACTGGTACTGTGTGGTGAGTTAGAAGCTGTTGATTTTGGAGTACCCTCCTATCACATTCCCTTGTGAGGTCCTTGTGTGGAGCCTGGGATTTGTCTGGGGTTTGCCTTGGGCTACTGTCTCTCTGCTGGGAGACACTTATTTCCTCCTCTCCCAGTCTGTTCCTGAAGGCCCTCCATCCAGTTTGTTTTGGAATGAGGAAGAAATTGGAAAACTCATTAATTATGAATGCCATTCGTTTATTTACTTAAATTATAGCAGATTAATAGTGCCACGTTTGGTGTTCAAATGTAAATGTGTGAGATGCGGCCCTTTGAACAGTGGTGATTGAAACACATTATAGTAGTCGTCTGCATTAGAGACGTATGCAACTGTTTGTTTATGTTCTCTGTTATATGTCAATAACCTTCATCTGAACCGGGATGATGTGTTACGGCAGCAAATGAGTCATTATTTTCCCCTGCTGCCATGAATTTCATCACTCTGGTTGGAACAGCCAGTTCCGTGGACAGAGGAGGAGGTTTTTTCTAAATGTCTTTATAGTCTGCTGTGAGAAAGGCAGCTCGTTGTTGCGAGCACCGAGATAATAGAAACAGGTTAGAGAGGTTAGGAGGGTCTTCTGAGAGCAGAGCCTGTTAGCAGGTCCGAGGTTAGTGGGCTAGACTGAGGTGAACACACTGAAAGCAGACAGCAGCCATTGTTCTAAAGACACCAGCCCCTTATTTTCCCACAATTCACCACAGGATTCTATCAGCTGTCAGCTGAGGCTCACCTCCATCAAGTGGACAAAGGAAATGAAGTGACCTTACTACGCTGCTGTTCTTCACACTCTCAAGTAGAACATTAGCGCTTCCCTTTTATGAATTATTTACATGCACAAGCACTACTTGGAGAGACTGAGTGGTGAAAGAAAGAATGTCTCCAAGAGGTCTATTTTAAACACTTTAATGGGACCTAGGATACTAATTACGTTTCTTCTTCCAGAGAATGACGTGGACAACACTTGGGTATTGGAGAAAGCCACAGTATTTCTACTTACATAAAAAAAAATGGAATGTAGAAAAAGAGGGTATTCTTAGAACTATTCCTAGTACGCCATGGATCTGTCAATGGTTGCCTTGTCATTTCAGCTAGGGTTATCTCAGAGTGATGTGTGTAGATCGATGGTCCTTTACTGTCCTTTACTGTTGGGTTATTCTAGTGCTGGCAAGATGCCATGTCCTCCTCCTACTCTGCCATCCTACTAGCAATGGGCAGTGGCGGGCTCTGCTAGGGCAGGGCATAGGAACACCATGCCACACTATATTACCCACAGGGCCTTGTCCTCTTCCTTTATCTTTAATTATTAACCTGAACTGGCTCTGAGACTCAGAATTCTGCTTTGGAACCAAACGGCCACTAGGCAAGCCCTGGGGGCAGGATAGTTAGCTACTTCTTTAAGGACTTGACCTGGCTCAGACAAGCTGGACCTTAGTAAATAGCTATTGGTCCATGGCACAGTGTAGTTATTTGACACATGGCTCTGTTTCACTGCAGAGCCTAGTGCCACAGCTATGTCCCAGAGCCTAGTGCCACCGCTATGTCCCAGAGCCTAGTGCTATGGCTATGTCCAAGAGCCTAGTGCCACGGCTGTGTCCCATAACCTAGTGCCACAGCTATGTCCCATAACCTAGTGCCACAGCTATGTCCCATAACCTAGTGCCACAGCTATGTCCCATAACCTAGTGCCACAGCTATGTCCCATAACCTAGTGCCACAGCTATGTCCCATAACCTAGTGCCACAGCTATGTCCCAGATTTGATCTCCAAGCTGCCATATGCCCCCTCACCCTGTCACAGAAAAACACAATAATCAATGGTGTGTTGACAAAAAGATCCCCATCGTTACATCATGTTTAATTTCCACTATCCTGTCCAGTGTGTCTCAGGTCCTCTATAACCGGTCTTTAGACTATAGTGGGTGGAGCGTCTTTAGATGGCTTCAGTAGCAGTGGAGGCTGCTGAGGGGAGGACGGCTCACAATAATGCCTGGAGGAGAGCCAACAGAATGGCATCAAACACATGGAAATCATGTGTTTGTTGTATTTTATACCATTCCACCAATTCCACTTCTGCCATTAGCACGAGCCCATCCTCCACAATTAACGTGCCTCCATCCTCCTGTGTTCAGTAGTGTGGGTTTTATTGTGTTATAAAGCGGATCCAACATATGAACCAGTAGCATGACAGAGAGTTGAAAGAGTGTGGAATATTAAGTACGTAGGTGGTGAGAAAGTAAACGGCCTCCTGAAGGCATTTATCATCAACCGCTAGAGCTGTTACCTTCTCCAGCAGACCCACAGTACCATACACCCCTGCAACATCTTCTTCAGCTAGTCTAGTGTTGACACTTTCAATAGGGAGAATAAATAGCTTATTATAAAGCATGATGTCAATTTCCATTGTTCTGCAGTTACAGTTGCTAGACCCCTTAGGAATTACTTGGATTTCTACATAAATTTGTCAAAAAATTTGATCTGATCTTCCTCTAAGTCACAACAATAGACAAACACAGTGTCCTGAAACAAACAACACACCAATTATTGTATTGTTCTTGTCTATATTGAATACATCATTTAAACATTCACAGTGTAGGTTGGAAAAGGTCTGTGAACCCCAAGGCTAATGACTTGCCCTAAAGCTAATTGGAGTCAGGACTCAGCTAACCTGGAGTCCAATCAATGAGACGAGGTTGGAGATGTTGGTTAGAGCTGCCCTGCAATATAAAAAACACGGACCAAATGTGAGTTTGCTATTCACATGAAGCATTACCTGTTGTGAACCATGCCTAGAACAAAAGAGATCTAAGAAGACCTAAGACTAAGAATTGTTGACTTGCATAAAGCTGGAAATGGTTCCAAAAGTATCTCTAAAAGCTGTAATGTTCATCAGTCCACGGTAAGACAAATTGTCTATAAATTGAGAAAGTTTAGCACTGTTGCTACTCTCCCTAAGAGTGGCAGTCCTGCAAAGATGACTGCAAGAGCTCAGTGCAGAATGCCCAATGAGGTTAAGAAGAATCCTAGAGTGTCAGCTATAGACTTACAGAAATCTCTGGAACATGGTAACATCTCTGCTGACAAGGCTATGATATGTGAAACAGTAAACAAGAATGGTGTTCATGGGGAGGACACCACGGAAGAAGCCAGTGGTATCCAAAAAAAACATTGCTGCACGTCTGAAGTTTGCAAAAGAGCACCTGGATGTTCCAGGATATGTTCCAAAATACACTGTGGATAAATGAAACTAAAGTTGAGTTGTTTGGAAGGAACACACAACACTATGTGTGGAGAAAAAAAGGCACAGCACACCAACATCTGAACCTCATCCCAACTGTAAAATATGGTTGAGGGAGCATCATGGTTTGGGGCTGCTTTGCTGCCTCAGGGCTGGACAGCTTGCTATCATTGACGGAAAAATGAATTCCCAAGTTTATCAAGACATCTGGCTATCTGTCCGTCAATTGAAGCTCAACAGAAGTTGGGTGATGCAA
Source organism: Oncorhynchus kisutch (assembly GCF_002021735.2). Taxonomy (NCBI): domain Eukaryota; kingdom Metazoa; phylum Chordata; class Actinopteri; order Salmoniformes; family Salmonidae; genus Oncorhynchus; species Oncorhynchus kisutch. The sequence continues at coordinate 21,994,979 of NC_034188.2, forward strand.
CAGGACAACAACTCAAAACACAGAAGTAAATCAACAACAGAATGGCTTCAACAGAAGAAAATACTTCTGGAGTGGCCCAGTCAGAGTCCTGACCTCAACTCGATTGAGATGCTGTGGCATGACCTCAAGAGCGGTTCACACCACACATCCCAAGAATATTGCTGAACTGAAACAGTTTTGTAAAGAGGAATGGTCCAAAACTCCTCCTGACCGTTGTGCAGGTCTGATACGCAACTACAGAAAACATTTGGTTGAGGTTAATGCTGCCAAAGGAGGGTCAACCAGTTATTAAATCCAAGAGTTAACATACTCTTTTCACCCTGCACTGTGAATGTTTACACACTGTGGTCAATGAAAACATGACAGAGTATAATTGTGTGTGTTATTAGTTTAGGCAGACTATGTTTGTCTATTATTATTATTATTATTATTTACCTTTATTTAACTAGGTAGGCAAGTTGAGAACACCTTTATTTAACTAGGTAGGCAAGTTGAGAACACCTTTATTTAACCAGGTAGGCAAGTTGAGAACAAGTTCTCATTTACAATTGCGACCTGGCCAAGATAAAGCAAAGCAGTTCGACAGATAAAACGACACAGAGTTACACATGGAGTAAAACAGACATACAGTCAATAATACAGTATAAACAAGTCTATATACAATGTGAGCAAATGAGGTGGGAAGGGAGGTAAAGGCAAAAAAGGCCATGGTGGCAAAGTAAATACAATATAGCAAGTAAAACACTGGAATGGTAGTTTTGCAATGGAAGAATGTGCAAAATAGAAATAAAAATAATGGGGTGCAAAGGAGCAAAATAAATAAATAAATAAAAATTAAATACAGTTGGGAAAGAGGTAGTTGTTTGGGCTAAATTATAGGTGGGCTATGTACAGGTGCAGTAATCTGTGAGCTGCTCTGACAGTTGGTGCTTAAAGCTAGGGAGGGAGATAAGTGTTTTCAGTTTCAGAGATTTTTGTAGTTCGTTCCAGTCATTGGCAGCAGAGAACTGGAAGGAGAGGCGGCCAAAGAAAGAATTGGTTCTGGGGGTGACTAGAGAGATATACCTGCTGGAGCGTGTGCCACAGTTGGGAGATGCTATGGTGACCAGCGAGCTGAGATAACGGGGGACTTTGCCTAGCAGGGTCTTGTAGATGACATGGAGCCAGTGGGTTTGGCGACGAGTATGAAGCGAGGGCCAGCCAACGAGAGCGTACAGGTCGCAATGGTGGGTAGTATATGGGGCTTTGGTGTGACTTATTGTTGTGACTTAGATGAAGATCAGGTCGAATTTTATGACCAATTTATGCAGAAATCCAGGTAATTCCAAAGGGCTCACATACTTTTTGTTGTCACTGTATATGATGTATTTGATGAAATTGATAATCAGATGTCAGATGCATTATTCTCTTAATAACAGTTTGCCTTGTTGAGAGAGAGAGAGAGAGAGAGAGAGAGAGAGAGAGAGAGAGAGAGAGAAAGAGAGAGAGCGAGAGGGAGAGAGAGAGAGATGCTGTGTGATTGATGGGGCTGTCTCCAGCTGTCTTCAGGCTGTGTGGATCTGGGAGTCATGTCAATGACAGGCGGACTCATCGCGACCAACTCTGTGTCACTGCTGAGCGAGCCAGCACCACAGCACTGAGTGCTGGGCAGAGAGAGCACAAGGCCGGGCGTGTGGCTGGCGCCAAACATGAAGCAGAGCACAAGGCTGCTCTTAGCAAAATGATGACACAAAAGAAATCTGCGTCACAGCGCATCAGTGCATTAGTCACACACGCCAGTGGAATGAGATCAGTCCGGGGTCACAGAGGGCTAGGTAGTGCTGCTGAAATATGAGGCTACAGTAAAGCTTTGTCTATCACACAGTAAATGTTTATCTATACAAACATGTATACTTTTTTTCTCTCTCTATGTCCTTCTCTACATGTTCTCTCTTTCTCTCTATTTCTCTTTCTTCTCTCGTTCTTTCTCTAAATCTCTCCTACCCAGCATCCCTGTGGCCACGTCTCGGACCAGTGACCCGGGCCACTCTAGTGGCGCCTCGGCCAGCTCCAGTGAATCAGAGAGCAGCTCTGAGTCGGATTCAGACAGTGAGAGCAGCTCCAGTGACAGCGAGTGTAACGGGGCCTCCCGGACCGCCACCCCAGAGGTATAACACAATCGCTCCTTACTGTATTGTACCAACCAACCGGGACAGTCAGATTTTTTTTACTGTGCTATCAACCAATACTCAACCTGTGTAATACCATAGGGAAAAACATTTATCCTATTATTTTAGGCTACAGAAACACACTATATTACACTAATACCACTAGTACAGCATTTTGATCTAGGGATGAAAACCCCCCATCTACTCTAATATCACTATTATTTTGATAGGATTAAACTAGCCGACTTAGTAGCAACTTTCCCTCTTTCCCGGTTGTTGCAGTTGATGGTAGTAAAGTGACTTCGACACTTGCATGGCAGTTTAAGCAGCTCAAGTGCCAGGCAGAGTAGTATTCCACAGAGGAGCACTGAGTGTTAGACCCGGGTAAATACTTACCACAGTGCATCTGGGCGCCCTCTACAGGCCATATGACTTTCTGTCCACCAAGGAAGAGCCAATTGGAACAGCCAGGTGGGCCAGGAAACGGGCCTGTCCGTCTTTAAGGATGTCTCATTCCCTCTCTAAGTGCACTCCACTGATGTTTTTTCTAAAGACACAGGAGTTTTCCGGAAGCCATGTTAGATGGGATTTAAAGGCTGGGCCTTTCAAAGAGGAAGAGTGAAAGGGAAAGTATGTGTTATCCACTGTTTTATACTCAGTGGTTTTAATTCCTTAGTCAATTCATTTCCAACACTTCCTTTCCGAATGATTTGCTATCATTTCGATCATTCAGGACAGGATTTATGATTTAATATGAAACACTTCTACTTGTCGTGGGGCATAATGGTACAAACAAACGATGTGAGATGGCATGGTCGGAGACTAGCACAAGGACAATTTGGGAGCACTACTCAGTCATTCATGAGTTTCTGAGAGTCTATTTTAATGGTCTCTTCATCAGGACATTGGCTCGTTGGTTTGATAGCATATAGCTCTGAAGAGACAATTGAATTATCACATTTTACTTTCATGAGTCAACACAGTGTTTTATGAAGCTATGTAGTCTACTATCAAACTAAACGTGGATCTATCTAACTGTATATTCTTTGTCCTTGATACTTATTTTGTTCTCACACAGCCTGAACCTCCATCAACAAACAAATGGCAGCTGGATAAGTGGCTGAACAAAGTGACCCCACACAATAAAGCACTTATCAGTACCCAGTCAGAGAGAGAGAGCCATGGGCTCTGCAGCTCCCAGCCTGACCACAGCCAGCAGGCACCTGGGTGCCAGGACTTGGCCCCAGGAAAGAGCAAGCCTGGGCCCACCGTCCTGCTGGCCCAGACCGACGCCAAGGAACGGGCCCTCCTCAGCCCCATCCGAGAGAAGGCCAAGCCCAAGACTGGACCAAAGGTCTCAGAGGGCAAGAGTTCAAAGTCCCCAGCAGCGGTGGTGGTGGAGCCGGCCCCAGCCAGACGCAGCATTGGAAAGAAGCAGCCAAAGAAAGTGGAGCGCTCATCCAGCCTGGAAGAACACAGCTCCTGGTCCAAGCCCATCAACCCCTCCATCAGCACTACCCTTAAGGAGAAGGAGCCTCCGCCTCTTCTGGAGCCGCCCAAGTCCAGGACCAAGGGCACCAGTGGGAAAGCTGCCCCTAGGAAGGAACCTCGCACCACCACTACCACGACAACTACTCCAGCTCATCCTCCCCCAGCCCCAGTCCTGGACAAGAAGAAGCACAGGGGGCCCAGCAGGATCCTCCCCAAGTCCAAGGAGTTCATCGAGACTGAGTCTTCGTCGTCTGAGTGCCACTCTGAACCAGAGGATCTGATCAAGGTCCCTAACCCTCCCTGCCCAGGTCCCAGCAGCCTGCAGACTCTCAAAGCAGCCAATATCCTGAGTGTCAGTAGCCTTACCAGCACCTGCAGCACTTCCATCTCTATCCCAGACCCTGGTGTGGTTTCGGGCTTATTGGAAGACCCCCTCTTGTCCCCTGTCCCCATCGTCCAGAACGAACTGTTGTCCCCTCTCAGGGACTTTGAGGACATCAAGTCACTGTGGGTGAAGATCGAGCTGAGCTTCCTGTCTAGAATCCCAGGACAGGACCCCCCTGAGCCCCCTCCTGTGAAGGTTGAGCCCCAGGAACACTGGGAACCCAGCACCAAGCACAGACACCAGTCCCCCGCCAGTCAACAGTCTACCCCTGTTGAGAAACCCCCTAGCAAGGCCAAGAGGAAACACAAGGCAAGTGCAGAACCTTTCTCACTCTTTTTCTCTCTAGGTACTAACTGTTATTGGTTTGTGGGATAGTGGTTGGAGTGTGTCCATGGAGGAGCAGTGAGAAAGTGCTGATAGTATGTTCAATGCTGACTGTGCTGTTTGTGTGTGTGTTCTTTAGTCGGACCATTGTAACGCTGTCGGCGGGAGCAAGAAGTTACGGTTGGAGAAAGACTCCATGCTTCTTCCCCCATGCATCTCACCCATTCACAACCACAAGAACATTAGCACAAAAGAGTAAGTGTCGCCGAACCGCTCACTGTGCAGTACTTACTTAACTCATCACTATGGTTACTGGATGAGAAAAGGAATGTGTAGAGCATCCTGTTATGTACAGTAAATGGTTACAGGGATGTACACATTCATTATGGATGTCCACAGTGTACTTAAAGGCTGTTGTTTTTCTCTTATGGGTGGTAGTACTGTATGTGTTGTGAATGGCTACGTCCAACCAGTGTAGATCCTCCTCAGAGAGGATGCTCGGAGGTACAGGAGCAGTGATGTTTCTAGTATGGAATACCCTTAGCTGCTGCTAGCTCTTTGCTGTGTCCTGTGTCCTACAGCATTAAGGTAACATGACACCGACAAGGGCGCTAAAGCTCATTTTAGATATTTAATTAGCACTGCGGAGACCTACTGCTCATCAAAGGGACGCTGGTGACAAGAGTCGGGGGTCAAGTGTAGTGAGTCCGGAGGATGGAGTGTCCGCTAGCTGAGCTTTACCACTAATCACTACATATATTTAATATGATTACCCAGCGCTGTGATATATGAGCTGCCACGGGTATCTAGTGCAGAAATATTGAACCCTTTGGTCTGGTCTGAAGCCTTTAAATCAGTTGAATTTAGACAACCTCAAAGCCTTTTAATCAGATTGGAGTGTAAAGATGCTTTGTATTAATTCTGTTAAACCGACCAGGGTTCTGCTCATTTTCCGGCCTGTGAAACAAGACAAAATATGCTGCTGTTGACAAATAACCTGAGCAACATAATCCTAATGAGGTTTTCTGACTGTGTTTCCCCCGTTACTGCTTCAGGCGCTCTTGCGCCAGCTAAGCATTTTTTTCTCATATATAAAATCCCCATGAGTTTAGGGAAAGGGGGCGAAAATAATCTGTTGTTGCAACCAATGTGAAAAATATAGTAGCTGCAGGAGGGAGGCGAGGTTTCTCACTGCTACTTTACATTCTTGCTGGTTTTTAAACTCAATAATGACTTTGAGGAAACTCTATAACGGCAACTTCCTTACCTGTCTCTTATCTGTTAACATGGAGAAATTGAGGAAATGTTATTGTTAATAGAATCCCCACGAAGACACACACACACACACACACACACACACACACACAGCTATACCGAGAACACACTCACATGGATCCAGACTGCAGTCTGCTGGGTTCCCCTCTGAGGGGCCAGGTTTCTGGAGCAGGAGTGGATATTAGAAGGACTGTGAATCTAAGTGCTTTCTGTCTCAACAAACTGCCGTTCCACTGCCTGATCAATCAATATTCTGACCCCACAGTGCACTACAGGGCTATTTCTAGTCCTATTTCTAGGCTGCCTCCTTAGAGGGTCAGGTACTGAAAAATAATGTGTCAAAATGTAAATGGTTTTATGGTTTTAAACAAATCCAAAAGGATATGTTTAAATGATATTAAATATCATTGATTTACTCCTTTTTACATTCCAAAGAACAAAACCAACATACAAATACGTACCGACAACTTACGGACACATACAAACAATGACCATGTCTCATCTGTCCAGACCCGCCTGTCACAATCCCATCCCTAGTGCCTGCATTAATGTTTGCCACATGGCCTTAAATTGAACCAGTTTGTTTTTCTCAGTCGCCCATGCAATTTCAATAACAAATCATTTGATTTTGTTCATTGTATTAAGGATGGCGGATTGATTGACTTCCTCATTTTTAGTATACGTTTTTGATGAGTGATGAGAAAATAATTTTACAGCCCATTGGTATCTCTCTATGTGTCATGTCTTGAAATATGCACACAGGCAGATTAAAAGTATGTTTATATTGTAACATTCTAGCTCCGCCCACAACTTCTGAACTTTATAGCATTCCTAGAAAGCATGGATTATTGAATCATTATTAGTTGTACACTTGACACATGACTGCCATTGTACTGTTAAATTGGTGCATTTTGTGTAATACATTCTATATATATTAGTTTATACTGGATTAAGCATACAATTTTGGTAGTTATGCTCAAACTTTCACTCCATCTTATGCCAACGTCAGTTCTTTTTAAATCTTGGTTCCATTGGTTGATCTTTTTTTCTAAGAGATTTTCAGTTGGATATGCTCTTTTATGAAACCCAACAGACACTGAGAAGTATCTGTACTTTATGCCTTACCTGTATAGTGCTGCATTGAATTAGTCTTATAATAAAAGCAGAAATGATCATTCATTCTGACAAACAGAATGCTCTAAGGCCAGCTGCTTTCTTTCAGGCCTGCACATAATGCCTGTACTTCTAAATTTTACAAATACCTCAGACAGTCAAGTCATTTCTCTTTTTTTTTCATCCATCCACCACTTTGATGACATAGCAGTTGAGATTGGTTTGCATTTCAGAGGCTGTGAACTCACATTATTGGGGGGGGGGGGGGTCATAACACTTCATAAGCAATACATAAGCGTTCATAAATGTTTCTGTGTTTGTCTAATCCCAGCTCTCTGAGGAAACAGCCCAGGAAGAGAGAGCTGCTGCCTCCCCTACTGTCTCCACTCTCTGACGAGCCTCCCACCCGCCAGCGCAGGACCAGCGAGTGTTCCTCCTTCAGCCAGGAGGGCGGCGCTAGCGGCGCCTTATTACTACCCACCCTCAGCTGCTCTCTGCCCCCCTTCTCCTCCTCCTCATCCTCCTCTTCCTCACACAAGCACCACAGCAAAGGAGAGAGCAAATTCTTCTCACATTCCAAGACAAGCAGTGTAAGTAGGGGCAAGCTGTTGGTCTTCGGCGTTATTATACAGTAAAATGGTATTTATTACTTTTGTATTGCTATCATAATCAATTACCGAGCAACATTTTTTTAATTTAAAATGTTTAAAGTGTGATACTTTTGCGTCCACTCCGTTTGCTAAGAGAACGTGTCTTCTACAATTCATTGTGCAGAGAAGTTGGAAGACGGTGCTGTTGCTGCAGATTATTTCTCTGCTCCAGGCTTCTACCACTATTTCCTGTGTTTTTGCAAATCTAATCTAATTACCCTTTGAAAGGAGTTATAAACAGCCTTGAAGAGAGGGAAATGGCTGAATATGTTTAAAGCCAGGACAGAAAACGTAACGGCAGTCCAAATCACCAAGATGAATCCTTACAGTATTATTAGACTTACTGCTGGATGCTAATTAGCATTTTAATTGACCCCTCCATCTCACAGGAGGAAGATACCCACAGCAAACCATCTGTCAGTTTCCATGGTAACGGTCAGTCTGATTCCGACCTTTGGTCCAACCCCTCATCTCTGTCCATGGACCACATGGAGCCAAGAAGACCGAAGCTAACGTTCAATAACAAGTACGTATGACTAACTAACTTCTCCAAACACTCCAAAAACACATATTGTGTTTTTTGTCTCTGATGTACTGACAGATTGACATGATGTACTGACAGATTGACATGATGTACTGACAGATTTGAATAACATGATGCACTGACAGATTTCAATGACATGATGTACTGACAGATTGAATGACATGATGTACTGACAGATTGACATAATGTACTGACAGATTGAATGACATGATGTACTGACAGATTGAATGACATGATGTACTGACAGATTGAATGACATGATGCACTGACAGATTTCAATGACATGATGTACTGACAGATTGAATGACATGATGCACTGACAGATTTCAATGACATGATGTACTGACAGATTGAATGACATGATGCACTGACAGATTTCAATGACATGATGTACTGACAGATTGAATGACATGATGCACTGACAGATTTCAATGACATGATGTACTGACAGATTGAATAACATGATGCACTGACAGATTTCAATGACTTGATGTACTGACAGATTGAATGACATGATGCACTGACAGATTGAATAACATGATGCACTGATAGATTTCAATGACATGATGTACTGACAGATTGAATGACATGATGTACTGACAGATTGACATAATGTACTGACAGATTGAATGACATGATGTACTGACAGATTGAATGACTTGATGTACTGACAGATTGAATGACATGATGTACTGACAGATTGAATGACATGATGTACTGACAGATTGACATAATGTACTGACAGATTGAATGACTTGATGTACTGACAGATTGAATGACATGATGTACTGACAGATTGAAGGACATGATGTACTGACAGATTGAATGACATGATGTACTGACAGATTGACATAATGTACTGACAGATTGAATGACTTGATGTACTGACAGATTGAATGACATGATGTACTGACAGATTGAAGGACATGATGTACTGACAGATTGAATGACATGATGTACTGACAGATTGAATGACATGATGTATGTACTAATTTAAGTCTCAAACATGATTAAAATGGAACAGAACAGAACCCAGGGAAGTTGACGTATGTGTGGGATGTGATTACAAAGTCGAGTTCCTCTATATTGATCATTCAAAATGAAACATATTCAGCATTTGGAGGACAACATTATCCTTAAGCAATCCAGGCAGTCACACAACTGTAAACAGATTTATATTTCCAACATAACTGACATGACTGACATATTCTCAATGCATGTGTTCTCCACAGAGTTCACACTGCAGACTACTACATGCAGGAAGCCAAGAAACTGAAGCACAAAGCAGATGCACTGGTAAGCTGTTGTTTTATTAGCCAGCGCAAAATGTATTCAAACCATTTAATACAGCATTTACTGTGGTAGAGAATTTTTTTTTTGACATTGTCTCAGCCAGACACTGGTCTTAATAATAGACAGACTGACACTGGTATTAACCTGTAGTGACGCCCAGCCCGTGAACGGGACCGTTATCATCATCTGACACTAATTAGCAACGGACATAAATCTTCCTAGAAAATATTCCTATTCATGAAAATCACAAGTGAAATATATTGGAACACAGCTTAGCCTTTTGTTAATCACCCTGTCATCTCAGATTTTCAAAATATGATTTACAGCCAATGCTAGACAAGCATTTGTGTAAGTTTATCATAGCCTAGCATAGCATTATGCCTTGCTAGCAGCAGGCAAACGTGTCACGGAAATCAGAAAAGCAATCAAATTAAATCGTTTACCTTTGAACTTCGGATGTTTTCACTCACGAGACTCCCAGGTAGACAGCCAAAGTTCATTTTTTCCCAAAATATTATTTTTGTAGGCGAAATAGCTCTGTTTGTTCTTCACATTTGGCTGAGAAATCGCCCGGAAATTGCGGTCACCACAACGCCGAAAAATATTCCAAATTAGCTCCATAATATCGACAGAAACATGGCAAACGTTGTTTAGAATCCATCCTCAAGGTGTTTTTCTAATATCTATTCGATAATATATCCATCGGGACAATTCCTTTTTCTCTAGGACCGATTGGAGTAATGGCTACCTCTGCACTTTACGCGAGAATCTCTCTCGGAGCCACCATGTGACCACATACGCAATGTGCCCCCATACGGCTATTCTTCAACAGAAATGCGCAAAACTACGTCACAATGCTGTGGACACCTTGGGGAATACATAGAAAGCGTAAGCTCGTTGATGGTACATTCACAGCCATATAGGGAGTCATTGGAACGCAGCGCTTTCAAAACATGGGGCACTTCCGGATTGGATTTTTCTCAGGCTTTCGCCTGCAACATCAGTTCTGTTATACTCACAGACAATATCTTTACAGTTTTGGAAACATTAGAGTGTTTTCTATCCAAAGCTGTCAATTATATGCATATTCTAGCATCTTTTCCTGACAACATATCCCGTTTAAAACGAGAACGTTTTTTTTTCAAAAATGAAAATACTGCCCCCTAACACCAAGAGGTTTTAACAACAGACAGACAGACACAGGTCTTAATAACAGACAGACACTGGTCTTAATAACAAACAGACACGGGTCTTAATAACAGACAGACACTGTTCTTAATAACAAACAGACCGACAGTGATCTTAATAACAAACAGACACTGGTCTTAATAACAAACAGACCGACTCTGGTTTAATAACAGACAGACACTGGTCTAATAACAGACAGACACTGGTCTTAATAACAGACAGACAGACACTCGTCTTAATAACAAACAGACAGACACTGATCTTAATAACAGACAGACAGACACTCGTCTTAATAACAAACAGACAGACACTGATCTTAATAACAGACAGACACTGGTCTTAATAACAGACAGTCATGGGTCTTATTTACAGACAGACAGACACTGGTCTTAACAACAGACAGACACTGGTCTTAACAACAGACAGACAGACACTGGTCTTAATAACAGACAGACAGACACTGGTCTTAATAACAGACAGACAGACACTAGTCTTAATAACAGACAGACAGACACTGGTCTTATTAAGAGACAGACACACAGACACTTGTCTTAATAACAGAAGACACTGGTCTTAATAACAAACAGACACTGGTCTTAATAACAAACAGACACTGGTCTTAATAACAAACAGACACTGGTCTTAATAACAGACAGACACTGGTCTTAATAACAAACAGACACTGGTCTTAATAACAAACAGACACTGGTCTTAATAACAAACAGACACTGGTCTTAATAACAGACAGACACTGGTCTTAATAACAGACAGACACTGGTCGTAATAACAGACAGACACTGGTCTTAATAACAGACAGACACTGGTCTTAATAACAAACAGACACTGGTCTTAATAACAAACAGACACTGGTCTTAATAACAAACAGACACTGGTCTTAATAACAAACAGACACTGGTCTTAATAACACACAGACACTGGTCTTAATAACAAACAGACACTGGTCTTAATAACAGACAGACACTGGTCTTAATAACAAACAGACACTGGTCTTAATAACACACAGACACTGGTCTTAATAACAAACAGACACTGGTCTTAATAACAAACAGACACTGGTCTTAATAACAGACAGCCACAGGTCTTAATAACAAACAGACACTGGTCTTAATAACAAACAGACACTGGTCTTAATAACAAACAGACACTGGTCTTAATAACAAACAGACACTGGTCTTAATAACAAACAGACACTGGTCTTAATAACAAACAGACACTGGTCTTAATAACAAACAGACACTGGTCTTAATAACAGACAGACACTGGTCGTAATAACAGACAGACCCTGGTCTTAATAACAAACAGACACTGGTCTTAATAACACACAGACACTGGTCTTAATAACAAACAGACACTGGTCTTAATAACAGACAGACACTGGTCGTAATAACAGACAGACACTGGTCTTAATAACACACAGACACTGGTCTTAATAACAAACAGACACTGGTCTTAATAACAAACAGACACTGGTCTTAATAACAGACAGACACTGGTCTTAATAACAAACAGACACTGGTCTTAATAACAGACAGACACTGGTCGTAATAACAGACAGACACTGGTCTTAATAACAAACAGACACTGGTCTTAATAACAAACAGACACTGGTCTTAATAACAAACAGACACTGGTCTTAATAACAAACAGACACTGGTCTTAATAACAAACAGACACTGGTCTTAATAACAAATAGACACTGGTCTTAATAACAAACAGACACTGGTCTTAATAACAAACAGACACTGGTCTTAATAACAGACAGCCACAGGTCTTAATAACAAACAGACACTGGTCTTAATAACAAACAGACACTGGTCTTAATAACAGACAGACACTGGTCGTAATAACAGACAGACACTGGTCTTAATAACAAACAGACACTGGTCTTAATAACAAACAGACACTGGTCTTAATAACAGACAGACACTGGTCGTAATAACAGACAGACACTGGTCTTAATAACAAACAGACACTGGTCTTAATAACAAACAGACACTGGTCTTAATAACAGACAGACACTGGTCGTAATAACAGACAGACACTGGTCTTAATAACAAACAGACACTGGTCTTAATAACACACAGACACTGGTCTTAATAACAAACAGACACTGGTCTTAATAACAGACAGACACTGGTCGTAATAACAGACAGACACTGGTCTTAATAACAGACAGACACTGGTCTTAATAACAAACAGACACTGGTCTTAATAACAAACAGACACTGGTCTTAATAACAGACAGACACTGGTCTTAATAACAAACAGACACTGGTCTTAATAACAAACAGACACTGGTCTTAATAACAGACAGACACTGGTCTTAATAACAAACAGTCACTGGTCTTAATAACAGACCGACAGTGATCTTAATAACAAACAGTCACTGGTCTTAATAACAGTCAGACACTGGTCTTAGTAACAGACAGCCACGGGTCTTATTAAGAGACAGACAGACAGACACTGGTCTTAATAACAGACAGACAGACACTGGTCTTAATAACAGACAGACACTGGTCTTAATAACAAACAGACACTGGTCTTAATAACAGACAGACACTGGTCTTATTAAGAGACAGACAGACAGATACTGGTCTTAATAAGAGACATACACTGGTCTTAATAAGAGACAGACACTGGTCTTAATAACAGACAGACAGACACTGGTCTTAATAACAGACAGACAGACACTGGTCTTATTAAGAGACAGACAGACAGATACTGGTCTTAATAAGAGACAGACACTGGTCTTAATAACAGACAGACAGACACTGGTCTTAATAACAGACAGACAGACACTGGTCTTATTAAGAGACAGACAGACAGACACTGGTCTTAATAAGAGACAGACACTGGTCTTAATAACTGACAGACAACCACTGGTCTTAATAACAGACAGACAGACATACAGACACGGGGCCTATCTGAAGAATGTTGCTAGATGTACAGAGGAGAGCCCTTGTGGAGATCTGTAGTCTTTTTGAAGTGAGGCTGTGGGATCTGTCTCTTTCACACCTCTTCAATGTCCTCAGAGAGGGCCTTGAGCCCAGGCAGCGGACGTGATTTACCAACACACTCATAGTGCCCTAATAATTGGATTCTAGCAATTATCTCCCCAGACATTGTCCTTTATCGGAAGTTACATCCACTTGGCCATAAATCTGATCTGCGAGGTAAAGTCATCCATGAATACAAAATGAAGGGAATTGATTGCCCTTGTTACATGACAGTAATCGTTGAGCTGTAATGAATCTTTCACCAGCCCGGTCGGTATGTAGTAAAAGTGGCTTACTTGAAATGGATAGAACCTGCTTGAGAGGTGCTTTCAGTGGAGAGTGGTGTGTAAATATATTTTATTTTACACTTGTGTGCTCATGAGCTTCTTATTTGTCATAGGCTCTTTGGTTTTGTGTTTTGGGTCTTTGTGAGTTTGTATCTTTAGTAATGTAATCAAGAAAATTGAAGAAGATCAAAAGAATGTTCTGTTTCCCAAACATTCATGTAGCATAGTTATTTTTCCTTCTGATTAAATCAGCTTAATATCTGTTTTCACAAGAACTCTGAGGCATTGGAAAATAATTCATGTGTGGAGAATATTTTGTGGCCCTGTAGTGTTGTGACTCTAATGCGGATCAGATTCGATGTCTCCGTCGTTTCTTCACAGATGGAGAAGTATGGCAAAGCTGTTAACTACGCTGATGGGGCGCTGTCGTTCATAGAATGTGGCAACGCCATGGAACGGGACCCACTGGAGGCCAAGTCTCCATACACTATGTACTCTGAGACAGTTGAACTCATCAGGTTTGTGTCTCCACCAATGTGTCCCTCCCCCCCACTCCCACCCCCACTCAGGCCAGCAATCCCCACCTGCCCTCAGTGAAAATGAGCATCATTATATCCAACCCTGCTCCAGTCTACCCCACAAGTCAAGGCAATTAGCAGACCTCATTTTATTAATGGCAGTGAAAATGAAAATAGATGGACCTTGTAACTCCTCATATGACCCAGGGATTCATGCACCGGTGATTGAAATATTTTCTTCAAAAACGATTAGACACAGAAAATGACACAAGGCCGGCAGTTTTATGAATGCTCCCCTGGCTTTATGGATGCTCCCCTGGCTTTATGGATGCTCCCCTGGCTTTATGGATGCTCCCCTGGCTCTATGAATGCTCCCCTGGCTTTATGGATGTTCCCCTGGCTTTTTGGATGTTCCCCTGGCTTTATACATTTTTTTATTGAACCTTTATTTAACTAGGCAATTCAGTTAAGAACAAATTCTTATTTACAATGACAGCCTAGGAACAGTGGGTTAACTGCCTTGTTCAGGGGCAGAACGACAGATTTTTTACCTTGGCAGCTCGGGAATTCGATCTAGCAACCTTTCGGTTACTGGCCCAACGCGCTAACAACTAGGCTACCTGCCGCCCCCATTTATGTATGCTCCCCTGGCTGTATGTATGCTCCCCTGGTTTTATGTATGCTCCCCTGGCTTTATGTATGCTTCCCTGGCTTTATGTATGCTCCCCTGGTTTTATGTATGCTCCCTTGGCTTTATGGATGCTTTCCTGGCTTTATGTATGCTCCCCTGGCTTTATGTATGCTCCCCTGGCTTTATGTATGCTCCCTTGGCTTTATGTATGCTCCCCTGGCTTTATGTATGCTCCCCTGGCTTTATGTATGCTCCCCTGGCTTTATGTATGCTTCCTTGGCTTTATGTATGCTTTCCTGGCTTTATGTATGCTCCCCTGGCTTTATGTATGCTTTCCTGGTTTTATGGATGCTCCCCTGGCTTTATGTATGCTCCCCTGGCTTTATGTATGCTCCCCATGGCTTTATGTATGTTTCCCTGGTTTTATGGATTCTCCCCTGGCTTTATGTATGCTCCCCTGGCTTTATGTATTCTCCCCTGGCTTTATGTATGCTCCCCTGGCTTTTTGTATGCTCCCCTGGCTTTATGTATGCTTTCCTGGTTTTATGGATGCTTCCCTGGCTTTATGTATGCTCCCCTGGCTTTATGTATGCTCCCCTGGCTTTATGTATGCTCCCCTGGCTTTATGTATGCTTCCCTGGCTTTATGTATGCTCCCCTGGCTTTATGTATGCTCCCCTGGTTTTATGGATGCTTCCCTGGCTTTATGTATGCTCCCCTGGCTTTATGTATGCTCCCCTGGTTTTATGTATGCTCCCCTGGTTTTATGTATGCTCCCCTGGTTTTATGGATGCTTCCCTGGCTTTATGTATGCTCCCCTGGTTTTATGGATGCTTCCCTGGCTTTATGTATGCTCCCCTGGTTTTATGTATGCTCCCCTGGTTTTATGGATGCTTCCCTGGCTTTATGTATGCTTCCCTGGTTTTATGGATGCTTCCCTGGCTTTATGTATGCTTCCCTGGCTTTATGCATGCTCCCCTGGTTTTATGTATGCTCCCCTGGTTTTATGTATGCTCCCCTGGTTTTATGGATGCTTCCCTGGCTTTATGGATGCTCCCCTGGCTTTATGGATGCTCCCCTGGCTTTATGGATGCTTTCCTGGCTTTATGTATGCTCCCCTGGCTTTATGTATGCTCCCCTGGCTTTATGTATGCTCCCTTGGCTTTATGTATGCTCCCCTGGCTTTATGTATGCTCCCCTGGCTTTATGTATGCTCCCCTGGCTTTATGTATGCTTCCTTGGCTTTATGTATGCTTTCCTGGCTTTATGTATGCTCCCCTGGCTTTATGTATGCTTTCCTGGTTTTATGGATGCTCCCCTGGCTTTATGTATGCTCCCCTGGCTTTATGTATGCTCCCCATGGCTTTATGTATGTTTCCCTGGTTTTATGGATTCTCCCCTGGCTTTATGTATGCTCCCCTGGCTTTATGTATTCTCCCCTGGCTTTATGTATGCTCCCCTGGCTTTTTGTATGCTCCCCTGGCTTTATGTATGCTTTCCTGGTTTTATGGATGCTTCCCTGGCTTTATGTATGCTCCCCTGGCTTTATGTATGCTCCCCTGGCTTTATGTATGCTCCCCTGGCTTTATGTATGCTTCCCTGGCTTTATGTATGCTCCCCTGGCTTTATGTATGCTCCCCTGGTTTTATGGATGCTTCCCTGGCTTTATGTATGCTCCCCTGGCTTTATGTATGCTCCCCTGGTTTTATGTATGCTCCCCTGGTTTTATGTATGCTCCCCTGGTTTTATGGATGCTTCCCTGGCTTTATGTATGCTCCCCTGGTTTTATGGATGCTTCCCTGGCTTTATGTATGCTCCCCTGGTTTTATGTATGCTCCCCTGGTTTTATGGATGCTTCCCTGGCTTTATGTATGCTTCCCTGGTTTTATGGATGCTTCCCTGGCTTTATGTATGCTTCCCTGGCTTTATGCATGCTCCCCTGGTTTTATGTATGCTCCCCTGGTTTTATGTATGCTCCCCTGGTTTTATGGATGCTTCCCTGGCTTTATGGATGCTCCCCTGGCTTTATGGATGCTCCCCTGGCTTTATGGATGCTTCCCTGGCTTTATGTATGCTCCCCTGGTTTTATGGATGCTTCCCTGGCTTTATGTATGCTCCCCTGGTTTTATGGATGCTTCCCTGGCTTTATGTATGCTCCCTTGGTTTTATGGATGCTTCCCTGGTTTTATGTATGCTCCCCTGGTTTTATGGATGCTCCCCTGGCTTTATGTATGCTCCCCTGGTTTTATGGATGCTTCCCTGGCTTTATGTATGCTCCCCTGGTTTTATGGATGCTTCCCTGGCTTTATGTATGCTTCCCTGGTTTTATGGATGCTTCCCTGGCTTTATGGATGCTTCCCTGGCTTTATGTATGCTCCCCTGGTTTTATGTATGCTCCCCTGGTTTTATGTATGCTCCCCTGGTTTTATGGATGCTTCCCTGGCTTTATGGATGCTCCCCTGGCTTTATGGATGCTTTCCTGGCTTTATGTATGCTCCCCTGGTTTTATGGATGCTTCCCTGGCTTTATGTATGCTCCCCTGGTTTTATGGATGCTTCCCTGGCTTTATGTATGCTCCCCTGGCTTTATGTATGCTCCCCTGGTTTTATGTATGCTCCCCTGGTTTTATGTATGCTCCCCTGGTTTTATGGATGCTTCCCTGGCTTTATGTATGCTCCCCTGGCTTTATGGATGCTTCCCTGGCTTTATGTATGCTCCCCTGGTTTTATGGATGCTTCCCTGGCTTTATGGACATTGAGTCATCCTCTATTTTTGTTATTTGAACTGAAATTAATTAATTAATTAATTTATGTTTTTGTCTTTTCTGCTTTTGAAGATATGCCATGAGGTTAAAGAACTTTACAAGTCACTCAGCAACAGTAGCCGAGAAGAAATTAGCTGTATTGTGGTGAGTTTTCCCTTGATATAGTTTCTGATGTGAACCTCTGTGTGGTTGAAGGAAACCCATCATTCCTCTGATGGGTGTGATGACGGACAAGGATCTCTAGCCTGTGTGGGCGTTTGGGTTGATTTAAGAAAATCCAGCTGGCTTCCAAACCCGTTAGATGCTAAATCCGCCGCTTCGCTCAAACACTATTTAAATCTCCACTCAGCCATCCCTCCCCGACAATCGGATGTATCTTGAAGGGAGCTTTAAAACACTGCTAAAGCACTTAATCAGCTTAAAGGGGATCATTATTCTTGTATTTCATTAAGCTATTAGGGATAATGAAAGATTTCCTGGCGGCTAGCAACATATACAGTATACTAACCACACTGCTACAGGGGATATGCTGCCTGTCATATTGATTGTATAATCTGAGTAGAATGTCAGGGTTAGAATGTCATGGTTAGAATTAGAATGTTATGGTTAGAATGGAATGCTTAGAATTAGAATGTTATGGTTAGAATGGAATGCTTAGAATTAGAATGTTATGGTTAGAATGGAATGGTTAGAATGGAATGCTTAGAATGAGAATGTTATGGTTAGAATGTTATGGTTAGGCTCTCAGTCATAGCAGTGTAGACAGCGATGAGAGTAGGAGTGAGACACCCAGGTCATAATTCCTGTGTTAGTAAACCGTTCTGACATCATTAGGAATTATATTCAAATATTTGACACTGGTTGACATGATCCATCAGTGTATACTTGTCATTTGTTTTAGAAGGCAAAGTGTGTACGTGCGCGTGCACGTGCGCGTGTGTGTAAGAACATGTTGATGTGGTTTAGATTGGGAGAAACTAGGAAGTGCAGTGTGGTAATGACTTATTAATGCCAGAGTGCTGGTGTCATGTCATGGGGTGGTGCATATGTCCAAAGCATCTGGTGTCTGACTATTGCCTCTGTTTTCTAGCTTTTATTTTCTAAGAAATTAGAGAGGTAGATTTGATAACAACAACATGAAATATTCATGCATCATGGATGTCAAGTTAATGTGTTACAAAACACATTTTCCTTAGTTATTTATTTGATGCTTAATGTCTGTAATTGATACACAGCCTGTTATGTTGCAAATACCAGATATACTGTATTACCGTAGGTCCTGCATTTAATGGAACGTTATTATGCTCTTATCTCCATAGCAATCGCTGTTTATCCCTCCTGTACTTGAGAATGTTCAAACTAAAGAAGGACCATGCAGTAAAGTATTCCCGTTCCCTGATGGAGTATTTCAAGGTAACTAACTCTAATTCTTACTCTAATTCTTACTCCAAATTCTAACTCTAATTCTAACTTCTATGAATAAAAGAGTGATAGCTGTAGAACACGTACAGCTAATTAAAATGTCTAAATTAAATGTATATTTGTGTTAAGTTGCGTGTACTCATTAGCTTTGCATGGTGGTAATTAAAAAGCATACTTTTTTTGTGGTTAGTGTGCAAACTATGTGTATCAATTATCTACATACATTAGTGCTTAAGCCTGTTTTAATTAATTATGTTGCATATTATTCTAGAGACGCTGTTTGTATTGCTGTGATAGCTTTTCTAAGCTGTGCAAAGTGTTTGTATAGTGGTGCTGCCAATTGTCCTGTTCTCACAAACCTCTTCCATTCCAGAACTCGGCTAAAAGTTCCCAAGTACCTTCGCCATGGGGAGCCAATGGAAAGTGAGTAACATGTCACCTCAGTCGTCTAATGTTGCATTACAATGCATTCTTTATACCAGATATCTCCCTGAACAGAACAATGTATGTGCCTTCTCCTGGCCAAGCAACAAGCTAACCCTCTCAGATGCTGTCTGCTTTGTTCAGACAAAGGTCATGACAGACAGAGCTTCTGTCAATGTGACTTCCAGCTTTCAGCACATCACACTGGTGGGATGAGCTTACTACTTCACTGTTCTTCTGCATTTTCCATGGCAACTGAACCTAACTGATCCACCCTGTGTGTTTGGGTTCGCAGTCTACAGTGGGGCTACCGTGGGGCTACTGTGAAGCTACCATGGAGCTACCATGGAGCTACCGTGGGGCTACCGTGAAGCTACCGTGGAGCTACCGTGGGGCTACAGTGAAGCTACCATGGGGCTACCGTGGGGCTACAGTGAAGCTACCGTGGGGCAACAGTGAAACTACCATGGGGCTACAGTGAAGCTACCGTGGGGCTACAGTGAAGCTACCGTGGGGCTACCGTGGGGCTACAGTGAAGCTACTGTGGGGCTACAGTGAAGCTACCGTGGGGCTACTGTGAAGCTACCGTGGGGCTACAGTGAAGCTACTGTGGGGCTACCGTGAAGCTACCATGGAGCTTCCGTGGGGCTACCGGGAGGCTACCGTGGGGCTACTGCGGAGCTACCGTGAAGCTACCGAGGAGCTACTGTGGGGATACCATGGGGCTACTGTGGGGCTCGTCAGTGTCTGGCAGTTGGTGGTGAGCCATCCTCTGTGTGTGACTGTGAGCTCCCTTGAGCCTGTCTTTTCAAGGGCTGGGATCTAGCCCTCAGCCAAAGCACTGACCAGCTTCTGCTATTCTGCTGTGAAAGGCGCTGTCAGAAGCAATTAGCCTCAGATCCTACTGGCTCCTAGGGCTCCTGCAGCCTCCTCCAGTTCACCATGGTCACATTAGCCACCAACTGGCCTTTTTAATCCCGTGTCAGCTCCGCTACCTGCGGACTGTAATCAACATTAGATTACACTCTGCTCTGGTCTTTCCCACAATTTGTTTGTTCTGTCCTTGACAATCATGAATCTTTTTTCCTTATTGTTTTTTTTTCACCCTCAAGGGTTTGTTTATTTCAGCAAAAGCCTCAAACTATTAGAAAGGGAGCCGAGAGAGGCAAGCTGTTGACAGAGCATCATAATTTAACTTCACGGGGGGAGCGCCTTTCAATTTAGTGCTGAATTACAGGACCTGGAGCTTGATTGTTTGGGTTTGGCACTAAAAGACTGATGAATATGTCCTCTGATTGATGTCTCAAGCCAGCTGACAGATGATTGTCAGTCATGATTGTCAAGCCGAGATAAGCCCTAGTTTGCCGATAATACAAAATAAAATCAGAATTAGTGATTAAATCTGACGGAGACTAGTTAAGCCTGACGGACAGAAGTTAAGCCTGACGGACAGAAGTTAAGCTTGACGGACAGTAGTTAAGCCTGACGGACAGTAGTTAAGCCTGAGGGACAGTGGTTAAGCCTGACGGACAGAGGTTAAGCCTGACGGAGAGAAGTTAAGCCTGACGGACAGTAGTTAAGCCTGACGGACAGAAGTTAAGCCTGACGGACAGTAGTTAAGCCTGACGGACAGTAGTTAAGCCTGAGGGACAGTGGTTAAACCTGATGGAGATTGGTTAAGCCTGACGGAGAGTGGTTAAGCCTGATGGACAGTGGTTACGCCTGGCGGAGAATGGTTAAGCCTAACGGACAGTGGCAAAGTCTGAATGACAGTGGTTAAGCCTGACGGACAGTGGCAAAGTCTGAATGACTGTGGCTAAGCCTGGGGGACAGTGGTTAAGCCTGACGGACAGTGGTTAAGCCTGACGGTGAGTGGTAAAGCCTGACGGAGAATGGATAAGCCTGACGGAGAATGGATAAGCCTGACAGAGAATGGATAAGACTGACGTACAGTGGTACAGCCTGACGGAGAATGGATAAGCCTGACGTACAGTGGTACAGCCTGACAGAGAATGGATAAGCCTGACGTACAGTGGTACAGCCTGACAGAGAATGGATAAGCCTGACGTACAGTGGTACAGCCTGACAGAGAATGGATAAGCCTGACGTACAGTGGTACCGCCTGACAGAGAATGGATAAGCCTGACGTACAGTGGTACAGCCTGACGGAGAATGGATAAGCCTGACGTACAGTGGTACAGCCTGACAGAGAATGGATAAGCCTGACGTACAGTGGTACAGCCTGACAGAGAATGGATAAGCCTGACGTACAGTGGTACAGCCTGACAGAGAATGGATAAGCCTGACGTACAGTGGTACAGCCTGACAGAGAATGGATAAGCCTGACGTACAGTGGTACAGCCTGACAGAGAATGGATAAGCCTGACGTACAGTGGTACAGCCTGACAGAGAATGGATAAGCCTGACGTACAGTGGTACAGCCTGACAGAGAATGGATAAGCCTGACGTACAGTGGTACAGCCTGACGGAGAATGGATAAGCCTGACGTACAGTGGTACAGCCTGACAGAGAATGGATAAGCCTGACGGACAGTAGTACAGCCTGACGGAGAGTGGATCATTTGAATTATTTTTAAATTGTACCTTTATTTAACTAGGCAAGTCAGTTCAGAACAAATTCTTATTTTCAATGACGGCCTAGGAACAGTGGGTTACCTGCCTGTTCAGGAGCAGAACGACAGATTTGTACCTTGTCAGCTCGGGGATTTGAACTTGCAACCTTCCGGCTACTAGTCCAATGCTCTAACCACTAGGCTACCCTGCCGCCCCAAATAAGATAAGATAAGCCTGACAGCGTGTGGTTAAGCCTGGCGGAGAATGGTTAAGCCTGACGGACAGTGGTTAAGCCTGACGGACTGTGGTTAAGCCTGACGGACTGTGGTTAAGCTTGACGGACAGTGGTTAAGCCTGACGGATTGTGGTTAAGCCTGACGGACAGTGGTTAAGCCTGACGGAAAGTGGTTAAGCCTGACGGACAGTGGTTAAGCTTGGCGGACAGTGGTTAAGCTTGACGGACAGTGGTTAAGCCTGACGGACAGTGGTTAAGCTTGACGGACAGTGGTTAAGCTTAACCAACATGGCTAGCACTAAACACTTAACCAACATGGCTACCACAGCATTCTGCAGCGATACATCATCCCATCTGGTTTGCACTTAGTGGAACTTTGTTTTTCAAAAGGACAATGACCCAAAAAACACACCTCCATGCTGTTTGAGGGCATTTTGACCAAGAAGGAGAGTGATGGAGTGCTGCATCAGATGACCTGGTCTCCACAATCACCCGACCTTAACCCAATTGAGATGATTTGGGATGAGTTGGACTGCA
Source organism: Oncorhynchus kisutch (assembly GCF_002021735.2). NCBI lineage: Eukaryota > Metazoa > Chordata > Actinopteri > Salmoniformes > Salmonidae > Oncorhynchus > Oncorhynchus kisutch. The sequence continues at coordinate 22,017,795 of NC_034188.2, forward strand.
GAGTGAAGGAAAAGCAGCCAACAAGTGCTCAAAATATGTGGGAACTCCTTCATGACTGTTTGAAAAAGCATCCCCTCATCATCACACTTCCTCCTCCATGCTTCACTTTACTCCCTGTATATATAATTCACTTAACTCCCTATACAGTTGAAGTCGGAAGTTTACATACACCTTAGCCAAATACATTTAAACTCAGTTTTAAACAATTCCTGACATTTAATCCAAGTAAAATTTCCCTGTCTTAGGCCAGTTAGGATCATCACTTTATTTTAAGAATGTGAAATGTCAGAATAATAGTAGAATGAATTATTTATTTCAGTTTTTATTTCTTTCATCACATTACTAGTGGGTCAGAAGTTTACATACACTCAATTCGTATTTTGTAGCATTGCCTTTAAATTGTTTAACTTGGGTTAAACGATTCGAGTAGCCTTCCACAAGCTTCCCACAATAAGTTGGGTGAATTTTGGCCCATTCCTCCTGACAGAGCTGGTGTAACTGAGTCAAGTTTGTAGGCCTCCTTGCTCGCACACGCTTCTTCAGTTATGCCCGTAAATCTTCTATAGGATTGAGGTCAGGGCTTTGTGATGGCCACTCCAATAGCTTGACTTTGTTGTCCTTAAGCCATTTTGACACAACATTGGAAGCATGCTTGGGGTCATTGTCCATTTGGAAGACCCATTTGCGACCAAGCTTTAACTTCCTGACTGATGTCTTGAGATGTGGCTTCAATATTTCCACGTAATTTTCCTCCCCCTCATGCCGTCTATTTTGTGAAGTGCACCAGTCCCTCCTGCAGCAAAGCACCCCCACAACACGATGCTGCCACCGCCGTGCTTCACGGTTGGGATGGTGTTCTTCGGGCTTGCAAGCCTCCCCCTTTTTCCTCCAAACATAACGATGGTTATTATGGCCAAACAGTTCTATTTGTGTTTCATCAGACCAGAGGACATTTCTCCAAAAAGTACGATCTTTGTCCCCATGTGCAGTTGCAAACCATAGTCTGGCTTTTTATAGGGCGGTTTTGGAGCAGTGGCTTCTTCCTTGCTGAGCGGCCTTTCAGTTTATGTCGATATAGGACTTGTTTTACTGTGGATATAGACACTTTTGTACCTGTTTCCTCCAGCATCTTCACAAGGTCCTTTGCTGTTGTTCTGGGATTGATTTGCACTTTTCGCACCAAAGTACGTTCATCTCTAGGAGACAGAACGTATCTCCTTCCTGGGCGGTTGCACGGCTGTGTGATCCCATGGTGTTTATACTTGCATACTATTGTTTGTACAGATGAATGTGGTACCTTCAGGCGTTTGGAAATTGCTCCCAAGGATGAACCAGACTTGTGGTCTACAATTTTTTTTCTGAGGTCTTGGCTGATTTCTTTTGATTTTCCCTTGATGTCAAGCAAAGACGCACTGAGTTTGAAGGTAGGCCTTGCAATACATCCACAGGTACCCTACCAATTGACTCAAATCTTGTCAATTAGCCTATCAGATGCTTCTAAAGCCATGACATAATATTCTGTCATTTTCCAAGCTGTTTAATGGCACAGTCACCTTAGTGTATGTAGACTTCTGACCCAATGGAATTGTGATACAGTGAATTAGAAGTGTAATAATCCGTCTGTAAACAATTGTAGGAAAAATTACTTGTTTCATGCGCAAAGTCTATGTCCTAACCGACTTGCCAAAACTATAGTTTGTTAACAAGAAATTTGTGGACTGGTTGAAAAACGAGTTTTAATGACTCCAACCTAAGTGTATGTAAACTTCCGACTTCAACTGTATATATAATTCACTTTACTCCATATATGTATAATTTACTTTACTCCCTGTATCTGTATATATAATTTACTTTACTCTCTGTATATACAGTGTCTTCAGAACGTATTCATACCCCTTGACTTTTACCACATTTTGCTACCTTACAGCCTTATTCTTAAATGGATTTTTAAAAATTAAATCCTCAACAATTCCCCACAATGACAAAGCGAAAACTGTTATAGCAAATTTATAAAAAATGTAAAGAGAAATACCTTATTTACGTAAGTTTTCAGACCCTTTGCTCTGAGACTCGTCTGGCCACTCGACCATAAAGGCCTGATAGGTGGAGTGCTGCATAGATTGTTGTCCTTTTGGAAGTTTCTCCCATCTCCACAAGGGAACTCTGGATTTCTGTCAGAGTGACCATCGGGTTCTTGGTCACCTCCATGACAAAGGTCTTTCTCCCCGATTGCTCAGTTTGGCCAGGCGGCCAGCTCTAGGAAGAGTCTTGGTGGTTCCAAACTTATTCCATTTAAAAATGATGGAGGCTACTGTGTTCTTTGGGACCTTCAAAGCTGCAGATTTTTTTGGTACCATACCCCAGATTTGTGCCTCGACACAATCCTGTCTCAGAGCTCTACGGACAATTCCTTTCACCTCATGGCTTGGTTTTTCCTCTGACATGCACTGTCAGCTGTGGGACCTCATAAAGACAGGTGTGTGCCTTTCCAAATCATGTCCAATCAATTGAATTTACCACAGGTGGACTCCAATCAAGTTCTAGAAACATCTGAAGGATGATCAATGGAAACAGGATACACATGAGCTCAATTTCGAGTCTCATAGCAAAGGGTCTGAATACTTATGTAAAAGTATTTCTGTTTTTAATTTTTTATACATTTGCGAACATTCTAAAAAGCTGTTTTTACTTTTTCATTATTGGGTATTGTGTGTAGATTGATGAGGAAAAAACATATTTGTATCCATTTTAGAATAAGGCTATAACGTAACAAAATGTGGAAAAAGTCAATGGGTCTGAATACTTTCCAAATGCACTGTAATTCACTTTACTCCCTGTATATATAATTCACTTTACTCCCTGTATATATAATTCACTTTACTCCCTGTATATATAATTCACTTTACTCCCTGTATATATAATTCACTTTACTCTCTGTATATATAATTCACTTTACTCCCTGTATATATAATTCACTTTGCTCCCTGTATATATAATTCACTTTACTCCCTGTATATATAATTCACTTTACTCCCTGTATATATAATTCACTTTACTCCCTGTATATATAATTCACTTTACTCTCTGTATATATAATTCACTTTACTCCCTGTATATATAATTCACTTTACTCCCTGTATATATAATTCACTTTACTCCCTGTATATATAATTCACTTTACTCTCTGTATATATAATTCACTTTACTCCCTGTATATATAATTCACTTTACTCCCTGTATATATAATTCACTTTACTCCCTGTATATATAATTCACTTTACTCTCTGTATATATAATTCACTTTACTCCCTGTATATATAATTCACTTTACTCCCTGTATATATAATTCACTTTACTCTCTGTATATATAATTCACTTTACTCCCTGTATATATAATTCACTTTACTCCCTGTATATATAATTCACTTTACTCCCTGTATATATAATTCATTTTACTCCCTGTATATATAATTCACTTTACTCTCTGTATATATAATTCACTTTACTCCCTGTATATATAATTCACTTTACTCCCTGTATATATAATTCACTTTACTCTCTGTATATATAAAGTACTTGTATGTTTTGCCCAGGATACCAAAATCCATGGTATCCAGTAGTTATACAGTACACTATCATCTCTGTGGTGGTGCCCTGACCTTTTCACTTCCAACCTCTAACCCCTGACCCCTGTATTGTGTCTCTGTCTTCCTAGGAACACAGGCACCCCATCGCCCCTGTCTCTGAGTCTCTCCCCAGTCAGTTGGGGCAGCAGCAGTACGGGCACTGCGGGCTCCGGGGCCTCCGGCAACGTGGCCATCCCCCAGCGCATTCACCAGATGGCCGCCAGCCACGTCAACATTACCAACAACATTCTCCGGAGCTACGAGCACTGGGACACAGCAGAAAAGTTGGCCACAGAGAGCCAAGGTACTGGAGACTGGAGACTGGACACAGTCTCTCTGTTTTACAACAGGATGTTTGTATAGGAGATGGCAGAAATGGCAGATTTTGTACATTAGTAGAATAAATTGTGCTGTAGATACCGGGTAGGGTGGTAACTGCAGCTGATGTAGCAGTAATAGCTACATACAACATCCATTATTCTTTTGTTATCATATCATATATTTGTGTTAATACATGTATTCCCATTCGTCTACCTTGCATTCAGTAATTATATATGACTAATTATTCATATTGGTTAGGAACCAAGGCCAGTCAGATCCTTTCATCACCCTCAGGATGGCCTAATATGGACTGATGTGTTCTGTATTCTTTCATGGCGATATGGAGAATAAAGGAGCCCTAAGCCTTGACCCATTTACTGTCATTAGTGAGTGAATGTACAGACTAGAGAGAGACCAGCAGAGATATATGGAGGACACCCCTCTTGACTATGAATGGAGGATTTGATGTGTCGTGTCTCTGTCATTTCCTGAGCCTAGCTGATTAAAGGGGCAGGTTATGTGGTTGTGTTAGGCAAGAACTCACTCTCACAGCCTCAGAAGTATCCATTAGAAGTTGATCCTCCCTACACCTCTCCTACTCTCTGTCGACACTCATAATGAGCTCAATTAGAGCCTGTTGGATGGTGTCTTTGGTGGAAATGAGACAGGAATCACCCAGTTATGTCACCATAAGGCCTAGGTGGGCCTTTCAGCACATACTGATCACCAGAGCTGTTACTTTTAGGATTGAGCCTTTCCAGCACTCAATCACCCACTGTTTATTAGGAAGGAGGAAGAGAGGTTAGGAGCGAGGGGAGAGAGGATAGGAGGGAGGGAAGAGAGGATATGAGGGAGGCAAGAGAGGTTTGGAGGGAGGTAAGAGAGGTTAGGAGGGAGGGAAGAGAGGTTAGGAAGAGAGGGAAGAGAGGTTAGGAGGGAAGAAAGAGAGGTTAGGAGGGAGGGAAGAGAGGGAAGGAGAGAGGGAAAGATCTTAAGAGGGAGGGAAGACAGGTTAGGAGGGAGGCAAGAGAGGTTTGGAGGGAGGTAAGAGAGGTTAGGAGGGAGGGAAGAGAGGATAGGAGGGAGAGGGAGAGGGGAGAGAGGTTAGGAGGGAGGCAAGATAGGTTTGGAGGGAGGGAAGAGAGGTTAGGAAGGAGGGAAGTGAGGTTAGAAGGGATGGAAGAGAGGTCAGTAGGGAAGGAAGAGAGGTTAGGAGGGACGGAAGAGAGGTTAGGAGGGACAGAAGAAAGGCTAGGAGGGAGGGAAGAGAGGGAAGTGAGGTTAGAAGGGAGGGAGGAGGAGAGGTTAGGGGGAGGGAAGAGAAGTTAGGAGGGAGGCAAGAGAGGTTTGGAGGTAAGGATGAGGGTTTAGGAGGAAGGGACGAGAGGGAAGGGAGATTAGGAGGGAGGGAAGAGAGGGAAGTGAGTTTAGAAGGGATGGAAGAGAGGTCAGGAGGGAGGGAAGAGAGGTTATGAGGGAAGGAAGAGAGGCTAGGAGGGAGGGAAGAGAGGGAAGTGAGGTTAGAAGGGAGGGAGGAGAGATTAGGGGGAGGGAAGAGCGGCTAGGAAGGAGGAAAGAGAAGTTAGGAGGGTGTCAAGAGAGGTTTGGAGGTAAGGAAGAGAGATCAGGAGGGTGGAAAGAGAGGTTAGGAGGTAGGGAAGAGAGGTTAGGGGGGAGGGAAGAGAGGGAAGTGAGGATAGGAGGGAGGGAAGGGAGGGAAGAGAGATTAGGAGGGAGGGAAGGAAGAGAGGTTAGGGGGAGGGAAGAGAGGGAAGTGAGGTTAGGAGGGAGGCAATAGAGGTTTGGAGGGAGGGAAGAGGGGTTGGAGGAAGGGACGAGAGGGAAGGGAGGGAAGAGAGATTAGGAGGGAGGGAAGAGAGGTTAGGGGGGATGGAAGAGAGGTTATGAGGGAGGGAAGAGAGAGAAGGCCTAGGTGGGCCTTTCAGCACATACTGATCACCAGAGCTGTTACTTTTAGGATTGAGCCTTTCCAGCACTCAATCACCCACTGTTTATTAGGAAGGAGGAAGAGAGGTTAGGAGCGAGGGAAGAGAGGATAGGAGGGAGGAAAGAGAGGATATGAGGGAGGCAAGAGAGGTTTGGAGGGAGGTAAGAGAGGTTAGGAGGGAGGGAAGAGAGATTAGGAAGAGAGGGAAGAGAGGTTAGGAGGGAAGAAAGAGAGGTTAGGAGGGAGGGAAGAGAGGGAAGGAGAGAGGGAAAGAGCTTAAGAGGGAGGGAAGACAGGTTAGGAGGGAGGCAAGAGAGGTTTGGAGGGAGGTAAGAGAGGTTCGGAGGGAGAGAAGAGAGGATAGGAGGGAGAGGGGAGAGAGGTTAGGAGGGAGGCAAGAGAGGTTTGGAGGTAAGGATGAGAGGTCAGGGGGGAGGAAAGAGAGGTTAGGGGGAGGGAAGAGGGGGAAGTGAGGTTAGGAGGGCGGGAAGAGAGGTTAGGAGGGAGGCAAGAGAAGTTAGGAGGGTGTCAAGAGAGGTTTGGAGGTAAGGAAGAGAGGTCACGAGGGTGGAAAGAGAGGTTAGGAGGTAAGGAAGAGAGGTCAGGAGGGTGGAAAGAGAGGTTAGGAGGTAGGGAAGAGAGGTTAGGGGGGAGGGAAGAGAGGGAAGTGAGGTTAGGAGGGAGGGAAGGGAGGGAAGAGAGCTTAGGAGGGAGGGAAGGAAGAGAGGTTAGGGGGGAGGGAAGAGAGGGAAGTGAGGTTAGGAGGGAGGCAAGAGAGGTTTGGAGGGAGGGAAGAGGGGTTAGGAGGAAGGGATGAGAGGGAAGGGAGGGAAGAGAGATTAGGAGGGAGGGAAGAGAGGTTAGGGGGGAGGGAAGAGAGGTTATGAGGGAGGGAAGAGAGAGAAGAGAGGTTAGGAGGGAGGCAAGAGAGATTTGGAGGGAGGGAAGAGGGGTTAGGAGGGAGGGAAGAGAGGTTAGGAGGAAGGGACGAGAGGGAAGGGAGGGAAGAGAGATTAGGAGGGAGGGGAGAGAGGTTAGGGGGAGGGAAGAGAGGTTATGAGGGAGGCAAGAGAGAGAAGAGAGGTTAGGAGGGAGGCAAGAGAGGTTAGGAGGGAGGGAAGAGAGGTTAGGAGGGAGGGAAGAGAGGTTAGGAGGGAGAGAAGAGCGGCTAGGAAGGAGGAAAGAGAAGTTAGGAGGGTGTCAAGAGAGGTTTGGAGGTAAGGAAGAGAGGTCACGAGGGTGGAAAGAGAGGTTAGGAGGTAGGGAAGAGAGGTTGGGGGGGAGGGAAGAGAGGGAAGTGAGGTTAGGAGGGAGGGAAGGGAGGGAGGGAAGAGAGATTAGGAGGGAGGGAAGGAAGAGAGGTTAGGGGGGAGGGAAGAGAGGGAAGTGAGGTTAGGAGGGAGGGAAGAGAGGTTAGGAGGGAGGCAAGAGAGCTTTGGAGGGAGGGAAGAGGGGTTAGGAGGAAGGGACGAGAGGGAAGGGAGGGAAGAGAGATTAGGAGGGAGGGAAGAGAGGTTAGGGGGAGGGAAGAGAGGTTATGAGGGAGGGAAGAGAGAGAAGAGAGATTAGGAGGGAGGCAAGAGAGATTTGGAGGGAGGGAAGAGGGGTTAGGAGGAAGGGAAGAGAGGTTAGGAGGGAGGGAAGAGAGAGAAGAGAGGTTAGGAGGGAGGCAAGAGAGGTTAGGAGGGAGGGAAGAGAGGTTAGGAGGGAGGGAAGGAAGAGAGGTAAGTGAGTTAGAAGGGATGGACGAGAGGTCAGGAGGGAGGGAAGAGAGGTTAGAAGGGAGGGAGGAGAGGTTCAGAGGTTGGGAAGAGAGGGAAGTGTGGTTAGAAGGGAGGGAAGAGAGATTAGGAGGGAGGAATGAGAGGTTAGGAGGGAGGGGAGAGAGGTAGTAGGGAGGGAAGAGAGTGTAGGAGGGAGGGTGGTGAGGTTTGGAGGGATGGAAGAGATAGAGGAAAGGTTAGGAGGGAGGGAAGAGAGTTTAGGAGGGAGGAAAGAGTGGTTCGGAAAGGGGAAGAGAGGTTAGAAGGGAGGGAAGAGATGTTAGGAGGGAGGGAAGAGAGGTTAGAAGGGAGGAAATTGTTGTTTGGAGGGAGGAAAGAGAGATTAGGAGGGAGGAAAGAGAGATTAGGAGGGAGGGAAGAGAGGTTAGGAGGGGGGAAAGAGTTGTTTGGAGGTAGGAAAGAGAGGTTAGGTGGGTGGAAAGAGAGGTTATGAGGGAGGGTAAAGAGAAATAGAGGGTATGAGGGAGGTAAGAGATTGAAGAGAGATTAGGAGTGAGGGTGGTGAGGTTTGGAGGGATGGAAGAGATAGAGGAGAGGTTAGGAGGGAGGGAAGAGAGTTTAGGAGGGAGGAAAGAGTGGTTCGGAAAGGGGAAGATGGGTTAGAAGGGAGGAAAGAGAGGTTCGGAGGAAAGAAAGAGAGGTTAGGAGGAAAGAAAGAGAGGTTAGGAGGAAAGAAAGAGAGGTTAGGAGGGAGGGAAGAGAGGTTCGGAGGGAGGCAAGAGAGGTTAGGAGGAAAGAAAGAGAGGTTAGGAGGGAGGCAAGAGAGGTTAGGAGGGAGGGCAGAGAGGTTCGGAGAGAGGTAAGAGAGGGATGGAAAACAGGACTTTAATTTTGCTATTACACCTGTCTGCCAGTCTTTGTCTTGTAGACAGACACACCTAAACACTCACTCTGTCCTCTTCGCCTTCTTCCATAGAGTTCTTTCAGGAGCTGGACTCAATGATGGAACCGTTGAGCCAACACAGCAGCATGATAGAACTTGTGCGCTACATACGTCAAGGACTGCACTGGCTACGGATAGAGGCCCACTTGTTATAGTGCTGCGGGAACTGGAACTAAACTGTCTGCCACTCTGTCTGTCTGTCTCACACCTCCATCACTACCTCTACCAGCCAGCAACACCCACCATCCCCCAGTCTCCAGCCATCTGATAACACCCCAATGGACCCCCACCTCACTGTCAGCCAGCAAGTCCCGCCCCATGTCCCCTCTCTGAGGTCAGAGGTCATCATTTGCTCTACTACACAGTCTGTCTCTCTGCTCCCTCTGTACAAGGTTGACATGTCCAATGGATGTGGGGGGGAAAAAGTGAGGTCCCACTATCCAAGCCCCAAAGCGAATGAGAGGGAAGTCCCACCTAAGACCTGTGGAGTGTCTCCAAAGCGTGCCACTAGAGGAGAAGGATCTGTGCTGGTTTTCTGCCCGACAGAGGCCCGTGATTTCCCTGTTGTTTGTTTTGATCAGACCACCCCTGAGGGCCTCTTAGAACACTGGGAGCGTTGTTCAGTTCAAACCTCCATTCCAACAGGAATATGGATCAGGAATTTATAAGTGCTTTCAACTCTTCACATGTTTAGTTTTTGTCAATGCCTTGATGAACTGACTGACAGAAGCCAGTTGAATAAGTGTCTCTCTCTACTACTATCTGACCATTGATTTATGGTCCTCAAGACCTCCGTCTCATGTCAGATAATACATACAGCAACAGTTAGCCTACCCTTTAGTACCATTGGAACAACAAATCATTCAAAATGATTCGATTACTTGTTGCTTATTGGAAATGAACAATGAATAATCAAATTAAATCTGCCACCACAAGCAATTTCTCTGGTTTTGAGGGATTTGCATAATAACATTGTGTCTTCTACAGCAGATGAGGATTGTGTCTTTCAGCCCCAGAGGTTGGTGGTGTCTTTGTGTTTGTTTGGTTAGCTACAAAATAAGAGGCCGGATTTATTCCAAACCAGCACACATTTTCCATGGGTCTAAGGCAATGAAGTGTTACACCACCTGAGACTGTGTTCAAAGGTCTAATGCAGCCATTGTTATCGCAATATCAAATCATTTCTAGATAGCAATGAAGCACTTTAATGTTATTGTTTTCAATTAAAATGGTCAAAAATAAATTAAAATAGCTCCTTAGCAAATAGTAATTTCTCTTTCTTATTGGTCTATTAACTAATTTACCATCTGGTGATCTCACCATGGAAGGCCAAAACTCCATCCCACCAAAAACAGGCTGAAAGGGCATTATTATAATTCTTACATTTTCAAAGTATTTTTCCAACCTCATAGTGTGGAAATATATATAAAACACCAGAAAATCACATTTTGACTGCACTGGGCCTTTAAACAAATATGAATCATCCATTCACTGTTATAACACCACCACAAACAGTAAACACCAGAATGAGTCCATTAGCACTTCAGAAGATATGTACATGATCTTTTCATTGTCTATGATGACTGCTGTATATCACAATGTTGGTTCAGTTGTCCACAGAGAGGTGTAGACTGTTGAAGAATAATCCATAGGAACACTTCTTATGTGTTCTGTGCATAGTTGTACATTTGTATATTTAAACGTGGCTTGATGGAGATACACCGTCTGTATGAGATACAGGCAGTTGTCCTAAGGAGGAAATATGATGCTTGTTTTGTTTTTGGTCTTTATGTCGATGTGATGTGAGAGAATGAACTGTAGGGAAGTGTGTGTGTTGCACTGTGCAGAGATGATTTTGGGGATGGATTCTCTATTGCTGGGTGTCCGTGCCTCTCTCTCTCTCTCTCTCTCTCTCTCTAGCCCAGCCCATACAGTTTATTGGAGTAGACCATATCTCTAATGTTAAATGTGTATGAGAGACAATGAGGATGTGTGTGAAGTATGATTTTCACTATGATAAAACAAAGTGCCTCCGTATTCAGTGGAAATGATTAAGAGTCTATATTTAAGAACAAGAATGAATCTAAAGGGTTTTTCCATACCATGTTGGTATATTAGATTTTTTCATAAAACCACAATTTATTCATGTACTTTTTACTGGCAATTATGATAACAGGTTTGGCTTTAAAATTGCAAATGTGTGACTTACATGTATCAAATTTCTAACTCCGGTACTGTTTTGAGGATAGTGAATGGGATTTTCAGAAACGCTTAAACATGAAAATGCTTAACGTGACTTACTGTAATTACCTATAATCAATAGGTTAACACGTCAAGCCATTTACAGCAATAGCTGGATGATAGCACTAATTGTGTTCATTATCTTGTTACTAAGAACTGAGAAATGCTCTTAATTCACATTCAGTGTTTCTGACATTTAGAAGTAAGAATGGTGATCCTATAAGGAGGAATTTGTATCTATCGATTTTAGGTCATTAAGCTAATTAAGCGTTTTGGAATTTCCTAAGAAAAGACTGAACAAATTACAGACAAAACAATACGTTAAACTGGATTTTAAAAATCACTTAATGTTGATCCATTAACTGTCTCATTTAGGGTTCATGTCATTCAGTGTTGTTTTATGGATCAGTGCAGTAGCCTACATGCATAACTGTGCTCAGTCAATTCCAAATCTATTTTAAAGATGTAGGATACCACACCATGTGGTAATAGCAATATTTACACCAGTCCTACTGTAACGAAATGGATAGAAAAATCTGAAAGACAGCCTAACAACTTAACTTCTTTGTACAGTATCTGAAGGTCATTTTTCATTTAGCCTTTTGTGACAACTGATCTCATAACTACCAGTCAGAGTTGAGGAAAATTAAGTGTGTGCATTATTTTTTTATGCAAATGATCACATTTTCTTCCCCAGTCCAAAGTAGCCAACTGTCTTTGCCTTTATGAGGAAAGCAGTTTGTACATTTCCAGTGGTTTTTCCCAGCTGTTCCTGTTGGTGCTAGAGACAGGCCATTCTGTCAGGGAAATCTGGGCCTTTGGCAGCTAGTCAACAGCACAAAGTAGCACTGGTATCCTGTTCCCTCTCTCTCTCTCTCTCTCTCCCAGTCTCTCTTTCTCTCTCTCAGTCTCTCTCTCTCTCTCTCTCTCTCTCCCTCTCTCCCTCCCTCTCTCCCGCTCTCTCTCTCACCTTCTCTTTCCCTTTCTCGCTCACTCTCTCTCCCTCTCTTTCTCTCCCTCTCTTTCTCTCTCTCTCTCACTCACTCTCTCTCCCTCTCTTTCTCTCTCTCTCTCACTCACTCTCTCTCTTTCTCTATCCCCCACTCTCCCCTCTCTCTCTAATCCATCGTCTGATATAAACAACCAGCTCCAAACTAAGTCCCTGTCTGGCACTGACGAGGAGCAGCTAATGTCTTCTATTCATTCCACAATGAGGAAAGGCTGAATTAAATTGGCTTATATCCACCGGAGAGAACATGATCCATTTTTGTTTCAAATATACGGTTTTATGTCTAAAACATGGAAATTGTGAAACGTTGAATGAGGTGCCATCTGGACTGGCAGTGTTACCAAGCCAATGTATGGTGTGACCTAGTCCTCAGCTTGGTAAAACCAGGTGGTGATGATGACATATCAGGAAGGAATTACTCATTAAATGAGTCCCTAATTGGCTTGATAATATATTGCTGCTACAAATGTTGATATTTCATAGATAGATTTTATGAATACAGGAATTTTCATTTTAAAATGAATACCTCTAGAGAAATGTTATTGAAAATAGCCCACAAATCTTTTAAGCATTGCAGAGTAAACACAAAGATGTATCCTAGCTATAGTAGATGTATTATGGCGTTCTGCTCACCTTGCTGTCTTCTCAGTTCAAAGCCTGAACAGTATTTGTCCCTATCAGGCACTACTTAAGAGCAGGATCAATAAGACTTACAGTGTTCATGTTCAGAGAATGTTTTCCTCCGTTCGCTTTATTTCATTCCAATGCTCATCCAATCAAGTTCATCTAAGGTAGAGACTATGGTGAGAGGGGGTGTCGGCAAGGCGGGCGTCAAAACCAACAATTTATGCTATCAAACACTCCTTATCAATTTACACCTAGAAGAAATCGGACATTCTGCCAACACAATTGGTTTGTGTTACAAATTGTTGTGTATTTATCATGTTCTTATTAATCATAATGTATTATTTTTGAAAAGCTGCTTTTTTTCTGGAGTGAGTGAGGACAACATGAAGCCTAATAGCTGGACTGAAGTCTGCCACTTTGGTCTGGTCATCTCTTGTTCCATTGTACCACTCCACCAGGAAAGACGATCTCCAATAAACACTGTCCCAGCTGGAAGCATCGCTCTGCAAGTGAAGCACTGCAAATACCACTTAGTTAAACACGAAGCACCACAACATGTTGGTCAATTAACAACTGTGTGACTCAATGCTCATTCATATTTCGTGGATATTGTGTCATGTTTAATATGACTGATACTGGGCCCTCATGACACATAACCATATCAAATACCTATCAACCGTTCATCATAAACTACGACAATACGTCATAGATTGGACATCTGAAATGTTATTCCCATTAGCTGATTAATTTAGTATAATTTGTTTGTAATCTAAACAGCTTGTGTCTGTGACTGCAGACCATTGGCAGACACTTGGTGTCATTAAGAGTAGCGCAGGTTGACCTTCGGGTCACCACACGTTGTTGTTATGCAAATTGAGGTCAACAGGTGGTAGCTTTCATTCAACTATATGTTCAAACGTTCCTTCAGCTTATTGGCGTCTTAAAGCAGTGTAGCAGACGTGTGTTAGGGGACATGAAGAACAGTTATCCATAGATCCTCTTGTTGTTTATATCTGTACAGAATGACAAGGTGCGTTCTGGTTTATGTCCTACGGTGTAAAGGATTGGACCACATGTTCCATACAATATATATTGTTGTTGACTGCCCACAGCTGACAAGAATACATTGGAAATCCATTGTTTTGACATGAGTTTATTGCAGACCTGTGACATCTCACCGCCCCTTAAGCTTTGATCTTTTGGGTAGTCTGTCCTATGTGACCTTGGCTTCAGTCATTCCAATGTCACCTGGAGTGGCATTTCTCTGTATCATCCACCACTCCCTTTTGTAAAAGAGAGACAATGAGATTATATAAACTAATGTACAGCTTCAGTCAACAACAGTTGAAAAGGTTTGTTACAGAAAGAAGGCATTTACTTATCATGGCTGTGCTTCCTACTTCATGAAATAGATGAACTACAATTTACAGACATTTATTTACCAAATGGGATAAACATTTGAAGGAAAATCATGTGTTTTTGATACAATTATATTTCTGAAAGTATTATTAAAAGTCTAATGTTATTATGTTGCAATTGGCTAAATTTATTGTGAAAAGTAGAGCGATTTCCCAAAGATCAGATCCCTATGTTCAAGCCTTAGAGATAAAATTGCTCAATAACGTTAACCAACATTTTTTTTCAGATATGGAACAATCACTGTCAGTTCTGGCAACATTTCAGTCAGATCCATTTTAACTGTGGAATGCAGCATTGTTACATTAATATAAACTTACAGTGTGACAATAGAAATGAATTTGCAAAACAGTTAGCAATGCTGATAGCCATACATTAGCTTAATGACATACTGTTCCTCGAGGCTCAAACTTTATAAATGCTTAAACGCTACCTATTCCCTAAACGATGTAGCCTACAATGTTGGTCAGACGTCAGGGAAGAACAAGGTTACCATTCCAAGTAAATCGCCTTTTCTCTCACTGACGTTATGCCGATAGTTTAAAGATGGACAATGTTGGAAACAGAAAATGCAAGACAGAAGATGTTTTATTTCAGGCATGCTGTAGTTTTTAGTTTGTTAATTTTTGTACAGAGCAGGGTAACTGTTATGCTATGGATTTATGAACGTATAGTAGTATGGACTCATTAAAAATGGGTTATGTATCAAAGAAACTTCCTGCCTGGTTACCTTTGTATTTAACATGTGTTGCACAAGTTCCGCCATTTGGTATTATTATTTCAGCCTATTGTATGGTTATTTTATAATACAATTGTTATATGTAATGATCAAAAACTGAAATGATAGTTATGTTGTTTTTAAATGTTTAATGTTTCTGTAAAAAAAATTGGAATTAAAAATGGTATGAACCGGATAAATATTTCCTCTGTTGTCTGATTTCCAATTACGCTTCTGTTTATGCCATTGTCATGTGTCTGATTATTTGAATTGGGGAATGCACATTGCATCAGAGTTGCCTTGAGTGAAATCACAACGTTTCTATGGTGCATCCTTGTGATGATTGCATCCCTTACTTTAATGACTTGTCAGAATGGCATTAGTCTCCTTAGAATTGTAAGAAACCATGTATTTTCAACAATACTGTATATCATCTGTTTTATAATCAAGGGCATCATTTCTGGGGGAAACACACAGCCACCTGATATGTGAGATGGTGCAGCAACTGTCCAGTTTAGAGAAACAGGACTATGATTAGAGGAGAGGTGAAGTCAACACACATTCACAGGGGAACATGACATTGTATCTGTGTCTGGCTGTATGATAAATCCCCTGTAATCAGCAGCATTACACTGGTTCTCATCTGAATTAGCCTATAGTGCTTACTGATCCTCATAAAAGTGCATTCTTTATGGAATTAATGGCTTCTCATTTACTCATCACAGGGACAAGGTGCATGCTCCTGCACGCCTTATTAATTTAGGAGGATCCTGATGCATTGGAAGCCACTAGAAGGCAGGAGGCTTTTTAAAAAGTGTTTTATAATACCAAATTGAAGTTTTTTTTTGTTTGGACAGGAATCCAACCTGCAAAATCATTTCCCAAATGAGGTGTCAAAAGGCTTTTATTATCTGACTCTAAGCATTTCATTTGGCTGTGGCACTGGGCCTGCCTGCTGACAGTTAAGATGTATTGATTTAATTGCCTTGGGCAAACATGCAATAAAATCATCTCAAAGACACATTTTCATGGCATTGTGGATCATCAAAGTAATTTTTCGATCCGCTACAGCTATATATCTGCAGGTTACCATCTGATATCCAAGTCAAAGCATCTCATTAATGTGGATGACTCAAATCATTTCTGAAGTGGAATCAGTGATTTTGTTATTTGCAGGAAACTCTGGGTACATGTTAAATGACAGGAGGTACTGGGTACATGTTAAATACATGATAAATACTATACCATTGATGGACCTTGCTACAGCCCACATGCTATATATACTATAACAGTGATGGGCCTTGCTACAGGCCACATGCTATATATACTATAACATTGATGGGCCTTGCTACAGGCCACATGCTATATATACTATAACAGTGATGGGCCTTGCTACAGGCCACATGCAATAAATACTATAACATTGATGGGCCTTGCTACAAGCCACATGTTATATATACTATAACATTGATGGTCCTTGCTACAGGCAACATGCTATATATACTATAACATTGATGGGCCTTGCTACAGGCCACATGCTATATATACTATAACATTGATGGGCCTTGCTACAGGCCACATGCAGTATCTACTATAACAGTGATGGGCCTTGCTACAGGCCACATGCAGTATATACTATAACATTGATGGGCCTTGCTACAGGCCACATGCTATATATACTATAACATTGATGGGCCTTGCTACAGGCCACATGCTATATATACTATAACATTGATGGGCCTTGCTACAGGCCACATGCGATATATACTATAACATTGATGGGCCTTGCTACAGGCCACATGCTATATATACTATAACATTGATGGGCCTTGCTACAGGCCACATGCTATATATACTATAACATTGATGGGCCTTGCTACAAGCCACATGATATATATACTATAACATTGATGGGCCTTGCTTCAGGCCACATGCTATATATGCTATAACATTGATGGGCCGTGCTACAGGCCACGTGCTATATATACTATAACATTGATGGGCCTTGCTACAGGCCACATGATATATATACTATAACATTGATGGGCCGTGCTACAGGCCACATGATATATATACTATAACATTGATGGGCCGTGCTACAGGCCACATGATATATATACTATAACATTGATGGGCCTTGCTACAGGCCACATGCAGTATATACTATAACATTGATGGGCCTTGCTACAGGCCACATGCTATATATACTATAACATTGATGGGCCTTGCTACAGGCCACATGCGATATATACTATAACATTGATGGGACTTGCTACAGGCCACATGCTATATATACTATAACATTGATGGGCCTTGCTACAGGCCACATGCTATATATACTATAACATTGATGGGCCTTGCTACAGGCCACATGCAATATATACTATAACATTGATGGGCCTTGCTACAAGCCACATGATATATATACTATAACATTGATGGGCCTTGCTTCAGGCCACATGCTATATATGCTATAACATTGATGGGCCGTGCTACAGGCCACGTGCTATATATGCTTTGCATTCAGAAAGTATTCAGACACCTTCCCTTTTTCCACAATTTCTTACCTTACAGCCTTATTCTAAAATGTGTTAAATTAATTTAATCAATCTACACACACAATATCCTGTAATTGGCATTGCTACAGGTCACATGCTATATATACAATAACATTGGCATAAATGCAACAAAAATACAAAAACAACCAAATAAATGTCCATCCCAGACTTCTCCCACATTGAAAATGGCACACTCAAAATTGATAGGTATAGTGCTCTCCCCTTTCAAAATGACCTTTAGTTTAACCCATTTTCAAACAGAATATTCAACCTGCCTCCATGGATCCTAAACACACATTGTGTGTTGATTTAAAAAGCACAACAGATAATGTAAAGGAAAATCCACTTACACTCACTGACAATATAACGTCAAAGTGGTCGATTAAATAGATTGCTTTCCTCAATCTCTTCATTTGTTAAAATGCAGGGATGTTAGATTTCCTATTCACATTAATTTACAGCACAGCGGTTCTGACTTGAGTGTGTTGAGCACTTAATTGAATGATTCTTGATTAAACTCTGTGCCTGGTGAGAACAGCACATCACATTGCACTGCTCTGTAATTGGCTTGCTCGTTAGATTCCACCTGCTTTGGATGCACAGACGGCTCCATTTCGTTTATTACATCTTGATTTCACATGCAGTTCATTGCCAGGCAATCAGTCTGATTGTTAATGCATTCTCTATCCACATCTCTTTGTCTAAAAGAGCTAGTTAATGTCTCCCAATAAGATCAAGTTATATCCACGTCAGTGGCGGTCAGTACTCTTTTAAGATGAAGGAGGACAATTCTTTTTCATGAGCATGGCCTTGTTTCTATTACAGCATATTGGATGACTGTCATTCATATTCCATTCATCCAGTTCGATGGTGATAGGCTACTACATGATACTCAAATTTTCCCTAGAACCATCATGAGGTTGCTACAACCTAGCACAGAGGTCGAGAGACAAATTTGAGGTGACAGACAGTGACACATGGATGAACAGTGACATTCAACACCGCCTTGCACACTCTTGCCTCAATCTAGCTGATATAGGATGTAATCATTGGTCCAACAGTTGCAAACGAGAGTTTATATTGGACAAATTCAAGTATGTTTATCCCCATTTTGCTTCCGTTTAAGAAACGTTTTTTAACAGAATAGGCGGAATTAATACACCCCTGATCACGAGTAAACACACAGCCACGTTGTATTCCTTCTCGCATCCATGCTCTCTCCTCTTCTCACCTCTTCCCTTCGCTTGTGGATTTCAATGTACAACACATCGTTGGCACCATATTAGCTAAGTAATGTCATAGTCAGCATAACTAATCATTCTAAAGCGATAGTAAACCCTCTACAATCATGCAGTAATGTTACAGTGTACAGTCAGTAAGCAGTTACACCTGCGGGCCCCGGTGGCAAGCTGCCAGTTGAGGACTTGTGAGGCGTCTGTTTCTCAAACTAGACACTCTAATGTACTTGTCCTCTTGCTCAGTTTTGCACCGGGGCCTCCCACTCCTCTTTCTATTCTGGTTAGAGCCAGTTTGTGCTGTTCTGTGAAGGGAGTAGTACACAGAGTTACAATATTAACAATGTCAACACTATTTCTGATCAATTTGATGTTATTTTAATGGACAAAAAAATGGGCTTTTCTTTCAAAAACAAGGACATTTCTAAATTACCCCAAACTTTTGAACAGTAGTGTATATCCATGTAAGGCTCGCTATGCCAAACTCATGTGGGATATCAATGTAAATATGTCTCATCCCTACTCCACCATTTACCATAAAGCTCTGCCATTCACCTTCTCAGTCATTTGAAATAAATAAATTGATTAAGAAATGATGATGAACTGAGCATTCATCTGACAGATTATTACTGCACTATTATGATAATCTCCCACTGAAAGGTTCCTGATAGAATATTTCCTTCACAATATTTGGGTTTTACATGCAGATCAGACATAATCCTGTTTTTCTTGCTCATCAGGACTTGGGGAATGACAGTTTACCAAAATGACTTTCAGATTTCTCTCTCCATACCCTGCCTACATTGCATTACTGGAATGTTTGGTAACAGAGACAAGTTCTGAAGACAGATACTTAATGAGGTTAGCTCTCTGACACTCAGAACATGTGGCCTCTGGCCAAGCTGCATTTAACAGTCTGTCAAGCAGTAGCATGGGCAGAAATACATTGATGGCAGGGCCTGCATAAATGTAGGTGTGCCCAAATGAAGGGACTCAAATCATCATGAAATGATCATAAAAGCATAGCCTACACTACACCCTACTGAAATTGACTACACACACACCAAACCATCTAACATGTGATTTCACATTACAGACTAAATAGTTTTGCAGGCCTATGTAAATCCATGACTCACATAGACCTACACATAATAAACCATAGGCCTGTAATTAATAGCTAGACTAGAACATAAACACTCCAATGTACTTGTCCTCTTGTTCAGTTGTGCACCGGGGCCTCCCACTCCTCTTTTTATTCTGGTTAGAGACAGTTTGCGCTGTTCTGTGAAGGGAGTAGTACACAGCATTGTACGAGATATTCAGTTTCTTGGCAATTTCCCGCATGGAATAGCCTTAATTTCTCAGAATAAGAATAAACTGACAAGTTTCAGGAGAAAGCTCTTTGTTTTTGGACATTTTGAGCCTGTAATTGAACCCACAAATGCTGATGCTCCAGATACTCAACTAGTCTAAAGAAGGACAGTTTTATTGCTTCTTTAATGAGCACAACCATTTTCAGCTGCGCTAACATAATTGCAAAAGGGTTTTCTAATGATCAATTATCGTTTTAAAATGATAAACTTGGATTAGCTAACATAACGTGCCATTGGAACACAGGAGTGATGGTTGCTGATAATGGGCCTCTGTAAGCCTATGTAGATATTTCATTCAAAATCAGCTGTTTCCAGCTACATTAGTCATTTACAACATTAACAATTTCTACACTGTATTTCTGATCAATTTGATGATATTTTAATGGGGAAAAAATTGCTTTTCTTTCAAAAACAAGGATATTTCTAAGTGACCCCAAACTTTTGAAATGTAGTATATACATATATATATATATATATGTACAGTTACCAGTCAAAGGTTTGAACACACCTACTCATTCAAGGGTATTTCTTTATTTTACTATTTTCTACTTTGTGGAATAACAGTGAAGACATCTAAACTATGAAATAACACAAATCAAATCACATCAAATTGTGCTGGTCACATACAAATATTTAACAGATGTTATTGCGGGTGTGTAACGGCTCTCCTCTTCGTCTGATGATTAGGAATAGGAATCATCGGACCAACACGCAGCGTGGTAAGTGTTCATAGTAAATTGAATTAAATAAACTGAACACTGAATGACAAAAAAGAACAAAGAGAGTGAAAGACACGAAACAGTCCTATAAGGTGAAAAAACACAAAACGGAAACAACTAACCACAAACACAGGTTGGAACAGGCTACCTAAGTATGGTTCTCAATCAGAGACAACGATTGACAGCTGCCTCTGATTGGGAACTATACCAGGCCAAACACATAGATATACAACTGGTGACCCTTACAGCGGGCCCCGAATAAGAGGGAGACTCTGGCGGCACCGGACAGGCGGGAGACTCTGGCGACTCCGGACAGGCGGGAGACTCTGGCGGCGCCGGACAGGCAGGAGACTCTGGCGGCGCCGGACTGGCGGGCGGCTCTGGCGTCTCCGGACTGACGGGCGGCTCTGACAGCTCCGGACTGACGGATGGCTCTGGCAGCTCCGGACAGACGGGTGGCTCTGGCAGCTCCGGACTGACGGGCGGCTCTGGCAGCTCCGGACAGACGGGCGGCTCTGGCAGCTCCGGACTGACGGATGGCTCTGGCAGCTCCGGACAGGAGGGCGGCTCTGGCAGCTCCGGACAGATGGGCGGCTCTGGCAGCTCCAGACTGACGGGCGGCTCTGGCAGTTCCGGACAGATGGGCGGCTCTGGCAGCTCCAGACTGACGGGCGGCTCTGGCAGCTCCGGACAGATGGGCGGCTCTGGCAGCTCCGGACAGGAGGGAGAATAGAGGGTCTTAGGGGCCACTGTCTGTGTGGGTGGACCATTTCAGATCGTCAGTGATGTGTACACGGAGAAACATTACGTTTTCCACCTTCTCCACTGCGGTCCCATCAATGTGGATAGGGCGTGCTCCCTCTGCTTTTTCCTGAAGTCCACAATAAGTTCCTTTGTTTTGCTGATGTTGAGGGAGAGGTTCTTTTCTGGGCACCACTCCGCCATGGCCCTCACCTCCTCCCTGTAGGCTGTCTCATCATTTTTGGTAATCTGGCCTACTATGGTTGTGTCGTCTAGAAACTTGATGTACTCATGGTTGAACAGCGAGTACAGGAGGGGGCTGAGCAAGCACCCTTGTGGGGCCCCTGTGTTGAGGATCAGTGAAGTGGAGGTATTGTTTCCTACCTTCACCACCTGGGGGCATTCCGTCAGGAAGTCCAGGACCCAGTTGCACAGTGCGGGATTCAGACCCAGGTCCAAGAGCTTGATGATGAGCTTGGGGGTACTAGGGTATTGAAAACTGAGCTATAGTCAATTAACAGAATTCTCTTGTCCAGATGGGATTGGGCAGTGTGCAGTGCAATGGCGATTGCATCGTCTGTGGATCTATTGGAGATATACACGGCTGTGTCTATAACAGAAGATAATTATTTTGGGACGTAATCCGGTCGGCATTTGATTGTGAGGTACTCTAGGATGGATGAAAAAAAGGACTTGAGTTTCTGTATGTTATCACAATCACACCATGAGTGGTTAATCATGAAAAATACACCACCGCTCTTCTTCTTCCCAGAGAGTTCTTTATTCCTGTGTGTGGGATATACTGAAAACCCTGCTGTCTATATCGACAGGGACAGTATATCCAGAGAGAGCCATGATTCTGTGAAACAGAGTATGTTACAGTCCCTGATGTCTCTCAGGAAGGAGATCCTCGCCCAGAGCTCATACACTTAATTGTCCAGAGACTGAACATTAGCGAGTAATATACTTGGAAGTGGTGGATGGTGTGCCCGCCTACTGAGTCAGACTGGAAGTTGTCGTGGAATATCTAATCAAAGGGAAGAGAGACTGCAGATGCTTTCAAACAACACTTTATCATAAGATTTGCAAAAATGAAGCAATCAACATCACCAAGAATGGTTCAGAGTTGAAAGCTTAACAAACATAGCCGGGTCTCTGCTTTTATAGAGAAAATACATACAACCCCTTTCTGTCTATGTGTCATTCAGCAAATAATGCGTAAAAGGTCATTAGTTAGCACATTCACAACAGCAAAACACTATAATGTGCTCCTTTCTGCAAGTTTCCATACATGCGACTTTCAGTAGATAGTAAACCCACCAGATGACTGGACACAGCTAGACAAACTATCTATTTGACAAGATCAGGGAGTTTTGTGACGAAGAGGCTATGGACATCACATGCACCAAAGTCAAGGGCAGATAGAAACAGGCTCTCCGAATATAGATTCCCTTGTTCATGTGTGGTTTGGGCGGACCAGTCATCAGCACTATCTGCAGTGCTTTTTTTTTATCCTGCTGCTCAGCCATTTTACCCCTGATTACATGCATATAACTAGCTCGTCTATCACTGATATCATTGATATTGTTCTTATACATACTGTATGTTATTTATATTGACACTATCTACAGTGCCTTGCGAAAGTATTCGGCCCCCTTGAACTTTGCGACCTTTTGCCACATTTCAGGCTTCAAACATAAAGATATAAAACTGTATTTTTTTGTGAAGAATCAACAACAAGTGGGACACAATCATGAAGTGGAACGACATTTATTGGATATTTCAAAGTTTTTTAACAAATCAAAAACTGAAAAATTGGGCGTGCAAAATTATTCAGCCCCCTTAAGTTAATACTTTGTAGCGCCACCTTTTGCTGCGATTACAGCTGTAAGTCGCTTGGGGTATGTCTCTATCAGTTTTGCACATCGAGAGACAGAATTTTTTTGCCTGAATACTTTCGCAAGGCACTGTATTTCTGATATTGCTACTATGCAGGTAACCATTTGGCTGTACCATTTAGACGTTCTGTAGGGACCATCCACTAAGAAAAATATAATATATAATAATAATATAATAAATATTGATGTGTAGTCGTAACATGATTTTGTGACATACCACAACAATATCATGTAACCGTATCAAGTGTCCACCACATAAATACAGTTGAAGTATTGCTTGTACAGATGAACGTGGTACCTTCAGGCATTTGGAAATTGCTCCCAAGGATGAACCAGACTTGTGGAGGTCTAAAAAAAAATTCTGAGGTCTTGGCCATCATGTCAAGTGAAGAGGCCCTGAGTTTGAAGGTAGGCCTTGAAATTCATCCACAGGTACACCTCCGATTGACTCAAATTATGTCAATTAGCCTATCAGAAGCTTCTAAAGCCATGACATAATTTTCTGGAATTTTCAAGCTGTTTAAAGATACAGTCAACTTAGTGTATGTAAACTTCTGACCCACTGGAATTGTGATACAGTGAATTATAAGTGAAATAATCTGTCTGTAAACAATTGTTGGAAAAATTACTTGTGTCATGCACAAAGTAGATGTCCTAACTTACTTGCCAAACTTAAGTAAGCATTTCACTGTAAGGTCCACTACTCCTGTTGTATTCAGCGCACGTGACAAATACAATTTGATTTGATTTGTAGTGAAAGTAGCCAAAAATATAAAATAGTAAAGTAATGTACGGACACCACAAAAAAGTACTTAACTGTATATGGGGCATGCATCTGTTGATGTACTGTACATGTGTTCCTCACTCAGGTTGCATGCCCTTAACTTATGTATGGAATACTATGTGTAACAGTATGTAAAGTATGCTAATGTACTGGTGTGAAGGCATTTGTGCAGTGGTGTAAAAAATACTTGAAAGTACTACTTAATTACTTTTTTGTGGTGTCCGTACATTACTTTACTATTTTATATTTTTGGCTACTTTCACTACAAATCAAATCAAATTGTATTTGTCACGTGCGCTGAATACAACAGGAGTAGTGGACCTTACAGTGAAATGCTTACTTACAGGCTCTAACCATTAGTGCAAAAAAGGTATTAGGTGAAGAATAGCTAATGTGCGGGAGCACTGGTTGGTCAGCCCAATTGAGGTAGTATGTACATGAATGTTTAGTTAAAGTGACTATGCTGTTAAAATAAAGTAAACTATAAAGTGACTAGGTTGTTATTCTGGCACCACCCGGCCAGGTCTCTGACTTTCTCCCTATTGGCTGTCTTGTCATTGTCGGTGATCAGGCCTACCAACTTAATGATGGTGTTGGAGTCATGCCTGGCCACGCAGTCGTGGGTGAACAGGGAACAGGGAGTACAGGAGGGGACTGAGCACGCACCCCTGGGGAGCTCCAGTGTTGAGGATCAGTGTGGCAGATGTGTTGCTACCTACCCTCACCACCTCGGGCGGCCCGTCAGGAAGTCCAGGAAGTCCACTACATTCGTATAGAAAATGTACTTTTTACTCTATACATTTTCCCTGACACCTAAAAGTACCATTTACATTTTGACAGAAATTGTCCAATTAACACTTATCAAGAGAACAACCCTGGTCATCCCTACTGCCTCTGACCTGGTCGATTCACTAAACACAAGTGCTTCGTTTGTAAATTGTCTGAGTGTTGGAGTGTGCCCCAGCTATCGTGATTTTTTTTATTGTGCCGTCTGGTTAAATATAAGGAATTTTAAATGATATATACTTTTACTCTGTGACAATTTAGTACTTTCTCCACCACACCATACCTTCTGTATACCCCACTACCTTGTCATAACACAACTGATCGGCTCAAACGCATTAAGAAGGAAAGAAATTCCACAAATGAACTTTTAACAAGGCACACCTGTTAATTGAAATACATTCCAGGTGACTACCTCATGAAGCTGGTTGAGAGAATGCCAAGAGTGTGCAAAGTTGTCATCAAGGCAACTACATGATTCCGTGTGTGTTATTTCACAGTTTTGTTGTCTTGATTATTACTATACAATGTAGAAAATAGTAAAAAATAAAGACTAACCCTGGAATGAGTAGGTGTGTCCAAACTTTTGACTGGTACTGTATATATATTTGATTATTGATTATTTAAAATGGCTCAATCTGATTGTTCCTACTCCCCTGCTGTCATGGTCCAGAAAAAATGAAAAATCCACAATTGGTTACATATAAACATACATATAAAGTTCTGGAAATCTATTTATTTGTCAAACATTTCCAGATGTGGAGCCATCATTTATCTGCTGACCATTTCAACTTGCCACCTGCCCTTTGCTGTGACCACTGAGGAGAAAGCACCAGACCCCCTTACTGACCCCCTCTACATCCCCCAAGTACCAGACCCCCTTACTGACCCCCTCTACATCCCCCAAGTACCAGACCCCCTTACTGACCCCCTCTACATCCCCCAAGTACCAGACCCCCTCACTGACCCCCTCTACACCCCCATGCACCAGACCCCCTTACTGACCCCCTCTACATCCCCCAAGTACCAGACCCCCTTACTGACCCCCTCTACACCCCCATGAACCAGACCCCCTTACTGACCCCCTCTACATCCCCCAAGCACCAGACCCCCTCACTGACCCCCTCTACACCCCCATGCACCAGACCCCCTTACTGACCCCCTCTACATCCCCCAAGTACCAGACCCCCTTACTGACCCCCTCTACATCCCCCAAGTACCAGACCCCCTCACTGACCCCCTCTACACCCCCATGAACCAGACCCCCTTACTGACCCCCTCTACATCCCCCAAGCACCAGACCCCCTCACTGACCCCCTCTACACCCCCATGAACCAGACCCCCTTACTGACCCCCTCTACATCCCCCAAGCACCAGACCCCCTCACTGACCCCCTCTACATCCCCCAAGAACCAGACCCCCTCACTGACCCCCTCTACATCCCCCACGACCAGACCCCCTCACTGACCCCCTCTACATCCCCCAAGCACCAGACCCCCTCACTGACCCCCTCTACACCACTATTTACCAGACCCCCTTACTGACCCCCTCTACATCCCCCAAGCACCAGACCCCCTCACTGACCCCCTCTACATCCCCCAAGCACCAGACCCCCTCACTGACCCCCTCTACATCACTATTTACCAGACCCCCTTACTGACCCCCTCTACATCCCCCAAGTACCAGACCCCCTCACTGACCCCCTCTACACCCCCATGAACCAGACCCCCTTAACTGACCCCCTCTACACCACTATTTACCAGACCCCCTTACTGACCCCCTCTACCCCCCAGTCACCAGATCCCGTCACTGACCCCCTCTACATCCCCCAAGTACCAGACCCCCTCACTGACCCCCTCTACACCCCCATGAACCAGACCCCCTTAACTGACTCCCTCTACACCACTATTTACCAGACCCCCTTACTGACCCCCTCTACCCCCCAGTCACCAGATCCCGTCACTGACCCCCTCTACACCCCCATCCACCAGATCCCCTAACTGACCCCCTCTACACCACTATTTACCAGACCCCCTTACTGACCCCCTCTACCCCCCAATCACCAGATCCCGTTCTGACCCCGTCAACCCCCCATCCACCAGATCCCCTCATTGACCCCCTCTACACCCCCATGAACCAGACCCCCTAACTGACCCCCTCTACACCACTATTTACCAGACCCCCTTACTGACCCCCTCTACCCCCCAGTCACCAGATCCCGTCACTGACCCCCTCTACACCCCCATCCACCAGATCCCCTAACTGACCCCCTCTACACCACTATTTACCAGACCCCCTTACTGACCCCCTCTACCCCCCAATCACCAGATCCCGTTCTGACCCCCTCTACCCTCCATCCACCAGATCCCCTCATTGACCCCCTCTACACCCCCATGCACCAGACCAAGCATTTCCATTGGTATGATCAAAGGAAGTAAAGCTGTTTCTCTCCAGGTTATGGGAGAAAGGCTGAGACATCCAGTTGTTTATGATCTATATAATCCTCCTGGACTAGACCAATCATCAATGGAGTGGCAGGGCCCATAACCCTAACCCTAGTTTCTAAACCTAACCCTAATTTCTAAACCTAACCCTAGTTTCTCTCTCTCTCTTTCAATTCAATGTGGCTTTATTGGCATGGGAAAAGTGTTTACATTGCCAATGCAAGTAAAATAAACAATTAACAAAAATTTACAGTAAACATTACATTTCAAAATAATATAGACGTTGCAAATATTATTTTATGTCTATATACAGTGTTGTAATGATGTGCAAATAGTCTAAGTACAAAGGGGAAAATAAATCATCCTAAATGAGGGTATTTACAATGGTGTTTGTTCTTCAGTGGTTGCTCTTTTCTTATGGCATCAGGTCACAAATCTTGCTGCTGTGATGTCACACAGTGTTATTTCACCCAAAAGATGGAGTTGATCAAAATTTCAATTGCATTTCAATTCTTTGTGGGTCTATGTAAATATGTGTCTCTAATATGGTCATGCATTTGGAAAGAGGTTAGAAAATTCAGCTCTGTTTCCACCTCATTTTGTGGGCAGTGTGCACATAGCCTGTCTTCTCTTGAGAGACAGGTCTATGGTCACTGAGTCTGTACATAATCAAAGCATCTCTGCTTAGGGCCAAATAGCATTCTAGTTTGCTCAGATTTTTGGTTAATTATTTTCAAAGTGTCAAGTAATTATGTTTTTGTTTTATCATGATATTGTTGGGTCTAATCGTGTTGCTGTCCTGGGGCTCTGTGGGGACCAGCCTACTTAGGGGATTCTTCTCCAGGTTCATCTCTCTGTAGGTGAGGGCTTTGTTATGGAAGGTTTGGGAATCGCTTCCTTTTAGGTGGTTGTAGACTTTAACGGCTCTATTCTGGATTTTGATAATTAGCGGGTATCGTCCTAATTCTGATATGCATGCATTTTTGGGGGTTTTATGTTACGCGACTGCATGCAGTCTCAATTTGGTGTTTGTCTCATTTTGTGAATTCTTGGTTGGTGAGTGAACCCCAGACCTCACAACCATAGAGGGCAATGGGTTCTTTAACTGATTCAAGTATTTCGAAACAGATCCTCATTTGGATGTCACATTTTACATTCCTTTTAATATCTCTCAGATCTTTCACAGCTTTATGGAAATTACCTGTGGCGCTGATGTTTAGGCTGAGGTAAGTATCATTTTTTTGTGTGCTCTTAGGCAATGGTGTCTAGATGGAATTTGTAATTGTCTTACTGAGATTTACTGTTAGGGCCCAGGTCTGACTGAAACTGTGCAGAAGATCTAGGTGCTTCTGTAGATCTAGGTGCTCCTTGGTTGGTGACAGAAGCACCAGATCATCAGCAAACAGTAGACATTTTACTACAGTGTCTAGTAGGGTGTTCTAGCAGACTGTTCTAGTGCCCTCGTAAATGTATTTATATATATGTTGAAGATGGTGGGGCTCAAGCTGCATCCCTGTCTGACCTCCCGGCCCTAAAGACAGAAATCTGTGTCTTTTTTCCAATTTTAAACACACACTTGTTGTTTGTTTACATCGATTTCATAAACATTGTATGTTTTTCCCACAAAACCGCTTAACATAAATGTATACAGCAGACCCTCGTACCAAATTGAGTCAAAAGCTATTTTTCAATCAATTAAACATGCGAAGACTTTGCTTTTGGTTTTGGTTTGTTTGTTAGTCAATAAGGGTGTGCAGCATGAATATGTGATCTGTCATACAGTATTATGGTAAAAAAGTCTATTTGACATTTGTCAGGACATTGTTTTCGCTGAGGAAATGTAGCAGTCTGCTACTGGGATCAAATTTGGGATCAAATTTGTCTACATTTTTGTGGATTGGGGTGATCAATGGTTTAAAATATTTGGGAAGATGCCAGAGCTGAGGAATGTTAAAGAGTTTAAGTGTAGCCAATTGGAATTTGCGGTATGTATATTTTATCATTTAATTTAGGATACCATCAACACCACAGGCCTTTTTGGGTTGGAGGGTTTGTATTCTGTCCTGTAGTTGGTTCAATGTAATTGGATAATCCAGTGGGTTCTGGTAGTATTCTGGTAGTATTCTGGTAGTATTCTGGTAGTATTCTGGTAGTATTTAATAGCTGACTCATTTTTGTCAAGTATCATGTATATGTTTTTGCTTTTGGTTGTTTGTTATATGGCCAAAAAGGTTGGAGAAGTGGTTTATCCATACATCTCCATTATGGATCGATAGCTCTTTGTGTTGTTGTTTGTTTAGTGTGGGGTTTTAAAGTTTGATAGGGAATCTGAAAGGTAAAATATGCAGGTTAGGCTTTCTACTGCCGGGTTTATACCTTCACAATTGCAGTGAAAGATTTTGTCCAGACAGTTCTCTAAAATTGATTACATTTTTGGGGTAGGTTTCTATAGAGAGAGGTTTCTCTCTCTCTCTTTATTTCTTTCACTCTCTCTCTTTCTTACTCTCTCTCTCTCTCTCTCTCTCTCTGTGATAGGCTAAAGGACCATCAGAGCTCATTAGAAGGGTTATTTTGAGGCCCTTCTCCCTGTCTGTTTCCTGCTCTCTCAGGCTGGGAGGCTGGGTAGGTGAACCCTGCTCCCTGACACTCAGCATGGCTCAACACTGCTACACCAGACAGCCCAGTGAAAGCAGTGATAGACTGCCCATGTCAACATCAAAGGCAGCCTGTAAACAGCTGCTGGCTGTTTGGACTGAGTCATAGACAGGCGGTGTGTAGAGGGGTGTTCAGACAGTCTACAGTAGGGGTGTCAAACTCATTCCATGGAGGGCCGAGTATATGCTGTTTTTGTTATTTCCAATTAATTCCTAGACAAGCAGGTGAGGGGAGTTGCTAACTAATTACCTTAATTAATCAATTAAGTACAATGGTGGAGCGAAAACCCACAGACACTCGGCCCTCCGTGGAATGAGTTTGAGGTCTACAGCTACTGGGACAGCCCTGGTCGCTTTGAATGGAGCTTCTCTTAGAGGGAGGAGCTTGTAGTCTCTGAGGATAACAGGGATCGTTGGTTACAAATAGTTCCAGGGTATAAAACTAATCTAAAAAGACGTGGCGTTGGTGTTACTTGGCTTATACTGGACATTCCTCTCGGCTGCTCTCACAACACATCTCATTCATCATCTGTGCATAGGGAGGCATTTCACAGACTCGGCTTCAAATGTTTGTATTCTACAGTATGTCATTCATCATGTTTCCCTTTTATAAAACCAAATATTTAAGGGTAAAGAAGCTGCTATTTCAGAAGATTGAATGGTCAGAAAAAAATTATGTCTGTACGAGCTTATTGTCAAGTTCCCATTACATTTCCTGATTATAACACTTCAGCTCACTAAACTCCTCATTGTTCCAATGCTTTATGTCAGAGTGTGTTAGTGATTCTACAGAATCATTGTGTTACCACAGAGGGTCAGTGTGGTTGTCTTTGTGTGTCTGACTCCTGTGCACTGGTGAAACGGAGCAGGCCTTTGTGCCTCTCTGCCTTCCTGTGACCCTGGACAGGGATTAGAACAGGCTGAAGCAATGACCGGGTGCAGCCCTCTCTCCTCCCACCTTCATTCCTGTCACGTCTCACAAATTGATCTGCACCTGGGAATTACGTTTTCAGATGCAGGAGCTCTCTGAAATGACCACAATCCTGCCCCAGAGGATCTGCACTGGGAGAGAGGGAGAGTCATGTCCCCTACTATTGTCATCACCATCTATATACTGTGATTGTTCCACAGTGTGAAGGTAATAGGAGGCTTTGCGGTGAATATGGTTTTACATATGAAAATATTTGTTTAATTAAAAAAATCACAAAAGACCAAAATCCCCCGAAAGTCTAAATGCTGATCTACTAACTGAACAAAAGAACTGGCACACTATCACCTGGCTTTGACATGAAGCCATTAGCGAAGGTGAATGGGACTGTACTGGAGATATGGTAGCCTCAATCATGGTGACAAGCCCAAAAGGAAAAGAGTAAAAATGATTCTGAGAACATGTGTCTTCATTGAGTGAATTGACATGGCATCAACTGTAAACTCCAGCATTCGATGTCGCCGGTATACTAACCACCAGTCCTGGAATCCATCATTACGCACACCTGACATCAATCATTACTCGCACCTGCACGTCATCTTGAGGCACACCTGGACTCCATCACCTCACTTATTACCTCCCCTATATCTGGCACTCCCCTAGGTTCCTTCCTCAGTCAATATTGATTCTGTGTTTATGCCAAGATGCTATTGTTATGTTGTCTCATTTCATGGTTATTGTTTTATTAAACGTTTCACATGTGTCTCGACTCTCATGTCTTCACATGTCTTCATCATGTCTTCATTACATGCTGAGAAAATTATTTGGTCTACAGAATGAATATGTGAAAGTTTGACTGTGGTTGAATGGTCTCCCAGGACTTTGAAAAACACTAACCCTGACAGTTTAATCTTTGTTTGACTTGGACATTTCTCCAGCATAAACAAGTTTAGGCATTCAGTGAGAAGAAAGGACATATTTTCGGAAGGATTTTTTGCTGTGTACCACGAACACAAATAGAGAATGCAACTTTGTTGCTTCCAGACAAATTCAATATTTATTTTCCGCTGAAAACCCCCCGCCCTAAAAAAAAACACTTCAATCAAATGTGTCTGTGTGAATTGTTGCTTGCAGCAAAGAATCACCTTCTGTTTGATTCCCTGAAAGAACTCCCCAGCCCAAGGTCTTGTGTCTGCAGGAGAGGAATCTGATTTGGGGGTTGCTGACTCTGAAAGTCATTTCATGTGCAAAAGGGAGAGTTGAAAGATGATCCAGCGGAGAGTTTTTCACCCCAGAACCTTCTAGTACAAAAACACAAAGTAATTACCAGACAACGTATTACCAGAGTAATTACCAGACAACACATCCCTCCTTTGTCCTCACACATCTAATATTCCCCAGGACTCCATGCCTGCTTTCCCAGGCTACCATAGCAACAATGAAAAACACTACATTGGATCTCACATGTGTTTAAAAAACAGACAGAACACAGACATCACAGTAAGTGTTGGTTGGTAGTAAAACAGGTAAGGTTGCCAAGGGCATCTGAGAGAGATACCTAGGTTAGACATCACAGGGCCACGTCCAAGGACCTTCTCTGTGGAAACCCTCATGGAAACTGGAAGATTTTCTTTCCAAAATGCTACATAGCCATTTTCAGAAAAGTTGGTAAATTAGCTTTTATTGTTTAAAGAGCTTATGAAAGAGATTGGTGTGTTTTTTCGCTATCTAATCATGGTATGGGGTTGTTCAATGACAGATGTATTTGTTTGAAATCTATCACGATAGACAAATAATTTTCAAAAATGGCAAAATGCTATATATCCGCCTCACTCTCAGAGAAATAAGTAGTAGTCCTAGGTTTCCACAGTCAAATGTAACAAATAACTACATTTTTAACTGTACAAGTTATATATTTGTGACATTATTATAAAAAATGTATCAATACAGTAATATTAGATACAGTATTTATGTAAAACATTTATATTTGACATTTTATTAATTTAGCAGATGCTCATATCCAGAGTAACTTACAACTAGTCCATTAATTTTAAGACAGCTAGGTCAGAGTCAAATACAGGAGACAAAAATTCCATTACGGCTAAACAATGGATATATATTGATACACACCTAAAATCTAGGAATAAAAATTTAAAAAATCAGAGAACAGTAATATTTTACACACACATGAAGGTAAGCAATTATTTCTGGTGAAAAATAAATAAAAATGAAAAATAAATTGGTGGATATAGATTTTGGATTTTGGAAATAAACTCTTCAAGCAGCCTCACTTCATATATAAAAGGGTTGTCTACCCGTCATATTCTTTGATCAAAGAAACATCATCAACTGTGCTTCCTGGGAAAGTCATTTCCAGTGCTGTTTCTAGGCATAAGCGACATGAGTGGCGGCACAGGGCCCTTTTTTTAGAACTCAGTTGAGGGTCTCAACTTACTGTTAGATGGATAGTAGAATGCACAATGTGTATGCAAATGTGTTAGTGCATCGGCAGTTCTCTTGTTATGTAGGTCACTGACAGTCACTCAAATAACCCATGTCAGCTAACAATCTCAGCTAACCAAATGTCACATAGGGCCCCCAAAATGTAAGACACAGCCCTGGTAATTTCATTTGAAACAGTATGTTGAATGCAGGGAACAATATGCACTATGCATTTTGCAATATATTACCGATATGGCATTTTCAGGGGTGGGGAAGGAACCTTTGACTGTTCAGAATTTTCCTGCAAACTAGGAAATGCCAACTTGTAATGTATTTGAGTTTTAAAGTGGCAATATGTAACGTTTTGGGCACCCTGACCAAATTCACATAGAAAATGTGAGTTATAGATCTATCATTATACTTGAAAGCATGTCTAAGAAGTGGTAGATCTGTTCTATGTGCGCCATTTCTATGATTCCCATTCTTAAATTTAAATTTAAACGTTCATTTTTTTTTACATCAGCTTCAAACATCTGAAACAACAATATTTTTGGTTATGGAAAATATACATCACAGTAGTTTAGATGGTACAGTGATTCTTTACACTATACTAGCTTATTTTGTCACATAAACTGAAATTAGGCTAGTTTTAGCAACCAGGAAATGGTGGAGCGATTTCTGCACTTTAAAAGGCTTCAAAAGTTTGTGATTTCCACTTAAAAATGTTCAGACTTGATTTAGCAAAAAGTGTATCAACCCCTACAAAAATGTCCAATAATTATAATCCAAATAATAATTAAAATGTCCTGTTGCTGCAGGATTATTTTCCTGCTGTAACAAACTGGCTCAAATGAAGATCCTACAATACTGTAACTGTGGAGAATCAGAAAAACAGACTGCACTTCTGGTTTAAAATCAAATGGGAGTTTAATGTTACTGCACCAAATGGATCATGGAGATCAACTTAATAAGTTACCTCTGGAGGGCTACGAATAACTATGGCTGCTTTCTGTACTAAAGGTCTACGTTGTTTTTAAATAACATTTTCTAATGTTAGAATAAATATTTGACGATGGTCAGATTTGGACGAAATATTATGTTTATTTTGTTTTATATTTATATCCTTGCTGTCCTGTTGCAGTATGGAGTATCTGAGCTGTGTGTTAAGAGCCTCCTAACGGAGGGAGGTGCAGGAATCAGGAGCAGGAGAGCAAGGGAATCCCCTTGGCGAAATGACAACATGGGACTGAAAACACACCCAAACAAGGTTGCCCCAAACACAGGGAAATGAAGTGCTACACACAGAGGAGAAACCTCTACTCCTAAACTCAATACCTAATGGCACAACTGCCGTGAGAAAAGAAACCCTGTGGTACTGACACGCACCCCTCAATAACGTAACCACAGAAAACAATCCCGCACAAAGACTAGCAGGCAGCGGAGGTAAATATACCCTCCGAAATCAACTAATCAGGTGTAAACAATACAGACAGACACAAACGAAAAGGAAAAATTGATCTGTGGCAGCGAGTAGGCCGGTGACGACGACCGCCGAGCACCGCCTGAATAGGGAGAGGAGCCACCTTCGGTGGAAGTCGTGACACTGTGACCCATAATCCATCACTTCTCTGGACTGCCCTCTGATGGGACACAGGACAAATGGACGATTCATGCCCCTCAGAGTGAGGAAGCCTCCCGAAAACAATGAATCAGTCAGGCCAATCTTGATCGTAGCCTAGATTATATCTGGCCATTGTTGTTTGTATGGCTCCATTTAGACACGGCATAATGAAAACAAATGAAGAAGTATGAGCGCTGAGACAAATCCATATTACGCTCTGTCTCAGCCCTGGTGAGGAAGTGGCTCCCTTGATGTACCGAATCAATCTTTGGAGAGAAACAGACATCCCTCCCCTGACAAAATTGCCATGCCACTCACAATTAGTCACATGCAAACATTTCAGACCCCTCTTCCCTCTAACTCCCGCTGTTCTCATTGCCTTTCCCATCCACTGTTCCGCTCTTTTCTCACCACTTTCACGATCCGCTCCTTGTCTTCTTATAACCAAAAACATGAAAATAAATGACACAATGATTCATTTAGATTTATTCCAGTAACAGTTTCTGTACTCCTATATGTATCATATCCATGCTAGTCCAGTCATGGAGGTTATGAGAGGTTAAAGTGTTCAGATAGAGTCTTTTGACTAAGGTTGATTACTGGGCAGAGTACTGCAACAACTCCTGCAGTGCACTGACCTTTACCTAGTGTGTGTGTGTGTGCTTGCATGCATACGTGCGTGCGTGTGTGCGCGAGGGCAGAGACGCCTGATGATGAAGTACTGGTATTGATCATAGCCACCTCCTATCCTGCCGTAATATCATTAGCCAGTGTTCCTGCTCCTAGCGGCTCCTAGAGACTCCTAGTGACTCCTCGCTACACGGTGACCTACATTAACACCATCCTTCTCTTTATCATTCCTCATCTCAGTGGAGGGGTACACACTGGCAGAGAGGGGCAGGGATACACACTGGCAGAGAGGGGCAGGGATACACACTGGCAGAGAGGGGCTGAGATACACACTGGCAGAGAGGGGCAGGGATACACACTGGCAGAGAGGGGCAGAGATACACACTGGCAGAGAGGGGCGGATACACACTGGCAGAGAGGGGCAGGGATACACACTGGCAGAGAGAGGCAGGACACACACTGGCAGAGAGGGGCAGGGATACACACTGGCAGAGAGGGGCAGGGATACACACTGGCAGAGAGGGGCAGAGATACACACTAGCAGAGAGGGGCTGAGATACACACTAGCAGAGAGGGGCTGAGATACACACTGGCAGAGAGGAGCTGAGATACACACAGGCAGAGAGGGGCTGAGATCCACACTGGCAGAGAGGGGCAGGGATACACACTAGCAGAGAGGGGCTGAGATACACACTGGCAGAGATGATTTGAGATACACACTGGCAGAGAGGGGCTGAGATACACACTGGCAGAGAGGGGCAGAGATACACACTAGCAGAGAGGGGCTGAGGTACACACTGCAGAGAGGGGCTGAGGTACACACTGCAGAGAGGGGTTGTGATACAGACTAGCAGAGATGGGCTGAGGTTGACACACTGGCAGAGAGGGGCAGGGATACACACTGGCAGAGAGGGGCAGGGATACACACTGACAGAGAGGGGCTGAGATACAGACTAGCAGAGAGGGGCTGAGATACACACTGGCAGAGAGGGGCAGGGATACACACTGGCAGAGAGGGGCTGAGATACAGACTAGCAGAGAGGGGCAGGGATACACACTGACAGAGAGGGGCTGAGATACAGACTAGCAGAGAGGGGCAGGGATACACACTGACAGAGAGGGGCTGAGATACAGACTAGCAGAGAGGGGCTGAGGTTGACACACTGGCAGAGAGAGGCAGGACACACACTGGCAGAGAGAGGCAGGACACACACTGGCAGAGAGGGGCAGGGATACACACTGGCAGAGAGGAGCTGAGATACACACAGGCAGAGAGGGGCTGAGATCCACACTGGCAGAGAGGGGCAGGGATACACACTGGCAGAGAGGGGCAGGGATACACACTGGCAGAGAGGGGCTGAGATACACACTGGCAGAGAGGAGCTGAGATACACACAGAAAGAGAGGGGCTGAGATCCACACTGGCAGAGAGGGGCTGAGGTACACACTGGCAGAGAGGGGCTGAGATCCACACTGGCAGAGAGGGGCTGAGATACACACTGGCAGAGAGGGGCTGAGATACAGACTAGCAGAGAGGGGCAGGGATACACACTGACAGAGAGGGGCTGAGATACAGACTAGCAGAGAGGGGCAGGGATACACACTGACAGAGAGGGGCTGAGATACAGACTAGCAGAGAGGGGCTGAGGTTGACACACTGGCAGAGAGAGGCAGGACACACACTGGCAGAGAGAGGCAGGACACACACTGGCAGAGAGGGGCAGGGATACACACTGGCAGAGAGGAGCTGAGATACACACAGGCAGAGAGGGGCTGAGATCCACACTGGCAGAGAGGGGCAGGGATACACTGGCAGAGAGGGGCAGGGATACACACTGGCAGAGAGGGGCTGAGATACACACTGGCAGAGAGGAGCTGAGATACACACAGGCAGAGAGGGGCTGAGATCCACACTGGCAGAGAGGAGCTGAGATACACACAGGCAGAGAGAGGCTGAGATCCACACTGGCAGAGAGGGGCTGAGGTACACACTGGCAGAGAGGAGCTGAGATACACACAGGCAGAGAGGGGCTGAGATACACACAGGCAGAGAGGGGCTGAGATCCACACTGGCAGAGAGGGGCTGAGATCCACACTGGCAGAGAGGGGCTGAGATACACACTGGCAGAGAGGGGCTGAGATCCACACTGGCAGAGAGGAGCTGAGATACACACAGGCAGAGAGGGGCTGAGATACACACAGGCAGAGAGGGGCTGAGATCCACACTGGCAGAGAGGAGCTGAGATACACACAGGCAGAGAGGGGCTGAGATACACACAGGCAGAGAGGGGCTGAGATCCACACTGGCAGAGAGGGGCTGAGATCCACACTGGCAGAGAGGGGCTGAGATACACACTGGCAGAGAGGAGCTGAGATACACACTGGCAGAGAGGGGCTGAGATCCACACTGGCAGAGAGGGGCTGAGATACACACTGGCAGAGAGGAGCTGAGATACACACAGGCAGAGAGGGGCTGAGATCCACACTGGCAGAGAGGGGCAGGGATACACACTAGCAGAGAGGGGCTGAGATACACACTGGCAGAGATGATTTGAGATACACACTGGCAGAGAGGGGCTGAGATACACACTGGCAGAGAGGGGCAGAGATACACACTAGCAGAGAGGGGCTGAGATACACACTGGCAGAGATGATTTGAGATACACACTGGCAGAGAGGGGCAGGGATACACACTAGCAGAGAGGGGCTGAGGTACACACTGCAGAGAGGGGCTGAGGTACACACTGCAGAGAGGGGTTGTGATCCAGACTAGCAGAGATGGGCTGAGGTTGACACACTGGCAGAGAGGGGCAGGGATACACACTGGCAGAGAGGGGCAGGGATACACACTGACAGAGAGGGGCTGAGATACAGACTAGCAGAGAGGGGCTGAGATACACACTGGCAGAGAGGGGCAGGGATACACACTGGCAGAGAGGGGCTGAGATACAGACTAGCAGAGAGGGGCAGGGATACACACTGACAGAGAGGGGCTGAGATACAGACTAGCAGAGAGGGGCAGGGATACACACTGACAGAGAGGGGCTGAGATACACACTGGCAGAGAGGGGCAGAGATACACACTGACAGAGAGGGGCTGAGATACAGACTAGCAGAGAGGGGCTGAGATACACACTGGCAGAGAGGGGCAGGGATACACACTGGCAGAGAGGGGCTGAGATACAGACTAGCAGAGAGGGGCTGAGATACACACTGGCAGAGAGGGGCAGGGATACACACTGACAGAGAGGGGCTGAGATACAGACTAGCAGAGAGGGGCTGAGATACACACTGGCAGAGAGGGGCAGGGATACACACTGGCAGAGAGGGTCTGAGATACAGACTAGCAGAGAGGGGCAGGGATACACACTGACAGAGAGGGGCTGAGATACAGACTAGCAGAGAGGGGCAGGGATACACACTGGCAGAGAGGAGCTGAGATACAGACTAGCAGAGAGGGGCTGAGATCCACACTGGCAGAGAGGGGCAGGGATACACACTGGCAGAGAGGGGCAGGGATACACACTGGCAGAGAGGGGCTGAGATACACACTGGCAGAGAGGAGCTGAGATACACACAGGCAGAGAGGGGCTGAGATCCACACTGGCAGAGAGGAGCTGAGATACACACAGGCATAGAGGGGCTGAGATCCACACTGGCAGAGAGGGGCTGAGGTACACACAGGCAGAGAGGGGCTGAGATCCACACTGGTAGAGAGGGGCTGAGATCCACACTGGCAGAGAGGGGCTGAGATCCACACTGGCAGAGAGGGGCTGAGATACAGACTAGCAGAGAGGGGCAGGGATACACACTGGCAGAGAGGGGCAGGGATACACACTGACAGAGAGGGGCTGAGATACAGACTAGCAGAGAGGGGCTGAGGTTGACACACTGGCAGAGAGAGGCAGGACACACACTGGCAGAGAGAGGCAGGACACACACTGGCAGAGAGGGGCAGGGATACACACTGGCAGAGAGGAGCTGAGATACACACAGGCAGAGAGGGGCTGAGATCCACACTGGCAGAGAGGGGCAGGGATACACACTGGCAGAGAGGGGCAGGGATACACACTGGCAGAGAGGGGCTGAGATACACACTGGCAGAGAGGAGCTGAGATACAAACAGGCAGAGAGGGGCTGAGATCCACACAGTCAGAGAGGAGCTGAGATACACACAGGCAGAGAGAGGCTGAGATCCACACTGGCAGAGAGGGGCTGAGGTACACACTGGCAGAGAGGAGCTGAGATACACACAGGCAGAGAGGGGCTGAGATACACACAGGCAGAGAGGGGCTGAGATCCACACTGGCAGAGAGGGGCTGAGATCCACACTGGCAGAGAGGGGCTGAGATACACACTGGCAGAGAGGGGCTGAGATCCACACTGGCAGAGAGGAGCTGAGATACACACAGGCAGAGAGGGGCTGAGATACACACAGGCAGAGAGGGGCTGAGATCCACACTGGCAGAGAGGAGCTGAGCTACACACAGGCAGAGAGGGGCTGAGATACACACAGGCAGAGAGGGGCTGAGATCCACACTGGCAGAGAGGGGCTGAGATCCACACTGGCAGAGAGGGGTTGAGATACACACTGGCAGAGAGGAGCTGAGATCCACACTGGCAGAGAGGGGCTGAGATACACACAGGCAGAGAGGGGCTGAGATCCACACTGGCAGAGAGGGGCTGAGATACACACTGGCAGAGAGGGGCTGAGATCCACACTGGCAGAGAGGGGCAGGGATACACACTGGCAGAGAGGGGCTGAGATACACACTGGCAGAGAGGGGCTGAGATACACACTGGCAGAGAGGGGCTGAGATACACACTGGCAGAGAGGGGCTGAGATACACACTGGCAGAGAGGAGCTGAGATACACACAGGCAGAGAGGGGCTGAGATACACACTGGCAGAGAGGAGCTGAGATACACACTGGCAGAGAGGGGCTGAGATCCACACTGGCAGAGAGGGGCTGAGATACACACTGGCAGAGAGGGGCTGAGATACACACTGGCAGAGAGGAGCTGAGATACACACTGGCAGAGAGGGGCTGAGATACACACTGGCAGAGAGGAGCTGAGATACACACTGGCAGAGAGGAGCTGAGATACACACTGGCAGAGAGGGGCTGAGATACACACTGGCAGAGAGGAGCTGAGATACACACTGGCAGAGAGGAGCTGAGATACACACTGGCAGAGAGGGGCTGAGATACACACTGGCAGAGAGGAGCTGAGATACACACTGGCAGAGAGGAGCTGAGATACACACTGGCAGAGAGGAGCTGAGATACACACTGGCAGAGAGGAGCTGAGATACACACAGGCAGAGAGGGGCTGAGATCCACACTGGCAGAGAGGGGCTGAGATCCACACTGGCAGAGAGGGGCTGAGATACACACTGGCAGAGAGGGGCTGAGATCCACACTGGCAGAGAGGAGCTGAGATACACACAGGCAGAGAGGGGCTGAGATACACACAGGCAGAGAGGGGCTGAGATCCACACTGGCAGAGAGGAGCTGAGATACACACAGGCAGAGAGGGGCTGAGATACACACAGGCAGAGAGGGGCTGAGATCCACACTGGCAGAGAGGGGCTGAGATACACACTGGCAGAGAGGAGCTGAGATACACACTGGCAGAGAGGAGCTGAGATACACACTGGCAGAGAGGGGCTGAGATACACACTGGCAGAGAGGAGCTGAGATACACACTGGCAGAGAGGAGCTGAGATACACACTGGCAGAGAGGGGCTGAGATACACACTGGCAGAGAGGAGCTGAGATACACACTGGCAGAGAGGAGCTGAGATACACACTGGCAGAGAGGGGCTGAGATACACACTGGCAGAGAGGAGCTGAGATACACACTGGCAGAGAGGAGCTGAGATACACACTGGCAGAGAGGAGCTGAGATACACACTGGCAGAGAGGGGCTGAGATCCACACTGGCAGAGAGGAGCTGAGATACACACTGGCAGAGAGGGGCTGAGATACACACTGGCAGAGAGGAGCTGAGATACACACTGGCAGAGAGGAGCTGAGATACACACTGGCAGAGAGGGGCTGAGATCCACACTGGCAGAGAGGAGCTGAGATACACACTGGCAGAGAGGGGCTGAGATACACACTGGCAGAGAGGGGCTGAGATACACACTGATCGATGACAATGGATTGGTGAAGCTGTAAACACTTTGCAGTTATAGAAATGAACTTGATCAAACATTCACTGTCTCATTTTTGTAACTGACCTAGCAGGTCAAATGAAGAGTAATATGTAGGTAACACTGGTCATCACATTATGTTGATGCCTTGATGGACAGTGTTAATGGCTGTTAAAGGGCTTTCAGGATTAAATCAGAACTACCTTAATGTTTATGAAGTATCATTGTTTACAAACTACTGCCTGTGTGCACACACATATCTTATATTGAAAACTGTAAGCATCTACCTATTAGGGGAATCTACAGTATTTTACAATAAATACCGTCGTGCGACTTTGGTTGAAAAGAGACCAGAGTCTGTAATATATCATTCTGGCAGACAACCAGTGATTCATTCATAATTACTATTTCTCTCCCTCTAAAGCCGTTTTCTGACAACGACACTTTGATTGAGGCTGTGCACTTAATTAGGCCAAATTCCTTTGAGGAATATGAAACTGCAAATCTCTCTTTTTCCCCTATTAACTGCTGCTGCATTACTCAGGCATCTTCAGACAATGAAACACAAGGAGGGGTTGCCACTCTTGGAA
Source organism: Oncorhynchus kisutch (assembly GCF_002021735.2). NCBI lineage: Eukaryota > Metazoa > Chordata > Actinopteri > Salmoniformes > Salmonidae > Oncorhynchus > Oncorhynchus kisutch. The sequence goes on from NC_034188.2 coordinate 22,059,927, forward strand.
AAACAGATATGCTTTCTGCGTTGTTGCCATGGAAACCTCTTGCCTCTTCTGTTCTCTAGTTGAGCAAGACAGAAGTCTGCCACGATGCCAGGTCAATATTCTCTACTCCCCCTTGCGAAAGACAGGCTCAACTGCTACTTCACTCCTAAGCCAGGTTTTCCAAATGTTTTATTATCTAGAGATGATGGGAACACAGGAGAGGCCTGTATGCTTCCCAGACATGGTCTAAAGTAGTCATGGGTGTATGTCTAAAGGAATCCTATATGATAGCCTACCTGTTTATAGACTGTATTTATGGACTGTGTACTGGTGACTCGATGCACATTAGAGCATTGTTAAGTAGTCCTAGTTGTACTATTTTTGACCAGATACAAGGACAGCAAACTAGTTTGTGTATCGCAATCCTTTATGCATCGTCTTTGACACCATCTTCTTAGAATTACCATTAACCGGTTGCTAAGGTGAGAGAGGATTTTACCTTTGTGTTGCTATTCAAGAAATAGTGTCTCACCTGACCTTGACATCAAGTGAGTTGACAGCTTTTCTACAAGTTTCCATGAGCTGAAAGAAATGACAACTGAGCATACACACATATTGCATACGATCACACAAACAGTGACTAAATATCCTGTTAAAGTAATGGTTCCCTGACTATACAAACGCTAAATACAAAACACAGCCTTTCCGTTTTCTGGTGTGAGAGGAAAGGGAGAGGGAGATGAATGTTTTTGCTCTGCCAGTAAATGTTTAATGTGTGTTGCTCAGCAGCAGCGGTTCATTACTGGGCTTTGGAACATCAGTGTTCTCCGCTCCTCCACTCCATGGCATGCCACTTGGTTAATTACACCCAGGAAGGGAAGGGAGACATGGTTGTGGCTGCAGGCGGGGGCTGGGTGCTGCAGACTGATTAGACTCCCAGGCTGGGCCCTTGGGTCCCTTATAATGGTGCTCATTTAGCAGGCCCTAATGAAACTGCACTCTTAACACTTATACACAGAGAGTAGACTAGATACCTCCTCCAAAACACTTATACACAGAGAGTAGACTAGATACCTCCTCCAAAACACTTATACACAGAGAGTAGACTAGATACCTCCTCCAAAACACTTATACACAGAGAGTAGACTAGATACCTCCTCCAAAACACTTATACACAGAGAGTAGACTAGATACCTCCTCCAAAACACTTATACACAGAGAGTAGACTAGATACCTCCTCCAAAACACTTATACACAGAGAGTAGACTAGATACCTCTTTCAAAACACTTATACACAGAGAGTAGACTAGATACCTCTTTCAAAACACTTATACACAGAGAGTAGACTAGATACCTCCTCCAAAACACTTATACACAGAGAGTAGACTAGATACCTCCTCCAAAACACTTATACACAGAGAGTAGACTAGATACCTCCTCCAAAACACTTATACACAGAGAGTAGACTAGATACCTCCTCCAAAACACTTATACACAGAGAGTAGACTAGATACCTCTTTCAAAACACTTATACACAGAGAGTAGACTAGATACCTCCTCCAAAACACTTATACACAGAGAGTAGACTAGATACCTCCTCCAAAACACTTATACACAGAGAGTAGACTAGATACCTCCTCCAAAACACTTATACACAGAGAGTAGACTAGATACCTCCTCCAAAACACTTATACACAGAGAGTAGACTAGATACCTCCTCCAAAACACTTATACACAGAGAGTAGACTAGATACCTCCTCCAAAACACTTATACACAGAGAGTAGACTAGATACCTCCTCCAAAACACTTATACACAGAGAGTAGACTAGATACCTCCTCCAAAACACTTATACACAGAGAGTAGACTAGATACCTCCTCCAAAACACTTATACACAGAGAGTAGACTAGATACCTCCTCCAAAACACTTATACACAGAGAGTAGACTAGATACCTCCTCCAAAACACTTATACACAGAGAGTAGACTAGATACCTCCTCCAAAACACTTATACACAGAGAGTAGACTAGATACCTCTTTCAAAACACTTATACACAGAGAGTAGACTAGATACCTCCTCCAAAACACTTATACACAGAGAGTAGACTAGATACCTCCTCCAAAACACTTATACACAGAGAGTAGACTAGATACCTCCTCCAAAACACTTATACACAGAGAGTAGACTAGATACCTCCTCCAAAACACTTATACACAGAGAGTAGACTAGATACCTCCTCCAAAACACTTATACACAGAGAGTAGACTAGATACCTCCTCCAAAACACTTATACACAGAGAGTAGACTAGATACCTCCTCCAAAACACTTATACACAGAGAGTAGACTAGATACCTCCTCCAAAACACTTATACACAGAGAGTAGACTAGATACCTCCTCCAAAACACTTATACACAGAGAGTAGACTAGATACCTCCTCCAAAACACTTTTATCCCCCCACTATAATCCCCATACTTTAATGAAGATTGATTTGCCCCTCCAGGATGGAGAAGCTATCATTTCCATGCCCAGGGACATGTACTAGTCTGTGGCGACCTAAATGCCAGAACCGGACATGAACCTGACACCCTCAACACACAGGGAAACAAACACCTGCCTGGAGGCATTCCCTCCCCCATATGCCCCCTTAGGCACAACTATGATAACATAACCAACAAAAACGGGTCACAACTCCTGCAGCTCTGTCGCATGCTTGGAAAGTACATAGGAAAGTACATAGCTCATCTCTTGGAAGTAGTACTATAGACTACTTTATCACTGACCTCAACCCAGAGTCTCTCAGAGCGTTCATAGTCAGCCCACTGACACCCCTATCAGATGACAGAAAAATCACAGTCTACTTGAACAGAGCAAGACTCAATCATGAGGCATCAAAGCCAAGGGAACTGAGTAATATTAAGAAATGCTATAGATGGAAGGAATGTAGTGTGGAAACCTACCAAAAAACAATTAGGCAACAAATTCAATCCCTTTTAGACAACTTCCTGAACAAAACGTTCCACTGTAATAGTGAAGGTGTAAACTTGGCACTAGAAATGTAGCGGCAGAGAAGTCAGGCGCAGGAGAGCAGAACTTGGTAATAACCGAAGATTTATTAAGCAAAACCAACGGCATCCAGAGGACCGTGCACAAGCACCACAATAAACAATCCCACACAAAGACATGGGGGGGAACAGAGGGTTAAATACACAACAAGATAATGAGGGAATTGAAACCAGGTGTGAGGAAAAACAAGACAAAACAGATGGAAAATGAAAAGTGGATCGACGATGGCTAGAAGACCGGCGACCCCGAGCGCCGAGCGCCGCCCGAACAAGGAGAGGACTCGACATCAGTGGAAGTCGTGACAAGAAAATCTAAACAGTATATTTGACCTCTCAGCTTCCCTATCAAATCTAAAAATGTCAACCAAAAAAACTAAGAAAATTAACAACAATGACAAATGGTTTGATGAAAAATGCAAAAACCTAAGAAAGAAATTGGGAAACCTGTCCAAACAAAAACAGTGATCCAGAAAACCTGAGTCTACACCTTCACTATGGTGAATCAGTAAAACAATACAGAAATACACTATGGAAAAAGAGGGAACAGCACGTAAGAAATCCACACAATGTGTCACGCCCTGACCTTAGAGAGACTTGTATATTCTCTATTTGGTTAGGTCAGGGTGTGACTTGGGTGGACAAATCAATGTTTCTATTTCTTTGTTGGCCTAGTATGGTTCCCAATCAGAGACAGCTGTTTATCATTGTCTCTGATTGGGGATCACACTTAGGCAGCCCTTTTTCCCACCTTAGATTGTGGGATCTTGTTTGTGTGTAGTTGCTTTCTGCCCTGCATGTAGAGTTACGTTCATTTGTATGCCTACCACGCTGCACCTTGGTCCAATCCATCTTTCAACGAACGTGACAGAAGATCCCACCACCAAGTGACCAAGCAGCGTGCCCAGGAATGGAGGACATCCTGGACCTGGGAGGAAGTAATGGCAGGGGACAAGACCCTGCGGTGGAAGCAGGCGGAGGCAGTGAGAGACGAACGGCGACGAGCCCAGGAATCAAGGAAACGACGGAAGCCTGAGAGGCAGCCTCAAAAAAATGTTTGGGGGGAGCACACGGGGTGGCGAGCGGAGCAAAGGTGGGAACAAGAACCAACTCCCTGTAATTACGATGAGGAGTTGGTCACGGTTCAGATACCATGTTTTCCGGTTCTGTGCACCGTGCCTCCAGTGCGTACCCTTAGCCCGGTGTGTTCTGTGCCTGCTTTCCGTACTTGCCATGCTAAGGTGAGCATCTGTCCAGGACGGATTGTGCCAGCTCAGCGGTCCTGATCTCCAGTGCATCTCCTCGGCCCAGTATATCCTGCACCGGCTCTACGCACTATGCCTCCAGTGCGCCTTCACAGCCCAGTGCGTCCTGTCCAAGCTCTCCACACTTACCGAGCTAAAGTGGGTATCCAGCCAGGACACGTTGTGCCAGCTCCACGCACCCGGCCTCCAGTGCGTCTCTCCAGCCCGGTGCGTCCTGTGCCAGTTCCACGCACTCAGCCTCCAGTGATGATCCATGGCCCGAAGCCTCCAGTGATGACCCATGGCCCGAAGCCTCCATTGATGATCCATGGCCCAAAGCCTACTGTGGTGATCCATGGCACGAAGCCTCCAGTGAGTGAAGAATTCATAGACTCTAACCACTTCTGGGAAAATTGGAAAACACTTTTTTTTATTTCACCTTAATTTAACCAGGCAGGCCAGTTGAGAACAAGTTTTCATTTACAACTGCGACCTGGCCAAGATAAAGCAAAGCAGTGCGACACAAACAACAACACAGAGTTACACATGGAATAAACAAACGTACAGTCAATAACTAATCTATATACAGTGTGTGCAATTGAGGTAAGATTTGGGTGGTAAGGCAATAAATAGGCCGTAATGGCGAAGGAATTAATATTTATCAATTCAACACTGGAATGATAGATGTGCAGAAGATGAATGTGCAAGTAGAGATACTAGGGTGCAATGGAGCAAAAAATATATATATATATATGAGGATGAGGTAGTTGGATGGGCTATTTACAGATAGGCTATGTACAGGTGCACTGATCTGTGAGCTGCTCTGAGAGGGATATATGAGTTTCCAGCTTCAGTGATTTTTGCAATTTGTTCCAGTCATTGGCAGCAGAGAACTGGAAGGAAAGGCGGCCAAAGGAGGAATAGGCTTTGGGGATCACCAGTGAAATATACCTGCTGGAGCACGTGCTACGGGTGGGTGCTGCTATGGTGACCAGTGAGCTGAGATAAGGCGGGGCTTTACCTACCAAAAACTTATAGATGACCTGGAGCCAGTGAGTCCGGCGACGAATATGAAACAAGGGCCAGCCAACGAGAGCATACAGGTCACAGTGGTGGGTAGTATATTGTCACGAACCTCGCCGAAGATGATACCTCTTCCTGTTCGGGCGGTGCTCGGCGGTCGTCGTCGCCGGCCTATTAGCTGCCATCGATTCCCTTTCCGTTTGTTTTGGTTATTGGGTAATTGGGTACACCTATTTTGTATTAGGGTTTGTTTGTAGGGTATTTAAGGGCACTAGGCCCGCTGGGTATTTGTGCGGGCTTGTTTTTTGTTACTCTGTGTTTGATGGTGTGATTTATTCGTGTCTTTATTCTCCGGACTATTTTTGTCCTGTTGTTTGGACTGGCAACTTATATACGCCCTGTGTGTTGGCGTTTTTGTTGCGCTGGTGAATAAATTTGACAAACGACTGAACCCTGCTCTCTGCGCCTGATTCCACCCACCACTCCTAGTTGATCGTAACAATAATGGGGCGTTGGTGACAAAACAGATGGCACTGTGATAGACTGCATCCAATTTTCTGAGTGGAATGTTGGAGGCTAATTTGTAAATGACATCGTCGAAGTCTTGGATCGGTAGGATAGTCAGTTTTACTAGGGTAAGTTTGGCAGCATGAGTGAAAGAGGAGTTGTTGCGAAATAGGAAGCAGATTCTAGATTTAACTTTGGATTGGAGATGCTTAATGTGAGTCTGGAAGGAGAGTTTACAGTCTAACCAGACACCTAGGTATTTATAGTTGTCCACATATTCTGAGTCAGAACTGTCCAGAGTAGTGATGCTGGATGGGCGGGCAGGTGCGGGCAGTGATCGGTTGAAGAGCATGAATTTAGTTTTACTTGCATTTAAGAGCAGTTGTATGGCATTGAAGCTTGTCTGGGGGTTAGTTAACACAGTGTCCAAAGAAGGGCCAGAAGTTTACAGAATGGTGTCGTATGCGTAGAGGTGGATCAGATCATCACCAGCAGCAAGAGCTACATCAATGATGTATACAGAGAATAGAGTCGGCTCGAGAATTGAACCTTGTGGCACCCCCCATAGAGACTGCCAGAGGTCTGGACAACAGGCCCTACGATTTGACACACTGAACTCTGTCTGAGAAATAGTTGGTGAACCAGGTGAGGTAGTCATTTGAGAAACCAACGCTGTTGAGTCTGCCGATAAGAATGTGGTCATTGGCAGAGTCTAAAAGCCTTGGCCAGGTCGATGAAGATGGCTGCACAGGATTGTCTTTTATCGATGGCGGTTATGATATTGTTTAGGACCTTGAGTGTGGCTGAGGTGCACCCATGACCAGCTCGGAAACCAGATTGCATAGCGGAGAAGGTAAATTGGGATTCGAAATGTTCGGTGATCTGTTTGTTAACTTGGCTTTCGAAGACCTTAGAAAGGCAGGGTAGGATAGATATAGGTCTGTAACAGTTTGGGTCTGTGGCAGCTTTCCAATCTTTGGGGATCTCAGACGATACGAAAGAGATGTTGAACAGGCTAGTAATAGGGGTTGTCTAGCCCAGTTGATTTGTAGGGGTCCAGATTTTGCAGCTCTTTCAGAACATCAGCGATCTGGATTTGGGTGAAGGAGAAATGGGGAGGTTTGGACAAGTTGCTGTGTGGGATGCAGAGCTGTTGACCGGGGTAGGGGTAGCCAGGTGGAAAGCATGGCCAGCCATAGAAAATGATTATTGAAATGTTCAATTATCGTGGATTTATCAGTGGTGACAGTGTTTCCTAGCCTCAGTGCAGTGGGCAGCTGGGAGGAGGTGCTCTTATTCTCCATGGACGTTACAGTGTCCCAGAACTTTTTGGAGTTTGTGCTACAGTGTTACGAATCCCTTTGGCCCGGCAGTCTAGGGGGGATGGTAACGAGACCCGTAACATAACTCATGCAAAGTATAGTAGTGAAAAAGTAACAATGAGAATGAAAAACCACAGACAACTAAATTACCGTCAAACACTCAGGGTTTATTTTGAAACACACGGTAAAGGGGAGCAGGAAAAGGGGCTGAGCTGGACCCAAGAAAATAAATAATAGGCATTCAGAAACACCCCTAAGCTAGTCTACCTGCTTCAACAACAGCTAGCTAACTAACCAAAAATACAGTGGGTGGTCCGCCCAGTTCTAACTAGTGTATTTAGACAAAGTTTATCTACGGGTAGTGTATGCCCATGTGCAACTTGTCTTGGTACCCCCTTTCTCACCATCAAACAAACAGTTGAACACCATAACAAAACAATACACACAGAATAAAGGACAAAGTGAAATGTAGTTGCAAAAACCAAAAGAGAGATCTCTGCATACAAATAGAGATGGAGAGACACAGAGAGATTGAAACACAGAGATTGAGCTCCAGAGAAAACAACTGAATTAGTTTTTAAACCAAGGGAAAGGGGATGTGATTGGGTAATGGAAAAAGGAGGAGGTGTGTCTTCTGATTGATGAGTGATGATGATTGCGACCTGTGAGGAGGGGAGAAGGAGAGAAAAGAAATACACACTCAGGATACACACACACAGGATACCTGTATCCGTAACATACAGGAAGCAAATTTCTGTTTGAAAAAGCTAGCTTTTGCTTTCCTAACTGCTTGTTAGTTGGTTCCTAACTTCCCTGAAAAGTTGCATATCGCGGGGGCTATGCGATGTTAATGCATTAAGCCACTAAACAAATAGCAACACGAAGAGTTATCTATCCAAAATGGAGATGTATGGGTAAACCACTTCTCCAATCTTTTTGGCTCTATAACAAAGAACCAACAGGAAAAACAAATACATGATCAAATACAAATCTTAGAATCAACTCTTAAAGACCAGAACCTACTGAATTCTCCAATTACCTTAAATGAACAACAGGACAAAATAAAAACCATCCATCCCAAAAAGGCCTGTGGTGTTGATGGTATCCTCAATGAAATTATAAAAAATACAGACATCAAATGTAAGTTGGCTATACCTAAACTCTTTAGCATCATCCTCAGCTCTGGCATCTTCCCCAATATTTGGAACCAAGGACTGATCACCCCAATCCACAAAAGTGGAGACAAATTTGACCCCAATAACTACGGTTGGATATGCGTCAACAGCAACCTTGGGGAAATCCTCTGCATTTTCATTAACAGCAGTGCATTTCCTCAGTGAAACAAGGTACTGAGCAAATGTCAAATTGGCTTTTTACCAAATTATCCTACGACAGAGCACATATTCACCCTGCACAACCCTATTGACAAACAAACAAACCAAAACAAAGGCAGTGTTCTCATGCTTTGTTGATTTCAAAAAGCCTTCGACTCAATTTGACATGAGGGTCTGCTATAAATGAATACACAAATAACAGGTCTGAGGTTAAAATTAAAAACACACACATTTCCTTCCACAGGGCTGTGTGGTGAGACAGGGATGCATCTTAAGCCCCACTCTCTTCTACATATATATCAACGAGTTGGTGAGGGCACTAGAACAGCCTGCAGCACCCAGCCTCACCTTACTAGAATCTGAAGTCAAATGTCTACTGTTTGCTGTTGATCTGGTGCTTCTGTCCCCAACCAAGGAGGGCCTACAGCAGCACCTAGATCTTCTGCACAGATTCTGTCAGACGTGAGCCCTGACACTATATCTCAGTAAGACCAAAATAATGATGTTCCAAAAAAGGTCTAGTCACCAGGACCACAAATACAAATTCCATCTAGATACCATTGCCCTAGAGCACACAAAAAACTATAAATACAGTTGAAGTTGGAAGTTTACATACACCTTAGCCAAATACATTTAAACTCATTTTTTCATCATTCCTGACATTTAATCCTAGTAAAAAGTCCCTGTCTCAGGTCAGTTAGGATCACCACTTTATTTTAAGAATGTGAAATGTCAGAATAATAGTTGAGAGAATGATTTATTTCAGCTTTTATTTCTTTCATCACATTCCCAGTGGGTCAGAAGTTTACATACACTCAATTAGTATTTGGTAGCATTGCCTTAAAATTGTTTAACTTGGTTCAAACGTTTCGGGTAGCCTTCCACAAGCTTCCCACAATAAGTTGGGTGAATTTTGGCCCATTCCTCCTGACAGAGCTGGTGTAACTGAGACAGATTTGTAGGCCTCTTGCTCGCACATGGTTTTTCAGTTCTGTTAACATATGTTTCCCATGCCAATAAATGTTTCCCATGCCCTTGAATTGAATTGAGTAGACTAGCTACCTCCTACAAAACGACAAGGACAATGGTAGCAACAGTCAAAGAAAGAGGATATCGTTCTTTATGGTGTGATGTTCAAAGCATCATTAAAAACTATGGATAATCTATGTTGTGAATGATCTAATAAAATGCATGGCATTGGATTGCACCACATTTAGCGCAAGCTTCATTATCTATATCATGATAAGTGGCGACCCGTCATTCAGGAGCCCCTAAAAAGATTCAGACAAATATGTATATATACAAGTGGGCTTTCCTGTTTTGCATGTTATGTGTATGTGTGACATATCAGTTTGCAAACAATGTAAAAATAAATATATCATTGAGTTAATAAAGCTGCATACAAACATGGTCTCTTTTTTGTTTTCTTGAGTGAGGCAGCTCCAAAATGCAGGTGTTTCAGCCTAGCTCAGTGCTTTCTGTAGTGGTGGGGCAAGCAAGCAGAAAATAGCAGCATTGTGCTGTGATTGGCTCAGTGTTCTGTCACTCATGAGGATATTACTGTACGTCATTGCTAAGTTTAAGTCCTTAGTAAGGGTAGACATCCCAAATTTCTGCCGTTTGGGTCCTGCCATATAGTTATATTAAAAGTGCCCTTCCAAGAAGGCTCAAGGTCATTGGCCACAGATAAAATTATGTCAAATCACGTTATACAGTTGAAGTCTGAAGTTTACATACACCTTAGCCAAATACATGTAAACTCCGTTTTTTACAATTCCTGACATTTAATCCTAGTAACGAATCCCTGTTTTAGATCAATTAGGATCACCACTTTATTTTAAGCCTTAAAATGTTTTAACTTGGGTCGAACGTTTTGGATAGCCTTCCACAAGCTTCTCACAATAAGTTGGTGAATTTTGGCCCATTCCTCCTGATAGAGCTGTTGTAACTGTGTTAGGTTTGTAGGCCTTCTTGCTCACACACGCCTTTTCAGTTCTTCCCACAAATGTTCTATAGGATTGAGGTCAGGGCTTTCTGATGGCCACTCTAATAACTTGACTTTGTTGTCCTTAAGCCATTTTACCACAACTTTGGAAGTATGCTTGGGGTCACTGTCCATTTGGAAGACCCATTTGCGACCAAGATTTAACTTCCAGAATGATGTCTTGAGATGTTGCTTCAATATATCCACATAATTTTCCTACCTCATGATGCCATCTATTTTGTGAAGTGCACCAGTCAAAGCACCCCACAAGCCTTGCAGCAAAGCACCCCCACAACATGATGCTGCCACCCCCGTGCAGCATCATGTCAGAAGCTTATCAGAAGCTTCTAAAGCCATGACATAATTTTCTTGGAATTTCCAGGCTGTTTAAAGGCACAGTAAACTTAGTGTATCTAAACTTCTGACCCACTGGAATTGTGATACACTGAATTATAAGTGAAATAATCTGTCTTTAAACAATTGTTGGAAAAATGTATTGTGTCATGCACAAAGTAGATGTCCTAACCGACTTGCTGAAACTTTAAAGATTAGTCAGGAGATAGTAACATGTTAAATAACTTTTCCCGTGGTTCCCCAAATGACTAATTCATGAATTGTTATATGATTAATTTAATCGCATAATAATTGAACGTGGTATGTAATTATTTTATAAAATAACAGTCAAACACATTAATGACAGTCAAGACACGACATAGCAGTGGTCAGGTGTTGGGACTGCTGTTGGGACTGTTGGGACTCTGCTGATGTAGGCCCTAACAATTTGTGGGCACCGTTTGTCAGCGTTATAGTACAATTCATGTATTTTTTTGTGTTGTGTTGTGGCTTTTCTGGCATGCATCCCACATCTTTTTTTCCCCCACCAAGATTTACATGCTAAAATCGCCGATGATTATTCAAAAATGGAATTAGCTAATCACAGATATCCCCAGACACATATTTATTTTTTATTTATTTATTTAACCTTTATTTAACCAGGTAGGCTAGTTGAGAACAAGTTCTCATTTGCAACTGCGACCTGGCCAAGATAAAGCATAGCAGTGTGAGCAGACAACAAAGAGTTACACATGGAGTAAACAATTAACAAGTCAATAACACAGTAGAAAACAAAGGGGGAGTCTATATACAATGTGTGCAAAAGGCATGAGGAGGTAGGCAAATAATTACAATTTTGCAGATTAACACTGGAGTGATGAATGATCAGATGGTCATGTACAGGTGGAGATATTGGTGTGCAAAAGAGCAGAAAAGTAAATAAATAAAACAGTATGGGGATGAGGTAGGTGAAAAAGGGTGGGCTATTTACCAATAGACTATGTACAGCTGCAGCGATCGGTTAGCTGCTCAGATAGCTGATGTTTGAAGTTGGTGAGGGAGATAAAAGTCTCCAACTTCAGCGATTTTTGCAATTCGTTCCAGTCACAGGCAGCAGAGTACTGGAACGAAAGGCGGCCAAATGAGGTGTTGGCTTTAGGGATGATCAGTGAGATACACCTGCTGGAGCGCGTGCTACGGATGGGTGTTGCCATCGTGACCAGTGAGCTGAGATAAGGCGGAGCTTTACCTAGCATGGACTTGTAGATGACCTGGAGCCAGTGGGTCTGGCGACGAATATGTAGCGAGGGCCAGCCGACTAGAGCATACAAGTCGCAGTGGTGGGTGGTATAAGGTGCTTTAGTGACAAAACGGATGGCACTGTGATAAACTGCATCCAGTTTGCTGAGTAGAGTGTTGGAAGCCATTTTGTAGATGACATCGCCGAAGTCGAGGATCGGTAGGATAGTCAGTTTTACTAGGGTAAGCTTGGCGGCGTGAGTGAAGGTGTCACGTTTCTTCAAAATCGAACCCAGAAGCAGACCAGGACAAGGAGAGTAGGAAGAAGGTGAGTATTTATTTACAAGTGAATGTGAGTGGGTAGATACATCCAGGTGGCGTAGCGGGCAGCGGTGGTGAGTTGATGGGAGTAAATAGGTGGATCCAATGGGGAAGCGGAATCCTCCGATGACCAGGCGGGAATGGGGTAAATGATCCGGGTGAGTAACTGAAGACAGAACAAACGGAGGTAAGTTGAAGGCAAGCAAGACGTACAAAACAACAAAACAAATTCTATCCAACTTGAGGCTGATACTATGGCACAACATACTGTTCATGGCTAACGATCCGGCAGGGAATGGATGTCAGGTCAGAGCTTTTGAAGGGGAGAGGTGATGATCAGGACAGGTGTGCAGATTACTGATGGGATACAGGTGCGGGTGAACATCGATCTCCCAACAAGCTAATCTGCCCGGCAACCAGACAGGGTGCGTTCCAGGACACCGGAAACACACTCCAGGACAGAAACACAGGCAAACACAGACCCAGGAAGCGGGGTTCGTGACAGAAGGAGGCTTTGTTGCGGAATAGAAAGCCGACTCTTGATTTGATTTTCGATTGGAGATGTTTGATATGAGTCTGGAAGGAGAGTTTGCAGTCTAGCCAGACACCTAGGTACCTTATCGTTCATAAGTGTGTTTATTTACTCCACACTTATCAATCAGAATGACTAATGACTTACAGGAGAGAAGTAGCCTATGCTGACAGACCACCTGCCAATAACAAATACTTTTTGCCAGCAGGTCCCAGAGGTTTCCATTACAGCATGACTTCCCTGCACCCAATTAAATCCTCCTCACAGCTGTTGTGACAGTTCGTCAATTAATAAGGATTCAGATTTATTAGGGAGGCATGTGAGAACATCATACCTTTGACGGAACCTTCAGTACTGCTTAACCACTGACAAGTTTTAATGGCACCCCTATTCACCTTACCAGTCACAACACACAGTCATAATTGGATAATAACAATTAAACCTGTGATGCACTTTGGAACTGGATCTGTGGTGCCCAATTAGCAATGTACCCCTTTGTACATACTCTCTCTCCCTCTCTTTCTCTCTCTGTCCCATATTTTCACCTACTCAGGAAGTGACAGCTAAAGATTACGGGACAGTAAGTGTCTGAAGAGCTGGGGGGCGGTTTGTTGATTGGGGAGAAATTGACTGGTGATAGGCCACAGAGGAAAAGGCCTGCAGCCATTCTCCAAAACAGTACGTCAAATGCACATGCTGAAGGAATGAGAGCCAAGAGAGAGAAAGAAGCCAATATGTGCATGTGGGGAGAGAAAGAGAGAGAGATCGAGAGAGAGAGAGGGAGAGAGAGAGAGAGAGAGAGAGAGAGAGAGAGAGAGAGAGAGAGAAAGAGAGAGAGAGAGAGAGAGAGAGAGAGAGAGAGAGAGAGAGAGAGAGAGAGAGAGAGAGAGAGAGAGAGAGAGATGTTTCTGGTAGCATCATCCAGTTGTTTCTGGTAGCATCATCCAGTTGGTTGTCTCTTTGGCTTGAGTAAATGTAACACGTTGTTGGTGTTATTGTGTGAGCAAAATACTGTATATCAAGTCGCCATAGTGAATCCTGTCCAGACCACAGAGTTCCAGTTTAGTCACTGGAGAAAAGCTATTTTCCAGTGAACCAATCCAGGGATCACATTTCAACATTTGATTCCAATCACAGAAATTCTCAGAGAGCCAAAACGTCTCTGGCCGCCGACCCAAAATGTCAAAGCAATCACTCTTTGCACAATAACATGAACAATATAGCTAGGATGACGCAACAGCACTTGGTATGAAAACATCAAGAATTAAGTTACATATTAGAGTGTGGAGTATTGGAGGAATATGCAGGAGATTTTTTGACTCTCAAGTTCATTTATATTAATTCTATCCATTTCCCCTCACACTGTGCAATGCTGGACATTTGTGGGAGTTTGTAACAACCCAGAATGGCTTTAATCCAGTTAGAGTGATTGTTAATGACAGCCTATGTGTTTAATCCAGTTAGAGTGATTGTGAATGCAGATGTGTTTAATCCAGTTAGAGTGATTGTTAATGCCTATGTGTTTACTCCAGTTAGAGTGATTGTTAATGCCTATGTGTTTAATCCAGTTAGAGTGATTGTTAATTCCTATGTGTTTAATCCAGTTAGAGTGATTGTGAATGCAGATGTGTTTAATCCAGTTAGAGTGATTGTTAATGCAGATGTGTTTAATACAGTTAGAGTGATTGTTACTGCCTATGTGTTTAATCCAGTTAGAGTGATTGTGAATGCTTGTGTGTTTAATCCAGTTAGAGTGATTGTTAATGCCTATGTGTTTAATCCAGTTAGAGTGATTGTTAATGCCTATGTGTTTAATCCAGTTAGAGTGATTGTGAATGCAGATGTGTTTAATCCAGTTAGAGTGATTGTTAATGACAGCCTATGTGTTTAATCCAGTTAGAGTGATTGTTAATGCCTATGTGTTTAATCCAGTTAGAGTGATTGTTAATGCCTATGTGTTTAATCCAGTTAGAGTGATTGTTAATGCCTATGTGTTTAATCAGGTTAGAGGGATTGTTAAATGCTGCTTATTTTGTTTAGTCCAGGTAGAGTGATGATTAATGCCTATGTGTTTAATCCTGCCTTACCACCATCAACTTGCTTTGATGAGAAACAGAGCCATATACTTCAATGAATCAATGAACAGTACAGTGTTGTAGGCTATATGCTTTAGGACTCACCTTGGAGGGAATAGGGAACTGGGTTTGCTCAGCCTTGCCTGGAGTGTGGATGGCAGTCAGGGGAGGAGGCTAGGAGTGGGTCATCTCCTGCAGGGAGAGACATTACTCAAGTCAGCCAGATAACGTATACAGTTGAAGTCAGAAGTTTACATACACTTAGGTTGGAGTCATTAAAACTTGTTTTTCTCCCACTCCACAAATTTCTTGTTAACAAACTATAGTTTTGGCACGTCAGTTAGGACATCTACTTTGTGCATGACACAAGTCATTTTTCCAACAATTGTTTACAGACAGATTATTCACTGTATCACAATTCCAGTGGGGTCAGAAGTTTAAATACATTAAATTGACTGTGCCATTAAACAGCTTGGAAAATTCCAGAAAATTATGTCATGGCTTTAGAAGCTTCTGATAGGCAAATTGACATAATTTGAGTCAATTGGATGTGTACTTGTGGATGTCTTTCAATGCCTACCTTCAAACTCAGTGACTCTCTGCTTGACATCATGGAAAAATCTATAGAAATGAGCCAAGACCTCAGAAAAAAAATTGTAGACCTCCACAAGTCTGGTTCATCATTGGGAGAAATTTCCAAACGCCTGAAGGTACCACGTTCATCTGTACAAACAATAGTACGCAAGTATAAACACCATGGGACCACTCAGCCTCTCAAGACATCAGTTAGGAAGTTAAAGCTTGGTCGCAAATGGGTCTTCCAAATGGACAATGACCCCAAGCATACTTCCAAAATTGTGGCAAAATGGCTTAAGGACAACAAAGTCAAGGCATTGGAATGGCCATCACAAAGCTCTGACCTCAATCCCATAGAAAAATTTTGGACAGAACTGAAAAAGTGTGTGTGAGTAAGGAGGTCAACATACCTGACTCAGTTACACCAGCTCTGTCAGGAGGAATGGGCCGAAATTCACCCAACTTACTGTGGGAAGCTTGTAGAAGGCTACCCAAAACATTTGACCCAAGTTAAACAATTTAAAGGCAATGCTACCAAATACTAATTGAGTGTTTGTAAACTTCTGACCCACTGGAAATGTGATGAAAGTAATAAAAGCTGAAATAAATTACTTTCTACTATCATTCTGACATTTCACATTCTTAAAATAAAGTTCTGATCCTAACTGGCCTAAAACAGGGAATTTTTACTAGGATTAAATGTCAGGAATTGTGAAAAAACTGAGTTTAAATGCATTTGGCTAAACTTCCCACTTCAACTGTATTTATATTGTTGGGCCAAATGTTTACATTTTGAATATTGTTTTAATTTTAGACATTCAGTTACATGGTGTTGTTTAAATATTCCCCATGTAATGTTAATGGAGACCTAACATGGCTGCCATAGAATGTTGTAGTGTCATGTAAATGCATCATGATGCAGAAACCACATTGGCCCAACTCTCTAGATACATGGTTCTGATGGAACCAGATAAAAGGTTCAACATGAAAAAACTAATTAGCTCATAGTTCTAAAAGATTCCAAATTATAAAAATCAAGAGAACAGTAAATAGTGTAATTTCCCTCTTTCATGTGGGAATTAAATATTTATCAAGAGTTTTCTTTCATCACTCGTCAAAGAGGCGCCTTTGAGAGATAAAGGTCCAATAAATTCTGAATTTGTTTTCAATTTCAATTTGAAGGGTAAGAAGGGAGTTGGGGTGTGTAGTACGTGCAGTATGCGATCTACTTGGGCGGCATGGCAATGTGTAGTCCTCGAGTGACTGCAAAACACTCCTAATAGTTATTGAATTGTTTTGATATCTGGCCCGTGCCCAAGGGGAAAGCTCTGACCCCTCCAGTCTCATTATATCCAAAGATACTCCAATGCCATTGAAGTGATTGTTTTTTGGTTCACTGGGATTTCTATTGCTTTCAGTTGTAATGATCACACTTGGCGTTGGGAAAGAGGTTGATAATGAGCGAAAGACATAATCAGATTCAGGGACTTGCTAATCACACTGTCTTGTCTCTGCTCTGCCAGAGGAGTGATCCTGTTCAGGAACAGTTTAAAGTGCCATTAGAAGAAGGGTGGCCTCTGTCACAGTCACACTCACGCTGGTAGTCCAGCAGTTAGAGGCGAGCCATGCCAGCAACCGGGGAGTTGCCAGTTCAAATCACTGGTCTGATCAGAAAAATCTAACAGGCTGTGAGCTGGCAACCAGAGGGTTGCTGGCATTAAATCCTAGTTGCCATTGCCTGCTGTTGTGCCCTTCAGCAAGGCACTTAACCTCCCACAACAGCTCCCTGGATGCCCAGTGTGAACTGCACCTCTCCAAAACATCTATACTGTATGTCTTTCGGAGGGATTCGGTTAAAAGCAGAAGTCAAATTTTTGTTGGACCAATAAAGTGATCTTAATCACATTTCCAGCATGTTAATCTTGGCTCTGGTTCACTTATACCACAGACGGCATGTTAGCCATGTCCTGCTGTGCTAGCGTGAGGACAGAATATCATTCCACAGACGGCATGTTAGCCATGTCACTCTGTGCTAGCATGAGGACAGAACCTCATTCCACAGATGGCATGTTAGCCATGTCCTGCGGTGCTAGCGTGAGGAGAGAACATCATTCGTGTGGGCAGGCATGAGAGTGACGGGAATTGGACGTTGGTTTGTGGCTCAACTACATTATCCTCAAATCCATTTAAAACAAAAAGTCAATTGCATGGCCACTGTTACATAAAGTAACTTCAGAAAGTATACAAATCCCTTGACTTTTTCCACATTTTGTTTTGTTACAGGCTTTCAGCCTGCATTTAAAATTGATTAAATTGAGATTTTGTGTCACTGGTCTACACACAATATCCCATAATGTCAAAATGAAATTATGTTGAAAAGTTTAAATGTCTTGAGTCAATAAGTACAGTTGAAGTTGGAAGTTTACATACACTTAGGTATTTTCAACCAGGTGACTGTGCCTTTTAACAACTTGGAAAATTCCAGAAAATTATGTCATGGCTTTAGAAGCTTCTGGCTAATTGACATCATTTGAGTTAATTGTAGGTGTACCTGTGGATGTATTTCAAGGCCTACCTTGAAGTGCCTCTTTGCTTGACATCATGGAAAAATCTAAATAAATCAGCCAGGACCTCAGAAAAACATCCACAAATCTGGGTCATCCTTGGGAGCAATTTCTAAACGCCTGAAGGTACCACGTTCATCTGTACAAACAATAGTACGGAAGTATAAACACCATGGGACCACTCAGCCATCATAACGCTCAGGAAGGAGACGCATTCTGTCTCCTAGAGATGAACGTACATTAGTGAGAAAAGTGCAAATCAATCTCAGTACAACAGCAAAGGACCTTGTGAAGATGCTGGAGGAAACAGGTACAAAGTATCTATATCCACAGTAAAACGAGTCCTATATCGACATAACCTGTAAGGCCGCTCAG
Source organism: Oncorhynchus kisutch (assembly GCF_002021735.2). NCBI lineage: Eukaryota > Metazoa > Chordata > Actinopteri > Salmoniformes > Salmonidae > Oncorhynchus > Oncorhynchus kisutch. The sequence goes on from NC_034188.2 coordinate 22,078,398, forward strand.
CAAGGAAGAAGCCACTGCTCCAAAACCACCATAAAAATGCCAGACTATGGTTTGCAACTGCACATGGGGACAAAGATTATACTTTTTGGAGAAATGTCCTCTGGTCTGATGAAACGAAAATATAATTGTTTGGGCATAATGACCATCATTATGTTTGGAGGAAAAATGGGGAGGCTTGCAAGCCGAAGAACACCATCCCAAACGTGAATCATGGGGGTGGCAGCATCATGTTGTGGGGGTGCTTTGCTGCAGTAGGGACTGGTGCACTTCACAAAATTGATGGCATCATGAAGAGGGAAAATTATGTGGATATATTGAAGCAACATCTCAAGACATCAGTCAGGAAGTTAAATCTTGGTCGCAAATGGGTCTTCCAAATGGACAATGACCCCAAGCATACCCAAAGTTGTGGCAAAGTGTCTTAAGGACAACAAAGTCAAGGTTTTGTAGTGGCCATCACAAAGCTCTGACCTCAATCCCATAGAAAAGTTGTGGGCAGAACTGAAAAAGAGTGTGAGAGCAAGGAAGACTACAATCCTGACTTAGGTACACCAGCTCTGTCAGGAGGAATGGGCCAAAATTCACCCAATTTATTGTGGGAAGCTTGTGGAAGGTTACCCGAAACGTTTGACCCAAGTTAAACAATTTAAAGGCAATGCTACCAAATACTAATTGAGTGTTTGTAAACTTCTGACCCACTGGGAATGTGATGAAAGAAATAAAAGCTGAAATAAATAATTCTCTCTACTATTATTCTGACATTTCACATTCTTAAAATAAAGTGGTGATCCTAACTGGCCTAAGACAGGGAATTTCTACTAGGATTAAATGTCAGGAATTGTGAAAAAGTGAGTTTAAATGTATTTGGCTAAGGTGTGTGTAAAATTCCGACTTCAACTGTATTCCACCCCTTTGTTATAGCAAGTCTAAATAAGTTCAGGAGTAAAAATGTGTTTAACAAGTTGAATGGACTCGCTGTGTGTGCAATAATAGTGTTTAACCTGATTTTTGAATGACTACCTCATCTCTGTACCCCACACACAATTATCTGTAAGGTCCCTCAGTCGAGCAATGAATTTCAAATAGAGATTCAACCACAAATACCAGGGAGGTTTTCAAATAGCTCACAAAGAATGGCTCCTATTGGTAGAAGGGTAAAAATAAAGAAAAGCAGACATTGAATATCTCTTTGAGCATGCTGAAGTTATTACTTACATTTTGGAATGTGTATCATAACACCCAGTCACTACAAAGATACAGGAATCCTTCCTAACTCAGTTGCCGGAGAGGAAGGAAACCGTCAAAAGTGACTTTAAAACAGTTTCAGAGTTTAATGGCTGTGATAGGATCAACAGCATTGTAGTTACTCCTCAATAATAACCTAATTGAGTGAAAAGAAGGAGGCCTGTACAGTAAACAAATATTCCAAAACATGCATCCTGTTTGCAACAAGGCTTTAAAGTAATACTGCAAAAAAATAACTTGTTGTCCTGAATACAAAGTTATGTATGGGGCAAATCCAATACAACACATTTCTATGTATCACTCTCCATATTTTCAAGCATAGTGGTGGCTGCATCATGTTATGGGTATGCTTATAATCATTAAGAACTGGGGAGTTTTTCAGGATAAAATATTTACGGAATGGAGCTAAGCACAGGCAAAATCCTAGAGGAAAACCTGCTTCGGTTTGCTTTTCATCAAACATTGGGAGATTAATTCACCTTTCAGCAGGACAATAACCTAAAACACAATGCCAAATCTACACTGGAGTTGTTACCAAGAACACAGTGAATGTTCCTGAGTGGAAGAGTTACAGTTTTGACTTTTATCTACATGAATGACAAGACCTAAAAATGATTGTCTAGCAATAATTACCAATGATTATGACAGAGTTTATAGAATTTTGAAAAGGCTAATGGGCAAATGTTGTGGAAGGAGCTTTAGCCTTGTTCACATTTGCATTTTGAAGTGACTCAAGTCCATTTTTTTTAGCATATCCGTCTCAAATCTCTTCTTGTTATTTTAGTCTGAACAGCCAACAAACATATGGAATGGGATATTTGAAGCCACATTTCCAACCACCTTTGTAGGTGGTTTGAAGTCAGATAAAAATCAGATTTCTGGCCGTGTGACTTGTGTCTGAATGGTCAAATCTGATTTATTTGCCCTCAAGTGGTTTTTATACTGTTATTCGGCACATTATGTTCCTTGCAAGCTACTCACTCTGTTGACAGTTTGATAAGAACATGTGGTAGCTAACTAGCTTGTTCATTGTTTACAAAGATATTAGTGAATGTGCTAGAAAGCTAAACAGCCACCTAGATAGCTAGTTTACTGCTGTGGCTAGTCAAAAAGGACTTGTTTTGAATGTTGGATAATTTTATGAGGCTTTAAACGTGTTTTCTTACAGTATGATTCTTAACATTAAAAGCAACCGGGTAGAATACATGTGTTTCTGCCATTTTCCTTCTTTCAGACACGTCCCCTCTGGGTGAGCTTTTAAAGGATGGACTCGTTATACTCCAGCGTCATATAGGAAAACATGTTATAAAGGGACTCCAGGTCTCCTATGCAGGATAACATGTTATAAAGGGACTCCAGGTCTCCTATGCAGGATAACATGTTATAAAGGGACTCCAGGTCTCCTATGCAGGATAACATGTTATAACGCGACTCCAGGTCTCCTATGCAGGATAACATGTTATAAAGGGAGTCCAGCGTCATATAGGATAACATGTTATAAAGGGACTCCAGGTCTCCTATGCAGGATAACATGTTATAAAGGGACTCCAGGTCTCCTATGCAGGATAACATGTTATAAAGGGACTCCAGGTCTCCTATGCAGGATAACATGTTATAAAGGGACTCCAGGTCTCCTATGCAGGATAACATGTTATGAAGGGACTCGAGCTTCATATAGGATAACATGTTATAAAGGGACTCCAGGTCTCCTATGCAGGATAACATGTTATAAAGCGACTCCAGGTCTCCTATGCAGGATAACATGTTATAAAGCGACTCCCGGTCTCCTATGCAGGATAACATGTTATAAAGGGACTCCAGGTCTCCTATGCAGGATAACATGTTATAAAGGGACTCCAGGTCTCCTATGCAGGATAACATGTTATAAAGGGACTCCAGGTCTCCTATGCAGGATAACATGTTATAAAGGGACTCCAGGTCTCCTATGCAGGATAACATGTTATGAAGGGACTCGAGCTTCATATAGGATAACATGTTATAAAGGGACTCCAGGTCTCCTATGCAGGATAACATGTTATAAAGCGACTCCAGGTCTCCTATGCAGGATAACATGTTATAAAGGGACTCCAGGTCTCCTATGCAGGATAACATGTTATAAAGGGACTCCAGGTCTCCTATGCAGGATAACATGTTATGAAGGGACTCCAGCTTCATATAGGATAACATGTTGTAAAGGGACTCCAGCGTCAAAAAGGATAACATGTTATAAAGGGACTCCAGCGTCATATAGGATAACATGTTATAAAGGGACTCCAGGTCTCCTATGCAGGATAACATGTTATAAAGGGACTCCAGGTCTCCTATGCAGGATAACATGTTATAAAGCGAATCCAGGTCTCCTATGCAGGATAACATGTTATAAAGCGACTCCAGGTCTCCTATGCAGGATAACATGTTATAAAGGGACTCCAGGTCTCCTATGCAGGATAACATGTTATAAAGCGACTCCAGGTCTCCTATGCAGGATAACATGTTATAAAGGGACTCCAGCGTCATAGGATAACATGTTATAAAGGGACTCCAGGTCTCCTATGCAGGATAACATGTTATAAAGGGAATCCAGCTTCATATAGGATAACATGTTATAAAGGGACTCCAGCGTCATATAGGATAACATGTTATAAAGGGACTACAGGTCTCCTATGCAGGATAACATGTTATAAAGGGACTCCAGGTCTCCTATGCAGGATAACATGTTATAAAGGTGTCACGAACCCCGCTTCCTGAGTCTGTGTTTGCCTGTGTTTCTGTCCTGGAGTGTGTTTCCGGTGTCCTGGAACGCACCCTGTCTGGTTGCCGGGCAGATTAGCTTGTTGGGAGATCGATGTTCACCCGCACCTGTATCCCATCAGTAATCTGCACACCTGTCCTGATCATCACCTCTCCCCTTCAAAAGCTCTGACCTGACATCCATTCCCTGCCGGATCGTTAGCCATGAACAGTATGTTGTGCCATAGTATCAGCCTCAAGTTGGATAGAATTTGTTTTGTTGTTTTGTACGTCTTGCTTGCCTTCAACTTACCTCCGTTTGTTCTGTCTTCAGTTACTCACCCGGATCATTTACCCCATTCCCGCCTGGTCATCGGAGGATTCCGCTTCCCCATTGGATCCACCTATTTACTCCCATCAACTCACAACCGCTGCCCGCTGCGCCACCTGGATGTATCTACCCACTCACATTCACTTGTAAATAAATACTCACCTTCTTCCTACTCTCCTTGTCCTGGTCTGCTTCTGGGTTCGATTTTGAAGAAACGTGACAAAAGGGACTCCAGGTCTCCTATGCAGGATAACATGTTATAAAGCGACTCCAGGTCTCCTATGCAGGATAACATGTTATAAAGGGACTCCAGGTCTCCTATGCAGGATAACATGTTATAAAGGGACTCCAGGTCTCCTATGCAGGATAACATGTTATAAAGCGACTCCAGGTCTCCTATGCAGGATAACATGTTATAAAGGGACTCCAGGTCTCCTATGCAGGATAACATGTTATAAAGGGACTCCAGGTCTCCTATGCAGGAAAACATGTTATAAAGGGACTCCAGGTCTCCTATGCAGGATAACATGTTATAAAGCGACTCCAGGTCTCCTATGCAGGATAACATGTTATAAAGCAACTCCAGGTCTCCTATGCAGGATAACATGTTATAAAGGGACTCCAGCATCATATGGGATAACATGTCATAAAGGCACTCCAGCGTCATATAGGATAACATGTTATAAAGGGACTCCAGGTCTCCTATGCAGGATAACATGTTATAAAGCGACTCCAGGTCTCCTATGCAGGATAACATGTTATAAAGGGAGTCCAGCGTCATATAGGATAACATGTTATAAAGGGACTCCAGGTCTCCTATGCAGGATAACATGTTATAAAGGGACTCCAGGTCTCCTATGCAGGATAACATGTTATAACATGTTATGAAGGGACTCGAGCTTCATATAGGATAACATGTTATAAAGGGACTCCAGGTCTCCTATGCAGGATAACATGTTATAAAGCGACTCCAGGTCTCCTATGCAGGATAACATGTTATAAAGCGACTCCCGGTCTCCTATGCAGGATAACATGTTATAAAGGGACTCCAGGTCTCCTATGCAGGATAACATGTTATAAAGGGACTCCAGGTCTCCTATGCAGGATAACATGTTATAAAGCGACTCCAGGTCTCCTATGCAGGATAACATGTTATAAAGGGAGTCCAGCGTCATATAGGATAACATGTTATAAAGGGACTCCAGGTCTCCTATGCAGGATAACATGTTATAAAGGGACTCCAGGTCTCCTATGCAGGATAACATGTTATAAAGGGACTCCAGGTCTCCTATGCAGGATAACATGTTATGAAGGGACTCGAGCTTCATATAGGATAACATGTTATAAAGGGACTCCAGGTCTCCTATGCAGGATAACATGTTATAAAGCGACTCCAGGTCTCCTATGCAGGATAACATGTTATAAAGGGAGTCCAGCGTCATATAGGATAACATGTTATAAAGGGACTCCAGGTCTCCTATGCAGGATAACATGTTATAAAGGGACTCCAGGTCTCCTATGCAGGATAACATGTTATAAAGGGACTCCAGGTCTCCTATGCAGGATAACATGTTATAAAGCGAATCCAGGTCTCCTATGCAGGATAACATGTTATAAAGCGACTCCAGGTCTCCTATGCAGGATAACATGTTATAAAGGGACTCCAGGTCTCCTATGCAGGATAACATGTTATAAAGCGACTCCAGGTCTCCTATGCAGGATAACATGTTATAAAGGGACTCCAGCGTCATAGGATAACATGTTATAAAGGGACTCCAGGTCTCCTATGCAGGATAACATGTTATAAAGGGAATCCAGCTTCATATAGGATAACATGTTATAAAGGGACTCCAGCGTCATATAGGATAACATGTTATAAAGGGACTACAGGTCTCCTATGCAGGATAACATGTTATAAAGGGACTCCAGGTCTCCTATGCAGGATAACATGTTATAAAGGTGTCACGAACCCCGCTTCCTGAGTCTGTGTTTGCCTGTGTTTCTGTCCTGGAGTGTGTTTCCGGTGTCCTGGAACGCACCCTGTCTGGTTGCCGGGCAGATTAGCTTGTTGGGAGATCGATGTTCACCCGCACCTGTATCCCATCAGTAATCTGCACACCTGTCCTGATCATCACCTCTCCCCTTCAAAAGCTCTGACCTGACATCCATTCCCTGCCGGATCGTTAGCCATGAACAGTATGTTGTGCCATAGTATCAGCCTCAAGTTGGATAGAATTTGTTTTGTTGTTTTGTACGTCTTGCTTGCCTTCAACTTACCTCCATTTGTTCTGTCTTCAGTTACTCACCCGGATCATTTACCCCATTCCCGCCTGGTCATCGGAGGATTCCGCTTCCCCATTGGATCCACCTATTTACTCCCATCAACTCACCACCGCTGCCCGCTACGCCACCTGGATGTATCTACCCACTCACATTCACTTGTAAATAAATACTCACCTTCTTCCTACTCTCCTTGTCCTGGTCTGCTTCTGGGTTCGATTTTGAAGAAACGTGACAAAAGGGACTCCAGGTCTCCTATGCAGGATAACATGTTATAAAGGGACTCCAGGTCTCCTATGCAGGATAACATGTTATAAAGGGACTCCAGGTCTCCTATGCAGGATAACATGTTATAAAGGGACTCCAGGTCTCCTATGCAGGATAACATGTTATAAAGCGACTCCAGGTCTCCTATGCAGGATAACATGTTATAAAGGGACTCCAGGTCTCCTATGCAGGATAACATGTTATAAAGGGACTCCAGGTCTCCTATGCAGGAAAACATGTTATAAAGGGACTCCAGGTCTCCTATGCAGGATAACATGTTATAAAGCGACTCCAGGTCTCCTATGCAGGATAACATGTTATAAAGCAACTCCAGGTCTCCTATGCAGGATAACATGTTATAAAGGGACTCCAGCATCATATGGGATAACATGTCATAAAGGCACTCCAGCGTCATATAGGATAACATGTTATAAAGGGACTCCAGGTCTCCTATGCAGGATAACATGTTATAAAGCGACTCCAGGTCTCCTATGCAGGATAACATGTTATAAAGGGAGTCCAGCGTCATATAGGATAACATGTTATAAAGGGACTCCAGGTCTCCTATGCAGGATAACATGTTATAAAGGGACTCCAGGTCTCCTATGCAGGATAACATGTTATAACATGTTATGAAGGGACTCGAGCTTCATATAGGATAACATGTTATAAAGGGACTCCAGGTCTCCTATGCAGGATAACATGTTATAAAGCGACTCCAGGTCTCCTATGCAGGATAACATGTTATAAAGCGACTCCCGGTCTCCTATGCAGGATAACATGTTATAAAGGGACTCCAGGTCTCCTATGCAGGATAACATGTTATAAAGGGACTCCAGGTCTCCTATGCAGGATAACATGTTATAAAGCGACTCCAGGTCTCCTATGCAGGATAACATGTTATAAAGGGAGTCCAGCGTCATATAGGATAACATGTTATAAAGGGACTCCAGGTCTCCTATGCAGGATAACATGTTATAAAGGGACTCCAGGTCTCCTATGCAGGATAACATGTTATAAAGGGACTCCAGGTCTCCTATGCAGGATAACATGTTATGAAGGGACTCGAGCTTCATATAGGATAACATGTTATAAAGGGACTCCAGGTCTCCTATGCAGGATAACATGTTATAAAGCGACTCCAGGTCTCCTATGCAGGATAACATGTTATAAAGGGAGTCCAGCGTCATATAGGATAACATGTTATAAAGGGACTCCAGGTCTCCTATGCAGGATAACATGTTATAAAGGGACTCCAGGTCTCCTATGCAGGATAACATGTTATAAAGGGACTCCAGGTCTCCTATGCAGGATAACATGTTATAAAGCGAATCCAGGTCTCCTATGCAGGATAACATGTTATAAAGCGACTCCAGGTCTCCTATGCAGGATAACATGTTATAAAGGGACTCCAGGTCTCCTATGCAGGATAACATGTTATAAAGCGACTCCAGGTCTCCTATGCAGGATAACATGTTATAAAGGGACTCCAGCGTCATAGGATAACATGTTATAAAGGGACTCCAGGTCTCCTATGCAGGATAACATGTTATAAAGGGAATCCAGCTTCATATAGGATAACATGTTATAAAGGGACTCCAGCGTCATATAGGATAACATGTTATAAAGGGACTACAGGTCTCCTATGCAGGATAACATGTTATAAAGGGACTCCAGGTCTCCTATGCAGGATAACATGTTATAAAGGTGTCACGAACCCCGCTTCCTGAGTCTGTGTTTGCCTGTGTTTCTGTCCTGGAGTGTGTTTCCGGTGTCCTGGAACGCACCCTGTCTGGTTGCCGGGCAGATTAGCTTGTTGGGAGATCGATGTTCACCCGCACCTGTATCCCATCAGTAATCTGCACACCTGTCCTGATCATCACCTCTCCCCTTCAAAAGCTCTGACCTGACATCCATTCCCTGCCGGATCGTTAGCCATGAACAGTATGTTGTGCCATAGTATCAGCCTCAAGTTGGATAGAATTTGTTTTGTTGTTTTGTACGTCTTGCTTGCCTTCAACTTACCTCCATTTGTTCTGTCTTCAGTTACTCACCCGGATCATTTACCCCATTCCCGCCTGGTCATCGGAGGATTCCGCTTCCCCATTGGATCCACCTATTTACTCCCATCAACTCACCACCGCTGCCCGCTACGCCACCTGGATGTATCTACCCACTCACATTCACTTGTAAATAAATACTCACCTTCTTCCTACTCTCCTTGTCCTGGTCTGCTTCTGGGTTCGATTTTGAAGAAACGTGACAAAAGGGACTCCAGGTCTCCTATGCAGGATAACATGTTATAAAGGGACTCCAGGTCTCCTATGCAGGATAACATGTTATAAAGGGACTCCAGGTCTCCTATGCAGGATAACATGTTATAAAGCGACTCCAGGTCTCCTATGCAGGATAACATGTTATAAAGGGACTCCAGGTCTCCTATGCAGGATAACATGTTATAAAGGGACTCCAGCGTCATATAGGATAACATGTTATAAAGGGACTCCAGGTCTCCTATGCAGGATAACATGTTATAAAGGGACTCCAGCTTCATATAGGATAACATGTTATAAAGGGACTCCAGCTTCATATAGGATAACATGTTATAAAGGGACTCCAGGTCTCCTATGCAGGATAACATGTTATAAAGGGACTCCAGCATCATATGGGATAACATGTTATAAAGGGACTCCAGGTCTCCTATGCAGGATAACATGTTATAAAGCGACTACAGGTCTCCTATGCAGGATAACATGTTATAAAGGGACTCCAGCGTCATATAGGATAACATGTTATAAAGGGACTCCAGGTCTCCTATGCAGGATAACATGTTATAAAGGGACTCCAGGTCTCCTATGCAGGATAACATGTTATAAAGGGACTCCAGCTCCATATAGGATAACATGTTATAAAGGGACTCCAGCGTCATATAGGATAACATGTTATAAAGGGACTCCAGGTCTCCTATGCAGGATAACATGTTATAAAGCGACTCCAGGTCTCCTATGCAGGATAACATGTTATAAAGGGACTCCAGGTCTCCTATGCAGGATAACATGTTATAAAGGGACTCCAGCATCATATGGGATAACATGTTATAAAGGGACTCCAGGTCTGCTATGCAGGATAACATGTTATAAAGCGACTCCAGGTCTCCTATGCAGGATAACATGTTATAAAGGGACTCCAGGTCTCCTATGCAGGATAACATGTTATAAAGGGACTCCAGGTCTCCTATGCAGGATAACATGTTATAAAGCGACTCCAGGTCTCCTATGCAGGATAACATGTTATAAAGGGACTCCAGGTCTCCTATGCAGGATAACATGTTATAAAGGGACTCCAGGTCTCCTATGCAGGATAACATGTTATAAAGGGACTCCAGGTCTCCTATGCAGGATAACATGTTATAAAGGGACTCCAGGTCTCCTATGCAGGATAACATGTTATAAAGGTACTCCAGGTCTCCTATGCAGGATAACATGTTATAAAGGGACTCCAGGTCTCCTATGCAGGATAACATGTTATAAAGGGACTCCAGGTCTCCTATGAAGGATAACATGTTATAAAGGTACTCCAGGTCTCCTATGCAGGATAACATGTCATAAAGGGACTCCAGCGTCATATAGGATAACATGTTATAAAGGGACTCCAGGTCTCCTATGCAGGATAACATGTTATAAAGGGACTCCAGGTCTCCTATGCAGGATAACATGTTATAAAGCGAATCCAGTTCTCCTATGCAGGATAACATGTTATAAAGCGACTCCAGGTCTCCTATGCAGGATAACATGTTATAAAGGGACTCCAGGTCTCCTATGCAGGATAACGTGTTATCAAGGGACTCCAGGTCTCCTATGCAGGATAACATGTTATAAAGCGACTCCAGGTCTCCTATGCAGGATAAGTGTGTAATAGGAATTTCCAGTTGAACAAAAAGAAGAGCAGTCGTAGGTAAAGTTAATCAAAAATCTATCTGGTTTAAGTTGCAAAAGGGAGACACCTCCAGCATAGAAGCAGAGAAAATGTAAAGTGTCTGCTTGATAATTGTCCCCTCTGGGCAAGCCTGCTTAGAGGATGAACTCTGGTATTCACCAGCATGGATAATATGTTTTTAAAGGATTCCTAAAATATTAAAAGGGGAATGGGCTTAAATGGATGAGCACAAGGTCATGTTGCACCAATGGCAATTATATATGAGATAGAACCAGATCCCACCAGATCAAACAGCATCCACTCAGAGGAACAGATAATGAACACCAGTCCCTTCAGGTTCACTATGTTATTCTCAGAGTGGTGGTGGTGATAGTAGTTATGTTTCTGTCACAGTGTAGACACTTCTCTTACCGTCACTAATGAGTCACAATCAACCTTTCACCCTCGACCCCTGTTTATTGAAGATGAAATCTCCCATCAGTAATTTCTGTATTATCTCATCAACCAGGCAGAGAAGAAGGAAGCATCTCTTATATGTCACATTACGACTATATACTGTACAGATGAGTAACACCAAACCATGCAGTGAAATGGAAACATGTTCTTCTTGAATTAGAAAATACGTATTTATGTTCAGCTGAATAATGCAAATGAGTTTGGGCCAATTAACAAGAGCAAATCAGTCTCCTCAGTTTAGCTTTAGGGGATGACATTTATCACAGGCTGCAAATTGATATAAACATTTCTCTACTCCCATTAGGATGTTATTTTCCTGAACAATAACTGTGTATGGTATAAATAATATTTTGTAGCCATACTTTCATTCTTTCAATAATATATTGGATAGTCTTCCCTTGATGATAAGTGCTTGAGCTGCTGCTGCAAAGATAAATCATGCATTTCCACCAATTACATCATGGCTATGTGCTGTAATGCTGTGCTGTAATTTTCACTTCCACCACTACAAAAGCTCTTTTAATTGCATGTTTAAGACAGAAGCGACTAGCTGTCCTTTAAAGCAGTGTGATATACAACTATTTCATTACACTTAATGTGCTGGAGTGATTTAAGCAATCTAGCAATGCCCCTGGGATGCATCTCCCTCTAATTCCACAATCTCATAGTATTATTATTATTATGATTAGCCACAGTGTTTTTTCAGAAGTAGTGTCCTCATTCTAACTCAGGTCGTTATGATTCCTGTTTTAGCACCCTGCCTGCACCAGCACTTCCTTCTCTGACTTGGTAAAGCGTAAACAGATGGCTCTGTACCATCGGAGATTACAGCACATCACAGCAGATGGCAGTCTGAAGGGCACAGACCCCAACATCACCATGCTGAGGATAGAGGGAGGAGAGGAGGGACTGAACCTTGGGGTAATGATCTTACACCTCAAGTGATCTTACACCTTTCCTCCCAGTGAGGTCCAGTGAGATGCTTTCACATAGCACCCTAGTAGAAACTATACAATTAATCAATTAATTTAAGTAGATCGACAGGTTTCGGAAATTGGGTCATCTTTATTCAAAAAACCTATAGCAAATTCACCACAAAAAAATACATTTGCATATTAATTGATATTGGCATACATATTTGAATAACAAATTCAGACAGCAATATTATGTTTGTATGAAAATCTTAGAGGGTTTCATTAGAAACTTCACAAAATTGTCTGATATGGAATGTTTTCACATGGAGCGTCAACTCTGGATCTGTTTTACTTTGTAATGCATCTCCATGGAAATGTTTGACTGAAATTAAACATATGGCAGCTGTCAGTAGAAAAAGAGATAAAAAAAATATGAATTATGCATCTTTGAAGTTACTCTTATTAAATACACAGACAGTCAGGTAAACAAGAGTCACAGATAGTAGGTCTATTTAAAGGACAGACCAGTACAATATATATATATATTTTTTCCTTTATTTAATTAGGGAAGTCAGTTAAGAACAAATTCTTATTTTCAATGACGGCCTAGGAACAGTGGGTTAACTGCCTGTTCAGGGGCAGAACGACAGATTTGTACCATGTCAGCTCGGGGGTTTGAACTTGCAACCTTCCGGTTACTAGTCCAACGCTCGAACCACTAGGCTACCCTGCCGCCCCAATAGTGTAAATGGAGTTTTTTTGTCACACAACACAATGCCACAGATGTCTCAAATTGAGGGACTGCAATTGGCATGCTGACTGCAGGAGATGTTGCCAGAGAATGTAATGTTGTTTTCTCTACCATAAGCCGCCTCCAACATTGTTTTAGGGAATCGTGTGTGTGTGTGTGTGTGTAATTCCTTTGAATCCTTTGAAATTGTAGAATGTTATCTTTACATTTTTGTTCAGGCGATATATATATATATATACACATACATAAATAAATAAAATATTACAAACAAAAGCATTGTATTCTTTGAGACGTATAAGGGCTTTTGGAAGCCATCCATTATCAACACTGAAATATCCCCTTATTGCTACTGTATGTTGAGAGCATAGTAGTGACCACTTGTCTCCTATCCCAGACGGCTCTGTTAAACACAGCTGTCAACATGATCACTACTGAGATAGTCCTCTGCTCTGGCTGTGGGCTACATCTCAGCTTCACTGTGCCAGGAGAGAGGGTGATGAAAAGGGAGGGGAGGAATAGACTCTCTGCTGGCCTGGCTGGCGCTCTGCCTCACTAGGCCAGATGGAGGGCATCAGATCCTAGGCTGTAATATCTGCCACACCATTCACTGGAGCACTGCTGTCTACCAGCCATATCCTACAGTACAACAGCCTCTGGAGAGAAACACTGTCTACCAGCCATATCCTACAGTACAACACCCTCTGGAGAAAAACACTGTCTACCAGCCATATCCTACAGTACAACACCCTCTGGAGAGAAACACTGTCTACCAGCCATATCCTACAGTACAACACCCTCTGGAGAAAAACACTGTCTACCAGCCATATCCTACAGTACAACAGCCTCTGGAGAGAAACACCGTCTACCAGCCATATCCTACAGTACAACACCCTCTGGAGAAAAACACTGTCTACCAGCCATATCCTACAGTACAACAGCCTCTGGAGAAAAACACTGTTTACCAGCTGCTCCTCTCAGCCAAGCTACAAGGACAAGGCACATTTGCCCTCGAGACATAGTGCATTTCATGCAAACAAATATACATACTGTACGTATAATGCCGTTTTGAGTTTGAGGAATAATATCGTTTCTAATTACCATATTCTGCAGGCAATGACAGACAAATAAGATACACTAAATCATAACATTGGCCATTTTTGTAAATCTGAGTTCATATTGAATTGCTGGTGTAGGCCAGTTGTTTTGAATAGTTGCTGTGAGCCATAACCAATCTCAATACCAGACTGTGGAGACAGGCAGCGTTTAAAAGAATGAGCACTTCATTCTGAGCGAGAGCTTGCTCATGATCTCCAAGTCGCTCTGATTGCCAGTGTAATACTTGTCAGACTAGTTCCTAACAGTCCAGCTGGCTTGTATGGGTTTGACATTGGGCTGATATACAACTTTTTACTCTCCCTCCTCCAGCTGCAACTTGGGAGTTGCGTTTCTAAAACAAAGATAGTTTTTTCAGCAACATTCTCTCAATTCATTAATTGTCATCAAGCATTTTTTTCATGATTAAATTGCCATTACCCGCTACCCTAATAAGGTGCATCTGAATCAGCAAGACAAAGTGACACTAATTTGACATGGATTTGTTAAATACCAACAAATGGGGATTGATTCCTAAACACAAATGACCAATCTGCATGCGATCTTCAAAACCAACCCTGGATGTAACAGATTCATTCACCACATAGATATCACATGGATGTATCAAAGTAATAATTATCTTAAGCAGTGACCCATTACCACATCCACATTGATTCCTTGTTTATCATATTAACAGGTTTGCATGGTTAAAGTCCATCGTCTATCAGTGTTAGGTCACATTGTCTACTTAAGGGGAATAACATTCCTGTATTAGTCAATGAAGCGCTCCCCTGACCTATTACATCAGGATGGTGGTGCAATTCAAGGTTGAGTGTCAGTGCCTGACAGATTAAAATCAAATGAACCAATTTGAGTGTACGCACTACCTTACCTTCAGTAGATCCACTCTTATGAAAGAAGTAGTGAAGAACACACATTTGTATAGATAGGACTAGTTGAGTGGTAAGAATAATTATTTTTGGACAATATGTATGAGGAGTTGCACATTCCCTCCACATAACACTGTCTGGGAGCTGAAAGACACTGCCTCATTCACAGGGGAAGGAACCTAAATGGGGAACATTTTCTAGCAGAACTTGGAAACGGGAGTTGAAAGAGAATTAAAATCACAGATAAAGTTTGAGCACAAATGCAATTCCCCTTTGGCGCAAGCAATTAAAATAAGCTTCAATCAGCCCATGGATCCATCTCCAACTGGCCTGACCTCACGTTCAGACTGAAAAAAACTATGGAATTTCAACCCAGCTGGCAATGAAGGCTGTCTGCTGGCCCTGAACACACTGGGGTGGAACCTCCGTGAGGACTAGTATTTTCCTTCTACTGTACATTGACAAGATTATTCCCCCCCCCCCCAAAAAGGTATGCTTATTTGGATCAATTTGGTACAACCCATTTTAAAAAAAAGAAAAAAAAGTGCAAAGTATGAACGTGGAAAGTTTTACAGTACAGCATGTTCACCAACACCTCCATGTTGGCCCTAATGATCTTTCCCTATATAAATACACATTTCACCATCAGTTTGTTACAGTAAATTACCTTATGCTTGAAAAATAAGTCTGATCTCAAACTAACATACTGATAACCAGTGATCTATTGGAGTTGTTAGGTTCGATTTAGAGCTGGTGTCAAATTCTTGCCATTGAAATTCACCATCAACATTCAGAAACCTGAACTGCTAAGACAAGGATTACACCTAAAAACCTAAAGTGCCAATAGAAGCTGAAACAATCTAGATATAGGCACTTGCCTAGAATGGAAACATCCCTTATGAACACAGCAAAATAGTTCATTACACAAAGCATCATGCCATCCCTTTAGATTTATTCCCTGCAGTGAGGTATAGGAGGTGTTGTTTGAGGGTCTGTGCCCAGGGCTGCTGGCCCTGGCCCAGCTTGCAGAGCAGCAGGCTGTGCTCAGAGGTGTTGTACAGGTTGTGGTCCTGGCCTGGGTCTTCCTCCAGGAGGTACAGCTCCCCACCATGCACGTCTGACAGGTTAGCCTGGAAGATAGCTGGGTCGAAGCCCGCCCACACGGTGAAGCGATAGTCCCAGGAGCGCAGAGAATAGCCCATTATCCGGATGTCCTTCAGGTCGGGCAGGTCGGAGTTTTCCTGGGGGGTGTCGGCGGGCCGGGGGTACTGGCTGAAGGCAATGGCCTCAGACTTCTTGCGGTTGTCGTCGTTGTTGAAGGTGTAGGCCAGGTCGTGTCCCTCGGTGCAGAGCTCCACGTCAAAGGAGTTGTCGGGACAGGGGAGCGGGGGCTTCAGCCCAGCCAGGACAGACACAGTGGGGAAGATATCTAGCAGCTCGTTCACGTTGCTCACGGTTCTTCCTGTGGAGAAGAGGTAGTGTAGTCACATCCCCACAACCGATAGTCTACTACATTATATGGGGAATAACAATGTTATAGGCTGCCTGTAAATGCAGCCTAATGCTGATATTTTTCACCAATGAGAAGAGCACTGAAAAAGATGTGACTGATCAAAAGCCCAATTAGTGGAAAAAAATTGCAGTGTTGTGTAGACGCAGCCATAGTGGAGCACAAACTTCCTGCAATCTGTCCTGAGAGAATGACTTGCAGAGAGAATAGAATAGTGTCTCAAACGCTGCATTTACACAGCCAGCCCAAATCTATCGTTTTCACTAATAGGTCTTCTGACCAATCACAATAGGTCTTTTCACATCAGCTCTTTTTCCAGGGCTGATCTGATAAGTCAAAAGACCAATTCATGATTTTTGTTTTTAGCAGAATTGAGATACCCGTCTAAACGCAGGCCATTTACATACTCCTCACGTCCTATCCTTCTCAGAACCCATTGGATGAGAACGCCAGAGGTCCCTCCCCTCTGCCAATGGGATTTGAGAAGACAAGAGGAGAAGACGCAAGGAGTATGCAATTCAATCTTCCTAATGGCTTCCTCTCCTTCACTACCACTGATGGGAAGAAAAAAACTGGATCGGTTTCCACCATACTGCCTTCATCATCACCACAGTGATAAAAAGTGCACGAGGAATGAAAACTAGTTATTGACTATAGGAGTGTATAGTATACCTCGTGTGAAGCGATGCGGTGTTGGACCAAACACATTAATGTAAGGGAAGGTCTCTGGCCAAGGACGGACTGCAGTCACACCTGCTACGTAGAACATTAGTGGAATGCGAGTGGCCACGTCAAAGTTGCTGTATTTGGCCCATTCTCCATGCTCCCCAAGTGACCAGCCTGTAAGAGAAATGACTCCTATTACAAATACATACCCAAACAAGACTAACATTTAATTATCGCTATACAACATGCATAAACAGTTCCTAGTCAAGTTAACATAAGGTTTGAAGGGATCCAAGCTTGAGGCTTGTGAAGTCTGTCAACTCAGGAGTGTAAAGGCAGAATTTGTGTTGTCACAGCCCCATCTAGTGGACAAACTACACAAGAAATGTACCCGTTGACAAACTATTATAGGCTAGACAGCAGTTTGATGCATGCAGCAGATTTCACATCTCTACAGTACATAACGTATTGAAACAGAAGGAAGAATTGACGTACCATGGTCAGATGTAAAGACCACAACAGTGTCTTCAGCCAGGCCAAGATAATCCAGAGTATTCAACAACCGACCCACTTGTGAGTCCATGTATGACACAGATGCATAATAGTGCTGTTGAATCTGGAGCTGAAGCCAACATTTATGGTATATCAATACCACAACAGTATGCAACCTGCTGTAGTATAATATGCTGCTTCTACCTGTAGCTTTCTGTAAGAATGTTTAAATAGTTCAACATGTATCTGCATCATATCACCTCATGTAACAGATTGGAAGTAAAGAAATCCACCAGTTGTGCTTCAACCATCTACAGCCACATTAAAAACCATATAGAATAGATACCTTGCGCCTACAAATAATGAACCGATACCTAACCAACCTGGAAATCTTTTGGGATTGGCCCATATGGGAAGCTGATGTTTAGAGCTTGGACATCTTCCCTTTTCCTGATGTCAGTCCAGGGATTGTAGGCCACGCTGGGGAGGCCTTTAGGAACATAAGGGTCTGGAGGCAGGCTCATCTTATCCAGAGGATAGAGTGTCAAGAAGTCCTAATACACAGAGTTAGGCAATTTAAGAACGAAATTACAGTTTACAAGTGCAAAGGCAGTTTCATCAGTATGTTACAAATCATACCATCTACATTTATTGCTCATCTACATCATGGTTTAACCCAGCGTATTCCAAACTCCGTCCTCAGGACTCCAAGGAGTGAACGTTTAGTTTACCTTAACACTACACAGCTGATCCAAATGATCAAAGCTTGATTAGTTGATTTGAGTCAGCAGTGTAGAGCAAAAAACAAAAACGTGCACCCCTTGGGACCGAGTACGGAAAACCCTGGTTTAACCGCTCCTGGTGTTACAGTGAAGTAAGCCAGGCAGCTGCAGTACCTGTGGGATTCTGAAGGGAATGTGAGGTTTGTGGAATCCAACAGCCAGAAAGAAATTCTTGCCAGAATCCCTTGTGGACTTGAGCAGCCTGATGGCCTCCTCTGTGCTCTCCATGTCTGGCAGTGTCCCAAGAGGGGTTTCAGACACATTAACTGAGCACAACAGGTTGGCATGCAGTTTGCCATCACTGCCCTTGCAAACCTAAACAAAGCAGTACATTTCATTCATGCTAAACATTAAACCCTTCGGATGTTTTTTAAATGCATGAGAAACATTTACATTAGGCAGTTAAACTAGACATAATACATAGAGGGCTCAAATCAGACATGCATAAGCACCTGTAGCAATTTCTTTAAATTAAATGTCTACTGAATGGAATCCATTCACTAAAGTAAATAGACTATTCAGTATACTGACATCATTTAAGCCATATATGGCTAAAGCATCTGTAGACCATGGAGTTATGGCAGCAGTCAAGACAAACACTGACCTTCATATTTTCATACTTGAAAGAGGGAGGATGATAAGGAGGTACAGACCAGCTGTACGGGTAATCATCCGAGTGATTAGAGGCTATGCCTTCAGCACAAAACACAGCGATATTAGTATTAAGACGACATGGGAAACAGCCTCTGGCAATTTGATAGATTCACGTCACATGACAAGAGATGTTACTTATTTTGTGCAATAAGGGGTTTTAAAACAGACAACACAGAAGCACAGAAGATAATTGTTACTTCATTTCTCAATGTAGACTTCTAAGATTTCACCAACCAATAACATTAAGTAGGTCTAAGACAAACGTCAGTTTGGCATTTCTTGGGATGAATCCTGTCCTGGCGGCAGCTCTGTTGGTTGGTCACTAACCACAAAGTCAGATTTGAAAACTAAACACAGTGCTAACTTTACACCCAACTTTCAATTAGGACCAAAGCAAACATTTGAATGCATTTTTTTTAAAACTATATAGCCAATTTTGACTTTGCGTCTGGCCCATCAAGCAGAAACCACTCGGCCTTCAGGAATAGATTCATCCCAATAAAATGTCAACCTGCTGACAAAATGTCTAGGATCCTTTTACCTGGGTGAAAAACCTTTCCAACCGACATGGTGGTGTAGCCCTTTGACTTGAAGTACTGAGGGAGAGTGGTGTAGTTCCCCGCATGCACTCTCCAGTAGGAGTTAAAGTCATATAACCGGGTTGTGTCAGGTCTACGACTTGTTAGTAAGGAGGTCCGACTTGGTCCACACACTGCTTGCTACAAATTGAATGAGAGAAATTAATGTCCCATTTTGTCTATATAGTTACAATCACTGTTAGAAAATGAATTGCCAACTAAAGTAGGCTTGCGCTACAGCGTTAAATCACTTTGTTGTAGGACTACCTGGGCATATGCGTTGAGAAAGACGTTACTTTTAGAGGCAAGTTGATCAATGTTTGGTGACTTTACAATAGGATCCCCGTAGCATCCTAATGTTGGTCTCAAATCGTCAGCCATGATGAAGAGAACATTGCGCCTAACTAAAGAAAAACATATTAGTCAAGGTTACAATGGCTGCGTTAACACAGGCAGCCCAATTCGGATTCAATCGCCACTAAAATTGACCAATCAGATCAGGTATTTCGCAAAATATCAGAATTTGGAAGCCATAATTGCCCCGCCTTAAAAATCAGCTACAACGTAGCAAGCTTTGAACGAACGCCATACATTGTTACAACTTTAGTCATGTTGCCCAATGTTACTGATCAATAATACGTTCTCACAGAAACTCAACATCAACAAGAAGCGACTTACTATAAAAGGTTTTTGAAAAGTGAGTTACCTGTTTTTGCAACAACGTCATGAGAGAACATACACAGAATCAGGACGCAAAACCATTTCTGGACAGACAGAGACATCGTGAGGAAATACAGCTTTCGCCAAGCTAAAACAATTGTAAGCTAATGAAGCTCGTGCGTGGCCTATAAAGGTAGTGCATGGACATATATATACACACGCGACAACTAATGACTGTGTCAAAACATTGATCGCATCGTGTCTGCTGAAATACCTTCCTGGTGAAAGGACCTCCCCTCTTTCTATTTCCATTGGTCGTTGGAAAGTCTACGTCATGCTCTAAAACCTAGACACCCCGCCTTTATTTATGTAGTTGACAGGTAATCCTATCATTTTCAATATGCACAAATGTATTCTATACAAATAAAATCAGTGAGTAGCTACCTTTCCATCCATCCAATTGGCGACAGATTTCCATGCGAATATTCTAGAATCCGCATAACACATTTGGCATTTTCCCACCAGTGGTATGTTTCCACAAAAATGGACTTGTTGCAGTTACAAATCAGTGAATGATGACGTAATGTACGCAATGTACTTTTTCGCTTAACTGTTCATGGACGGAATAAAAAGCTAAAGTGCAATGTGTTTCCATCGCATTTTCAACTCTACGGATAGTTTTGTCACAAAAACACATCGCAAATGTGTCAACAACAGTATTTTCTTTGGGAATGTAGTGAAGTAAAAGTTGGACAAATATAAATAATAAAGTACAGATACCCCCAAAAACTGCTTCAGTACTTTACACCCCTGGATAGAAGTGACCAGTTGCATTTTTGTTATGTTTGCGAATGCATGCATACCATGGCAAAAATCTATTGTCTGTGTCTTTTCAGGTGGGATTTCAGCCTACAATGCCAGGGACAAAAATGTTTGCACCTATGAGATAATGGACATGGGCACCACCGGGGGTGACTATTCCAATGAGTCGTTGCCAGATCTCAATGGTTCAAAAGCCAGGGTTATTGAAGAGTCCGGGGTGACTATTCCAATGAGTCGTTGCCAGATCTCAATGGTTCAAAAGCCAGGGTTATTGAAGAGTCCGGGGTGACTATTCCAATGAGTCGTTGCCAGATCTCAATGGTTCAAAAGCCAGGGTTATTGAAGAGTCCGGGGGTGACTATTCCAGTGACGTTGTTGCCAGATCCTACTTCCTACCACTTTCTCGTACTTTTCCCCCTACTGTAGGCCTTTACCACCTGTCTTTGAGTCTGCCTATGGTGAAAATATCTCCATCTCTTTCAAGCTAATTGCAATGACTGATGTGTGGTTGTTTAGTTGGACTTAGTTTAACTGCATGTTAGTCTCTTTGAATAAAATACTATGCCAAATTGCTAACATCTAAATGTAGAATACATGTATTCTATCTAGTTTCCAAATAAAATCATCATAGAATTGGTGTGTGGTCAACTTGTATAATGCATAGATTTGTCAAATTTTAAGCCAGAATCATTTAAGATCCGTACAGAAAACTACCACTAGAGAGCATTGCTGGCCATATATTTTCCCATCAATTCTCCTAGTTCCCCAGCACAGATTATACATGGTGTTTGATTTGGGCAGGAGCTCACTGAAGCTGAGTACGGTACCTGTACCATTTATAGAATATTAGCTCAAAAGTACTGTCGAGCTCCTGCACTTATATAAATAGTACCAGCACCCGCAACTATTTCAGTCCGAGTCAAACACTGATTATCTATGGACATCAAATTATTTGACCAGAAAATCCGTAAAGATTTTTTTTTTAAATACAGATGGAATTGAGACACAAATCATACAAAAAGCAATAGCTAGGGACGCTAGGGGACAGTACACTTGAAAATGTTGCATCTTTGACTGATACTGTTTGATTAAATAGTTTGGTTAATTTTACAGTTGCTATTTATCTAAAGAAAATTCCCAGTGAGTCAACTGGTGCACACCACTCGTCGACTTTCTCGCGGACGGCATGGGCGGTACTCCAGTGCTTCTGCAGGCTAGTTGAAGACACGAGACCTCAATGGGCCAGATCTAATCATCACAAATCACCGAGGTCTTCTTGACTTTGATGGATGACTGCGTACTCTGAAATATATAACTCAGTTTGTAAGTACCATTTTCTTCAAGACGAACTTAGAGACAATTGTTTGATTGATATGCGAAGCTTCCATATGGTTCGCTCCAGCTTTCTATTTTGCTTTGTGTTAGAGTCGCAAAAAGCCTGTTGAATTCAGTTGATGGTTTCTTCAACTTCACCGAAGCGTTGTTATTGAATTATACCTCATTTGAAGAATCTCCTGGGACACAATTCGATGTTATATTTAGTTTGCGACTCATTATCCTCTTAAATATATTTTAAACAATCTTTTTTTTTTTTTTTTTTTTTACAATATCCTATTATTGCAACACATAAGGATAATGGTGATGAGTGTTTTTGCTGTTTCAATAGGCTGTGGTCAATACAATTTAGTCCAGTTGCTTATTGCCAATGGCTATCTGGTATGATCTGTCCATTAATAACTTTACATTCCTTATTAGAATACAAATAACGCCCCATTTGAGGGATATAAAATGCTGTTCACTATTGCCAAGTACCTCAACTCCTCTACAGAGTTGAGCGCATAGGCTACTAGAGGTAAACAATAACTTTTTTAATTCACGAACCTCTGACTCAGAGTCCCTTTACATGATACTTAAAGAATGTACATTCTTAAACCCTTATCATGTACCTATGTTTGACCTCTGTTGTAGCATGCCTTTGTTTGCTGAAATCCATACTTTTGAATAAAACCTTAATCAAACACAACCACCGACTCCGCAAGAAAAACAAATGGTTCCAATCGTTTTTTCCACCATTCATTTTCCCAAAGGGGATTCTAGAAACACTTAAAATAAGGTCTGTGTCTCATGTAGGCTTACCCTGGCGTGACGTTTTGATTACCATTAGTTTTTCTAACGATATATGGCATTATTTCTGAACATAATGGCATGAAGAAAGTGTATTGGCTTTGGCAGCTGGTCCACAAAGTTTTTAATAGGGGTCAGTTCTCAACCACACCCATTCGACCAGTAGGACCAACCAGATTGAGCCATGGCACTAATTCCATGTTTTCAATAGAGGATATCACTAAGAGCACACCACTTAAACCATTTTTTAAAAGCACAATTAGTTGATTATCACCATGCAATTAAACCCTTCAGATAAATACCTTCTCATGTGCCCTTAAGGCTCACACATGCTGTGGAGCAAATGATTTGGAATGGAAGGAATGCCTGGTGAAAACAGCAACAACTGTAGGTTAAAGGCAGACTAGAGGGCCTTTAGCAGTTTAATCTAGCAGTAAAACCCAGCAGGATCCCTTTTCACATGGAGAGTGGGAGAGCAGAGTGGGTCGTTTCAAGGGTCAGCTCTAAAAGGTTTCCAGCACCATGAGAAGAGAACCAGGCAAGACCGAGAGGGGAACTGTGTGTTGTTGTTGCTGCTGTATAGACATCCCTGTCTGTCTGTGACACATTCAGCCTCAGCCTCGCACCCAGCATCGCTAGCTCACTAGCTCAGTTCTACAGTATAATGTTTTTGTTATTTACAGTTCTGCTGCATACATGGCCTTAATTCGAGTTGATTAGAGCCAGAGAGATCGCTGCTCGTTGAAGATGTGTCCCAGATGTGAGCAGGAATTCCGAGCATTTTGTAAAGAAAAGAAACAGTACTCTGCAGGGGTTATCTAAAGAAACCCGAGTCAGAGAAAACTGTTGAGGGGATGAGGGATTCAAGAGATCAGGGGGAAAAGGGCCTCCTGCTCAATCATGGGCAAATATTTAATTCTTCAGAATTCAACTTTATATAAGTAACTATAGTTAAAATCAGTGTTATTTTACTCTGAATTTCAACTACAGTATCTTGGTAAACCACAAAGTTGAGGACAATCACAATGCTTGATATTTGCACTGAGAAATTATCTCCTGTCCTTCTCACCATCGTTAGCTGCTTTACTTTCTCAGTTCTGAGCAAAGCAGTGGGTTTCTGTGGGGGCAGTTTAAAAATGGTTCAGGAAATACCACCAAAAATATCCAGGAGTAAAAGTGACATGTGTTTTTGAAATGAGTCCACATATAGTTTGTATGAACTGAGATTTCCCATGTGTGATGATCTACTCTGTGTCTGGTTGTCTGTCTGGATGTTTCATTACTAAGATGATGATTGCTGTCGGTGTATAGAAGACACCAGATTGTATACATTGAGTTTATAAGCTAAGTCTATTGATTCTAATGATGTATTTGATCAATTATTTGTTATCACCAAAGTCATATTCCTTTGGAATGTCATTAAGTAGAGTAAACGCTATGGTAGTGCTGTGGTTACTCTCTGTGACACAGGCTTCTAATGTGTTTACACTTTCAGGATGAGGGAAATATTTCATTTTGAAATGGAGTCTCAGAGGTCTGGCGCTAATAGAGTTTCAGTGGATTGTTTACGTGAACACATTCTTTATTCCTAGGAAAATGGCTCCACTTGGATAGATTCCAAGCAGTTCTGGCCACTTTGGTTGTATTCTGATCCAGCTTTACCAAATCCTTCACAGACCCCGATCTCACATAGAGATGTTCAGTTAAAAACTTTCAGACTGACTTGAGTTATTCATGAGTAAAACGTTGCATTCGTTTCATTTGACTATTGTTGTAGTAAAAGGTTTATTGTATTGCACAAGTTAGCATTCTGCCATAACATACTTCTGGGCAATTCCATGGTGACAGAATGATGCTGAGACTTAGATTTTTCACTTTAAAATGTCAAACAAAATCCACTGATTGGAAAGTTAAACAAACCATACAACTCTATGCACAAGGACAACTGTTAACAATTCCCACAGAAAAAGTTACAAAAACACCTTTTACTTGAACAGTGCAGATGCAAAGTTTGGTAACAGAATGACGGTTTGTGCTGTTTATCTGATAATTAGGCCTTATTGTCCAACCTGTGGATCAGTAGCCCATATTGATTTTCTACTTAGTCGTCCATATGAATTGACATCCCAACATGAATGACACAAAGGTTGAACCATAGTTAGCCATAGTTAGAGGTTAAGATTTAGACATCTGTTGTCTGTGTTGACTCAGACTCTATGGCAGGGTGGTACTCTTGGTTGGGCTGTTTTGTTTTCCTGATGGGGATAGGATAGAGTTCCTAGCCAGGACAATCCTCATGTCTCCTCACGACACCCCCTATCTAATTATCACAGAGACACGGGTCAGATCGTCTGGAAGTAAGCTGCCTGGTTGAGACAATAGCTGCAGGCTGCCGCTATGGATTAGGCTAATGACGGGGGAGGGAGTGGGAGGAGGGAGGTGGAGATGGGTGGGAAAAGTAGCTTGGGGCGGGCTGTTAGTTCACACTAGTGTCCTCTCACTGTAGGCAGGTCACTGGGAGGGAGGGAGGGAGGGAGGGAGGGAGGGCAGGTAACCTCAAAGTTAGCTCGGTGTCTTTATGGTTGTCTTTCTGCCGTTCTGTCTTAATTCATGTACATGAAGAAGAGGGGTGTTTGTGTGTAGTGGACTGGTGGCCTTTAACGTTGCAGTTGGGGCTTGCACAGGGACTCTTCCACTTGCCGCCATCACTCAGACAAGCTGGGAAAGGATGTACTGCCTGCTGGATCTCTTGAACATTCCCAACTAGAAACCATGGCTGGATTTTACGGCTGCTTGCAGGGAAAGAAGTAAGTCTGTTCTCTCTGCTTTTCTGGTTCAACTTGTTTGATATCCTGGCAGGGTATGAATACAGGGGAAATATGTATCGCCAGAGCATTTATCTGAAGTGAACATAGTCATGTATGCTATTTGTCCCAGGCAGTCTTCTTAATGTACATGTCTGTCTTTAGAGAAGGGCAATAGTTATGTTCTGATTCTGAACCCTAATATTAGGACACAGTAGGCCTGCATTGATTCGGCAAGTCAAAAAAGATGAATAAATAGTTAATTTGTAACTAAGACCACTGTTGTAGCCTCGTGGATTAGATTGTAAATGCACTGTATAGGGGCTGTTTATTCGCAGTGTTAAAGAACCATCTCCTCCTTTATCCTTCTGTCTCAAGACATTAAAAAGATAATAAAATCTTTATTGATCCCTCACTCAGTTCATTGATAAAATGTGAGAAAGAGAGCCAGGCAGCCTTTTCTTAAACTGTGAACTGACCCACTTAACAGTAACAGCCTGAAAGGGATCAGCACTTCTCCCCCAGAGTGAGTAACTGACTGCCACGGTTTATTCACATCCATCCACATCCCAAACATCCATTTCATGGTTTGTGTCTGTCAGCTGTCCCAACTAAGTTCCTCTTAGCAGAAGTCTGGCTAAGTAATGGCTTTCATGTGACATCTTGTACACAGACAGACTTAGAAATGGAGAATGTATGACATACAGTATAGATGAGTACAAAACATAACATGCTAGTGTAAACCGCTCGGCTCAGATGTGTGGAACACCTGCACCGTTTCACATGGTTCTCGTTTAAACAGTCATCCTTCCTTGATATTGGACCGTAAAAAGCCTCACTTTTTCCAGATGGAACTTGTCTGATCTGGTTTAATCCTCCTTGTCCTACAGAACAGGGATAAGGAAGGCTGCGTTGAACTATGCTCTACTACTAACATCAAAATGTTTATTTTTCCTCTTGTTGGATTCATATGTTCAAGCTATTATTGAAGATGAATGCATTCACGCATGTTAAGCCCTGTTGCACACAACATCATGTGAGCGCAACACACAGAATGTCTCTCTTGCTACACACAACTCGTATTTGGGACAGATGTGTGGCATAACCCTTCCGCACTGAATGCACCCTTGATACAACTTGTAAATTCAATAAGCTTTTTTTCAAAGTCAGACTTAGTCACTCCTCTCATTTAGAAAGAGTGAGGAGAGGAAATTCCATGGGTTTGTGGCTCTGGTTCAAGACAAACATTAAGGTATGTGAGGTTTTACTCAACAGCTGAAAAAAACTTTGAAAAAACAAAACTGTACTGTGATCAGCAGACCATCCACTTGGATGTGCAGCCTCATATATGGGGGCGCCACCCAATGAAAAGTGTTCACTCAGCATAGCAGAGAATGGTGGGTTGAACCTCCAATAAAAAAAAGACAGCACATCCTTCCTTGATATCCTGAAAGTCCACCCATTGTAACTACTCTAGGAGTTCTTCCTTCCAGGCAGCTGTGCCCTGCAGTAGCTTTGTCCCGGGTACTGTGCTTCTTCTGTTAAGTTTCATTGGAGCTCCTGTTTGGTTGCTGTGATCATCTTGTATGTTCTGGGGAATCGATGGTTTAGCCAGATTGCATTCAGTTTGGACATCTTTATGTAGGGCTACTGGCCTACTACACCCACTACTAATGAACTACACTGCACATCATCTACGGTGCCTTCGGAGAGTATTCAGACCCCTTGACTTTGTCCACATTTGGTATTATTATTCTAAAATATATATTTTTAATTCACTCATCAATCTATACACAATACCCCATAATGACAAAGCAAAAACATGATTAAACCCTGAAATCTCACATTTACATAAGTATTCTGACCCTTTACTAAATACTTTGAAGCACCTTTGGCAGTGATTACAGCCTCAAGTCTTCTTGGGTATGACTCTACAAGCTTGGCACACCTGTATTTGGGGAGTTTCTCCCGTTCTTCTCTGCAGATCTTCTCAAGCTTTGCCAGGTTGTATGGGGAGCATTGCTGCACAGCTATTTTCGGGGGTCTCCAGAGACGTTAGATCAGGTTCATGTCCGAGCTCTGGCTGGGCCACTCAAGGACATTCAGAGACTTGTCCCTAAGCCACTCCTGCATTGTCTTAGCTGTGTGCTTAGGGTCGTTGTCCTGTTGGAAGGTGAACCTTCACCCCAGTCTGAGGTCCTGAGCGCTCTGGAGCAGGTTTTCATCAAGGATCTCTCCTTTGCTTCTTTCATCTTCCCCTCGATCCTGGCTAGACTCCCAGTCCCTGCCGCTGAAAAACATCCCCAGAGCATGATGCTGCCACCACCATTCTTCACCGTAGGGATGGTGCCAGGTTTCCTCCAGACATGACGCTTGGCATTCAGGCTAAAGAGTTCAATCTTGGTTTCATTAGACCAGAGAATCTTGTTTCTTATGGTCTGAGAGTCTTTCGGTCCCGTTTGGCGAACTCCAAGCGGGCTGTCATGTGCATTTTACTGAGGAGTGGCTTCTGTCTGGCCACTCTACCATAAAGGCCTGATTGGTGGAGTGCTGCAGAGATGGTTGTTTCTCCACAGAGGAACATCGCGTTCTTGGTCACCTCCCTGACCAAGGCCCTCCTCCAACGATTGCTCAGTTTGGCCAGGCGGGCAGCTCGCTTTGTCATTATGGGGTATTGTGTGTAGATTAATGAGGAAGGCTGTAACGTAAGAAGATATGGAAAAAGTCAAGGGGTCTGAATACTTTCTAAATGCACAGTATATCTGTCCTCGGCGCTCCATGCTCCACAGGCTATGTGTATAATTTAGACTGCCAAAGGACTCTTGCGCCAGTTATAATTTAAAGGCATGCCTGTATAAACTACCAAACAAAATGGCCAGTATCATTGCTTGGCATTACTGCTAAATATATTCACATGGAGCGTTTTTATTTTTTACCTTTAAAAAAACATGCATAAAAACCTTGCCGTTTCTGAGAATTTTTGTGTTCAACATAACTGAGTGGAATGTGTTGTGTACCGTCCCTACTTAAGATAATGTAATTGCTTATTTATTTATTTATTTGCGCTGTTACATAGGCATATTAGTCTATATTGGATTGACTTCAGATATGGTTTGATATAAAATAATGTGAACTCCTACTCCCTATTTCCTTCTCCACAAATACTAGAAGTATCTTGGATGTTGAGAAGAATACGGTCTCCGAGGACACAGAGTGTGTGAACATTAGAATCGAGGTGTTGTCCGTCTCGTACACCTTGCTAGTTGCTTGATTGCAAAACATAGGTGACTCCTCATATCTGGCTCTGAAATAGGGGATCGCCCAGTACTGAAATAGGGGATCGCCCAGTACTGAAATAGGGGATCGCCCAGTACTGAAATAGGGGATCGCCCAGTACTGAAATAGGGGATCGCCCAGTACTGAAATAGGGGATCGCCCAGTACTGAAATAGGGGATCGCCCAGCACTGAAATAGGGGATAGCCCAGTACTGAAATAGGGGATCGCTCAGCACTGAAATAGGGGATCGCTCAGCACTGAAATAGGGGATAGCCCAGTACAAAAACAATACTCAAACCTGGCTGTGTCTTGGAACTGGCCGACTCAACTGTTGAACTCCCTGTGATCAAGTATTTTCTCATCTTCTAAATAATGTTTTTGTTTATCTAACAAGCTCTTTTGTTCTCATAATGTAATACTGCTCCTTCCCACCAACTCTCTTCCCTTTCAACCCCTGAAAAGTTAAGACATGAAACAGAGGACGTCATCGCTGTTGGTCAGTATTGGAGTCAGTCCAAGGTCAGTCCATTAGCCCAGCTGAACCCTCCTGCCCCTGAACCATGCTGCCCCACTGCGTCGTGTGTACTCAGTTGTGTTCTCTCCTTTTCTAGAGGATGTTCGTCTGTGGAAGCAGAGCTGTGTGACTGGGGTTGGTCACATGGTCAGACCCTGGGAGGTTATGGTTCATAGGCTAGCTGTGACAACAACCCCAGGCTGCATTCTCCCCAGAATGCTCTCTGTTGGTCACAAGTAGTACTCCTTCCCATGGTCTAGTCTATACAGATCCCCAGTCTCTCTCTTATTATCCCCTAGTCTTAATCGACTGTGTGTGAAGTGTTTGTGTTGTAGATGTATTGGTAGTGGGGGGGTTTCAGTGACACATTGCCTCCCTTGGTGTTGGTGGTGGGGGGTTTCAGTCTATCTCTGAAGTGTTATTTCTCTGTGAAGCAGGTAACATTTACTCAGAGATACAGAGGAAATGAAGAGGCCGATTGGATCTCTTTCTCTCTCTCTCTCTCTCAAAGGGCTGACAAACATCGTGGAATGTTTCAACTCACAAAATAATACTTAGAATGTTTATATAATATCTTTAGTTCGGTAAAGTTACTACTAGACAACACATTGTCTGAGAAACTGAACTTTTTCTCAGGTGCTTTCTGTTAGATTGGTTTTCATAACAGTTTTCATAACTATTCTAACAGAAAACACCTGAGAGAAGGTTCAGTTTCTCAGATAATGTGTTCTCTAGTAGTAACTTTAGCTAGTCTGGAGTGGGCCTGTCTGTTGTACTGTTTGGTACAAGCATTGCCAGGGGAACAGGGAAGCCAGTTTGAATGTATGTTTATTTATAACTGTCAAGGGTTTGTAAATGGTTGAAATAAACTAATTCAACTAATGTAATCAAATGCACTGAAAAAGGCCTGCAGTTAGGAGTTCAACATATGATATTCTCACAGCTGGAATAATGATGTTGCCATGTGTTTATTGATTATTGAAGAAGATTTCAGATACAGAAGGCACATGTTTTATCTCACACAAGGAACATTCTGTTCTTATTGAACAACAATGACATGGATGGGGTAGTCTCAGGCTGAGTTGAATAGCTTCAAGCTATTGGGACAGGGCCTTGGACTTCAGCAGGGATGTAACTGTAGATGTTATGTAACCGCAGACACAGGAGGCTTCCAGCAGCTTATGTCACACCAGGAAGCCGGAGTCCAAGAACTGCCTTTGAATTTCTCAGCTGGGTTTATATTTATTCTCTGACTGCCTCCGGTATTTGTACTACGCTTCTGGGTGTAATGGTTACAGGTTTTAGTATTGTAACTTCTAATCATTTCGTTCACTCTTTTTGTTGAGTGTTCCTTGCTCTTATAATCATCACATCCAGACTTAAGCTAATGTGGAAATAAACAAGTCAATCCTAAGATATTATATTTGAGAATTCTTCATTAAGATTTTGACAAACATAGCCGCTCTGAGCTCATCAGGTTCTTGACAGAGTTGGCATGAAGCCATATAGGCGGAAGAGGTAATTACCTTATTAACGGAGTAATTCGTTTTGCATGTGCGGTCGAAATCCAAATTGCCTCCACATCCACATCCCAATCCGTGGGGCCAGGGGTTGAGACTAGCTGTCACTGACCGCTGATGGCTTCCTCCTGCTGGGTCGGCATGGCGTGTCTGGGGCTATCCTGCTGGGAGCTCCAGACCAGCGCTAGCTCCAGCCCCAGGCAGCCCCCTCCAATAATCTGCCCCAGGCACAGGCTGCTTATCTCCGCCTCATCCTGTGACATGACAGGGCGGTGTCACTGAGGGCATTGTAGTAGAGAGAGATTGGTAGGCTGATACCATCCCTGATCTCTCCTTCTATAGAGAGCAGGGTTATGGATGTGGTTGTTGCCCTCAGTGGAGATGCACACAGCTCTCCCTCTGCTCCGTAGTCAATGGCTCTCTCCCTCTGCTCCGTAGTCAATGGCTCTCTCCCTCTGCGCCGTAGTCAATGGGGTGGCAGATAGCCTAGTGGTTAGAGCGTTGTGCCAGTAACTGAAAGATTGCTAGATTGAATCCCCGAGCTGACAAGGTACAAATCTGTCGTTCTCCTCCTGAACAAGGCAGTTCACCCACTGTTCCTAGGCCGTCATTGTAAATAAGAATTTGTTCTTAACTGGCTTGCCTAGTTAAATAAAGGTTTTTAAAAAATGACTCTCTCCCTCTGCTCCTTAGTCAATGACTCTCTATCTCCCAGCAGTGACTGCAGTATCATGGCCTCTGGACCATCAGATGTGTTGACCAACCAGGATCCAGCAGACACCACTGAAGAGTGCACAGGTAAACCCATACTTTAACTAATTGCTAGCCCTTTAAAGGGGCTCTTCACTTTTCTCTGGTCATGGAACTACTCCGTCTGTGGTAGTGCTATGGTCAATGTGTGACAGCAGATCCTATTTGATCAGATTTACAGTATCTAATCTTTACAGTATCTAATCTGTGGATCTATGCCTCCCCTGAAGATTTGCATCTGAGAAGCCTTGTGGTTCATTGCAAGTTGAAGTGAGATGATTTTATCATGATGAGAATCCTTCCACAAGATCCATGCTAAAGTATCAGTGTTTCTTCTAGACCAGTGTGCTATTATCTCTTTATTGCAGAGAGCACTGGGCTTCAGGGAGGATCAGGTCAAGCTTAGGAAGGAGATTTTCTTACAGTTTTATTGGCAGGAAATGAAGTACAAAAAATAAGAACATAAGAACACATTTTCCCACTGTCTGTCTGCCAACCCTTCACCCTGCTGTGATGCGCTCTGGGAACAAGGAAGTCAGGATCTGCAAGGTCAGGCTGGGAAGCGTCTCTGGAGGGCTAGCTGGGACGTGGATTAGCCCTTTCCTTCAGAAATAGCTCCCACTGAAAAGGGGAATAATCTACTCTATCAGATTGAATTTCTAAAGCAGAGCACGGAGGGCGAAGTCCATTAAAATAAGTAATTTGTCAATGGCTGGCGGTGTGCTGGCCCGGGGGATAATTTAGAATACCCTGATGGGCGGCTGCCTCATGGCAGTATCCTCGTGACGACCTGGAGGATAGTGGGGGACTGGTGAATATTCCAAGGAGTTAATCTTCAGTCAAGATAGTAGTTCTTTATGTACTACAGACTAGGTCTTGGTCATGACTCTTCCCAAGATTTTTTGATTTATAATACAGTTTATTAGGTACAACCATCTAATACTCCCGAGTGGCGCAGCGGTCTAAGGTACTGCCTCTGTGCTTGAGTCCTCACTACTGACACCCTGATTCAAATCCAGGCTGTGTCAAACCCGGCTGTGATTGGGAGTCCCATAGGGTGACGCACAATTGGACCAGCGTCGTCCGGGTTTGGCCGGTGTAGGCCGCCATTGTAAATAAGAATTTGTTCATAACTGACTTGCCTAGTTAAATAAAGGTTCAATAAATAACATATTTTTTTCATAAAAGTTCTGTGTCGGACCCCACTTTACCTCCAGAACAGGGTGAATTCTTCAGGGAATAGATTCTATAAGGTGTCAGAAACGTTAGTTGCTGAATTGGTATCAAGGGACCTAACGTGTCCCAGGAAAATATTCCCCACACCAGTATACCACCGGCACCAGCCTGTACGAGGCAGAATGGGTCCATGGACTCGTGATGCTTACACCAAATCCTGACTCTGCCATCAGCATGATGCTACAGGAACTGGAATTTTGTCGAACCAGGCAATGTTTTTCCACTACTCAATTGTCCAGTGTTGGTGATCATGTGCCCACTGGAGCCACTTCTTGTGTTTAGCTGATAGGAGTGGAACCTAGTGTGGTCGTCCTCGGGTAATAGCCCATCCGTGACGAGGACTAACAAATTGTGCGTTCCATGATGCCGTTCTACATACCATTGTTGTACTGCACCATTATTTGTTTGTTTATGGTCTGCCTGTTAGCTTGCATGATTCTTTCCATTCTCCTTCCACCTCTCTCATCAACAACCTTCTCGGTAAACCCTAGACACTTCAGGCACCGACGGTTCAGGCACCGACGATCATACCACGCTCAGTCGCTTAGGTCACTCGTTTTTCCCATTCTAACGTTCAATGGAACAGTAACTGAATGCCTCGTCTGTCTGCCTGCTTTATATAACAAGCCACGGCCACGTGACTCACTGTCTGTAGGAGTGATACATTTTCATGAACGAGGTGGTGTACCTAACAATAAACTGAGCAGTGAGTGTATATAATAATAATATTATTATTATTATTATTATGTCAATTAGCAGATGCCTTTATCCAAAGTGACTTAGTCATGTGTGCATACATTTTCTTTATGGCTGGTCCCGGGAATAGACCACGTACCCTGCCATTACAAGCACCATGCTATACCAACTGAGCTACAAAGGACCACGTTTACCTGGGATAACAGTTTGTAATAGGTTTAACATCAGCTCAAGGGGAGTAAGTTGTGGTTGGGTACGGCAGTGGTCTCCAAGTACATTCAGTGTTTGTTTGACTGTTTATCTCCTGGTCATGCATCTCCTTCATGTGTCCCATCTAGGCCTACATTTAGCCTGTTTGACAAAAAGACCCTCTCTGAACAGAATGTCTTTGTTTACATTTTCAGCTATAGGTACAGTATGCATCCAAAATATGTAGTACCTCTCCTATTGGGATGACGTTTTCCATGAATTGTTGACTTTTCCAGCCATACTGAATGGGCCAGATTAAAGTGTGTGATCATACCAGCTCTAGGCCTTGTCTACAGTTGGATCTCAAAGTCTTTTCCAGAGCATGTGAGCCAAGTCACGGGATGGTGTGGCTTTATATATAAATAGTCTCTCACTAGCAAGCTTCAATCCTCCAAGCAGCACTCACTCTTTAATCAGACGATTGCATTCCTGGCCGCTGAAGGGCTCCATCCGAGGATTGTTCACGTTGCAGTCATCCCCTCCCAAATATTGGCAACATTTCTATGGATCCAACTAACTTGACCTTCTCTTTTAAGAATTGGCCATTCTGCTTTGTTTCTGGTTATGCTGCTACTTTGGCGTAATCGACATATTGTTTCTAAAATAGCTTGATGTGTTGTATTCATGAGCTGTAGGCACCACCCTTATCACCTAGCAAATGTCTCGGATCTTGGCCTGCTATTATTCTCAACAAAGGAGTTGAGAGAGTTTACACTCACAAAAAAACACTTGAAGTAGTTAAAAAGAGGTGTTGAGAATTTCTACTGTGGTGCTAATGTCAATGGAACAGTGGGAGTATTTTTACTATCTCATTAATGCTACCTGGGTTTATGATCAGCAGGGTAACTACTCTCACTTGAGTTCACATGAGGGAATAGTTACATTTCAAATAATGATTGAGGTTCGTTACAAAGCTTTCAGTTAGGTGGTCTTATTTGTTCAGTGGTGGAAAGATGTGAAGGAAAATGATAAAGAATATGGTTAAAAACTGGTGAAAACTGGTAGTGAGGGAATAGGTCCCATTTGTTAACTGGAGATGAATAACCTCTGCCATGCTCTATTCTTGATGTGATCTTTAATGTAGGCAAGAAGAAGTCCAAGTTCCAGACCTTCAAGAACTTATTTTCTAAGAAGAAGAGAAAGGAGGCCGCTGCTCCTGCCGGGGGGGACAGTGGGTTGAAGTGTAGCCAGTCTAGTGACAATGTCAGCGCCCCCGAACCTGCACTTCTCATCCGCTCTGAGAAAGACGAGGGCTCTGGGTAAGATGATTTTCTTTTCACAATGCAGGCAATTTAATTTTATTCCCAAGGAACAAATGCGTCATTGAATTTCTACCGGGTAGTGTGAAGTCTCCTCTACATATGTTTACAACTTTAAAGGTACATATTTGTCCTAATTTAGAGTGGACTGCTGGAAATGAACGTTCTCCCTACCACTTAGTCACCTGAATAATAAACCCAGTCTTCTCCGCTCATTCTAGAGCTTAGTGAATATTTATTTTTTAAGCATGCAGCCTTATAGGCTACCTGCTGCAGATTCAGGGCCTGCGTCCCAAATGGCTCCCTATTTGATGCACTACGTTTGACCAGGGTCCATAGGGTTCTGGTCAAATGTAGTGCACCATACAGGGAGTAGGGTGCCATTTGGGACAGAGGCAGGGCTAGGGACTTGTCATTTCTGCTTTTTAGGTTTTTCTACAAACTTTATTAGACTACATGATTGAATGGAGATGACCCAGCCACTGCCTAGAAGCGCAAATGTTCTGATCTGCCATTTTTTTTTTCTATTTCTTTCTTTCAAAGGTCAAAAATAAATATGGGTAATAAGGCTCTGTCACATGACAGTGTCTTTGTCTCTGAGTCTCCCCTGTCAGAGGTGACTGAGGGTCTGGGAGTCTCTCAGGACAGCATCCATGGGAAAGTCAAGTCTCTACAGGTGGGTAGTAGAGCCTCTGTCCTATTCCTCCACACTGGGACTGGCTGTAATATGACCTGTTGTAGCTATGGTCCTCTACTTTACTATCTCCGACATTCAGGTCTCTCCATCGGTGTTAGCGTTGCCACTCCGTCTGTAGAACCTGGGTATAAAATTAGCCCGTCTGGTCATAAGCCGGTTAGACTGGGCGCTAGTTAGCCAAGGCTCATCCTTAGTTGTCACCTGTTCTAGACAGCATCCCACCGAAGGTCAGAGTGTACATACAGAACTCTGAAGCACAATACAGCTAGTGTTGGCTAGGTACAACAACATGCTAGAACAAGGAGGAGATAATCGAGAGAGAGACTTGGCTGGTGTTGTTCAGTCATTTTGGAGAAGGATATGGATTCTAAAGCCTGGGAGGAAACAGACCTGAGACTGTGTCTTAGGGAGCAGCTGAGCTCATACTAATAGAGTATTTTCAGTCTGTGTCTGTGGTACCGCTTTCTTTCACCACACAGTCTATTTCTCAGCTAGAGAGGACCTATTATTTCTTTAACACACTTTCACTTATCATTCCACTTTGAGAAGAGTTCTCTACAATGGGTTGGATAGCATGGTCTTGGAGAACACTTGGTCTGAAAAGCCACTTAGTAAACTAATCCTGCACACACATCATGATAGCCACTCCCTATGAACACCATAAAAATACTGAAAACGCTTGAAAATAGCTGAGAGGAGTGGTTGATGAGTATGTTATTCCCCTGCAGCTCCAGCTGAAACAATCAGGCTCTCCTCCGTCTCTGTTGAAATAGGTCATCAGGCTAGGCTCTCCTCCGTCTCTGTTGAAACAGGTCATCAGGCTAGGCTCTTCTCCGTCTCTGTTGAAACAGGTCATCAGGCTAGGCTCTTCTCCGTCTCTGTTGAAACAGGTCATCAGGCTAGGCTCTTCTCCGTCTCTGTTGAAACAGGTCATCAGGCTAGGCTCTCCTCCGTCTCTGTTGAAACAGGTCATCAGGCTAGGCTCTCCTCCGTCTCTGTTGAAACAGGTCATCAGGCTAGGCTCTCCTCCGTCTCTGTTGAAACAGGTCATCAGGCTAGGCTCTCCTCCATCTCTGTTGAAACAGGTCATCAGGCTAGGCTCTTCTCCGTCTCTGTTGAAACAGGTCATCAGGCTAGGCTCTCCTCCGTCTCTGTTGAAACAGGTCATCAGGCTAGGCTCTCCTCCGTCTCTGTTGAAACAGGTCATCAGGCTAGGCTCTCCTCCGTCTCTGTTGAAACAGGTCATCAGGCTAGGCTCTCCTTCTCTGTTGAAACAGGTCATCAGGCTAGGCTCTCCTTCTCTGTTGAAACAGGTCAACAGGCTAGGCTCTCCTTCTCTGTTGAAACAGGTCAACAGGCTAGGCTCTCCTCCGTCTCTGTTGAAACAGGTCATCAGGCTAGGCTCTTCTCCGTCTCTGTTGAAACAGGTCATCAGGCTAGGCTCTCCTCCGTCTCTGTTGAAACAGGTCATCAGGCTCTTCTCCGTCTCTGTTGAAACAGGTCATCAGGCTAGGCTCTCCTCCGTCTCTGTGTGTGAAGAAGATGGATGATGCAGGAACTCTTTCAGAAGATGACGGCCTGCCCTGCAGCCCACCAGAGTACTCCACCCTGCACACTGTCCTGGCTGGGGTGTCCCACAGGGTACGCATCATTATGCAGTCAGGACTGGCATAGTATTCATGGGGTTTGTGCGGTCAACTTCATGTTAGAGATCATTGCACCAGATTAGCTACGTAGCTAATTCTTGTCTTCAGTCCCTATTATAATTGTGTGGTATGTACTACGTGACTGCAGTCACACGGTCCCTGGCACATACAATAGATATACAATAAATACCACACATTCATGCTTCATGAAAGCTACCAAGAGGATGACTCCATGCAGTCATGCTTACTTCTACAGCACAGGAGGCTGTTGAGGGGAGGATGGCTCATAATAATGCCTGGAATGCAGTGAATGGTATTAAAACCTATGGAAACCATGTGTTTGATATCATTCCAGGAATTTCGTTCCAGCCATTACAATGAGCCTGTCCTCCCCAATTAAGGTGCCACCTGCGGTCTACAGATCTATTACTGCCAATCACCCTTTTTCTAACTGCATTGTGTCTCATCCCATCTGTCTCTAATTCCAGTCTTCCAAACCGGTGCAGAGGAACAGCTCCCTGAGTCTGGAAGGGACCGACAGTGATGAAGACCAGGTAATAACCAGTTATCCATGTCTCTAGTTTACTTCTTTGTTTTTGTTATGCGCTTCCTGTTCAGTGGACACGGTGAACAATCTTCCTGATCATTTGATCACCATGACCAATCAGAATATGAGTGGGCTATTTTGTCATTTGATTTTAAGAATAAATGAATGTCCTCCAGACGAATTACATGAGTTGATGTCTCAGAGCACATCTTTCTTTTGATGAAGTATGAAAGCTGTGTGTCTTTTGATGAGGTATGAAAGCTTTCATGTCAGATGCAGTGTTGAGCAATAGGAGTGAATCAGGATGGAGACATTGTTGAGCTTCATACATCCACAATATGTAGACCAGTGATGAGCCTGTCCTCCCCGTTGGTCCGGGGTGCAATTTCAAAGTTTGGTTGTGCATCACCAGTCACTCAATTAGCCCATGTCAGCAAAAAAAATGTGTGATTGGTAAGTTAGTCTAGCGGCCAGTTATCTAAACTTGTAGTAAGCATGGTCAAATTACCGACCGGGCAGGGGCCCATTGATCATCAGTTATCATATTAAAAACGGCAAATCTTTTCCTCCACACTATGGCAAAATGTGTAGAATTGCACGTAGCTTCTATTACTTTTCTATCAATGATGGCAGACCATTTTTCTCTTCCGCTGTCTTTTCCACATAGCCATGAGTTTAACAGGTCAGAATGGAGGGGGAAACCTCCAGAGAGTACCTGACTCCATTCAGCATTTTAAAATCTCATTTGGTTTTGTAAACAACCAGTGTAGACTAACAATAAAATGCTTACAGTCCTTCCCAACAATGCAGAGAGAAATAATAGAAAAATGATAACACAAGGAATAAATCCACAATGCGTAACGATTGGATATATACATGGGGTGCCATTACCAATGGATGTACAGGGATATTGGGTAGTTGCGATAGCTATGGACATATAGGTAGGGATAACGTCTTAACTGATGCCTTGTGGGATGTCAGAAAGATAGGGGATAGTCCCATGGGCACATAAAACAGGACTACGATATCTTACCATGTGTGATTTTCAGAAGTTGGTGACTGTTCATCCTCAATGACACACACAGACACACACACACACACAGACAGATGCAATAGTTTGTGCCTGAAGCCCCAAATAGTTGTCATGTGCTTGTGTTTTGCCTTGTTTGAGATGTTTCAGCTTGACCCAGAGCTGTAACAAGCTAGAAGATGGTTTTTCAAGCCATAAGAGGGAGCGTACTGTTGAACAAGCCATAAGAGGGAGCGTACTGTTGAACAAGCCATAAGAGGGAGCGTACTGTTGAACAAGCCATAAGAGGGAGCGTACTGTTGAACAAGCCATGAGGGAGCGTACTGTTGGTTTTACCTCCTCTGTGTGCAGTGAGCACCACTGAGAAGCCCAGCACAAATCTTTAGTTGAAGATGTTGACCTGACAGTAATATTGCTGCATGTCATTCTACTGCTCTGTTTCTGCAGGATGTATTGTTTAACTAGGAGAGAGGAGGAGGAGGAGGAGGGGGGTGTGTGTCTCCTGTGTGGTCTGAATTCATTCCAATAGTTTTCTCTTGCATTCAGACTGTCTGCTACAAATGGGGACATAACACAACTCTGCCAAGTTGAGCTCTGGTTATAGTCTGGCTATAGAACAAACAAAACATAAATTTACTATGTCAAATGATCTAATCCACTCTGCTGGATACAATACCCAACACAATACATTTAATTGACTATATATCTAATGATCTAATCCACTCTGCTGGATACAATACCCAACACAATACATTTAATTGACTATATATCTAATGATCTAACCCACTGCTGAATACATTAACAAACACAACATGAATTTACTATATATCTAATGATCTAATCCACTCTGCTGGTTACAATAACAAACACAACATGAATTTACTATAAATCTAATGATCTAATCCACTCTGCTGGTTACAATAACAAACACAACATGAATTTACTATATATCTAATGCTCTAATCCACTATACTGGTTACAATAACAAACACAACATGAATTTACTATATATCTAATGCTCTAATCCACTATACTGGTTACACAGGGCAAATGCACTGTTATGCCCATAATCGGAGCAATCCTGTTTGGTAATATGTTCATGTTTGTGTTAAATCTGTATAGTATATACCAGATAGCTATTTATCCTAAGCATCCATTTTTAGTATGAAAGCAAGATCATAGGTGGCCCATTGGCGTCTTCTTTTGAGCTCACTATTCCTCACTGTCGGATTGACAGGTTGTTATATCAGATCACTTAAAGTAAGTCAGGGTGTCACTGAAGGTCATTCACCCTCCTGTCTCCCCTCCATCTCTTTACCTTTTAGGGTGAATTGTTGTCAGAAACAGTAGATTAGAACTACATTCCAATGGGCTGAGAGCAGAGGCCTATATTTGTTCAGCTAATGTATGGGGGAGCCAGGCAGAAAAATGCCAGGATGTAGGTCTGCCTGGGACTTCAGTGGCTGGGTATTTTTAGCTGCTGAGAGGTCTTGATAATGGCGTCCCTGACATTGTTTATCCAGCTGTTTAGACAGTCAGTCCTCCCTCTGATTGACATTGTTTATCCAGCTGTTTAGACAGCCAGTCCTCCCTCTGATTGACATTGTTTATCCAGCTGTTTAGACAGCCAGTCCTCCCTCTGATTGACATTGTTTATCCAGCTGTTTAGACAGCCAGTCCTCCCTCTGATTGACATTGTTTATCCAGCTGTTTAGACAGCCAGTCCTCCCTCTGATTGACATTGTTTATCCAGCTGTTTAGACAGCCAGTCCTCCCTCTGATTGACATTGTTTATCCAGCTGTTTAGACAGCCAGTCCTCCCTCTGATTGACATTGTTTATCCAGCTGTTTAGACAGCCAGTCCTCCCTCTGATTGACATTGTTTATCCAGCTGTTTAGACAGCCAGTCCTCCCTCTGATTGACATTGTTTATCCAGCTGTTTAGACAGCCAGTCCTCCCTCTGATTGACATTGTTTATCCAGCTGTTTAGACAGCCAGTCCTCCCTCTGATTGACATTGTTTATCCAGCTGTTTAGACAGCCAGTCCTCCCTCTGATTGACATTGTTTATCCAGCTGTTTAGACAGCCAGTCCTCCCTCTGATTGACATTGTTTATCCAGCTGTTTAGACAGCCAGTCCTCCCTCTGATTGACATTGTTTATCCAGCTGTTTAGACAGCCAGTCCTCCCTCTGATTGACATTGTTTATCCAGCTGTTTAGACAGCCAGTCCTCCCTCTGATTGACATTGTTTATCCAGCTGTTTAGACAGCCAGTCCTCCCTCTGTTTGTCTGAATGCTTTTCCTTCGTCTTAAGTAGGAAACTGAGCCATGTCTCAGGATAGGGTTCATCTGTATCAGGAGAACCACAATACAGCACTCTTGAATCTGTTTAGCTGGTATCTGGCATCAGCAGAAAGTTGTGATGTGTGTAGACAGATGTCTGAAGACATTGAGGTTGTAATAAGTTTATTTACTGTATTAAAATGGCCTCTCCCGTCATGTGTAGATGTCCTGTGAGATGGGCTCCAGATCGGTCAGTCCCCTGGTCTTCCTGCCTGTAGACTTCAGCCAGCCTGCCAGTCCCATGGGCTGTCTGGACAACACTGCCGCTCGCCACCGCCTGGCTGTCCGACACAAGGCCTGTGCCAAGACGAGGAAACCCACCACTGTAAGATATGTCCATCCCCTTCCAACACAACCATCCGCTCCACTTCCCTAGCCAACACACCCCCACCACCCCTGTTCCACACCTAGCCTAACTCTGATCACTAGAGCAGAACCCCTCAAAAAATCTATCCAATGAGCCAAGAGAGTCCAGCCCATGTAGCCCAAAACACAACACACCAGCCTGCCATCAGTGTGCGTGGCTCATGAGTCTACGAGATCTGTGTAAAACATGGAAAGCTGGAAAGATGAATAATCTTTAAAGGAACTGTATTGTTATTAAGATGAAAATACTCTTCTCTGTTCAGAGGGTTGATGGCAGGGCTGAGGGAGAATCATTCCAGGAGGAAAGACAGAATTCTATCCTTCCAGAATCTGTGGAGGAGGATGACGAGGAAGGTAATATAAATTATCCTTATCACAGTAACATTACACAGATGTACAAAAGCCTAAATATTAGTAAATTATCAGAAAGATGATCATTCTTTCCCAATACAATGACTGAGGACAGGATAATGATATAGGAACTTAGTGGGGCTCTGCTCTGATGTAGTTATGTATGTTCCAGATGTGAAACGCGAGCAGGCTGGTGTTGCGGAGGAGGAGCAGACAGATGGGGTCGTGGTGTCCCATCAGGCCAATCAGGCCAAGCGGTCAGCCTCAGATGAAGAGGATAAGCAGGGTGTCCAACAGGAATTGTCTCATGCTCAGGATGCCCCCTCCCTCTCCATACAGAATGACTCTGACTCTGAGGAATGTCTTTCATGCCAGGCTGAGGTTTCAGCTCCCCGGCTCCAGACTGCCCCACTGCTTGGCACCATGAAGTCTCTGGAGCCCCCTACTGGAGATGACTTCCTCCTGACCCCTCCTGGGTGTGAGGTGGCTGTGGAGGGAGGCTCTCTACTCCAGGAGGTGTTGATCTCCCTCAAGGGTCCACTGACATCTGTCCTGGGGCTGGAGACAGAGGCTGTGCTCCTGGAGGTGGAGGTGAACATGGAGGGGTCAGAGGCTGAGAGCGGGGTGGATGAGCTGGCATTGAACCCACAGGAAGAAGCGTGTCTCCCCAGTGATAGACCGGACTACCCAGCAGAGCCCCGAGAGGAGGTGGAAGATGAGCCTTATGAATCTGAGGAGGAGTTAGTGGTGGAACGTTTCAATCCAAAGGAGGAAGAGGAAGATGCCGAGGAAATCAACCCTGAGTACTTA
The DNA here is from genome assembly GCF_002021735.2 of Oncorhynchus kisutch. NCBI lineage: Eukaryota > Metazoa > Chordata > Actinopteri > Salmoniformes > Salmonidae > Oncorhynchus > Oncorhynchus kisutch. Next base: position 22,121,675 of record NC_034188.2, read on the forward strand.
ACTAAAGAAGATCAGGACATGCCTTCAGTGGAAAAGGAGGAAGAAGAAGAGAATGAAGAGGAGGGGGCAGAGGTAGAGGAGAAGGAAACAGAGGAGGTTGTGGAAGATGAGAGGAGGGAAGAGGAGGACAAAATGGAGCCAGACTTGGATGTGCCAGTGCAGACAGCCTTATTGGAGCCAGGAGAGGAAGAGGATGTAATGTCAACCTCTGTGGAGGATGATTTCCAGCAGGTTCCAGACAGAGACCCTGAGAGAGCTTGTGAGAGCCCTGAGTGCACCAATGAACTGTCTGACCAAACAGTCACAGACCAAGCCTGTCTCCCCCAGCTGCCAAACAGCAGTACACCTCCTCCAGAGTCCCTGGACCAGCCTGAGGCCCCTGCACACACCACACAGGACCAGGAAGAGCCCAGTGTAACAACTGACCAGCCCTGTATAACCAGTCCCAGTGCAGCCGCCGGCCCAGAGCAGAGCCCCCAGGAGCACTGCAGGGGACCAACTGCCACCGAGGATCCTGGGAAACCATCTGGTGGTTCTGAACATAATAGACCCAGGTACACCATTGCCCCTGCCTGGCAAAGGTTGGCTACCAAAGAGCTAACCTCCCCTCCTCCATCTCCCTCGGTCACTGTGCCTGGGGCTGTGGAAACAAAAAGAGACCCCCCAAGTGGAGTAGAGCCACTTAGCCCTGTGGGGGCTGATGTCCCTGCTATTCCCATCCCAACACAGAGCACCACAGCACCCATCATGTCACCTGAAGACACTCCCCCTGCAGCCCAGGAGGAAGAGACCCCTGAGAATCTGTTTGGTGTCAGGCTGAGGAAGACCTCTGTGGGTATGCTTCGCTTAGGCTCAGAGACTGAAACTCCCCCTGCATCCCCAGTACACTCACTTCCCATAGAGCCACAGAGGGCCTCGTTCACTGAACCACAGTCAAACAGCAAACCTGCCCTGCCCAGAAAGCCCTCAGAGCTGGATGGTATGGTCAAGCCAAAGAGAATACCAGGTACTAAAACCATCTTAGTCACCATCACACCAGTCAGTGTTTCCAGACGTGTGCTATTTGGCATATCCTTCACTTGCATGGTCATCTTTGTTTATATCTATTTTACAATGTTGAGCTTAAGACTTCAGATGACAAAACATTTAGCCTGCGTATGTTATAGGAATATGGACTCCTGCTGTTCTAACTTTGGACTAACAATTCATACTGAAACAGGGCCATGAGTGTTGTTCAGAGCTGACTTATTGAGAGCTATCTAAACATAGACTCATTAACACCAAGGAGAGATTCCTCCATATGACTATTTAGAGCAACAAATTAGTTGGAATAATATTGCTTTTCTACATTTTGCCTTTTATTCATTCGCACCTCTATCTTTCATTTCCACTCCAAAGAAAATCATTATGCCAAATGAATTTACCAGGCAGCTCCTATATATTCCACACCAGTTGAAGACATTTCTCCTGTGTTCTTTTGTTTCAGATCTGTCTGTGGGTCGAGAGCCTAGTGGGGGATCTCAATCGTCAAGCTGGATCTCAGTGGCCAGACAAAAGCAGAGGATCTTAAAAGAGAACTCATTGGAGGAAACCACGGATAACAAACACCCTGCAGAGATGGTAGGGATGGTGCATATTGTTTCATGTGTTCTTTTGTTTACAGAGAAGCCTACTGTTTGAGAGGAAAACAGTTGACTCGTCAATCATTTGTTCATCCAGTCCTCACACTTGAGCAAAATCTGTATTTTTGATCTTGTGCACACTGGGCAGCTCTTTATAATTTATTTTGACGCAATTACTAGATGTTTTATGACTGGCTATAAAGTTGTATAGGTTCCATTTACTTTGTTATATTGGAATGAATAAGTACATAATTCAAACTCTTCACAAAACCTACATTTCCAGGAGGAGTTTTACAGAAAAAAATCCATTCGTACATTGACAAGGCCTGTCAGCAAAGACCAAGCCAAGCCTCCAGGATCTCCTGTTAAAGGTTAGACTCATCAGTATCCCACTCTGCTACACACATGCATCGCTTTCTTATTGAAGTGTTTTCATTGTTCTCATAAGTGTGATTGATCCACTGCTGCCCCCTTGTGGACCACACCTGCAAATAGAATGTTCCCATTGATAATAATCCCTACCTGATCACTACTAATCTTCAATTACATGCCTGAAATAAGACTCAAAAAAATATTATAAAAATAAAAATGTACTTTGTGGTAGGACTACTTTTGGGGGGACAATGCTAACTATCTTTAAAGATGTTCTCTGCTCGTTGTCCATAGTGTTGTGTTCCCTGGAGATCTCCAAGCCTGTCGTGGTTGAGAAGGAAGGGAAGAGAGCCCTGGCTCACCCAGCCCCTACAGCCCTGGCTCAGGACGAGCCCCCGTGGTTGGCCCTGGCTAAGAAGAAGGCCAAAGCCTGGAGCGAGATGCCCCAGATAGTGCAGTGAAGATGGGCCAAACCATCCGTCCGCTGATGGATCAGAATGCATTTGCACACCCAGAGTATAATTTTGTTTTCTACTTCTTCTGCTGTTCTAATACCTTCAAGCTTCTGATTGGTCAGACACTGAAACCCTCAAATCACACGCTGCAGTGAAAGGAGTGAGTTGGGAATTGGGCCAAATGAGTAAAGGTTTTGAATTATTGATTGATACGGCATACAATTGGATTCAGTTGACATGATATGTCTTTAAGTAAGACATACCCATGACTAAATGAGTTATTTGTTTTAATTTGTTAACTGACAATGTCGGTCTGTATGAGGTGAGGTTCGGGTGTGTCAAAACCTTAAACCTAGCCTTGATCTTTGATTTGGGGATGAATAAGCATGGATGGAAAGAAAGAGATGAAGGTTTCTTCTTTTTATTTATTAAATCTCATGTTCGATGTATTTTTTTATTTTTTGTATTACCTTTAACGTGTGTACATGACTTGTACATAAAATGTTCGGTAATGAACAAATGCTGTTTCTCTTTGTCATCTGAACTCAAGAACAGTATAATACAAGGAAGTTACATCTGACAGTTGCTCCTCTTTGTACCTACTGACAATCGAACTGACAAATATAGTTTATCACAGATCTTTTTTTTTACTGTTTAGCTGATGCCCCACTTCACATTTGAACCCCCCCCTCCTCCCCCAAAATGGACAACGATTTATTTTAAACTATTATTTTTGACGAATCGAAAGATTCACTTCGTTTTTGTGTGGTAGTTTGGATTCGGTTAAATCATGGGTAGTGATTCCTAACAGTAACCCTAGTAGTATTATTATTTCTTTACACGGGATTCAAATGTATTTATTTGCTCACTCGCCTCACTGTTCTAAAAATGAACTAATTTTATAATGTATAACAGTGGAACAACCTTACTGTAGTGACCCTGTGTTTTATAAGCGCGGATGAGAACTCTGCCACTATAATTATTTTGTGGCACAGTGAATATCCCACTTCTGACACCACGCCAGGGTAATGAAACAGGCATGGGAGAGTGAGCTTGTTCCCTCAGCCTTTTGGCTCAATTAACGAATTTGTGAATATACAGTGGGGTCCGAAATGATTGAATTCATTGATAAAGAGCAAAAAATACTATTAAAAAAATAATACACAATATAGCTCAGTATTTATGAAAATAAAGTGAAATGACATTATTCTTTACTAATACAATTGGAAAAGTTTTATGATTTTGGAGAAGACGTTGGGAGGGATCTTAGACCAGTCCTCCATACAGAATCTTTCCAGATCCTTGATATCTGTCTGTGCTTATGGCCTGCCCTCTTCAATTCAAACCACAGGTTTTCATTGAGGTTCAGGTCCGGAGACCTTTAAAATGCTGCTGCTCTCCCAGATCGATCTCTTCAGTGTCCTTGTGGGACCAAGAAAGGATGTTTGCATAGAGTGGACACTTTGCATCGGCAGCACACACTTCAGTGGACACTTTGCATCGGCAGCACACACTTCAATGGACACTTTGCATCGGCAGCACACACTTCAGTGGACACTTTGCATCGGCAGCACACACTTCAATGGACACTTTGCATCGGCAGCACACACTTCAGTGGACACTTTGCATCGGCAGCACACACTTCAATGGACACTTTGCATCGGCAGCACACACTTCAGTGGACACTTTGCATTGGCAGCACACACTTCAGTGGACACTTTGCATCGGCAGCACACACTTCAATGGACACTTTGCATCGGCAGCACACACTTCAGTGGACACTTTGCATTGGCAGCACACACTTCAGTGGACACTTTGCATCGGGAGCACACACTTCAGTGGACACTGCATTGGCAGCACACACTTCAATGGACACTTTGCATCGGCAGCACATGCTTCAGTGGACACTTTGCATCGGCAGCACACACTTCAATGGACACTTTGCATCGGCAGCACACACTTCTGTGGACACTTTGCATCGGCAGCACACACTTCAGTGGACACTTTGCATCGGCAGCACACACTTCAGTGGACACTTTGCATCGGCAGCACATGCTTCAGTGCTCTGGGAGTATTTATAGCCCTGTGAGTTTGACACTTCATTATCGAGAGCTGTCCTTCATGACCCACAACAACCATTACTTTTACCACCTTCATCTAGATATTTTCAACTTTCTAGGTAAAAAAAAAAAACAATTTATACACAAATTATGTGACTCCATTACAGGGTGTCTTGAGAGTTGATGTACCCATGTGTTTTGTAGTCATCAAATCTTTGTCAAACATTGACGTTGAGGGAGAATCTAATCAATCAAATATTATAATTTTTTCAAAAACAAGGGAACAGATCATTGGGACTCAGATACCATCTAGATTCAGTGGCAGTGGAACTTATAGTGATCTCATTCTGCCCACCAGTGGAGTCCAGACTGAAGGTGCTGGGACGTACTGCAGGTGCTGAGGGAGAATTGAAGAGACAGTGACATGGAACACTGACTGAACACCCACCTAGGAACCCAGACAGCTCCTGATGTGGGCCACCAGGCTGATAAAAATACAGAGGTTGACAGAGAGACAGAGCTGCCAGGTGAAGGATGGAATCTGAGCATCAACAAAAGCCAAATAACTGTTTCAGCTCAGAGCATGGGAGGACTTGCTGCTAGATCCGTATCGGTCCAGCAGAGCATAGAGATTAGTGCAACTGCAACTCTTCTCTCTCCTTCCCCATCGCAGGATGAACACTAGCACACACAGCAGAGCTACTGCCACTCTGAGGATGTTGTCTTGGGGTTAGCTTGCTTCTACTATATGTTGGTGCTCAACCTCATCTTCAAAAGGCTGTTAAGTGAGGGTTTCATCATCACCGTCATTGTTCGGCTGCAGAACTGTCACCCTGAAGCGTTCTTCAGTACCTACGGTCACTGGCAAGGTTTGCTATTTGATGTGGTTGCAGCCAAGGTTGCAACGCAAACAATACAAAAATAGTAAAGGGGGAAACCCAATAAAACATGCTTGAGCATTGCAATAAAAATAAACAAATCTTTGTTTTGAGAATTTCTATTCAAGGTACAGACTGACTCTAGCTTTGACTCATTTTATGCAACCCAAAGTTATTTTATTGAACTACAAAAATTCTTCTGAATTACCAAGAAATGTTGATTAAATACTATTACCTCAATTTAAAGCAGAGTCTGTGATTAGCTGGACTGACCTACAGTACCAGTCAAAGGTTTGGATACACCTACTCATTCAAGGGTTTTTCTTTATTTTACTATTTCCTGCATTGTAGAATAATAGTGATGACATCAAAACCATGAAATAACACATGGAATCATGTGGGAACCAAAAAAGTGTTAAATCAAAATATATTTCAGATTCCTCAAAGTTGCTACCCTTTGCCTTGACGACAGCTTTGCACACTCTTGGTGTTCTCTCAACCAGCTTCATGTGGAATGCTTTTCCAACAGTCTTGAAGGAGTTCCCACATATGCTGAGCAGGTGTTGACTGCTTTTCTTTCACTCTGTAGTCCAACTAATCCAAATCCATCTCAATTGGGTTGAGGTCGGGTGATTGTGGAGGCCAGGTAATCTGATGCAGCACTCCATCACTCTCCTTGGTCATATAACCCTTACACAGCCTGGAGGTGTATGTTGGGTCATTGTTCTGTTGAAAAACAAATGATAGTCCCACTAAGAGCAAACCAGATGGGATGGCGTATCGCTGCAGAATGCTGATGTGGCCATGCTGGTTAAGTGTGGCTCGAATTCTAAATAAATCACACAGTGTCACCAGCAAAGCACCATCACACCTCCTCCATGCTTCATGGTGGGAGCCACACATGCGGAGATCATCCATTCACCTACTCTGCGTCTCACAAAGACACGGCGATTGGATCCAAAAATCTCAAATTTGGAGTCATCAGACCAAAGGACAGATTTCCACCAGTCTAATGTTCATTGCTCGTGTTTCTTGGTCAAAGCAAGTCTCTTCTTCTTATTGGTGTCCTTATTGGTGTCCTAGTGGTGGTTTCTTTGCAGCAATTCGACCATGAAGGCCTGATTCACGCAGTCTCCTCTGAACAGTTGATGTTGAGATGTCTGTTACTTGAACTCTGTAATGCTTTTATTGGTGCTGAAATCTGAGGTGCGGTTAACTCTAATGAACTTATTCTCTGCAGCAGAGGTAACTCTCGGGCTTCCTTTCCTGTGGCGGTCCTCTTGAGAGCCAGTTTCATCATAGGGCTTGATGGTTTTTGTGACTGCACTTGAAGAAACTTTCCGAGTTCTTAAAATGTTCCGTATTGACTGACCTTCATGTCTTAAAGTAATGATGGAATGTTGTTTCTCTTTGATTATTTGAGCTGTTGTTGCCATAATATGGATTTGGTCTTTTACCTTGTCACAACACAAATGATAGGCTTAAACGCATTAAGAAGGAAATAAATTCCACAAATGAACTTTTAACAAGGCACACCTGTTAATTGAAATGCATTCCAGGTGACTACCTCATGAAGCTGGTTGAGAGAATGCCAAGAGTGTGCTAAGCTGTCATCAAGGCAAAGGGTGGCTACTTTGAAGAATCTCAAATATAATATATAAATATAAATATATTTGTTTAACACTTTTTTGGTTACTACATGTTTCCATGTGTGTTATTTCATAGTTTGATCTCTTCACTATTATTCTACAATGTAGAAAATAATACAAATATTTTAAAAAGCCTTGAATGAGTAGGTGTGTCCAACATTTTGACTGGTACTGTATATGAAACTCAAAGCATACCTTGTTGATCCATTAGAACTGCAGTAGCATGGAAATGAAGTCAGAGGGAGCATTAAACACTGCCTGTTGCTATTAAGCCATTCCTGCATTGCACAGTACACATTCCACATACTGTACCTGAAAATACCCTTTAGTTTGTAATGACTTAGATGGAACTTAATTTTACATGATATGATTAAGCAGGCACACTACCTTCCTTCCTGTGTACTAGTATTTATAACTAAGTAGCCTACTGTACCCAATTACATGTTATACAACCACACTTGGAACGGCTTGGCTCGCTTGACCTTCTTGGGCTGCGCTGCCATTGCAAACCCCTGTGCCATTTTCTGTTGTGTTACACAAGCACATTACTCACATCAAGGGCTTTATTATGTCTAGTGAATAAGGCACCTACACACCCAGTGGATGGCCCGGGCCAGGTACTGTTATATAAAGGCTGTTCAGCTGCAGCTGTCTAAGTGCAGATATGTCAGCCCAGCCATTTGCTTCTATGGTCAGAGTGTTGAAGGGTTACAAACCTTATTAAATGCTAGGTATTATTTATTTTTGACAACTTAGTTAATTGAGCTTCACTTCACTAAAGAAGTGTGATCCTACAGTTTTCCTGATGTCCACAGTGTCCACTTTTTGACTAGTGGACGGCACTGACAGTGACCTGGCTGGAGAGGGGGGTATTTGTTACATCATGCACATAAAAGCATGTACAGTGCTGTGAAAAAGTATTTGCCCCCTTCTAATGTTCTCTACTTTAGAATATGTTTGATACTGAATGTTATCAGATCTTCAAACAAAACCTAATATTAGATCAAGGAAACCTGAGTGAACAAATAACACAACAATGACTTACTTATTTCATAAACAAAGTTATGCAACACCCAATGCCCCTGTGTGTAAAAGTAATTACCCCCTTCCACTCAATAACTTGTTGTGCCACATTAAGCTGCAATGACTCCAACCAAATGCTTCCTGTAGTTGGTCAGCCTCTCACGTCGCTGTGGAGGAATTTTGGCCCACTCTTCCATGCAGAATTGCTTTAACTCAGGGACATTTGTGGGTTTTCAATCATGAATTGCTCATTTCAAGTCCTGCCACAACATCTCAATTGTGATTAGGTCTGGACTTTGACCAAGCCATTTCAAAACTTCACATTTGTTGCTTTTTAGCCATTTTCATGTAAACTTGAGAGTCATTGTCTTGCTGCATGACCCAACTGCGCTTCAGCTTCAGCTAACAGATGGATTGCCTGTAGAACTCTCTGATACAGAGCAGAATTCATGATTCCTTCTATTAAGGCAAGTCGTCCGGGTCTTGAGGAAGCAAAGCATCCCCAAACCGTCACACTACCGCCACTACTTAAAACCCCACAAATATCACTGAGTTAAAGCAGTTCTGCATGTAAGAGTGGGCACAAATTCCTCCACAGCGATGTGAGAGACTGATCAACAACTACACATGTTGTATTCGGCGCATGTGACAAATACAGTTTGATTTGATTGCAGCTAAAGGTGGAACAACCGGTTATTGAATGTAATGGGGCAATTACTTTTTCACACATGTGAATTGGGTGTTGCATAACTTTGTTAATTAAATAAATAAAACAAGTATATATTTTTGTTATTTGTAAACACAAGTTCCCTTTATCTAATATTATGTTTTGGTTGAAGATCTGATAACATTCAGTATAAAAATATGCCAAGACAGAGAAAATCAGACAGGGCAAATACTTTTTCACGGCATTATACTTCCAGATGACAAAAGTGGTTCGGAGAGGGGAGATAACCGAGGCACTGACTCATGAAAACTCTTTTGTGTTCCACAACCTTCCATTTCAGCCCATGGGTTAAGCTCGTGTGCATGGGATGTTTTGTTGGAGGCACAGACCACACATTCCCAAGAGTCAGGAATGTTTCAGTGGCAGAGATGATTCCTGTGTTTCAGCTCATGTTGCTTTTGAAAAGCCTTTGCAATCTAATGGCCCCCTCATCTGGTGTTTAAAGAATCTGTATTTATTTAATTGAATTAGAGTAGACAAGTGTAATGCAAGATACGACTATGGCCACATACACAATACAACTTGTACAACTGATGTAAAATGCATTTGACATAATGGTTGTGATACAACAGTCTGCCTGCACAAAAATCATTACACAATCATTGGGTCGTGTCTCCACATTGCCTGTGTAAAAATGTTTTTGCGGACAAACTCTCTGTTGTATCACAACTGTTGTCACATATTGTAAACTAGGATGTGTACCCTTTAGTTTGACTATTCCTCATCACAGACAAAGCTTTGAGGGATACAAAGACAAACCCTGCAATATCCGCTGCAATATGATAACCATTATACAACACTTTGATTAGGCACATTAAAATAGCATGCATTTATTCGCAGCAGCTTAAGGTTGAGGGCAGGCTGTCTGCACATTACAAGCACAGCCAGCCCAGTGTGACAGCATGGAAGTGTTGGCAGCATTGAAGCGATAGGAGACAGTATCGAAGCCAGAGCCCACCCTCTGTGCCATCCATCCACTGGCAGCATCTCAGAGCTACCAGCCACAGGCAGCAGCATCTCAGGGCTATACATGGAGCACCTAACACTGTATCATATGAGCTTGTGGCACACACAGTCACACACTTCTCACATGGGCACACTCTAGCCCTTTGACACACTGCCCACTCTCACGCAGTTTCCCACACTGTTTACAATGGACGATCTAGCACTAAGTGTGAGTTCTGTCGTTACATCAGCACACAGACAGGCACTTAACCTCCCAGATGCCTTTTCTGGGTAAGTTAGGTAACCAGTTTTCCCACAATGCACTGCTTTGCCCTACTTCTGTCAGTGTGCTACATGTTTTATAAAATTGGGGGAAGGTGTATCCGCCAAGTTCCAATAGCAACCCCTCTAGTGGCCTTATCATTTCAGTTACATAACCTTACTTGGCGTGTAACATAGGACTGGTGTTATGTGGCCAGTCTGGCTAGGGCACGCTGATGAGGGATCTGTTTTAAGGTTTATGCTGAGAAAGAGTATCTTTATACTCTCTAGTTCCAGTGGGGCTCTCAGTACAGTTGAATAATATCTGGCTTAGTTGCTTCACACCTTTGAGATCCCATTTGTCATTCACTAAAGTTTGTTTATGCATTTTTCTGTCCTGAACAAACAAAGCATGACGCCTTATTCAAAATAACAAAGATGGGGGGGAAGAGTCCCTTGCCATTTTGGTACGATTCCTGTACCGACTGCTGAAAAATGCCCTCTCTCAAAGGCAGAACAAGATACCCTGATCCTCTGCAGATGCTAACCCCATTTCAAAGTTTACGTAACGTCTGACTGCCCCGTTATGTAAGCCCTATTAAATATATCCCCATGGCTTCTCCCTCCCTCACTCCCACCAGACTGCTAATTACATTGGTGCTACTTGTCCCCTCTTCCTCGGAGTCCATTATCCCTCCCAGTCAGGGAGGTGCGGTTCGGTATGGGTAAGGTCATCTCCTCCAGCAGAAAGGCAGAGCTGCAGAATGTGGGGCAGTGGGGCAAGGGGAGTGGAATAGTGTTTCCTTCCTCCTGAACCGTGACCTACATTCACACTGTTGTGTAAAGTCAATGCAGCCTTACATAAGCTTTCTGTTATGTCCCAACATTCTAGACGTTTCCAAAGAGCTATATTGATACTACTTTAGACTAACACGTAACCAAAGGAGAAAAATGTTGAACATGAGACGAGACAAATGAAAGACCATCGGTTTAGCTCTTATTCCACTAATTAAGAGCCTTTTTTATTCAGACGTGTGTTTTCTGTACATCGTATAACATTGCAATGACTACATTTCCATCCAAAGAGAAATATAACGTCAGATAAGATGCCTACAACATACATTCCATTTTTCTTGTAAAGACATACAGTCCGAGTGTTATACAATCACCCAAAAAAGACTTCATCCATGGTCACCTCATCTCCATAGAAACAAATGACATGTCCATTTTAATTAGCATGTTCTGTGGTGGAAGAGCTACAGGTCAGTGTGACAGAGGTAGAAGGCTTCAATCATTAGAGCAAGGTTCAATGTGGAATTCAAAAAGGGCAGGAAGATACTACCGTTGAATTTCTATTGTTTTGGCATTTTCTGATGTAAATGAGAAGAATGCATCTTTGCATAGAATGTGGCTTACATGCAACAGCCATATCAAATGTATAGACATGCAAATGTGTGACGTTGGAGAGGAAACAATCTACTTGAATTGACATGCCAATCAATTCACTTTTATCCTGACATTTTTTAACTCAACCAAGGCTCAATGTTGTTGTTGTATCTGAAAGTCCAGCTGAAAATACTCAAATTGTGTTCTTGCGTTGAGATGATTTTAATTTAGTTGGGATAAAATACACAATATAATACCAATATTTGTAACAACAACATTACTCACAATAAACCAGGACTGGAATTGTTTAAATGACTGTTTTTCTCCTCAGTAATAGTTTGGACTTTAAGCCAAGTCTTCCTCGGTGGAACGCTACCTTGAACCCTGAATTCTGCTACATAGTTTGAGCTTTATGGTACTGGCATCATGGAAGAAATCCAACTTAAGGCACTAAATGTTGAAAAAGATTAGAAATCACTGAGTGTTTGATGCTACCGTTTATGAGGACTGCCAGTGGACAATAACTGGAATGACAAGATGACCGTTCAAATGTCAGAAATAACTATTCCAACTCCTTCGTGAGCTTTTAGAATGGTTAGACTACTGCCTGTTTCATCTGACTGTAATGTGTGTTCGGAAAATAATTTCAGAGTGTTTTGAGCTTAGGTCAGGACAACCTAATGCAAAATGTTTTTTCTAAAACCAAACTGAGAATAGTGGAAAGTGGTAATAGTGGCAAGGCTGATAAATCCTGCACGCTCTACACGTTGATATTTCCCTCGTCTACAGTTATTTGCATGTTCACATTCATGTCGTTGTCTTTTGTATACAAGCCAGGAATCACGCTGCACAAGTGGTAACCATTATTGCAATCACTCTGAGTTTGTTCGTCACGTGCGTCATCTCTAATTTATGACCATATATGTTGCAAATAATAAGAGACAAGGCAGCCCTATATGAATACAATAACTTACACTTGGCCCTTGGAATACAAAACATAATTGTTGTTCATTAACACATTTCCACAAGATTTAACAACAACATAACCATCCTGGTTCAACATTGTCTGTATAAAAAGGTGATCATCATAACATAAAAATAACAGTAGAAAACTTTTTTTTTTTTTTTAAGTGTCAGACAAAGAATCATGTAACGTCCAACAAAACAATAACAAGGTTTTCCTTTCTTAAAGGCAAATCCCACGACCCATCTTTGCTCACCATGTGAGTATCACTTATGCTGCTGCTGCAAAGTAGGTCATATAAATAACAATACACATTCAACTGGAGGTGTATCACACATCTCCACCAGAACAGGGAGGAAATCCTGTTATCTGAATGGTAGAGTTAAAGCAGCAGCAGAACCTGTTCTGTATCGGCATTTTGTTAACTAACTTTCTACATTTTCAGGGGGTTTGGTTTTGATAATATGTCATTTCTGGTGGTTAACAAACCCTATGGAATAAAAAAAGAAGTTATTTATGTAATAGTTTAGAGTTTGTCATCCCTCCCAGGCATGTAAACATGTTACATGCACATGCTGTGTTTATAAATAATAAAGAAAAACTAAATCAATCATTATTGTCTTCAAAGCACACTGATTAAAAGATTCAGTCCATAAATATCCTCTTCTAATCCTTGGAAGGAAGAAATAATCAGCATCACATTTTGGTAATCTAATCAAAGCCCACTTGCCAATAACCTATTTACGCAGAAGGCTTTCGTTAACATTTGGTCTTTCTGACAAAACAGACATCCACATGGAGGAGATGGATGGTTGTGTGAGGGTTGGAGTCACCGAGAGGAGTGGTTGCGGGTCATGAAGAGGAGAACTCTGCGGATGCCACTGAGTCTGTCCTTCAGGGAGGTCAGGGCAAGGAAGGGCAGCTGGGCTCGACCCTGCAGAGGAAGGACTGCCAGCAGCCACCAGCACCAGCACGGCCCATTGGGGCTGGCCTACAGGGGACAACCAGAATAATCTATCCATAACCTGTTCAATACAAACTGTGTCGTATCAAAATAGAGTGAACACAAATACGATCTGTATCCAGGGTTGACATATTTACCTGTGGTTCAGAGTTTTTCTCCGGCATGGGCCCAAAGTGACCCACGATCCTCTCCATCTGTTCTGCTCTGAGGGAGTTGACCCAGATTAAGGCCTGGTCGTACACTGCATCATGGAGACTCTGCAGCTCCTTCTCTGTCACACCCTCCACCTATACAGAACAAAAACAGCCTTTATTAGCACAGCGAGATACACTAACACACTTTAAACATGTTCAAACAAGTTCAGAGAACATTCACGCAAATGCTTGAGTTTATGTGATTAACAAATGACCTTAATGTCTTCCAGGTATTCAATGTCTGCTGTGTTGTACCCATCTCTCTGGTGGTGCTCAATGACTTTAAACCTTCTTTTCCCGATGGTGTCAACAACGGAGCGGCCATCTGCAAAGAATTCCACGTTTCGGATCTCCAGGAGGCAACCGTAATCTGCAAATCTATGGGGAAGGAAAAAAAGTAGATATGGTAAGCAAATAAGACCAAAAATATGCTTAAGGCATTCACAGGGGGACCAAACAATAAAATAGGCTATATAAACTATCTGAAGTTGCTTATACAAAATGACATGCAAGACCTGCTCAGTTCTGATAATACCCTAAGGCCCTCAATGGGGACAAACAAGAGAATTAACCCAATGGGGCCAGACAAGAGAGTTGACCCAATGGGGCTTCTGAGTTGTTAACATGAACTGCCAGATGATGCCGATGTCCCCTGTCTGACTGGGGAACATGCAACACAATGTCTCTCTGATTTGTACAGGCTTTACTCACCCTTTGAGGTTATCATCGAGGCACATTCCAAACTGCTTGGTGCCCATCTCCATACACCTGCGGATCATCAGCCGGTAGCAGGGCTCGAAGACATGAAGAGGGCATGGAACTGTGGGGAAGGCCATGGTGCAAACAAATATAGGCACGTTCTTGTTTAGACTGCAAAAGAAGAAATCAAAGTAGAGAAAATGATTAGTTTGAGGAAATAATATATCCAAAGTTACAGGTGAAGAAACATAAATGCCATGTTACATGTCTTTGTTACACACTACTGGATCAATGGGGTAGTGTCTGTATGCTGGCGTGATTCTTACTTCGATAAGTCTGCAATCTCCTCCGCGTTGACTTTCTGCCTATCTATGAGCTCGGATGGCAGATACGTGCAGATGAGGTTCTCCACCAAGACAGTCTTGTTGTATTTACTTTCTGACAGATACTCTTTCAGATCCATCTTGCAGAGAGGACACTTGGGGTTGTAGTCCAGACATCGCTCGAGGCATTTCAGACAGAAGGTGTGTCCACAAGGAGTGGTGACTGGTTCATAAAAGAGCCTAGGGAATACCATGGAGAGAAAGGATACTCAGAACGTCTCACACTACTCTAGTGTTGATTACTTTCAGGTTCTTATTTATAGTGCATTGCATGTCAATTAGAATGTTTGATAATGAAATGTAAGCTATAACGGTGAAAATAAGGCTAGATGTTTACCAATGAATCTTTATTGATTAATATTATCAGAAAGGAAGATTGATATATTGTGTTCACTTGTAAAATAACTGACTTGTATCAGGCTGAGAAAATAACTTTTAATCCTAGAATATCAGAATCAAAAGCAGAACACTATATTACTATCCTTTTAGCCTTAAGTGGCAAATACTATAATTCAGCTACAAGTATTGTCATGGATGGTAGTACTTACCTCATACACAGAGAACACTCCAGGTCATTCGGGTCTATGAGGCCAGCAAGCACTGTACTCCAGGAAGTTGCCTGTTCATTCTGGGTCACTTCTGTAAAGGAGAACCATTTGAGTTAGAATGTGAATCTCAACGACTACTTCACTTACAGTAGACATCATGCCAATAAAGCTCCATTGAATGGAAGAGCAGAGACAAGAGGCATTTAAACTTACCATATCTGGAACGCTTGCAGATGTCGCTACTGTCCACTTGGCTGTCCTCGGACGAGCTACGTTTGAGGAAGACGCTCCTGTTGGTGACCCTGGGATGGCAGACATTCACCTGATTTTCTGTTTTCTTTCCGCTGCATGTCTCAAACGAGCCATCTGTCTTAGATTCACTCATCGTGGGCGACAACATCAACTTCTCGTCAGAGGCGATGATATTCTTGTATTCCTGTGAGAAAGGGTGATGATAGGACATTTTAGTAAGTTCATAAGTTCATGAGCTCAACTCCAGGCACTATATGATAGTACTGTATTATATAGAAAAACTCAGAAGATAGATGACTTCTCTTACCTTGTAAGATGTGGTGATGATGCAGCTTGAGGTGTTCAGGGCGCCACCTTTAAATCTACTTCTGGAAGATAGTAGACTTGTGCAGTCCAGGATTCTTTTGTGTACTTGATCAGTGACAGGGGCCAGGAGATCACTCAGAATATTTTGCGCCTCTGTTTTTGCCAGTTTACTCTCAGGGTCTAATGCAATGACGACCAGGTACTCTCTTAACGCTTCTTCACATTTCCCCAGAGTGACAAGAGCTTGTGCTTTTCTAATATGTCCCTGGAAGAAAAATAATGTTTAGTAATCAGTACAATCCTACAATTTCTTTGCATTGTGAAGTTCTGATGATAGATCTAAATTAAACATGGCAAAACATCCAACCCTCACCATGGACCAAAGAGGCATGAGCTTGCATGCCATCTCTGCATCATGGAGGGCATCCTGGTAATTCTTCAGACTGGAATTGATCTGTGATCGGTTGCTGTACAGAACATGGTCCCTTGGAGCTGGAAAATAAATACAACATACTGAAAATGATAATCTATTAATTATTCCATCATTCTATCATTGAATGTCACACAAGACCAGTGTTCTTTAGATCACAGTGAAAATTTGGGAATTTTTGATTGTTGTTGTTCAACATTTGAAGAAGTATATGTTTAATCAATAATGACAGTGGAACCAATACTCCTGTGTCTACTGTTGAACTTTAATTACCCTTGACCCACATTTATTTTACTGTTTGTTACACGATCGCAACAAAATGCCATGGCTCACATGTCACTCAATGTTTGGTAGCCAAGCCCAGTGTTTCCCAAACAACCCTGGCCTAGCCTACATAACATTTTATTTAACCTTCACACGCCCATGTCTGACAAAAGCACGACTCTCTCCTAATTAAGGGGTTATAGCCTAGTAAAACAGGATACATTGTTATAATAATTTCCCCATCGAAATCTTACAATGTAGCGCAGTTTACACCACACGCTGCTGATTCAGCTGTCAATTAAACCAGCCCATGGGCACTGAAAACAGTACCCTACATACTGTTGCAACATTGCGTAGGATTTCATTTAATTACATTTAGAACATTGGTTTTAAATGAAAAGGTAAAATGCCATACCTATTTGTATTGCTTTGTTGTATTTTTCCAAAGCAGAATCCGTTTTCTCGGAATATAGTCCATTCCCCTCACGTCTCAGATGAACAGCAAGTAATTGAACTGGAAACCACTTTGATAACAAGTTACTAAGAACAACATTTACTCTATAATTGTCCACATCATTGAATTTGGTCATGTCATTGCACTCTTTGCAGCAGACAGGCGTTTTTTCTCTGTTCAGGCACTTTTTGCAAAAGCAGTGTCCACAAGGCAAGGTAACTGGCTCGTATAGAAATCTATAACATATTCTGCAGGTAAATGCATCATATCCAACGCAATAAGAGTTCGTCTCCTGCCTGTTGCTTTGACTGTGTGTCCCATCATTTCTTTTAATACTGTTAGAGAGATATTTAATAAGATTCTCCAGGTGGACTGGTCGGAGTCTCTCGATTTCAGCCGCTTTTCGGTAGATTTCGAAAGCTTCGTTCAATTTGCCAGCAAATGCCAGGGCATCGGCTCGTTTCACCAACAGATCTTGCTGCTTACCAGGGTCACGGAGGAGCAGCATTTGACATTCGTATATGTCTGCTGCGAGCCCGAAGTTTTTAGATTTAAACGCTTCTACCGCAAGAAGCAGCATACAATCTGTACTCTCCGTTCCCATGATGACTGCTGTTGTGTAGTATTCTCGCGAAATTAATATTTCATTTTTGGAAGTAACAGGTCGTTCTCTATTTATCTCATTTTCTGAGGTCTTCGCCCCTGTTCAGCTCACTACTCAGACGATATGATAGCACACCGTAAATAATATTCTCACTATTTTTTTTTAATAAATAAATAAAAGTTACATAAAGTGTCATGTGACCACAGCCAGCTGTTTGTATTGGACAGGTTTCTAACGCGGTTGCCTAATAACAATTCAGTTGTAACAGAGCGTCTGGACTGAGGCGGTCAATGTGCTGAAATGGGTCTAATGCGTAATACTTGTATAGATGTACGTAGGCTGATGGCATTCCATCACTGGTCTCTTGGACAGTAGAGCATATGGCGCGGCAGGCTGCCTAGTGGTTAGAGCGTCGGACCAGTAACCGAAAGGTTGCTAGATCTAATCCCCGAGTAGACATGGTAAAAATCTGTCGTTCTGCCACTGAACAAGGCAGTTAACCCACGAAAACCCTCTAAAATAGGATTCTGAGAACCCTTTTTGGTTCCACCTCAAGGGTGATATTTGGAAGCAGATGTTCTACCAAATAAGGTTTTATGTGAACTGAAAAGGGTTCTATCTGGAACCTTATTTTCAGAGGGTTCTCCTACAGGGACAAAAAGTTCTACATAGCACTCAGAGAGTATGTTGCAGTAGGCTATAAACTGATAATAGATCGTCTATTATAATTACAAATTCTTAAGCTTGTTTTACTAATGTTTATTTATTTGTTATTTTACCAGGTTGACACGTTCTCATTTACAGCAACGACCTGGGGAATAGTTAGAGGGGAGAGGAGGGGGATGAATGAGCCAATTGTAAACTGGGGATTATTAGGTGACCGTGATGGTTTGAGGGCCAGATTGGGAATTTAACCAGGACACCGGGGTTAACGCCACCACTCTTACGATAAGTGCCATGGGATCTTTAATGACCTCAGAGAGTCAGGACACCCGTTTAACGTCCCATCCAAAAGACGGTACCCTACACAGGGTAGTGTCCCCAATCACTGCCCTGGGGCATTTGGATATTTTTTAGACCAGAGGAAAGAGTGCCTCCTACTGGCCCTCCAACACCACTTCCAGCAGTATCTGGTCTCCCATCCAGGGACTGACCAGGACCAACTCTGTTTAGCTTCAGAAGCAAGCCAGCAGTGGCATGCCGGGTGCTATGCTGCCGGCATTAATGTGGCACATTAATAGGCACTGTGCTAGAGGCAGTATTACATGGAAAATGTGTTTTTATTCATTCAAGGACTAAAGTCTGTTAGTGGGTTACATTGTTACCCAAATTCCTCCACACAGGTAGGTCGTCTGAGCTTGCAAATGAACTCAATCCCATTTTCAGACAGCCAGGGACAGGTCAACTTTCTTTTACAGTGACTGAAAGTGGGCCATCGGTGTAACCCAGTCAGTCTAGACCTGGATGAGGTTTAGCCTTCATCCTGTGGCTGACCCATAACTTTCCCCCATGTCACCTTAGCATTTCTAGGTCAACTTTACTTTGAACGGTAATTTAAATAAACACATGGTTATAAACACAAACAATACATTTACTGTTAACACCATTATTAAGTCAAGTGCTAATAAAAATATCGGATATTTAAAACACAACACCCATTTTAGTACAATTGATCATATTTAATATCTACAGTATGACATGTCAAAATCATATAAATCCTTTTTATGGCAAAAACCTTGCCTGATGAAACCATCTTCTAATAACCTTACTGACATGCACGGTTAATCTTGAATCTTCAAAACGCTTCTCTTCTCCAGATCGTTCATCTCTTTAAGAATTAGCGCAACGTTGTATCGGAGTTCTTGGAACTTGGAAACAGGCACCTAGGGAGAAAAAATGCAGACATATTTAAAAAAAAAAGGTAGACTGGTAGAATGACGTTGCAATGAGCAGCATGCCGTGTTCTCTTCACTCATTTACAACGTGGTAGCCATGGAACCAAAACAGCGGAGAAGTTGAGCCTCGTCCTTAGTTGTTGCGGAAATTGACCCACTATGCCGTTTTCTTTCTGCATCTAGGTCATATTGCTGAGTCTACCTTTAAAATTACCCGATTGTATTGAAGGAAATAACAGTATTATTAACACTATGAATGCTGATATCAAGCTCTGTCATACAAATGGACTATGGAATAAATGCAATGTCTGATCACTTGTTTGAACACAGTACAATATTTATGTTTGAGGGAAGTGTTGGACATGCCAGACAGTTCCCATAATCCTTCACCATAAGATGTTGATAGTCTAAAACAGATGTAGCCCATATTCTAGTCTAAACCATGTTGTACACAGTTGTATAAAGCAGGGACACACTGTTACATAGTAACCTACTTGCAACTGTGAAAGGCCAACATATTTACAGGCTGAGTAGTTACACACATCTTTACATGCATTAGACAAACTTAAAATCAACCCTCACCCGAGTAAGCCAGTGAGGAGACGTGCATATGAAAGCCATAACCAGCAAGTTGTTTGTGTTTTTACCTCAAAGCGATGGCCCTTTCCATCTGAGAGCTTCATCTGCATTAAAATGGAGGGCTGCAAGGCACGAGCTAGGGAGCTTCCAAGAAAATAACAGACAATGTGATGCATGTATTATTAAATCAGAGCCTTCTAAGCAATACCGTTTGCTTTTTAAATTCTCACTACACAATGAAATGTGTTAACTATTTAGCAAACCATTTATTGTACTACTATATAATGATAACACTGCATGCATTTTTTTCTCAGTTTAATTCTCTGTTCAATTTCTCCATCAAAAAGTTGACCCTCCTATGTGATAGTGAACAAAGTATAGTGTACCTTGTTGATATGGCCACATCTACTCTCCATCTAAAATCCTTCAGGGAGGGTAATCGAGGCCCCTGCTGTGTAGCCACTGCCTCCAGTGCTGTTCGTCTGAAACCCCCCCAGAGAAAGAAAGGGACAGTGAGCTGATCCACAATCACAGAGTGAGCACCACAGGGGTCTCTGTGCACAATAAACCCACCACTTAAGTGCTGGAAACCTGGATTTTAGTTTAAGACAAACCTTTTCATTAAGTTTGTCATTTCGTGCATTCGGAAAGTAAACAGACCCCTTGATTTTTTCCAAACTGTTACATTACAGCCTTATTAAAAAAATGATTTAATTGTCCCCCCCAGCGGTGGAAAAAGTACCCAATAGTAGTCATACTTAAGTCAAAGTAAAGTTCCCTCTTAAGGATCTGCCTCCTTTTCCCCCCTTTTTTTTTCTCTCCAAAAATGACATCCCCAAATCTAACTGCCTGTAGCTCAGGACCTGAAGCAAGGATATGCATATTCTTGATACCATTTGAAAAGAAACACTTTGAAGTTAGTGGAAATGTTAAATTAAAATGTAGGAGAAAACCACATTAGATCTGGTGAAGAAAAAAAAACGCTTTTGTTGTTGTACCATCATCTTTGAAATGCCATAATGTATTACGCCAGCCCGAGCGAATTTAGATTTTGGCCACTAGATGGCAGCAGTGCATGTGCAAAGTTTTAGATCGATCCAATGAACCATTGTATTTCTGTTTAAAATGTTGTATCAAGACTGCCCAAATGTGCCTAATTGGTTTATTAATACATTTCCAAGTTCACAACTGTGCGCTCTCCTCGAACAATAGCATGGTATTCTTTCACTGTAATAGCTACTATAAATTGGACAGTGCAGTTAGATTAATCTTTCTGCCAATATCAGATATGTCTATGTCCTGGGAAATGTTCTTGTAACATACAACCTCAAGCTAATCACATTAGCCTATGTTAGCTCAACCCTCCCACGGGGGTCCCACTGATCCGGTATTAATAGAAAATTACTCAAGTAAAAGTCACTCACTAAAATACAACTTGAGTAAAAGTCTAAAAGTATTTGGTTTTAAATATACTTTTGTCTCAAATGTAATTGCTAAAAATAAAATACATATATTACAGAATTCACTAATTAAGCATTTGTGTTTAGTGAGACCACCAGACCAGAGGCAGTAGGGATGGCCAGGGATGTTCTCTTAAGTGCGAGAATTTGACCATTTTCCTATCTTGCTAAGCATAAACATTTTTTTAAGTACTTTTGGGTCTTAGGGAGAATGTAAGGACTAAAAAACACATAGTTTTCTTTAGGAACTTAGTGAAGTAAAAGTAGTCAAAAATATAAATAGTATAGTAAAAGTACCTATACACCCCAAAAACAATTGAAGTAGTACTTTCAAGTATTTTTACCTAAGTACTTTAAACCACTGACAATACCACATAGTGACAAAGCAAAAGCAGGTTTAGGCATTTTTAATATTACATTTATATAAGTCTTAAAGACCCTTTACTCAGTATTTTGTTAAAGCATCTTAGGCAGCTATAACAGTAGAGTCTTCTTGGGTATGACAACAAGATTGTATTTGGGGAGTTTCTCCCATTCTTCTCTGCAGATCCTTTCAAGCTCTGTCTGGTTGGATGGGGAGGGTCGCTGCACAGCTATTTTCAGGTCTCTCCAGTGATCTTCGATCGGGTTCAAGTCCCGGCTCTGGCTGGACCACTGCACTTTACTCCGTTCATCTTCCCACGATCCTGACTAGTCTCCCAGTCCTTGGCGCTGAAAAACAGCATGATGCTGCCACCACAGTGCTTCACTGTAGAGATGGTGCCCGCTTTCTTCCAGATGTGACACTTGGCCTTCAGGACAAAGAGTTGAATTTTGGTTTCATCAGACAAGAGAATATTATTTCTCATGATCTGTCTTTACGTGCCTTTTGGAAAACTCCAAGCGGGCTGTCAAGTGACTTTTACTGAGGAGTAGCTTCCACCTGGCCACTCTACCATAAAAGGCCTGATTGGTGGAGTGCTGCAGAGATGGTTGACCTTCTGGAAGTTTCTCCCATCTCCACAGAGAAACTCTGGAGCTCTGTCAGAGGGACCATCGGGTTCTTGGTCACCTCCCAGAACAAGGCCCTTCTCCCACAATTGCTCAGTTTGGCCGGGTGGCCAGCTCTAGGAAGTGTCTTGGTGGTTCCAAACTTCTTCCATTTAAGACTGATGGGAGGCCACAGTGTTCTTCAGAACCTCCAATGCTGTAGAAATGTTTTGGTACCCATCCCAGATCTCTGCCTCGACACGATCCTGTCTCGGACCGCTACGGACAATTCCTTCGACCTCGGGCTTGGTTTTTGCTCTGACATGCACTGTCAACCCGAGGGACCTTATATAGACAGGTGTGTGCCTTTCCAAATCATGTCCAATCAATTTAATTTAAATAAAGGTGGACTCCAATTAAGTTGTGGAAACATTTCAAGGATGACCAATGGAAACATGATGCACCTGAGCTTAACTTCAAGTCTCATAGCAAAGGGTCTGAAAATGTACAGTACCAGTCAAAAGTTGACACACCTACTCATTCAAGGGTTTTTCTTTATTTGACCATTTTCTACATTGTAAAATAGTAAAGACATCAAAACTATGAAGTATAAATAATATCATGTAGTAACAACAAAAAAAAAGTTATTCAAAGTAGCGTCGCCTTGATTACAGCTTTGCACACTCTTGGCATTCTCTCAACCAGCTTCATGAGGAATACTTTACCAACAATCTTGAAGGAGTTCCCACATATGCTGATCACTTGTTGGCTGCTTTTCCTTCACTCTGCAGTCTAACTCATCCCAAACCATCTCAATTGGGTTGAGGTTGGGTGATTGTGGAGGCCAGGTCATCTGAGACAGCACTCCATCACTCTCCTTCTTGGTAAAATAGCCCTTACACAGTCTGGAGGTGTGTTTTGGGTCATTGTCCTGTTCAAAAACAAAATTATAGTCTCACTAAGCACAAACCAGATGGGATGGCATTTCTCTGCTGAATGCTGTGGTAGCCATGCTGGTTAACTGTGCCTTGAATTCAAAATAAATCACAAACAGTGTCACAAGCAAAGCAGCCCCACAACTCCTCCTCCATGTCCATTGCTCATGCTTCTTGGCCCAAGCAAGTCTCTCCTTATTATTATTATTGATGTCCTTTAGTAGTGGTTTGTTTGCAGCAATTCGACCATGAAGGCCTGATTCACAGTCTCCTTTGAACAGTTGATGTTGAGATGTCTGTTACTTGAACTCTGTGAAGCATTTATTTGGGCTACAGTCAGAGGTGCAGTTAATTCTAATGAACTTATTCTCTGCAGCAGAGGTAACTCTGGGTCTTCCTTTCCTGTGGCGGTCCTCATGAGAGCCAGTTTCATCATAGTGCTTTATGGTTTTTGTGACTGCACTTGAAGAAACTTTCTTAAAATGTTCTTAAAATGTTCCAAATTGACTGACCTTCACATCTTAAAGTTCTTGCCATATAGGGCTTTCTTCTTTATATCACCCCTACCTTGTCACAACACAACTGATTGGCTCAAACACATTAAGGAAAGAAATTCCACAAATTAACAAGGCACACCTGTTAATTGAAATGAATTCCAGGTGACTACCTCATGAAGCTGGTTAACAGAATGCCAAGAGTGTGCAAAGGCATCAAGGCAAAGCGTGGTTACTTTGAAGAATCTCAAATATAAAATATATTTTGATTTGTTTAACACTTTCTTGGTTACTACATGATTCCATGTGTTATTTCATAGTTTTGATGTCTTCACTATTATTCTACAATGTAGAAAATAGTACAAATAAAGAAACCCTGGAATGAGTAGGTGTCCAAAC
Source organism: Oncorhynchus kisutch (assembly GCF_002021735.2). Classification (NCBI taxonomy): domain Eukaryota; kingdom Metazoa; phylum Chordata; class Actinopteri; order Salmoniformes; family Salmonidae; genus Oncorhynchus; species Oncorhynchus kisutch. Next base: position 22,145,846 of record NC_034188.2, read on the forward strand.
TTTTGACTGGTACTGTATGTAAATAAGCAAAAATGTCCATAAACCTGTTTTCGCATTGTCATTATGGGTTATTGTGTTTAGATTGATGTGCAAAATGTTTTACTTTATACATTTTAGAATAAGGCTATAACTTAACTAAATGTGGAAAAAGGGAAAGGGTCTGAATACTTACCGAATGCATTGTATAACAACAAAATGAATTGTGGGAATATAGGCTAATGTTACTCCATAACAAGTCAACATACCGATTGCCAAACACCACACTTGCAAAGTCTGTGATGAATTCCTCAGGTATCCTACAATGAAAGAATGGAATGTCAGCTGAAAACAATTCAAAACATGTCCAGATAATATTTTGACGGCACAGTATGAATCATTACTTTGAATAATGTGTTTCATATTACGATAAATGCAACAAACAAAAAAACTACCTTTGGGGTTAATTTTCACAATAATATTTTGTAATAATGTGTGTATTCTCATATACCACCAGCTCCTTCTGTGATAAACAAATTATGGGGATCTTGGATTGCCTATTGTAGGGTTCCCCAACTGGCGGCCTTGTGGGACAAATTTGGCCCGCATGTGGTTTTATTTGGCCCCCTAAGTTATCTGAGCAAATAATAGACTGTAAAAACACCAGGAAATCAGCATCAAGTTATTTTAATTTAGGAAATCTGTTTCCAAGTACTCCCACACATAGTGACAGAATTGATCATATACAAATACAAGCAGGGTTTGAAATTATTTTGTTTTGGTCAAATCTATTTGGGCTTCACGTGGACAATTTGCAGTCTACAAATTATTTGTAATTAGGCCCCCGACCATCCTTGGCTGAATCTAGTTGATGATCTCTGGCCTATTGTAAAGCAGTTGTTCAATTCCTTGATACAGGCAAGATAACCTGATGCTTCACAGCTTTGAGATGTGATGAGGTGATACATGGAAGAAGCTACCTTAGTTCCCTTAGATCTTCTTTGAAGACCTAGAAGACATAAAAAATATATTTTATTGTAGATGTTATGTAGGAGTCATGAAATCAGACGTCATCTAGAAATCCGATCTGACCATGGTCTATGAGAGTATGGTTTCAATACAACATAAACAATAACCAGTTCTTTACCTCTTGTTTTAACGATGATGTGGGGATACGTAATGCCTCTTTTAGGAGTCTGTACATTCCAGCCACAACATAACTCAACCGTTCTTCAGGGAGGGCAGCATTTTCCGCGATAGCCTTCATTGCTTCTCTGCAGTCCTTACCCTCAATAGCACTCACCACCGCTGGGAATAGACACAAGAAAAGTGATGTCAAAATGGTTTGTGTGTGTGTGGACAAACGGAAGAGAAATTCAAACAAATTAAATTGAACAATATACCAAAGTTAATGGCATGCAATTTAACAAACCTTTCAGTATTTTTCTAAACATTTCTTGGTCTAAATCCTTCAGCTGTTTAGCCATGATTTCGATTTCTGATGGTATCCTTCCTCCCAAAAAACTTGAGTCTTTGGATGCACCAACCGCGACTTTGGCATGGCTTGACGACATTATACTTCATATATAGCTAAACTTCTTGAACAAACCTAAATGAGTGTAACCTCTTTTCAAATGATGATGTTTGAGTTGACTAGCTTGTCGGTTTATTTATTCCAGAAGATTTCTGTAATGGTAGATCACATGACATGCCTTCTTCTAATGGCGGTCTGCAAACAACCGTGCCTCTGCCGCCACCTACTGTAGTGGAGGGTGTGGTCAAGCATAGTTTACAGACTAGAATAAAATAAAACAAACAAACATACATACAAATACAAATTAAACCCTCCTACCTAATCATGTACTACTAAGTAAATAAAAAAAGTTAAAAAAAATAAAAAATACTCCTGTCTCTCCAGAATCCCTTCCAACCTTCCCCAACCGAGATGCATCCATCTGCAGCCCTGCAGCATAGCCTCTGACTAATATTAGCCTGTCACTAAACCCAATACTATTTATCGCCATCTACTGGTCGTGGTTAATCCCTTACACAAACTGTACATGTGAACTCCTCCTTTTCTTTCATAGATTACTTTCCTTCTTTCCTCTCTCCCTTTCCTAATTTCCTTTCCTCCTTTCTTAGCTTCCCTTGGCAGCAGGTAACCTAGCATTACAGCATTGGGCCAGCTGGTTCGAATACCCAAAGTGAGCAAGGCATTTAACCCTAATTTGCTACTATGGCTGACACTGTAAAAACACATTTCCCTGCACATATCTGGTGTATGTGACAATAAAACATCTTTATAAAAAAAATCCTTCCTGGCTTCCTTTCCTAGCTTCCTTTCCTTTCCTCCGTTTTATTCCCTAGCTACCTGCACTCCTTTCCTAGCTCCCTTTATTTTCCTCCTGTCTAGCTCCCTTTCCTCTTCCCCTAACTCGCTTGATTTTCCCCCTTTCCTAGTTAGGAAAAAAAGTGAAAGAAATTGAGATAGGGAAGGAGGAGAGGAAAGGGAGGTAGGGAAAGAAAGGAAGCTTGGCAAGGATGAAAGGAAGCTAGGAAAATATTAATAGAAAGGAAGCCAGGAAAGGAAAGGGAGAGAGGAAAGGAATCTACAAAATGAAAGGAGTTCACCTGTATGTGGTAGGGGTTAAACATGGTCAGTAGATGGCGATAGTAATAAAATAAAAATAATACAAAATAATACAAATATTGGTCACGTTCACATATTTAAATCAGACCAAATCAAATCAAATTGTATTTGTCACATACACTTGTTAATCAGCAGATGTTATTGCGGGTGTAGCGAAATGCTTATTGGTTTTAGTGACAGGTGGGTTTTAGTAACAGGCTAGCTCTGTTTTATTTTTTTTACAGAAAAGTAGTTTGATTTAGTTTTTTATTTATTTTGTAGTTTGTTCCGTTTTTCATATTTCTATAGGGGATTTTAGAACTACTTCATATAAGGTCAGTGCTCCATGTAGGCTTACCCTGGTGTGTCGTTTTGATAACTACCCAAATCTCTCTCAGACAATGTCAATTTGATCAATATAGTCACCTGTAATCACCCCCCCCCCCCCCCCCTCCTCAAATTAAATGCTAATTAGCAGCTAATGTGGCTATCATACAGAACTACACATCCTTTCACTAGCTTTGAAGTAATCGCTCAATGTGCAGGGTGGGAAAAACCTCCACATTTCTCCATGCAAACTCTCATTGACAAGTAACAAGTAACCTAGCAAGTAGAAATGATAGCCTTTTTAGTTTCTCGTGTAAATAATTGATGTTGTGTTTTTCTCGTGTGTATTCTTGTTTAGCATTTTGAAAATTACTTAGCTAGCTACTTTATTTTTGTAATTATCATTATTTTAATTATTTTATTTCACCTTTATTTAACCAGGTAGGCTAGTTGAGAACAAGTTCTCATTTACAATTGTGACCTGGCCAAGATAAAGCAAAGCAGTTCGACACAAACAACAACACAGAGTTACACATGGAGTAAAACAAACATACAGTCAATAATACAGTAGAAAAATAAGTATATACAATGTGAGCAAATGAGGTGAGATAAGGGAGGTAAAGGCAAAAAAGGCTATGGTGGTGAAGTAAATACAATATAGCAAGTAAAAAAAAATGTGTATGAACTACGTGGAATATTTGTGAACCATTGGCTTCCCTGAAAACAGGTACTGACAGGAGGCGTAATGAGAATGCTGATTGGAATAAAACCTCAAGGTAAGAACTGATTTGTGTGAAACTATTTACAAGATATGCAGTGCCAACTCTGGGAGCATGTGGTCCTTGAAAACTCCTCTAGTCCAGCAATATAAGTCTGCCAGAGGTCATCACTTTGGATGGGAATGGTGATGGAGGCTTTGGTGGCCCACACAAAGATGAAGCAAGTGTCCCTTCCAGTGATGTGCAGCTGCCCGTGGACCTGGTGCCAGTAAGGATGGTCTTCAGAGACTGTAAGACCCTCCCTCCTGGATATAGAAATCCTTCGACTTCACTGCCTTTTAGCAATTTAAAAAAACGTTTTCTAACCTTTATTTTTTTATATTATTTTTTATTTCACCTTTATTTAACCAGGTAGGCTAGTTGAGAACAAGTTCTCATTTGCAACTGCGACCTGGCCAAGATAAAGCATAGCAGTGTGAGCATACAACAAAGAGTTACACATGGAGTAAACAATTAACAAGTCAATAACACAGTAGAAAACAAAGGGGGGGGTCTATATACAATGTGTGCAAAAGGCATGAGGAGGTAGGCAAATAATTACAATTTTGCAGATTAACACTGGAGTGATAAAAGATCAGATGGTCATGTACAGGTAGAGATATTGGTGTGCAGAAGAGCAGAAAAGTAAATAAATAAAAACAGTATGGGGATGAGGTAGGTGAAAAGGGTGGGCTATTTAACTAGGCAAGTCAGTTAAGAACAAATTCTTATTTTCAATGACGGTCTAGGAACAGTGGGTTAACTGCCTTGTATTTGTATTAGTCAAAGGGGTCCAACTCAGTCTCTCATTAAGTATGGATCAGGGGTTCGAACAAACTACAAGGTGGGCAGAGCCAAGCACGAGCTAGCGAGAGCCTATTGGCGCGTTCTAGCATTCAATTGCATATTTCCGTTAGGACACGCCTACTCTGAAGTGCGCAATAACGCAATTAGCCTTTGCACTCCTAAACTACGTATTTTGGCAAAGGGTAAAGTCTACAAAACTTAGTCCACTATGTCCGTAATAGTTTTATAGTCTGGATAACAGAAAGTTGTATTGAGATTAAATGTTGCATCGATGAGAACATTTTCAGACTGTCGGCTAAAATCCATCTAATTTCATCTTCTCCCACTGCCGACCTCTTTGCTTCCTCCGGAAACGCCAAGTGGATGCTCCAGATTTATACATTCGGCGAAATAGAACAATGAAACAGATATCTGTCCTTCTAGTAGTCTTTTCCATGACATGCCATCTACTTCCTATTTTCACTTGCAAGGGGGCGCAGTCGTTTTCAAAGCGTCGAATTGACGTGTGTGATTGCGGAGTTGCGTAGAGTTTGCAAATGGAGGAGGAAATAACTGTTTTTCTCGGAACAACTGCAGGTTTGTTGTTTGGTCAACTACTTTCGACCAGGTCTTCCGTGGCAAATAATGTTGGGCATATTATTAGCGAGTTGATTATTATATCGAACAAGCCAGCTAATGTTAACTCTCTGCCTTTTCGATTTCGCCGAGGATTTTGCTAGCGAGGCCTCGTTGTTTGCCTTCAAAATGATGTATTTTTCTCCCAAAATAACTAGCTAGCTAGATCATTAGCATGTAACATGTTAACATTTGAAATTAACAAGTTATCCATCTACTGTACCTTGTTAGTTAACTGACTCTAACTAACTCGGAAGCTTGCTGGGGACGCTAGCTAACTAGGTAGTTAGCCGGTGTTATCAATGTTTTGTTAACAGACCGCTAGTCGCTACGCTGCCAGTTAATTTGTCTTGCCAGCCAATCTCATACACTATGTACAAAATAATGTGTCTACCGCTTCAAATGAGTGGATTCGGAAATTTCAGCCACACCCGTTGCTGACAGGTGTATAAAGTCGAGCACACAGCCATGCAACCTCTATGGACAAACATTGGCAGTAAAATGGTCTTACTGAAAATCTCAGTGACTTTAAACGTGACACCTTTCCAACAAGTCAGTTTGTCGAATTGCTGCCCTGTCAACTGTAAGTGCTGTTATTGTGAAGTGGCAACGTCTAGGAGCAACAACGGCTCATCAGAGAAGTGGTAGGTCACACAAGCTCACAGAACGGGATCGCTGAAGCTTGTAAGTGAGTAAAAATCGCCTGTTGCAACAGTCACTAACTGTTCATTGGGGGCTTCATGAAATGTGTTTCCATGGCTGAGCACGGCTGGAGTGGTGTAAACTCACCGCTAATGGACTCTGGAGCAGTGGAAATGTGTTCTCTGGAATGATGAAACACGCTTCACTATCTGGCAGTCCGACGGATCTGGGTTTGGTCGAATGCCAGTAGAACACTCCTTTGTGGAGGAGGAATGATGAGTCTTGGGCTGTTTTTCATGCTTTGGGCTTGGCCCTTTTGTTCCTTTGAAGGGAATGCTAATGCTACAGCATACTACAACTTGAGGAATCAAGTCTCCACAGCAATGCTCCAACATCTAGTGGAATGTTTTCCCAGAAGAGTGGAGGCTGTTATTACAACAAAGGGGGGACCCACTCCATATTAAGGCCCATGATTTTGGAATGAGATGTTTGATGAGCAGGTGTCCACATAGTTTTGGTCATGTAGTGTAGGTAGCTAGCTAATCTGCTTAATTATCCAAGTGGAAAGAGCCTTGTTTAACATTTCCCTGGCTAGCTAGCTACCTATAAAACATTTTCTAATTACACTTATTTCCCACTTTTTTTCTCAGGTGGAGAAAACAAAAATGTCTGAGGCTCTTTATGAAAAGTTCCTCTCTCCAGAGGAGCCCTTTCCACGGCTGCTGTCTCAGCGAGGGAACATCAGTGAGACGGGCACATTGGATGTCAGTGACTTTGGCTGTCAGTTATCCTCTTGTCACCGGACAGACCAACTGCGCCGCTTACATAGTAACAGGTAATGCTGATGGCTAGCTACCTGTTTTTGACTTGCATTCCACTTTTTAATGCAAGACGGTAGTGGAACAGGCTAAACTAACCACACCAAAATGTTGCTTTTGTTGACTGTTTTCAGATGGAACCTGACGTCTTGTGGAACCAGTGTGGCCAGCTCTGAATGCAGTGAGGAGCTGTTCTCCTCTGTCTCTGTGGGAGACCAGGAGGACTGCTACTCCCTTTTGGATGACCAGGAGTTCACCTCCTTTGACCTGTTCCCGGAGGGCAGCGTCTGCAGCGACGTGTCTTCCTCTATCAGCACTTACTGGGACTGGTCAGACAGCGAATTTGAGTGGCAGGTATGTGCCCCCCAATGTGATAACTTGGCAAAAAGATTTATGTTATGTTGGTAGTTGTTCCATTTGGGTTAATGTTTTTTGTTTATCCACAGTTGCCTGGAAGTGACATAACCAGTGGAAGTGATGTACTCTCTGACATCATACCCAGTGTTCCGAGCTCCCCATGCCTCTCCTCCAAGAGAAAGACCAAACCACATAGAAATCTGGATGAGCTCCCTTGGAGTGCTATGACCAATGATGAACAGGTAAGGAGACCAGCTCTCAAATTCACAATGCCGGAATTGTAAAGCAGTGGTTGCAGATGTTATAGGCTTTGTCTCTCTGTCAGGTGGAATATATTGAATATCTAAGCAGAAAGGTCAGCACAGAGATGGGGCTACGAGAGCAGTTGGACATCATCAAGATCATTGACCCGTGTGCACAGATATCCCCCACAGACAGCGAGTTCATCATTGAGCTCAACTGCCTGACGGATGAGAAACTGAAACAGGTGAGTGAATAGCACATATAGTACACACTTTTTTTTAAAATATTGGATTGTGACACTGTGCAGTGTATTCACATCTAAAGAAATAGTAAAACTTTTCAGATGTAAGTTGAACCTGAAGCTTTAACATTCCTATCCTCCAGGTGAGGAACTACATCCGGGAGCACAGTCCGCGGCAGCGCCCCAGCAGCACCCGAGACAGCTGGAAGAGGAGTGGCCACAGCAGTGCTAGCACTAGTGGGGTGAGCAGCAGTAATGCTAGCTTGGTCAGCAGTGCCAGCAGCTCCACCGGATCCACAGGCTCCACCGGCAACTCCACGTCCAACTGCAGCACAGCTAACATCAGCCGTGCCCACAGCGACGGGAACCTGTCCAGTGCAGCTGAACGCATCCGGGACTCCAAGGTAAGGCAGGGACTTCACTCTGACTGTTGAAGTTCACTATGGCTTTTGAATAGCTCCTCAAGTTTTCCATACCTACAGATTAAACGGCTACTAAAATTTAAATTGCAATTTGACTGAAATCAACAACATACAGTGCCTTGAAGGATGATCTTTGGAAACAGGATGCACCTGAGCTTTAAATAAAAACAGACAGAAGTAGGTATCCTCCCTAGAAAAATGGACCAATGATTTGGACATCTCCCTCGACAGGGAAGCTCAGAGGAGAGGAAAGTATCTACCAGCGCCAACAGCATCTTGTGTATTTAAAAACCAAATTTCATCTAGTATTACGCAGTATTTTATGTTTTGCTAGCTTAATCTCCATCAAATAGGTTTTAAATAAAGAGATGAAGAGTATTTAGATGAAGTAATCTTCCTTCCCTCTTCTTCCTGTAATTTATTGCCTGGTTGAGTTGTTAGCTTAAAAATGCTAAAAACTGTGCTAGCATACTAGCTACTAACCCACGGATGGGAGGCATAGACAAGTGGAAAAATAAACCAACACTGAAACGGAGGATGTTGACAAGGCAGAGGGAGACCTGCATTTTGAAAAAACACAAGGAACGAACGTTCACTTGGGAGGCTACAGTGAGGTTCAAAAGTATTTGGACAGTTTGTTTTAGCTCTGTACACCAGCACTTTGGCTTTGAAATGATACAATGACTGAGGTTACATTCATGTAGAAGTGTTTAGAAGCATATTCTGAAAAGATCCTCAGATTAAAGCTGACACTGTTTACACTTTAACCTCATAGTCATTTAAAATCCAAGGTGCTGGAGTACAAAGCCAAAACAAACATATGTCACTGTCCAAATACTTTGGGACATCAATGTATGTATTCCTCCTTGCATTATTATTGCAATCACTTCCATGTGGCATTAATGTGGTGCGCGTTACTCTACATGAGGTATTCAAATGGGTTTCTATTTGATATGTACACACTCCTACAGTTTTGCACAGTGATAACAGGGAAATATTCTCAATATGTAGGTGACCTACTGTAGGATGAAGTGACCAGATATAATGGAAAATGGATCTCCTGCCTCAAGTAAAAAAAACATTACCCTACATTTGAGTCATGGAACCTGTAGCCTGAGCCTTTGTTTTGCACTGCTTGGTGTGCTGTCTGTTCTCTTGTGTGTGTGTGCTTGGTGTGCCACTGCCACACATTGCTTATCTTCTTGTCCTATTTGTGTTGGAAGAAACGCTCTAAGCAGAGGAAGCTGCAGCAGAAAGCCCTGCGTAAGAGACAGCTGAAGGAACAGAGACAGGCCCGCAAGGAGAGGCTGAGTGGCCTGTTCCTCAATGAAGAGGTGCTGTCACTCAAAGTCACAGAGGAGGAGGACCATGGAGAAGATGTGGTGGATGTCTTCATGTGACAAGAATGAATGAGTCAGTGTTCCCTCTAAGCCTCACAATAACGTCCTCCGCTAACATCACAGCTGGTCCCACATCCTAGAGCCCCATTCACATTGAAGCAAAGCCGCCCTTTTGGGACCATTCTTGAGTTCTAGTTTATATCCTTAGAATTGGACACCTGCACAGAATTATTATTTTTAAATGAAGCACCTTGTTTTGAAGAATCTAGTTCTTTTTTTTGTTCTTTAAAAAAAAAAAGTTTTATTGTCTTAATCTATAAACATTGGTAGTATGATCCTGCTGAGGCAAAGCACTGAGCACTAATATTGAATGAGTATTCAAGTAAGACTACCAAATGTATCTTAAGATGAGGTTAACTTCCTAATTCTGTGGTTCATTTAATGTTGAAGGCATAGATGGAACACTGAGTCACTGCATGGGAAGTGGTAACTCAATGCCAACAGTGATAAGTGCTTAAAAACAGCTTTTTAAAAATATTTTTTTATAAATGCGGTTAATCATAAAGAACAGTTTTTGCATCAAGTCTTCCCTTTAAGTTAAAATATGAAGGCTTACACATTCATAAATGCAACATGGTAACACAGTGTTCACCGCTAACAAATCTTTAGTTTTTTTTTCTTGTGTTTTGTGCATGCGGGCTAGGGTTGAGCATGACATGTAAAATAATGCAGATATCCATTGCATTGCATTGCACACAGGAGATATTTTTATGTTGCCGAATGACATAACTTCAGTATGACTATATTGTCTTTGAATGGGAAGGTATTTCATGATGTCTTGGCTTACTCTCCTTGGCTACTGATCCTGTCCTGTAGAACTCATTACTCTTTCCACTTCAACAGTTAACACTAACTGCTGTACATTAGAACATGTATTTACCTTAAGAAGCTTTACTTCGCTTTGTCTTTTTCCTGTATAAAGTTACGCATTAAAGTAATTCTGAAAACAATATAATAGATCAACTAGATATTGTGAGTAGATCTTTATTTTGAATGAAAGCGATGAATTGCCATAAAACAACTATTTCTGTGTATATTGTACCATTCATTCCAGGGAGGAAAGTTCAACGGACCAAGATGGAACGTTTTCGTTGGTTCTTTTTTGGAAGTCCAATTATAAATTGTATATACCACAACCATGTATTACTGACCTGACTGCGGTGTTGGAAATAGTGTTGCAGAACAGACGCAAACCAGAACTGTTTCTGTGTGATGTACTCAATAGTAATGTAACACATAATGAGAAATACATTTACATCGACGCATCATATTTTCCTTGACGTTTCTTTTCATTTTCATTAGAGAGAAATATATCAATGGATAAATTACTTGATTGGCTTATGCAATGCGAATTGCAATGTCCAATATTTGTTACAATGACAATTTACAGAATCTCAGACAAATTAGAATTACACCTCAATATAAATGTATTCACAAAAGACATGCTAAATTTAAGCAATAAGGCACCAGGAGGTGTGGTATATGGCCAATATACCACTGTTAAGGACTGTTCTTATGCGCAACGCGGAGTGCATGGATACAGACCTTAGCCGTGGTATATCGGCCATATACTACAAACACCCAAGGTGACTTATTGCCATTATAAACTGGTTACCAACGTAATTACAACAGTAAAAATAAATGTTTTGTCATACCTGTGGTATACGGTCTGATATACCGTGGCTGTCAGCCAATCAGCATTCTGGGCTCGAACCCCCCAGTTTATAAATGACTATTGCACATATCATTTTACTAGCCTATACTTAGTCATTACATGAACTGGTTTCTTCTGGGGATGACATTTCTTAAGACTAATATACTGTATGTCATTGTGTAACAGCATGCAATGGCTAAGGCGTTCATCATTTGAGCTTCATTGCAGATCAGTTTCCTCTGTCATAGACTGAAGGTCAATAGGTAATGCATTAGAAGAAATACATTATAGGTTTAAACTGACACAACCGTTCTAAAGGGGAAGATAGTGTGTGAATGAAAGCAATGAAATTGATCTGTGATTAATCAGTGTGTTAGTGACTCCTCACTGTCCAGGGTACATTAGAAATGTGTTTGCTTAGCTCCATTAGCGTTATCTGGAAGAGATACAAGCACAAATATCAGCTAGACTGTAATGGTGATGGAGGTGCCATATCATATTGACTGGATCCTAAAAAAATGTATATTCCACTTCCACTACCTAAAAACAGTGGATGCTAAATGATCTGATTAAACTTAGCTTGATACGATGTTAATCAAGAGAGTAATAGTTCATGTAGCCTATCTGACGTCTACTGATTTAGAGACCTATTTCCCTGAAATTGATGTCTGAAACTCAATCAAATCGGGTTATTTTGTCTGCAATGGGAATAAGGTATAGCAAGTATATCTATCACTCCAGTGTTTAATTGCTAAATTGTAATTATTTCGACACTATGGTCTATTTATTGCCTTACCTCCCTAATCTTACTACATTTGCACACACTGTATATCGATTTCTTTCTTTTGTGTTATTGACTGTACGTTTGTTTATTCCATGTGTAACTCTGTGTTGTTTGTGTCGCACTGCTTTGCTTTATCTTGGCCAGGTCGCAGTTGTAAATGAGAACTAGTTCTCAACTGGCCTTCCTGGTTAAATAAATAAAGGTGAAATAAAAAAGAGGAAGAGACGAAGCGAGATGATTTACTCCACCCAAAATCTGTCCTTGTGAGATAAGCCCTTTTTGTACGGAGGTCTATGAGGGAGTGTCGATTTACATCAGCCCTATCTGACGGAATATACGTTTTGTAATGTTTAGGCTGTTACGAATGTACTGATATAAGTGGATGCATGTGGCATTCCGGGCACTTTGAGAAAAACGACGACTGTAAGTTAGATGTGCCTGCTGTTCACACGCGCATCTGTCGTCTAATTGGCTAGAATGGTCCCACCTGATCTCCCCTGCCTTCTATCTTTGTGACCATGTATTTCCATTGTTAGACCAGCTACTTGGCTGTCTTGTCAATATAGTAGGTTATCTTTGGTATATCCCATTATTCCACTGCCATAGTTTTTGATGGGAGGTTTTAAATTAACATTGAAGTTAATTGGAAGCAGGTACAGATTTCAATATAGGTGCTTTTCACTGTAATTAACTAGCAGGCATACGATATTATCACGATACTTAGGTGCCGATAAGAAATGTATTGAGATTCTACATGTATCACGATTTATCAAAATGCTATATATGTGTTGTGTTTCGATACTGCGATTTTTATGGAAATGTATTGTTCTGCGGCAGAGGGACAAGAGAGAGCTATAATAAAAATTTGTTTTGATCAGTCATGAAAATAAAATTGCTGTAAAGGTTGGCTGGACATTTAAAAAATAAGATTGAGGCCAAACTATGGGTGGTGAAATACTAACGCTTTGGCATAGGTACAGCAACTAGCGTTAGCTAACGTTAACTACCTCGCAAAAACAATTGAATAGTATACAATTTATGGAGCAAGAAATGCTGAAGAACTGATGTAAATAATAAGGCAACTCAGTGACAGGAAACAGAGGATGCCAGAGCATAAGCTTCTTGTGATTATTTATACTTACAAAGAAACATAGAAATCTTACTGAGAAAGGATAGTCCCTTTTCAAATCACCACATCCTCTTTTCCAAGAAAAGCATCAGATACATTACTGATGAACCCACTATTTCTCTGAATTGCGCTGAGGGTGGCAAAGTCTGCATAATTTGAAAAAATGATCTGTATGAGAACAAGCTACTGCCAATGTTGCCGCTACCTTCTGTTTTCTGTAGTGTATGTACACAGACAGACTATCCTGCAGAAATAAGTATTTGGTCATGCGTCATTGCCTTTCTGATGGTTGTATTTGTTCCCATCCAAGATAATAGGTGAATCAGAGCCACAAATTGGTCCCTGTGCTTCTTACTGAATACTAAGCACACCAGCAATGTTTACAAACCTTATCGGAAGCAATACACTTCCATTCATGTATTTATTTTAAGAGAACATAATGTAGGAACACTAGTGCTGATGATATCAGTTAGAGCAGATAGGGTGAGTAAAGTTTATTTTGAAAATACGCTTGAGTCAAGATGGGGTCGTGAACGTCAGTCTCATCACCCATGAAACATTTGAGTGGCCCCGGTCTGCATGGCTAGTTGAACAGTAATGGTCAACAATATGTGTGTTATTTGTCTGTTAAGTTAAGGCAGGACCTAAATCCTTCCCATCTGATTTCAGGGGCATTTGAAGCTTTGCAGTCATTTATTGCCTTAATTGTTTCCCATTGACAGGTAGGCTGCTCCTGAAATCCAAGCTGACTATTGTTTAGAGGAGCCTAACGGACTCGTCTGTCAAATCATGGTGTCCCATTGTTAGCTGGTCTATTGCTTTTGAAATTGTGTTTTTTGTGTGCAAGACATTTGAAGGACGTTTTGATTGACCATCAACTAGAGTGATTGTTATGTCTCGATCCCTTTTAACAAAGTCAATAATGTTATCTGAAAGCTTGGTCAATATCATTTGTGGATGAACATAACCTGAAACAAGACATACGTATCCATATGCACTGTACTGTATTTGCCACTAGTTCCGTCTCTCACAGTTGAAGTGTACCTATGATAAAAATGACAGACCTCTACATGCTTTGTAAGTAGGAAATCCTGCAAAATCGGCAGTGTATCAAATACTTGTTCTCCCCACTGTATATAGTACAGGTATTTTGTAAGATGTCCAACATCTTTACATTCAATCAATAAACCATACAGGACACACTACAAATACTAAATCAATAAACCATACAGGACACACTACAAATACTAAATCATACAGGACACACTACAAATACTAAATCATACAGGACACACTACAAATACTAAATCAATAAATCATACAGGACACACTACAAATACTAAATCATACAGGACACACTACAAATACTAAATCAATAAACCATACAGGACACACTACAAATACTAAATCAATAAACCATACAGGACACACTACAAATACTAAATCATACAGGACACACTACAAATACTAAATCATACAGGACACACTACAAATACTAAATCAATAAATCATACAGGACACACTACAAATACTAAATCATACAGGACACACTACAAATACTAAATCAATAAATCATACAGGACACACTACAAATACTAAATCAATAAATCATACAGGACAAACTACAAATACTAAATCAATAAATCATACAGGACACACTACAAATACTAAATCAATAAATCATACAGGACACACTACAAATACTAAATCAATAAATCATACAGGACACACTACAAATACTAAATCATACAGGACACACTACAAATACTAAATCAATAAACCATACAGGACACACTACAAATACTAAATCAATAAATCATACAGGACAAACTACAAATACTAAATCAATAAATCATACAGGACACACTACAAATACTAAATCATACAGGACACACTACAAATACTAAATCATACAGGACACACTACAAATACTAAATCAATAAATCATACAGGACAAACTACAAATACTAAATCATACAGGACACACTACAAATACTAAATCAATAAATCATACAGGACACACTACAAATACTAAATCATACAGGACACACTACAAATACTAAATCAATAAATCATACAGGACACACTACAAATACTAAATCAATAAATCATACAGGACACACTACAAATACTAAATCATACAGGACACACTACAAATACTAAATCATACAGGACACACTACAAATACTAAATCAATAAATCATACAGGACAAACTACAAATACTAAATCAATAAATCATACAGGACACACTACAAATACTAAATCATACAGGACACACTACAAATACTAAATCATACAGGACACACTACAAATACTAAATCAATAAATCATACAGGACACACTACAAATACTAAATCAATAAATCATACAGGACACACTACAAATACTAAATCAATAAATCATACAGGACACACTACAAATACTAAATCATACAGGACACACTACAAATACTAAATCAATAAATCATACAGGACACACTACAAATACTAAATCAATAAATCATACAGGACACACTACAAATACTAAATCAATAAATCATACAGGACACACTACAAATACTAAATCATACAGGACACACTACAAATACTAAATCAATAAATCATACAGGACACACTACAAATACTAAATCATACAGGACACACTACAAATACTAAATCAATAAATCATACAGGACAAACTACAAATACTAAATCAATAAATCATACAGGACACACTACAAATACTAAATCATACAGGACACACTACAAATACTAAATCATACAGGACACACTACAAATACTAAATCAATAAATCATACAGGACACACTACAAATACTAAATCAATAAATCATACAGGACACACTACAAATACTAAATCATACAGGACACACTACAAATACTAAATCAATAAATCATACAGGACACACTACAAATACTAAATCATACAGGACACACTACAAATACTAAATCAATAAATCATACAGGACACACTACAAATACTAAATCATACAGGACACACTACAAATACTAAATCAATAAATCATACAGGACACACTACAAATACTAAATCAATAAATCATACAGGACACACTACAAATACTAAATCATACAGGACACACTACAAATACTAAATCATACAGGACACACTACAAATACTAAATCATACAGGACACACTACAAATACTAAATCATACAGGACACACTACAAATACTAAATCAATAAACCATACAGGACACACTACAAATACTAAATCAATAAATCATACAGGACAAACTACAAATACTAAATCAATAAATCATACAGGACACACTACAAATACTAAATCATACAGGACACACTACAAATACTAAATCAATAAACCATACAGGACACACTACAAATACTAAATCAATAAATCATACAGGACAAACTACAAATACTAAATCAATAAATCATACAGGACACACTACAAATACTAAATCATACAGGACACACTACAAATACTAAATCATACAGGACACACTACAAATACTAAATCAATAAATCATACAGGACAAACTACAAATACTAAATCATACAGGACACACTACAAATACTAAATCAATAAATCATACAGGACACACTACAAATACTAAATCATACAGGACACACTACAAATACTAAATCAATAAATCATACAGGACACACTACAAATACTAAATCAATAAATCATACAGGACACACTACAAATACTAAATCATACAGGACACACTACAAATACTAAATCATACAGGACACACTACAAATACTAAATCAATAAATCATACAGGACAAACTACAAATACTAAATCAATAAATCATACAGGACACACTACAAATACTAAATCATACAGGACACACTACAAATACTAAATCATACAGGACACACTACAAATACTAAATCAATAAATCATACAGGACACACTACAAATACTAAATCAATAAATCATACAGGACACACTACAAATACTAAATCAATAAATCATACAGGACACACTACAAATACTAAATCATACAGGACACACTACAAATACTAAATCAATAAATCATACAGGACACACTACAAATACTAAATCAATAAATCATACAGGACACACTACAAATACTAAATCAATAAATCATACAGGACACACTACAAATACTAAATCATACAGGACACACTACAAATACTAAATCAATAATCATACAGGACACACTACAAATACTAAATCATACAGGACACACTACAAATACTAAATCAATAAATCATACAGGACAAACTACAAATACTAAATCAATAAATCATACAGGACACACTACAAATACTAAATCATACAGGACACACTACAAATACTAAATCATACAGGACACACTACAAATACTAAATCAATAAATCATACAGGACACACTACAAATACTAAATCAATAAATCATACAGGACACACTACAAATACTAAATCATACAGGACACACTACAAATACTAAATCAATAAATCATACAGGACACACTACAAATACTAAATCATACAGGACACACTACAAATACTAAATCAATAAATCATACAGGACACACTACAAATACTAAATCATACAGGACACACTACAAATACTAAATCAATAAATCATACAGGACACACTACAAATACTAAATCAATAAATCATACAGGACACACTACAAATACTAAATCATACAGGACACACTACAAATACTAAATCATACAGGACACACTACAAATACTAAATCATACAGGACACACTACAAATACTAAATCATACAGGACACACTACAAATACTAAATCAATAAACCATACAGGACACACTACAAATACTAAATCAATAAATCATACAGGACAAACTACAAATACTAAATCAATAAATCATACAGGACACACTACAAATACTAAATCATACAGGACACACTACAAATACTAAATCATACAGGACACACTACAAATACTAAATCATACAGGACACACTACAAATACTAAATCATACAGGACACACTACAAATACTAAATCAATAAATCATACAGGACACACTACAAATACTAAATCAATAAATCATACAGGACACACTACAAATACTAAATCAATAAATCATACAGGACACACTACAAATACTAAATCAATAAATCATACAGGACACACTACAAATACTAAATCAATAAATCATACAGGACACACTACAAATACTAAATCAATAAATCATACAGGACACACTACAAATACTAAATCATACAGTACACACTACAAATACTAAATCATACAGGACACACTACAAATACTAAATCAATAAACCATACAGGACACACTACAAATACTAAATCAATAAATCATACAGGACACACTACAAATACTAAATCAATAAACCATACAGGACACACTACAAATACTAAATCATACAGGACACACTACAAATACTAAATCATACAGGACACACTACAAATACTAAATCATACAGGACACACTACAAATACTAAATCAATAAATCATACAGGACACACTACAAATACTAAATCATACAGGACAAACTACAAATACTAAATCAATAAATCATACAGGACACACTACAAATACTAAATCATACAGGACAAACTACAAATACTAAATCAATAAATCATACAGGACACACTACAAATACTAAATCATACAGGACACACTACAAATACTAAATCATACAGGACACACTACAAATACTAAATCAATAAATCATACAGGACACACTACAAATACTAAATCAATAAATCATACAGGACACACTACAAATACTAAATCAATAAATCATACAGGACAAACTACAAATAATAAATCATACAGGACACACTACAAATACTAAATCATACAGGACACACTACAAATACTAAATCAATAAATCATACAGGACAAACTACAAATACTAAATCAATAAATCATACAGGACACACTACAAATACTAAATCAATAAATCATACAGGACACACTACAAATACTAAATCAATAAATCATACAGGACAAACTACAAATAATAAATCATACAGGACACACTACAAATACTAAATCAATAAATCATACAGGACACACTACAAATACTAAATCAATAAATCATACAGGACAAACTACAAATACTAAATCAATAAATCATACAGGACACACTACAAATACTAAATCAATAAATCATACAGGACACACTACAAATACAAAATCATACAGGACACACTACAAATACTAAATCATACAGGACACACTACAAATACTAAATCAATAAATCATACAGGACACACTACAAATACTAAATCATACAGGACACACTACAAATACTAAATCAATAAATCATACAGGACACACTACAAATACTAAATCAATAAATCATACAGGACACACTACAAATACTAAATCATACAGGACACACTACAAATACTAAATCATACAGGACACACTACAAATACTAAATCATACAGGACACACTACAAATACTAAATCATACAGGACACACTACAAATACTAAATCAATAAATCATACAGGACAAACTACAAATACTAAATCATACAGGACACACTACAAATACTAAATCAATAAATCATACAGGACACACTACAAATACTAAATCAATAAACCATACAGGACAAACTACAAATACTAAATCAATAAATCATACAGGACAAACTACAAATACTAAATCAATAAACCATACAGGACACACTACAAATACTAAATCAATAAATCATACAGGACACACTACAAATACTAAATCATACAGGACACACTACAAATACTAAATCAATAAATCATACAGGACACACTACAAATACTAAATCAATAAATCATACAGGACACACTACAAATACTAAATCAATAAATCATACAGGACAAACTACAAATAATAAATCATACAGGACACACTACAAATACTAAATCAATAAATCATACAGGACACACTACAAATACTAAATCAATAAATCATACAGGACAAACTACAAATAATAAATCATACAGGACACACTACAAACATTTGAACTGAATCTGATGATGCTGACATTCAGCTAACAAAACACTGCACCAATATAAACCAAGCATGGACAAGATGGACTGGATAATGTCCCTTAATCTGTTGGACTACTGTCTGTGGACAGAGTACTGCTTGGTGTGGGCAGTAGCCTCCTGTCATTACCCAGTATGGCAGCTGGTCTGGTAGCTTTGGTCATCAGGGTTGGAGTGTTACCCGAAGGATTCATCACAGTTAAAAACCTTAGGAGATAAAAATAACTTCAGGTTCCTATACTCTTAGAAAAAAAGGTGCTATCTAGAACCTAAAAAGGGTTATTCGGCTATCCCTATAGGATAACCATTTGGAGAACCCTTTTTGGTTCCAGGTAGAACCCTTTTGAGTTCCATGTAGACCCTTATGGAGACAGCCGAATAACCCTTTTGGAACCCTTTTTTCTAAGAGTGTAGTATATTGACAAATTAAAACACCAAATGCATAGTCCCATCTCTCACATGGCGTTAGGGTTGGGTTTAGTCTGTCTTAACCATTACCAAGATGTGTAGTGTTTTTCAGATCAGCCACTGAGTAAATCCAAATTCTAATCGCTACACATTACGTAACATATGTCCGGCTCAACAGAAGACTGATATATACTACCTGCTGAAGTTTGGATGGATAAGAGGATGTCCACACAGTGAGACACAGGCCAGAGTGCCAATATCCAGGGTTCCCACAGAGTCAGGTCCATATAGAGAGACTGTATGTGGGGTTCCCCCCCAGGATGGCTCCACCACAGAGGCCCGGTGCAGGGGGACATCCAAGTACAGGCTCAGGGGGTTGGTTAGAGGTAGCCCAGGGGCCGAGCTCAAAACACCAGCCTTCTCAAGCTTACGCCACTTGGCTCTGCGGTTTTGGAACCACACCTGGACACACAGGTGTAGCAAGTGGAGAAATGTCAGGAGCCTATTGATGGATCCATGTCTGACTACTATGTGTTGCAGCCTCACACTAAATAAGAATCAGCTCCAAGACCAACATTTACAGTATAAAGGGAAAAAACAAATGATTGAGTATGTGTACCTGGACCCTTGCCTCCGTCAAAGTTAGACTTGTCGCCAGTTCTTCTCTAGGGAAATAAAGAGCCATTGATCTATGAACAGTTTGAATTGTCTTTTAGAATAAACATGATTGAAAGGTGAGGTATGTGGTATATTACATAGCAACAAGACCCCCACTACTAATGTCAATAACCAGTAGTAATGATAGCATAATGTTATTACCTGGCAAAAATGTCTGGATAATGAGATTTGTGGAAAGCCCTCTCCAGTTGGTCCAGCTGGAAATGAGTAAAGGTGGTTCGATAAAGTCGCTGCTTCTTTGAGTTGATGTTGTGTCCATCTAGGCTTTCTGCTGTCAGCTGCTCTGTTGGGTCTCTGCTGGAGCCCAACTCTGTCTCTCTACTAGTATTTACTGGGAGCTCCATCCTGGTATCTTCTTGTAGCTGTGAAGTAGCTTTTTTGTTCTCCTCAGGAGCAATACGATGTGTTACTGATATCTGCTTGGACTTGTTGGATTGACTCTCAGTCCCTTTGAGAGATGTAGGACCCATTGTATCTACTGCTTGGAAAATGTGCACAGTTAGTCATTTATCATGTAACATAATTATTTTCACCTTTTTAGAAATTTCACCATTCACAAACAATTTCCCCTGCGCCACTTACAAAAGTTAATTGACAATTTTCCCTAAATTTAGTTTAGGTACAGTACCTCCTCTGTCGATCCCAGTGTCTTTGGTTGCATCTTTGCCCAGAATGGAATCAATCAAATAAGACGATGAAAATGTAAATGTCTGTAGCCCATGTGATGACTTCTGGTTTGTAGGATGGTTCTTCTTTTCCCAATCCTGTGGTTTAGGAGACCACCTTACAGCCCTCTCACTCATTTCTGTCCACTACAGATGAGATCTCTGAGGTACTCTGACAGAAGAGTTAGATGTGAACAAAGCATTGGCTCTCAAATAGTGGAAGCTGTGCTCCTCTCTATTGGTTCATCACTGTAGGGTTGTCAATGTCATTAGCATCTTTACTTTTCCATCTGCCAGGATAGGCAGGATGAAGACTTTATGTCCAGTTGTTTGTGAATTTGTAGATTGATAGCCCTACTTTACCATGAATGAGCAAAAATAAGTAATACTACTAGCAATATTAATATAATTTGTTTTAGTGTCAGCTCTAGCAATATAACAGTAGCTGTAATAGATAACTGTAGCTGTATCCTTGTAATGGGGGTTGATAGGTTATATAATGGTTTATTGGTCCTGAATTATTTTATTATGAAGGACTTCAATTTACTGACCATATAAAATAATTACACTTAATTTGAATTTTTATACCACTAAATTACATTCAATAATGATGGGAGATGAGTGCACTCTAGTGGCCACCTGTGGAAATCAATGTGTAAAGAAAAAGATATCTGAACCACAGTTTGTAAACCCAGAGGCGCAACATTGCGAGACTTCCGGGTACGCTTGCGAAACAGACCAGGCAGGGATTTGATGTTGGAGAATCATAGACAGAATGGAAAAATCTTTCCTTAGTTGTTAATTTTCTCTAACTCTAAAGGCACAACCAAGATTCGAGCCGTCGTAAGTAGTTGAGCACGTTGTTACTCCGACCTCGTAAAAGTGACAAACTGACACGTATATAACTTTATATCGAACGAGTGCCTTTGATTTGACGGGCTGCACATGCGCAGTTTGCCGTGAGACGACCGTTAGAACCTATGACGTTTTTTACGCATGAGCTTAGTTAGTCAACGTAACCATGACATCACCTAAAAGTGTGATAAGGGATGTCTATTAGAGAAGCAGTTTTAGCCCATCGTCATACTGTACTGTCTTTGTCTGAACAGCAATTTTTATCAAATGAAATCAAAGTTTATTGGTTGCCATGGTGTCATGGTTTTAGAAGCTTCTTGACATCATTTCAGTCAATTGGAGGTGTACCTGTGGATGTGTTTCAAGGCCTACCTTCAAACTCAGTGCCTCTTTGCTTGACATTATGGGAAAATCAATAGAAATCAGCCAAGACCTCAGAATTGTATTTTTAGACCTCCACAAGTCTGGTTCATCCTTGGGAGCAATTTCCTAACGCCTGAAGGTAGCACGTTCATCTGTACAAACAATAGTACACAAGTATAAACACCATGGGACCACACAGCCGTCATACCGCTCAGGAAAGAGACGCGTTCTGTCTCCTAGAGATGAACGTACTTTGGTGCGAAAAGCGCAAATCAATACCAGAACAACAGCAAAGGACCTCGTGAAGATGCTGGAGGAAACAGGTACAAAAGTATCTATATCCACAGTAAAACGAGTCCTATATCGACATAACCTGAAAGGCCGTTCGGCGAGGAAGAAGCCACTGCTCCAAAACCGCCATAACAAAAGCCAGACTACGGTTTGCAACTGCACATGGAGACAAAGATTGTACTTTTTGGAGAAATGTCCTCTGATCTGATGAAACAAAAATAGAACTGTTTGGCCCTAATGACCATCGTTATGTTTGGAGGAAAAAGGGGGAGGCTTGCAAGACGAAGAACACCATCCCAAACGTGAAGCACGGGGGTGGCAGCGTCATGTTGTAGGGGTGCTTTGCCGGGTGGGACTGCACCTGGCAAAGGAGTAGGAGTTCCGGGTGGTAGCTGACTAGTGACAGTGTCTAAGGTTCAGGGCAGGGTACTGGGCGGAGGCTGACTAGTGATGACTGTTTAACATTCTGATGGGCTTGAGATAGAAGCTGTTTTTCAGTCTCTCGGTCCCAGCTGTGATGCACCTGTACTGTCTCTGCCTTCTAGATGGTAGCAGGGTGA
Organism: Oncorhynchus kisutch; assembly: GCF_002021735.2. Classification (NCBI taxonomy): domain Eukaryota; kingdom Metazoa; phylum Chordata; class Actinopteri; order Salmoniformes; family Salmonidae; genus Oncorhynchus; species Oncorhynchus kisutch. The sequence continues at coordinate 22,169,444 of NC_034188.2, forward strand.
ACAGGCCTCGGCTCGGGTGGCTGAGGTCCTTGATGATCTCCTTGGCCTTCGTGTAAGACCTGGTGCTGTAGATGTTTTTGTACCAGGCTGTGATACAGCCTGACAGAATGCTCTTGAAGGTGCATCTGTAGAAGTTGGTGAGGGTCTTAGGGACCAAGGTGAATTTCTTCATCCTCCAGAGGTTGAAGAGATGCTGTTTAAATGTCTTGCGCCTTCATCACCACATGCAGTGCCTTTGGAAAGTATTCAGACCCCATTACTTTTTCCACATTTTGTTACGTTACAGCCTTATTCTAAAATATTTTTGATGAACCTTAGCATGCTATGTCATGCTGGTAGTGGCAGGACAGAGGTTTCCAGCATTGCGGCATTCTCCATCAACATCTACAGTGCTGCTGTGCTGCAGAGAGATTTTGGAGAGTCAGGATTCTCACATAGGTTCATAAGCTCAGGCTTACTTGCTCTTTGGTGCAGAATTCAAAATATTGTGACTGATTGTTGTCCATACAGCACCAATCAGTCCAAGCAATAGTGGCACTTGCACAGAAAAATGTCATTAATTATTCAAAACCCACATTGATAGATACTTTCCAAACTCTCCTGGGGCTATTTAATATCAGGACTATGTGAAAATCAGCTAATTTAATTTAATCAATGAGGAGGCAGGCATATGGAAGCCAGCCCACAAGTTGGTGTAAATGTGGTTTAATTGAAGCATGGAGGGGGCTCTGATAAATGTACAGGAGATCAGTCTCTTCATGATTTATGACAGTAACTATTAGTAGGGAAGTGCCAGGAAAGGATCCTATTTGAAACTCCAAACCTCAATTTCTCACTTTCTTACGCAAACACAGGGTGTCAATATTGCCACACACATCGATTTGGAATCCCAGCCAGCCTGTCCTTCGGTTAGCCTGCTTCCCTGCTGCACAGCTTTTAGCTGTAACTTAGAAAATGGCAGCATGCAGACTGACTAATTGACCAAGCAGTCTTTTTGATGATGCCCAGGTCCTATTCGTTTAATCTGGGCAATACTCTGGGAATGTGCACAAGCATGGCTTCACTTATGCAAATCATATTTTTGAATTAACATGCCACTGGAGGGGATATTTGACATAATATGAATCAGTGAGGATAATGTTGTGTGTGTGTGTCTGCATGTGCACTGCATCACCATGTTTGATTTTCAAATCAACAAGTTCAAAACTAACCAGTCTGAACCATTTTCTATCAGATTCTGTAATTAATTTGTCCTATGATGTTCCTCTCAGGGAGAAAATAGAAGCCTCACAACGGATCGGGTGGTTTATTCCACTGGATGGCAGTAGTACACCATGTGGAAAACTATCTAAGGTACATTCTAAATCTATATTTGTAAGATTTAGGCAATCATATTTAATCCAGACGAATGAACCCTATGTTTAAGACTTGATCACACAGTGAAAACATGAATATTAAAAAAATCGGTGTGGTCATAAGGGTTTACATCATTAGATGTCTCTTCTCTTGTGTAATAGCAAACCACGTTGCTTTATGTTGACACTTGGCCAAAGGAGAATGCTTCCAAGTAAAGTTGGATCGATTGTTGGATCATTGCTCAGAACCATAGCGGTGCTCCTGTCACGTTCTGACCTCAGTTCTTTTCTTATGTTTTTCTTTTAGTATGGCCAGGGTGTGAGTTGGGTGGGTTGTCTATGTTAGTTTTTCTATGATTTGCTATTTCTGTGTTTGGCCTGGTATGGTTCTCAATCAAAGGCAGCTGTCAATCGTTGTCCCTGAATGAGAACCATATTTAGGTAGCATGTTTTCTATTGTGTTTGGTGGGTGATTATTTTCTGTTTTCTGTTGTGTGTCTGCACCAGCCAGTACTGTTTTCGGTCGTTCTCTTTGTTAGTTTTGTTATTTCCGTGTTCATTTAATAAATATGGACACATACCACGCTCCACCTTGGTCCTTCTCTTCTTCCAACGTCAATGGCCGTTACATCTCCGCCCAATTTAGCCCATGTGGCAGTCAATGAAACACCTCTGGGATCTGGGTCTTTGTGACAAACAAGGACAGAATGTGCTCAGCCCTGAATTGTTCACTTTTCAGAAGAAGTTAAGCGGAGAAGTGTACATGTGTATTGAGAGAATAGGAAGAGAAGGGGTGACTCTTTGGTTTCTCGGGTGGAAGAGAAGAAATTCTGACATCTTGCTCGGAGACTGTGGAAAACAAGTTATTTTCTGTTGATGTACAATTCAAAAGATTTTTTACAACTGTGGTCCCATTCAATCTACTGACCACCACTCTACCACTGTTCAGTCTTCAAAATCAAATAAAATGTTATTGGTCACATACATGTGTTTAGCAGATGTTATTGTGGGTGTAGCGAAATGCTTGTGTTTCTAGCTCTGACAGTGCAGTAATATCTAACAAGTAATATCTTCTCTTCCCTGTAATGTCTGACATGTCTTTTGTAATGCCAAATTCATTATCTTTCAAAATTAAATCTTACAAGCCAGCATGGAATCATTTGATGATAATCGTTCATCACATTTATTTTTGCTTTAGCTATTCTTCTATTTTCACAGCTTGGGTTTGTGTCCAGATCAGCCTATTGCCCTATATCAGCATACACCATTCCCTCATTAGAGGACTGACCTGTAGAGACCTCATTAGAGTCCTGTGAGGACTGACCTGCAGAGACCTCATTGGAGTCCTGTGAGGACTGACCTGTAGAGACCTCATTGGAGTCCTGTGAGGACTGACCGGCAGAGACCTCATTGGAGTCCTGTGAGGACTGACCTGTAGAGACCTCATTGGAGTCCTGTGAGAACTGACCTGTAGAGACCTCATTGGAGTCCTGTGAGGACTGACCCGCAGAGACCTCATTGGAGTCCTGTGAGGACTGACCTGCAGAGACCTCATTGGAGTCCTGTGAGGACTGACCTACAGAGACCTCATTGGAGTCCTGTGAGGACTGACCTGCAGAGACCTCATTAGAGTCCTGTGAGGACTGACCTGTAGAGTCTCCTCATACAATGCCAGACTGGGTGCCATCCCCCTCCATTCCAGGCAGTCTGGTTGAGGAACCCGAGGCAGGAAGAGAGAGAGAAAAAGGGAAAAGAAAGAGAGAGAGAGAGAGAGCGCGGAGACTTCCTCCTCAAAATACTGCCGGGTCACCTTGATCATTCACCAATTTGCTGTCGGAATTAACATTTTAAACTTGGTGTGATTTAGATAGTTTTATGTCTCTACATGACAGTTTTCTATATGAAATGGTTAACAATAATCATATTGTTTATCGTGGGAACATGTTGTCTTGCATGTGAATGAGTCCCAGGTGTTAATCCCACTCTGGCACATTTCTCAATTTACAACCCTCTCTCATATGTCAAGTGTTTGCTTTAATAATGACCTCAAAACACCACTGTCAATTATTGGCCTTCCACAGGATTAGCCCCAAGGCAATCTTGGTTTCAATTACATTCTATATTTTGCTATGCACCCATTTATGTCTCTCTTAACTGTTAGGTAGGTTGAAATATTGTTTCATTTTGCAGCTTTTTGATGGTTCACACTTATTTAGATACAGCGCTAATTCATTGGACACTGTCTGATAGAGGAAGGCAGCCATGTGTTTGACACAGTTTTTCTAACACTAGTTTAGGGACGATTATTGGCCCTTTATGGGCTGTAAAGTGCTGATTTGCTGGGCAGCAGGGAGTCAGAATTAGTGGGCCATAAACCTGATGGTGCATTACAACGTCTTTAATATGCAATAATGGCCAAAGACGCTCTCAGGGTAAGAGCCAGAGCCCATGGGGAGTCCTGTTAACTGTACATTACCTATGTACTGTGTGGGTTGTTTGCAGTGTGTTTGCTTATATAGTCCTATACAATATTGTCCATGTTGTGTAATAAATGTACAGAAATGAGCGCATAGTAGTTTTTGCAGTATGTTGTTTAAGTTAGGGTTCTATTGGCCATGCTAGTTTTCACAATACTATCTTCAATTTCATGAGAATTATTCTCTGTAGACTGTTGCATCTATACATGCGTAGTTGTCATGAAACAGATAGGATGAGTCAATCTATGAAGGCTATCTCTTCTTTCTCAATATGTTCTTATGGCATATTTAAGATATTGGAATTATGGGAAGGAGAAAGTAGGCTACATAATCAATCTACATCAGATATATGAACAGAATGAACCCTTTTCTGCTTATAAAATATACATATTTTCTGGAAGAACATTGGGTTTTCCTCTGGAAGAACATTGGGTTTTCCTCTGGAAGAACATTGGGTTTTCCTCTGGAAGAACATTGGGTTTTCCTCTGGAAGAACATTGGGTTTTCCTCTGGAAGAACATTGGGTTTTCCTCTGGAAGAACATTGGGTTTTCCTCTGGAAGAACATTGGGTTTTCCTCTGGATGAACATCGGGTTTTCCTCTGGAAGAACTTTGGGTTTTCCTCTGGAAGAACATTGGGTTTTCCTCTGGAAGAACATTGGGTTTTCCTCTGGAAGAACATTGGGTTTTCCTCTGGAAGAACATTTGGGTTTTCCTCTGGAAGAACATTTGGGTTTTCCTCTGGAAGAACATTGGGTTTTCCTCTGGAAGAACATTGGGTTTTCCTCTGGAAGAACATTTTGGTTTTCCTCTGGAAGAACATTTGGGTTTTCCTCTGGAAGAACATTGGGGTTTCCTCTGGAAGAACATTGGGTTTTCCTCTGGAAGAACATTGGGTTTTCCTCTGGAAGAACATCAGGTTTTTCTGGAGGAACATTGAGTTTTCCTCTGGAAGAACATTGGGTTTTCCTCTGGAAGAACATTGGGTTTTCCTCTGGATGAACATCGGGTTTTCCTCTGGAAGAACTTTGGGTTTTCCTCTGGAAGAACATTGGGTTTTCCTCTGGAAGAACATTGGGTTTTCCTCTGGAAGAACATTGGGTTTTCCTCTGGAAGAACATTTGGGTTTTCCTCTGGAAGAACATTTGGGTTTTCCTCTGGAAGAACATTGGGTTTTCCTCTGGAAGAACATTGGGTTTTCCTCTGGAAGAACATTTGGGTTTTCCTCTGGAAGAACATTTGGGTTTTCCTCTGGAAGAACATTGGGGTTTCCTCTGGAAGAACATTGGGTTTTCCTCTGGAAGAACATTGGGTTTTCCTCTGGAAGAACATCAGGTTTTTCTGGAGGAACATTGAGTTTTCCTCTGGAAGAACATTGGGTTTTTCTGGAGGAACATCAGGTCTTCCTCTTCAAGCACACCCCAAATATGGCTAAAGTTGACATGATTGAAAGGTATAAAGCAATAGTCATATTTACGGCTGTGAAAATGAATTCAGAAGCAGGATTTAGCCTCATGCCAGATACGAAGAACTAGACATTCAATTACATTTTCTGTATATGTTTCTTAATGTTGACAGTAATTTGTGGTCTCTGAAGCCAGCTGTGGCACAGCGGTTGAACCAACTGGCTTTCTGTTCCCTTGTTCATCTAAGAGAAATGCAATTTAGGCTAGAGACAACTACTGTAGTCTGGGCTTCTCTCCTACTTGTTGTACTTAATAAAGTTTATGACAAGCGTGGCTATGTTTTGATTAGAGTGATATTCCCAGCTTTAGCAATAAGATGGGTAAAGCAAGCACACTGTCTGCTGAAAGAAAATACAATTGCTTCTTTAATAAAATGTGTTGCACTGGCTGTACATCTAGCTGAATGCTCTTTAGGGACCAGTGTTTGAGAAGAGTTTTAGACCTTATGAGCCACCTTTGATCACCGGTTCTGTCTGTGTTTCAGATAATTGGACACTAATTACAAGCATCAAACACATTCTGCTCTCACTGCAACAGATCTGTTCCTCTTCAGGTCTCACTGTGTACAACATAGCTAGACTGTTTACTTCTGTTGTGTTAGGTTCATGTTGTTGTCTTTTTCATTCAAATCATTAGACTATATAGGAATGTATCACACTATAATGTATGTATAAAACCAGCCTCTTGAGCTCCATGTTTAATGGCATCAAGAGCCAGTGGTTCAAGGCTGTTGTGCGTGTTGAGCGATGTGGTGTCATCACCATCAGCACATCAACTAGAGACACCTTAATGACAGCCTTCTCTCTCTTGTTCTCTCTCTCTCTCACTCACTCACACACACACACACAGATCCCCCCCCTCCAAATCCAACAGTAAAGTCACCTACAGAGCCCATCACACAGGGAAGCAGGTCTCTGAGAACAGCACAGACCCTGTCACACTTAACTGATCCATCAGGCAGGCTGAGCTGCCAGTGATAGCAGAGTGGGCCTCACCATCTCGGCTTCCTGCCCAGGAGGGTGTCACCGGAGGAGGGGACACTGCAGATGGGTCTAATGTCACTTAATGTGGAGGCATGAAGGCTCCTCTTAATTAGCCTGTGAGTCTGATTTCTCGGATGGAAACAAAGAGGGCACAATAGGAGGGCTCCTTCAAACACGTGGCGTTTGCTTTTCTCCTTGATTATAGGAGTTGCAGTGTGATGTAGGCCACCTAATGGGCACACTGTGGTCCCCAACGCTGGCTGATGTATGGCATCACACTCTGAGGATAGTCATCACTCGACTGATTCCTCAGTTACCGTGTAGAATCACAAAAGACAGATATAAAATATTGTTAGGCTAATGTTTAGCAGGGGCTAGACTGGGGAGGATTATTATCAAATGTAAATAAAGGAGAGAATTGCTTGGGTCTTAATATTCTCTTGCTCTCACATAGAAATTTCAAATGTTGTCCTCATATTGACTGTACCTTTAGGACAGTGAGAGAGTACACTTATTAGTGAAATTAAGCAATAATCCCATTGACTATAATTGCAGGTGGAGGGAATTTAGGCTTTGATTGAATGTGATTCTTTTCCAGCCTCTTGCTACCAGTAGCTGGTTTAAGTTCCTGAACTCAGAGATGATCAAATCCTAGAGCCTAGAGCCAGCCTCGGTGATTGTAGGTCATGCCAGTCAACACGAGTCAACACTAGTCTCATCAGGCAAAAGTAATCATGACAGGAGTGATGAGGCAGTGGATGCATGCTAAGACCATCCTGGTTGATTGACACATGACAGAGGAGAAAGGCTTCTCGGGTAAATGTAAAGTACTGTATATTATAGTGCTGGAATTCATTTGACATCTATGTGTCACCGTATTGTTTTATGTATCCATCCGATATACGATAGTATTGTCGTAGCATTGACTATCATAATTGACTATCATTAATTATTTATTTACTAACTAATCAATCACAGAATTGCATGAACACACACACAATTAGTTATACATTGGGTACTAACATGACACAATGAAAAGTCCCTAGTGGACGAAACCAATATGACAGCTTGGTAGACAAAGGAAAGGGGTGGGGTCAGCTCAAGAGTGGGAAAACTCAGAGTTTTTAACTACACTCGTGGAAATGCTAGGACTTTTAACATGAAGAACTGCTCATTCGAAAATACATTGCAATTTACATATTTACGAGTGCATGCTTTTGTTGTCCCTCTGCAATCGCAGGTCCGTCTGCTGGATAGTTAGTCAACAGAAAGCCTCTGGTTTGTCCACCAGAGATCAAAGTCTGTCGAAGTTGTAGGTTGATATAATGGATACGTCACCGAGTACCAATCGGGAAATATTCTTTGATCGGATGCATTTACCAGACTAAAGTATTTAAACAGCTGCAGCCTGAGTCATTGATCTTTAGTTTGTAGATTTCTTCACCATTTCAGCGTGGGGATGATCTCCACGTTCTCTGGTTTTGTCCTATGTAGTTTAAACCACTTCACACACCAGCATCACCGGCATGTTTTGGTCTAATGTACATTTTGTCGGAAGTAGGTTTTATACTTTTAGTAGAAAAGTTCCATGACGCCAATGTAAAGGTCTGTGCTCACGGGGTGTGGTCACTGACTAGTTAACTTTTTATATGAAAACCCATACTCTCATTTAGAAGGCTAACATCACATTTCTTAATGTCAAAAGTATCCATATACTCAATAATTTATTTTATACAACATTCAGATGTAAACCCCATACTTGAGAAGTGTATACAAAGAAAGAAACAGTAATGTGTGTCTCCTGTCCTTCATGAGGTCACCAAATGAAACAAACTCGACATGACTGTTCCTTAAGTGTCCACGGACCACTCCAACTGCTTGGAATACAGAAACACTGTTCAATTATTCAACCTTTTGACGTTACTGTACTGCAAAGTCTTTTTCTGGGGTAACAAAGGGATTCTCAACCTTCATTTTGGCCGATTGGGATAAAGAGTTTTAGGTATTTATGACCGTCATAAACCTGTGGTGGGAGAGCGAGAGAGAGAGAGCTATGATCCTCAACCAAAAAGAGCATGTCGTGACAGTATTTTTGATGGATGTTTTGATATTTGGATTTCTTGCAGACTACAGGAAGCTGTACTTTGCAGGTCAGAACGTGAATCTAAGCACCTCACTCGTTGTATTGCCCTTTCATAGTTGTCCAGGATCCTTGCTTCACTTGTATCTATAGTTGTAACAGCCTATAGGGAAGTCATGAGAATTACAGAAACATTTCAGGTATTTACAGTTGAAGCACACCAGTCAAAACCAACACATATTTTCTAACAAACACACAATTATTTCTTCAGCATTCAAAGACAATGTCACTTTTTGTCCTTTTCATTATTTACACTAGTGAATAATTCCCAGAAGCACAACAGATGGGCTTGTTGAGCTGAAGTTAATGCGTCAGGCACAGTTGATGTGTGTCATCCTGGCTGCTGTGTTTTATCTGTCTCCTTCAGGAGGAACACACCATTAAGGGTTTCTTCTAATTGTCGGGTTGAGAACTCAGTCCTCACACAGAGCAGCTAGCTGAACTCTGATTAAACATGCTCTTTATTTCTCTCACTCACGCTCATTCTCTCTCTCTCTGTCCATCTTTCTTTTTTTCTTTCTCTCTCTATCTCTCTCTGTTGCCCTCTCCATCTCTCACTCTCTCTCTCTTTCTCTCTCTGGATCAAAAAGCTATCCTTCATATTTCATAGATGAGAGTTGCAAGGAGATCATTGGTCATGACTTACCATTTTAAAAAATCACACCAGTGCATTGCAACACAATAGATCATTTATCTAGGAAAGACAAGATGAAAGATTAAAGGCTATTTTGTAAGCGTTTTTTTAAAGACAGAAAATACCCACCACATGATTGTCTTATTCCTTCAAATATTAATGCAGATTAATGGAGTTTGACCAAAACAATGGAAACGCCACATACACAAAGATTCAGAATCACCTCATTGCCACCCATCTCATTTAGCCTACATTTCGGCTATTGTTTATATGTGTATTTCACACATGGGACCAACACTTTACATGTTGCGTTTATATTTTTGTTCAGTGTATGTTCATGTCATCATCACCAATCAACTGAATTACATTTAAAAATGGCTTCAACTACCACCCCCAATTTCTATACTGAACAAAAATATAATCGCAACATGTAAAGTGTTTGTTTCATGAGCTGAAATAAAAGATCCCAGAAATGTTCCATACCCACAAAAAGCTTATTTCTCTCAAATGTTGTACGCACATTTGTTTACCTCACTGTTAGTGAGCATTTCTCCTTTGCCAAGATAATCCATCCACCTGACAGGTGTGGCATATCAAGAAGCTTATTAAACAGCATGATCATTACACAGGTACACCTTGTGCTGGGGACAATAACAGTTTTGTCACACAACACAATGCCACAGATGTCTCAAGTTTTGAGGGAGTGTACAATTGGCATGCTGACTGCAGGAATGTCCACCAGAGCTGTTTCCAGATAATTTAATGTTCATTCCTCGACCACAAGCCGCCTCAAATGTTGTTTTAGAGATTTTGACAGTACATCCAACTTGCCTCACAACCAGAGACCATGTGCTATCAGCTCATACAAAACAGTAGCATTTAGCAGAACTTTTTTAATAAACCAAACCAAGGACAACATCTAAATATTATGCAACGAAAACAGACAAATATATCCAAATCGGATTTTAGTAACCAAATTGTGCACCTATTAGAACACATAAATAATGATGGATTTAGCGAATATCCACTTTGTTAGATCAAATATTTGGAATGGTGTCCTTGCGCTTTCCCACTTTGATCTGCATTCCATTGACCTCTTTACCGCATGTATGCCCACTGTGTTCCATATGTAGACACCTATGAGCATGAGAGGTTCTTGGTTATGGTTCCGAATTCACTATGAAGCATGAAGCTAGACTTATTTCTTGCTCTTAAAAAGTGAAAGTGATATCATTCCTGAGATGTGACAGTAATCTGAAGCTCCTTCGCTTCCCTGGTTCTCCTGCCAGGTTGGAGATTCAAACTTGTTCCTTTAGATCACATCTAACAAGCGGTTCAGTATCTCTCTCTCTACATTATCCAGAGTGACTTATAGTAGTGAGTGCATACATTTTCATCGTACTGGTCCCCTATGGCAATCGAACCCACAACCTTGAGAGAGAGAGAGAGAAAGAGAGAGAGAGAGAGATCTACACTCTGGACAGTGGTGAGACAACTACAACAGGAGCAGGAGAAGAACAGAGCACTAGAGGAGAGGTTGAGGGGGATGGCGTGTGACAGAGAACAACCCACTAGAGAGGTGGCCACCCCCACAGAGAAGCCAGCAGAACAGCCCACCTCAGCACCCGACAAAAGTCTCGACACCACAGCAGAACAGTCCACACCAGACCCTGACCATAGAGTCAACATCACAGCAGAACAGACAAAAGAAAAACCCCAAGTCCAGCGGCTCTCACCCCCTCTGAGCACCGCCCCTGTCAGCCACTCTGATAGCCCTTCTGAACCCCCCCCCCCCCCCCCACACACCCACTGAGGACAAACACAAGACACAGATATAGAAGAAAGAAAAAAAAACGACCCGGGAGCACAGCATGAAAGCGTGGCCACAGCACTGAAGGGAGTGATTGAAAAGGCTTCTTCTATTTTCCCCAACGCACAAGTGGTTATCTCCACCCTGCTACCACGAAAATACTTCCACCCTGCCACAATACAGCAGGTAAACGCAAGTATTCCCTGTGACTGTGCCTCAAAACCAAATGTTTTCCTGGCCCACCACTCCACCCTGGACAAGAACAGCCTCTATGACCAGGTCCACCTACAAGGCAGCAGTGCCCACCTTTGCCCGGACTCTAAAGGACATCGCTCTCAAACGTATCCCCAACACTTCACACAGGAGCAACAGATCAATAGACACCCCACCCAGACCAGCGAGACACCCTCCAAGACATGCAGGACCCCCCCCCCCTGGACCTGCACATAGAGGACCCACGCCAAGAGGACTTACATCCAGACCACAGCACCCCCAGACACATCGACACCCCCGCCCCAACCAATCAACACCCCCCCACGTCAACCATGCCCACACCCCATTTAGGCCCCCTCAGATCAGACCTATGCCACTCCTGCCCACCCCATGCACCCCACCCTCGCAAAGAGGGCCTCAACATGGAAGTCACACATACGCCCAGGTAGTGAGCGGGCAAACAGGCCCAACCCCCACTCTTACACTCGCCCAAGCCAATGGCATGTACCAGATGCTCGGCAGGCTCTGCTCACACTTACTGGCCTGAGGCCAAACCACACGACCAACAACATTGGGCACTTTATGGAACACAAAGCCTTCACTATATCATCCTGGAATATCCAAGGCCTGAGGTCATCTGCCTTTGGCCTAAAGAGCAGGAACCCAGACTTCACCAAAGAAATCGGTAATACAGACATTGTTATCCTGCAAGAAACCTGGTATAGAGGAGATGGACCCACTGGTTGCCCTCTAGGTTACAGAGAGCTGGTAGTCCCATCCACCAAACTAACAGGTGTGAAACAGGGAAGGGTCTCAGGGGGTATGCTAATTTGGTATAGAGCAGACCTAACTCACTCCATTAAATTAATCAAAACAGGAACATTTTACATTTGGCTAGAAATTCAAAAGGAAATTATCTTAACAGAGAAAAATGTGCTCCTCTGTGCTACCTATATCCCCCCACTAGAATCCCCATACTTTAATGAAGACATCTTCTCCATCCTGGAGGGGGAAATCAATCATTTCCAGGCCCAGGGACATGTACTAGTCTGTGGCGACCTAAATGCCAGAACCGGACAAGAACCTGACACCCTCCGCACACAGGGGGACAAACACCTGCCTGGAGGTGACGGCATTCCCTCCCACATATGCCCCTCTAGGCACAACTATGACAACATAACCAACAAAAACGGGTCACAACTCCTGCAGCTCTGTCGCACGCTGGGTATGTACATAGTCAATGGTAGGCTTCGAGAGGACTCCTATGGTAGGTATACCTATAGCTCATCTCTTGGCAGTAGTACTCTAGACTACTTTATCACTGACCTCAACCCAGAGTCTCTCAGAGCGTTCACAGTCAACCCACTGACACCTCTATCAGACCACAGCAAAATCAGTCTACTTGAACAGAGCAATACTCAATCACGAGGCATCAAAGCCAAAGGAACTGAGTAACATTAAGAAATGCTATAGATGGAAGGAATGCAGTTTGGAAACCTACCAAAAACCCATTAGACAACAACAAATTCAATCCCTTCTAGACAATTTCCTGGGTAAAACGTTCCACTGCAATAGTGAAGGTGTAAACTTGTCAGTAGAAAATCTTAACAGTATATTTGACCTCTCAGCTTCCCTATCAAATCTAAAAATCTCAAATAGAAAACCAAAGAAAATGAACAACAATGACAAATGGTTTGATGAAGAATGCAAAAATCTAAGAAAGAAATTGAGAAACCTGTCCAACCAAAAACAGAGACCCGGAAAACTCGAGTCTACGCCTTCACTATGGTGAATCACTAAAACAATACAGAAATACACTACGAAAAAAGAAGGAACAGCACATCAGAAATCAGCTCAATGTAATTGAAGAATCCTTAGACTCTAACCACTTCTGGGAAAATTGGAAAACACTAAACAAACAACAACACAAAGAATTATCTATCCAAAATGGAGATGTATAGGTAAACCACTTCTCCAATCTTTTTGGCTCTATAACAAAGAATAAAGAGCAAAAACATATACATGATCAAATACAAATTTTAGAATCAACTATTAAAGACTACCAGAACCCACTGGATTCACCAATGACCTTGAACGAGTTACAGGACAAAATAAATCAAACAAAAAACAAAAATTCCTGTGGTGTTGATGGTTTCCTCAATTAAATGATCAAATATACAGACAACAAATTCCTGTGGTGTTGATGGTTTCCTCAATGAAATGATCAAATATACAGACAACAAATTCCTGTGGTGTTGATGGTTTCCTCAATGAAATGATCAAATATACAGACAACAAATTCCTGTGGTGTTGATGGTTTCCTCAATGAAATGATCAAATATACAGACAACAAATTCCTGTGGTGTTGATGGTTTCCTCAATGAAATGATCAAATATACAGACAACAAATTCCTGTGGTGTTGATGGTTTCCTCAATGAAATGATCAAATATACAGACAACAAATTCCTGTGGTGTTGATGGTTTCCTCAATGAAATGATCAAATATACAGACAACCAATTCCTGTGGTGTTGATGGTTTCCTCAATGAAATGATCAAATATACAGACAACAAATTCCTGTGGTGTTGATGGTTTCCTCAATGAAATGATCAAATATACAGACAACAAATTCCTGTGGTGTTGATGGTTTCCTCAATGAAATGATCAAATATACAGACAACAAATTCCTGTGGTGTTGATGGTTTCCTCAATGAAATGATCAAATATACAGACAACAAATTCCTGTGGTGTTGATGGTTTCCTCAATGAAATGATCAAATATACAGACAACAAATTCCTGTGGTGTTGATGGTTTCCTCAATGAAATGATCAAATATACAGACAACAAATTCCTGTGGTGTTGATGGTTTCCTTAATGAAATGATCAAATATACAGACAACAAATTCCTGTGGTGTTGATGGTTTCCTCAATGAAATGATCAAATATACAGACAACAAATTCCTGTGGTGTTGATGGTTTCCTTAATGAAATGATCAAATATACAGACAACAAATTCCTGTGGTGTTGATGGTTTCCTCAATGAAATGATCAAATATACAGACAACAAATTCCTGTGGTGTTGATGGTTTCCTCAATGAAATGATCAAATATACAGACAACAAATTCCTGTGGTGTTGATGGTTTCCTCAATGAAATGATCAAATATACAGACAACAAATTCCTGTGGTGTTGATGGTTTCCTCAATGAAATGATCAAATATACAGACAACAAATTCCTGTGGTGTTGATGGTTTCCTCAATGAAATGATCAAATATACAGACAACAAATTCCTGTGGTGTTGATGGTTTCCTCAATGAAATGATCAAATATACAGACAACAAATTCCTGTGGTGTTGATGGTTTCCTCAATGAAATGATCAAATATACAGACAACAAATTCCTGTGGTGTTGATGGTTTCCTTAATGAAATGATCAAATATACAGACAACAAATTCCTGTGGTGTTGATGGTTTCCTTAATGAAATGATCAAATATACAGACAACAAATTCCTGTGGTGTTGATGGTTTCCTTAATGAAATGATCAAATATACAGACAACAAATTCCTGTGGTGTTGATGGTATCCTTAATGAAATGATCAAATATACAGACAACAAATTCCTGTGGTGTTGATGGTTTCCTTAATGAAATGATCAAATATACAGACAACAAATTCCTGTGGTGTTGATGGTTTCCTTAATGAAATGATCAAATATACAGACAACAAATTCCTGTGGTGTTGATGGTTTCCTTAATGAAATGATCAAATATACAGACAACAAATTCCTGTGGTGTTGATGGTTTCCTTAATGAAATTATCAAATATACAGACAACAAATTCCTGTGGTGTTGATGGTTTCCTTAATGAAATGATCAAATATACAGACAACAAATTCCTGTGGTGTTGATGGTTTCCTTAATGAAATGATCAAATATACAGACAACAAATTCCTGTGGTGTTGATGGTATCCTTAATGAAATGATCAAATATACAGACAACAAATTCCAACTGGCTATACTAAAACTCTTTAACATCATCCTTAGCTCTGGCATCTTCCCCAATATTTGGAACCAAGGACTGATCACCCCAATCCACAAAAGTGGAGACAAATTTGACCCCAATAACTACCGTGGAATATGTGTCAACAGTAACCTTGGGAAAATCCTCTGCACTATCATTAACAGCAGACTCGTACATTTCCTCAATGAAAGCAATGTACTGAGCAAATGTCAAATTGGCTTTTATTATCAAATTACCGTACAACAGACCATGTATTCACCCTACACACCCTAATTGACAACCAAACAAACCAAAACAAAGGCAAAGTCTTCTCATGCTTTGTTGATATCAAAAAAGCCTTCGACTCAATTTGGCATGAGGCCCTGCTATACAAATTGATGGAAATTGGCGTAGGGGGTAAAACATACGACATTATAAAATCCATGTACACAAACAAGTGTGCGGTTAAAATTGGCAAAAAACACACACATTTCTTCACACAGGGTCGTGGGGTGAGATTGGGATGCAGCTTAAGCCCCACCCTTAAGCGGGCACTAGAAAAGCCTGCAGCACCCGGCCTCACCCTACTAGAATCCGAAGTCAAATGTCTACTGTTTGCTGATGATCTGGTGCTTCTGTCCCCAACCAAGTAGGGCTTACAGCAGCACCTAGATCTTCTGCAAAGATTCTGTCAGACCTGGGCCCTGACAGTAAATCTCAGTAAGACCAAAATAATGGTGTTCCAAAAAAGGTCCAGTCGCCAGGACCACAAATACAAATTCCATCTAGACACCGTTGCCTTAGAGCACACAAAAAACTATACATACCTTGGCCTAAACATCAGCGCCACAGGTAACTTCCAAAAAGCTGTGAACGATCTGAGAGACGAGGCAATAAGGGCATTCTACGCCATCAAAAGGAACATAAAATTCAACATACCAATTAGGATCTGGCTAAAAATACTTGAATTAGTCATAGAGCCCATTGCCCTTTATGGTTGTGAGGTCTGGGCTCCGCTCACCAACCAAGATTTCACAAAGTGGGACAAACACCAAATTGAGTCTCTGCATGCAGAATTCTGCAAAAATATCCTCCGTGTACAACGTAGAACACCAAATAATGCATGCAGAGCAGAATTAGGCCAATACCCACAAATTATCAAAATCCAGAAAAGAGACGTTCAATTCTACAACCACCTAAAAGGAAGCGATTCCCAAACCTTCCATAACAAAGCCATCACCTACAGAGAGATGAACCTGGAGAAGAGTCCCCTAAGCAAGCTGGTCCTGGGGCTCTGTTCACAAACACACCCCACAGAGCCCCAGGACAGCAGCACAATTAGACCCATCCAAATCATGAGAAAACAAAAATATAATTACTTGACACATTGGAAAGAATTAACAAAAAAATAGAGCAAACTAGAATGCTATTTGGCCCTAAACAGAGAGTACACAGTGGCAGAATACCTGATCTTCTGACCACTGTGACCGACCCAAACTTAAGGAAAGCTTTGACTATGTACAGACTCAGTGAGCATAGCCTTGCTATTGAGAAAGGCTGCCGTAGGCAGACATGGCTCTCAAGAGAAGACAGGCTATGTGCTCACTGCCCACAAAATGAGGTGGAAACTGAGCTGCACTTCCTAACCTCCTGCCCAATGTATGACCATATTAGAGAGACATATTTCCCTCAGATTACACAGACCCACAAAGAATTTGAAAACAAATCCAATTTTGATAAACTCCCATATCTACTGGGTGAAATTCCACAGTGTGCCATCACAGCAGCAAGATTTGTGACCTGTTGCCACAAAAAAAGGGCAACCAGTGAAGAACAAACACCATTGTAAATACAACCCATATTTATGCTTATTTATTTTCCCTTGTGAACCATTTGTACATCATTGCAACACTGTATATATACGTAATATGACATTTGTAATGTCTTTGTTTTGAAACTTCTGTTTGTGTAATGTTTACTGTAAATTTTTATTGTTAATTTCACGTTTGTGTATTATCTACCTCACTTGCTTTGGCAATGTTAACACATGTTTCCCATGCCAATAAAGCCCCTTGAATTGAGAGAGAGAGAGAGATCTGGACAGTGGTGAGACAACTACAACAGCAGAAAGAGCAGGAGCAGGAGAATACCAGAGCTCTAGAGAGAGAGAGAGAGAGAAAATATGTTGGTTTTCCTACTATTGGCTGTGTCAATGAGAAATGCTCCAGGGAAATGGTATGTGTAATCGAATCAATGGGAAAGTCCGTTGTACTCATTAAAAGTTCTCCACCACATTTTGTCCAGATGGTCAAATTTCTCTCCAAATCAACAATTTAGAGAGTCTCCACAAACACCGTCCCTCCTCTAGCATGTTAAAACAAAGAGAAAAGATGCTTCCCTGCTGAGGATGGGAATAGGGGACACGTGTTTGCCTGCATAGGATGAAGCAACTGAATTAAAGTTTCATTCCAAAAAGTGTGTATAACACCAAGTAAGATGAAAGTTGATTTCCATAACATGCTAATTTCATACATTTTCTTTGTCCCAAATCCTAAAATGCACAGTGGTACAGGGAGCCGTTAGTCATGCTCCACAAATTGGGAATGATGCACTGGGGTGAGGCAGGGCACTGATTGAAGGATAAGGACAGCCCAACAAGTGAGTAAGCCCTCTATGTCACTTCTGCTAAAAAGTTAAACAAGTCCAACAAAGCCAACTAAAGACGAGTCAGAACTTCAGAACTTGTCACCCTTGCCTTTTTGTTTGTGCCAGGGTCTTTTCAGTGCCGGTTAAAGGTTGTCTTGACTTGATGTGATGTCTCTAACATGCTAGTGACACCCGTGGATAGGTTCTATTCAACAGATGGAGGAGGCCAGCTGGATCTTTCTCTTCATAACTATGGGGATGCACTGTGGAATAATCAAGGGCTGACTGCATGCTGCATCATTATTTATCGAGCACTAGGTTTTTTTGTATTTGATTGTTTCATAAGTGGAGTTTGTGTAATGTCTAACGTAATCTACAGTAGTTACATACTTCTGATGTTACAGTAGCCTAAATGTGGAATGTGGGGGTGTGTGACTGTGTCCCCATTAAAGATGAATGGCTGATGCTGCAGTGTTGGTGGGGAACAGGTGGTGGCAGACCCTCTACTCTGTGGGTGGGTGGATGGGAGAGGGGAATGTTAAAACACCTCCAACCAAAAGAGCCCTCAGTTGAGCTGTCCTCTCCTCTGCCGCAGAGCCCAAGTTGTTTCAAAGTTGAAAGGCAACCATAATGCACTATTCCCTTTTTAGATTCCCCCTATTTTTATCAAACTAGAGGGTGACGACCCCATCTCCAACAGTTTTATATCAAACTAGAGGGTAACGGCCCAATCTCCCAACAGTTTTATATCAAACTAGAGGTAAACAACCCCATCTTCAACAGTTTTATATCATACTAGAGGGTAACGACCCCATCTTCAACAGTTTTATATCATACTAGAGGGTAACGACCCCATCTTCAACAGTTTTACATCAGGCTAGAGGGTAACGACCCCATCTTCAACAGTTTTACATCAGGCTAGAGGGTAACGACCCCATCTTCAACAGTTTTATATCATACTAGAGGGTAACGACCCCATCTTCAATAGTTTTATATCATACTAGAGGGTAACGACCCCATCTTCAACAGTTTTACATCAGGCTAGAGGGTAACGACCCCATCTTCAACAGTTTTACATCAGGCTAGAGGGTAACGACCCCATCTTCAACAGTTTTATATCATACTAGAGGGTAACGACCCCATCTTCAACAGTTTTACATCAGGCTAGAGGGTAACGACCCCATCTTCAACAGTTTTACATCAGGCTAGAGGGTAACGACCCCAACTTCAACAGTTTTATATCATACTAGAGGGTAACGACCCCATCTTCAACAGTTTTATATCATACTAGAGGGTAACGACCCCATCTTCAACAGTTTTACATCAGGCTAGAGGGTAACGACCCCATCTTCAACAGTTTTATATCATACTAGAGGGTAACGACCCCATCTTCAACAGTTTTACATCAGGCTAGAGGGTAACGACCCCATCTTCAACAGTTTTATATCATACTAGAGGGTAACGACCCCATCTTCAACAGTTTTACATCAGGCTAGAGGGTAACGACCCCATCTTCAACAGTTTTACATCAGGCTAGAGGGTAACGACCCCATCTTCAACAGTTTTATATCATACTAGAGGGTAACGACCCCATCTTCAACAGTTTTATATCATACTAGAGGGTAACGACCCCATCTTCAACAGTTTTACATCAGGCTAGAGGGTAACGACCCCATCTTCAACAGTTTTACATCAGGCTAGAGGGTAACGACCCCATCTTCAACAGTTTTATATCATACTAGAGGGTAACGACCCCATCTTCAATAGTTTTATATCATACTAGAGGGTAACGACCCCATCTTCAACAGTTTTACATCAGGCTAGAGGGTAACGACCCCATCTTCAACAGTTTTATATCATACTAGAGGGTAACGACCCCATCTTCAACAGTTCTATATCATACTAGAGGGTAACGACCCCATCTTCAAAAGTTTTATATCATACTAGAGGGAAACGACCCCATCTTCAAAAGTTTTATATCATACTAGAGGGAAACGACCCCATCTCTGTAATGTGGTGCGTTTTGGTGGCAGGGAAGTCAGGCGCAAGAGAATGAACTTGGTAAAAACAGAGCTGTTTAATAAACATCAAAACCTCAGAAAACCAAAGTATACAAAATAACAAATAGAGGGTGAAAACCCGTCGCACACCAGAAATAACAATAAACACCTACATACAACAAACAGCCTCCGGCAAGGACATGAGGGGAATCAGAGGGTTAAATGCACAATATGTAATTGATGGGATTCAAACCAGGTGTGTAGGAAGACAAGACAAAACCAATGGAAAATGGATCAATGATGGCTAGAAGGTCGGCGAGCTGCAGGGCGACCCGGATGGAGACGGTGGAAATCTCGCAGCGTAGAAGGATCCAACACATCCTCCACCGGAACCCAGCATCCATACCCCTCCCAGTCCACGAGGTACTGAAGGGCCCTCGCCCAAAAGTCTCGATGCCAGTATGGAAGGAACGGAGTAGGCAGGGGCCCCCTCGATGTCCAGAAGGGGCGGAGGAACCTCCCGCACCTCAGACTCCTGGAGTGGGCCAGCCACCACCGGCCTGAGGAGAGGCACATAGAACGAGGGGTTAATACGGTAATTGGGGGGAAGCTGTAACCTATAACATACCTCGTTCACTCTCCTCAGGACTTTAAATGGACCCACAAACTGCGGACCCAGCTTCCGGCAGGGCAGGCGAGGGGGCAAGTTTCGGGTCGAGAGCCAGACCCGATCCCCTGCTGCGAACACCGGGGCCCCACTGCGGTAACGGTCTGCACCCACTTTCTGGCACGGCACAGTTCGCTGAAGATGTACATGAGCAGCTTCCCATGTCTCCTCCGCACGCCAGAACCAGTAGTCCACCACAGGAGCCTCGGTCTGACTCTGATGTCAAGGATTCAGAACCGGCTGATACCCCAATACACACTGGAAGGGGGTGAGGTTTGTGGAGGAGTGGCGGAGTGGCGGAGCGAGTTCTGGGCCATCTCTGCCCAAGGCACGAACGCTGCCCACTCCCCCGGCCGGTCCTGGCAATAAGACCTCAGAAACCTACCCACATCCTGGTTACTCTCTCCACCTGCCCGTTACTCTCGGGGTGAAAACCTGAGGTAAGGCTGACCGAGATCCCCAGACGTTCCATGAACAACTTCCAGACCCTTGAAGTGAACTGGGGACCTCGATCAGACACTATATCCTCAGGCACCCCGTAGTGCCGGAAGAAGTGTGTAAACAAGGCCTCCGCAGTCTGTAGGGCCGTAGGGAGACCGGGCAGAGGGAGGAGATGGCAGGACTTAGAGAAACGATCCACAACGACCAGGATAGTGGTGTTTCCCTGTGAAGGAGGAAGATCATTCAGGAAATCCACTGACAGGTGCCACCATGGCCATTGTGGAAAGGGTAAGGGTTGTAACTTACCTCTGGGCAGGTGTCTAGGAGCCTTGCACTGGGCGCACACCGAGCAGGAGGTAACATAAACCCCCACGTCCTTAGCTAAAGTGGGCCACCAGTACTTCTCACTAAGACAGCGCACCGTCCGACCGATACCAGGATGACCAGAGTAGGGTGACGTATGGGTCCAGTAGATTAGCCGGTTGCGGACAGCAAACGGAATGTACAGACGCCCAGCCGGACATTGAAGGGGAGTGGGCTCTGTACGCAATGCCTGCTCAATGTCCGCGTCCAGCTCCCACACGACCGGTGCCACCAGGCAAGAGGCCGGGAGTATGTGAGTGGGATCTAGGGGCCGCTCCTCTGTATCATACAGCCAGAACAATACGTCTGCCTTAGCGTTCTGAGAGCCTGGTCTGTATGAAAGGGTAAATACAAAACGGGTGAAAAACATGGCCCCCCTTGCATGGCGAGGGTTCAATCTCCTAGCCGCCCGAATGTACTCCAGATTACGGTGGTCAGTCCAGATGAGAAAAGGGTGTTTAGCCCCCTCAAGCCAATGTCTCCACGCCTTCAAGGCCTTGATGACAGCCAACAGCTCCCGGTCGCCCACATCATAGTTTCACTCCGCCGGGCTGAGATTCTTCGAGAAGAAGGCACATGGGCGGAGCTTCGGTGGCATACCCGAGCGCTGAGAGAGCACCGCTCCTATCCCAGCCTCGGACACGTCCACCTCCACTATGCAATATGTAATTGATGGGATTCGAACCAGGTGTGTAGGAAGACAAGACAAAACCAATGGAAAATGAAAAATGGATCAATGATGGCTAGAAGGTCGGTGACGTCAACCGCCGAACACCGCCCGAACAAGGAGAGGGACCGACTTCGGCGGAAGTCGTGACAAATCTACAACAGTTTTATATCATACTAGAGAGTAACGACCCCATCTGCAACAGTTTTATATCATACTAGAAGGTAACGACCCCATCTCCCAACAGTTTTATATCATACTAGAAGGTAACGACCCCATCTTCAACAGTTTTATATCATACTAGAGGGTAACGACCCCATCTCCAACAGTTTTATATCATACTAGAGGGTAACGACCCCATCTCCAACAGTTTTATATCATACTAGAGGGTAACGACCCCATCTCCAACAGTTTTATATCATACTAGAAGGTAACGACCCCATCTTCAACAGTTTTATATCATACTAGAGGGTAACGACCCCATCTCCAACAGTTTTATATCATACTAGAGGGTAACGACCCCATCTCCAACAGTTTTATATCATACTAGAGGGTAACGACCCCATCTCCAACAGTTTTATATCATACTAGAGGGTAACGACCCCATCTCCAACAGTTTTATATCATACTAGAGAGTAATGACCCCATCTTCAACAGTTTTATATCATACTAGAGAGTAACGAAACCATCTCCAACAGTTTTATATCATACTAGAGAGTAACGAAACCATCTCCAACAGTTTTATGAGCGGCTCATGTCATGACTATGAACATCATGCCAATTATTTCGTCAACATTGCTTCTCTGTAAGTTAGCAGAGCATCTCTCTGCTCACATGATTTCCTCCCGGTGGAATGACAAGCAAATTTGTGATGTTATGTTGGCAATCTTATCCACAAGGAGGAGCTGTGAGATTGTGGCAATTAGTTTAAGCATCGCCCTAAATTATTTCTAATTGTGAGTTTTAATCGTTCTGTGCCGTGAGTGAAATATCCAAGTCCCTGTGACTGTACTCATAGTGTAATAAAACACATACTAACTAGACTTAACACTGATACTGAGTGAATCATTGGGAAAAGGAAAGCCAGCTTCTTGAGCAGGGCAGGACATGTATGTCCTTCCTGTGCTCTACCAATGGTACAAATACGTTTTACTTATGTCTGGAAGGGAATTTAGAAGATGTGTTGTTTTCACGGTCTTGCTATCTTTCTGGAAGCTGCTATGAAGAAAATGTCAGGCTTACAGTATACAAACATGATTTGGAATGAGATATTGTTATCCAGGGGTTTCATGACAACATTATTGTCTCTTTGCTTGTAGTTGTTTTGTACAGTATGATTAGCAATCCAAGTCAGTGGTGGTTGAGGTTCTCACAAAGATGGCAGTTTACTGAGGCTTGTAAAGCGAGGTGATGGGACATGATCCATTGTGTATGTGGCAACCATACAGGAGGACGGTCTGAAGGGAGATAGTGACCCTCCCTGGACTCTGGTGTAGAATGTAGACTAGACCCCACAGAGGACTGAGGAGGTGTGGAACTGTGTCAGGATTCTGTAACAGCATCACTGTCAAACTGGACCCTGGATCAAGGGGTCTGTTGCAGGTAGACACTGTGGAGACATCCCTGTCATTGACAGCTGAGTGGAGGGGGACATGAGGGGATGTGATATTGGCACGGAATCTAGCCGGTGGTTCAGTTGTGGATGGCTGGTTGTGGCACCTGTCAGTTCACCCTGCCCTACCTCTACAACTGGCACATCATTACTTGAAACAGCATGCCTGGGTGAGTTAGGATGGTCGTCACTCCAGCATCACAACTCACTCTCAATGAACTCAAACTTCCTTCCTGGAGGACAGAAATCCATTGAATGGCCCCATTGTCAGAAATAATCCATTGGATGGCCCCATTGTCAGAAATAATCCATTGAATGGCCCCATTGTCAGAAATAATCCATTGCTTTAAGTCTCTAAGTAGTATATTCGTTGTGTATGCATGGGTGAGCGTATGTGAGCATGTGCATGCGTGTGTGCGTGCATATGTGTGTGCATGTTTGAGAGCGTGCATGTGTGTGCGAACTCTGCATGCATGTATGTCTGTGACTTAGTCTGCCTTATACATTGCATTCGGAGGGTATTCAGACTCCTTCCCTTTTTCCACATTTTGTTACGTTACAGCCTTATTCTAAAATGGATTAAATAAAAACATTTCCTCATCAATCTACACACAATACCCCATAATGACAAAGCGAAAACAGGTTTGTATAAATTTCAGCCCAGCCAAACTGAGCAATCAGGGGAGAAGGGCCTTGGTTCGGGAGTTGACACAGAACCCGATGGACACTCTGCCAGAGCTGCAGAGTTCCTCTGTGGAAATGGGAGAACCTTCCAGAAGGACAACCAACTCTGCACTACTCCACCAATCAGGCCTTTATGGTAGAGTGGCCAGACGGAAGCCACTCCTCAGTAAAAAGCACACGACAGCCCGCTTGGAGTTTGCCAAAAGGCAACTAAAGGATTTTCTGACCATGAGAAAGAAGATTCTCTGGTCTGATGAAACCAAGATTGAACTCTTTGGCCTGAATGCCAAGTGTCACATCTGGAGGAAACCTGGCACAATCCCTACGATGAAGCATGGTGGTGGCAGCATCATGCTTTGGGGATGTTTTTCAGTGACAGGGACAGGGAGACTAGTCAGGATCGAGCGAAAGATGATCCGAGCAAAGTGCAGAGAGATCCTTGATGAAAACCTGCTCCAGAGTGCTCAGGACCTCAGACTGGGTCGAAGGTTCACCTTCCAACAGGACAACGACCCTAAGCACACAGCAGGAGTGGCTTCGGGACAAGTCTCTGAATGTCCTTGAGTGGCCCAGCCAGAGCCCGGACTTGAACCCGATCGAACATCTCTGGAGATACCTGAAAATAGCTATGCAGCAACGCTCCCTCTCCAACCTGACAGAGCTTGGGAGGATCTGCACTGAAGAATGGGAGAAACTCCCCAAACACAGGTGCGTCAAGCTTGTAGAGTCATACCCAAGAAGACTCGAGGCTGTAATCGCTGCCAAATGTGCTTCAACAAAGTACTGAGTAAAGGGTCTGAATACTTATGTAAATGTGACATTTCAGTTTTTTATATATATATATATATGCGCAAAAATGTAGAAAACCAGTTTTTGCTTTCTCATTATGGGGTTTTGTGTGTAGATTGATGAGGGGGAAAAACTATTGGATCCATTTTAGAATAAGGCTGTAACGTAACAAAATGTGGAAAAAGTCAAGGGGTCTGAATATTTTCCAAATGCACTGCATATGTGTAAGTGAAACCACGTATGTGCCACAGTATGTCGTATCATTATTCCACATTTGTTTGTGCGTGATTTTACTGTAACTACCAGCACAATGTCATAGGACATGCTTGGCATTAATCATTACTATTCCAGAGCACTGCCGTCGGCAACTGTAGATCAGCAGCAATAGAAATGTAGGGGAAGTGGAAAAAATATGAATTACCTGTAAATAACATGAGAGCTGTCTCATTTAACCTGTACTGTACAGTTGAGTAGAGGACAGAGGTTTCCAGTATTCAACCTGCTGTAAGAGCAGTTAGCAGTAGTTGGCTGGGCTGTCAGTGATGGATGCCCTGCAGATGTTCCCAGGTATATCTCATTATGCTGTGTACATTGGAGAGGTTCCCATCTAAAGGTCAGAGAGGACACCACCCCTGCAAGACTTCTATTAACACAGAATCCAGTGTTCAGCAGGAAAGTGAACTCTTGCTGGATTCGAAAAGGCTCCTTTGGTCCGTCCCAAATGGCACCCTATTCCCTAAAGAGTGCACTCCCTTTGACCTGGACCTATATGTGCCATTTGGGATGCAGTCCTCATCATACAGTATGCTGCAAGGTAGGTCAATGATTGCATATCAAAGCCTTTTGGATTTTTATTCAGTTGGAATATCGATTTACAGGTAGTCAAATGTTCTTCAGATACAGTATACCTACACACATTACAACTCTCCCATTCCTTCAGACTGACTGTAGTAACCCTAACCCTTCAGATACAGTATACCTACACACATTACAACTCTCCCATTCCTTCAGACTGACTGTAGTAACCCTAACCCTTCAGATACAGTATACCTACACACATTACAACTCTCCGATTCCTTCAGACTGGCTATAGTAACCCGAACCCTTCAGATACAGTATACCTATACACATTACAACTCTCCGATTCCTTCAGACTGGCTATAGTAACCCTAACCCTTCAGATACAGTATACCTACACACATTATATGAAAGCTCTCCCATTCCTTCAGACTGAATGTAGTAACCCTAACCCTTCATATACAGTATACCTACACACATTACAACTCTCCCATTCCTTCAGACTGAATGTAGTAACCCTAACCCTTCAGATACAGTATACCTACATACATTATATGAAAGCTCTCCCATTCCTTCAGACTGAATGTAGTAACCCTAACCCTTCATATACAGTATACCTACATACATTATATGAAAGCTCTCCCATTCCTTCAGACTGACTGTAGTAACCCTAACCCTTCATATACAGTATACCTACACACATTACAACTCTCCCATTCCTTCAGACTGAATGTAGTAACCCTAACCCTTCATATACAGTATACCTACACACATTACAACTCTCCCATTCCTTCAGACTGAATGTAGTAACCCTAACCCTTCAGATACAGTATACCTACATACATTATATGAAAGCTCTCCCATTCCTTCAGACTGAATGTAGTAACCCTAACCCTTCATATACAGTATACCTACACACATTACAACTCTCCCATTCCTTCAGACTGAATGTAGTAACCCTAACCCTTCATATACAGTATACCTACACACATTACAACTCTCCCATTCCTTCAGACTGAATGTAGTAACCCTAACCCTTCAGATACAGTATACCTACACACATTACAACTCTCCCATTCCTTCAGACTGAATGTAGTAACCCTAACCCTTCATATACAGTATACCTACATACATTATATGAAAACTCTCCCATTCCTTCAGACTGGCTATAGTAACCATTACCCTAACCCTTCATATACAGTATACCTACATACATTATATGAAAACTCTCCCATTCCTTCAGACTGGCTATAGTAACCATTACCCTAACCCTTCATATACAGTATACCTACACACATTACAACTCTCCCATTCCTTCAGACTGGCTATAGTAACCATTACCCTTCAGATACAGTATACCTACACACATTACAACTCTCCCATTCCTTCAGACTGAATGTAGTAACCCTAACCCTTCAGATACAGTATACCTACATACATTATATGAAAACTCTCCCATTCCTTCAGACTGGCTATAGTAACCATTACCCTAACCCTTCATATACAGTATACCTACATACATTATATGAAAACTCTCCCATTCCTTCAGACTGGCTATAGTAACCATTACCCTAACCCTTCAAATACAGTATTCCTACATATATTATATGAAAACTCTCCCATTCCTTCAGACTGACTGTAGTAACCCTAACCCTTCAGATACAGTATACCTACACACATTACAACTCTCCCATTCCTTCAGACTGACTGTAGTAACCCTAACCCTTCAGATACAGTATACCTACATACATTATATGAAAGCTCTCCCATTCCTTCAGACGGACTATAGTAACCATTACCCTAAACCTTCAGATACAGTATACCTACATACATTATATGAAAGCTCTCCCATTCCTTCAGACTGACTATAGTAACCCTAACCCTTCAGATACAGTGTACCTACACACAGTACATAAATAACTCTCCCAATCCTTCAGACTGAGTGTAGTATGACATTAAATTCAACCATTTGAAGATAGGGATTCTCAATTGTAGCCTGGAGCATTAGGCTGGTCTCATAGAACAGACGTAACATAGTAAATGTAAATCCGGAACACTCAAATTAGTATGATACAGTATGTGACTCATTTCAGGAAACGGCGTATGTTGCACATCACTACTTCACAGGAGAGGCATTTGAACTTAAACATTTGTTTTTTTTAATCAAAATGCATTTTTTGGAAGAAATGTCTTCTGGAAAATGTGAACTTTCATGTGCCAAACTTGTATGCCATCTGTAAATACGAATAAAATTGTTAAATTACGGACCTAGTTGGTTTAGCCACGGAAAAAGACAGGAACCTTCCCGCTAGCCATGATTGGCTGAGATAATGTGTGGGCTGGACATGCTGAGAGAGGAGTTCGGATTAGTCTGCCATGTAGCAAGCTTCTATCTATAACATGAGCTGGTCAGTATGTGTAGGTAATCCTTTTCTAATGAGGCTTTTTTGAAATATATCACGTAGTAGAACTGCAAAAGTGTTGCTCTCCACTTTCTGTAGGACCAAGTTTTGAAATCAGTGGAATTAGAGTATGATAGCTAAGGAGATGGATACAACTCTGCCGTTTGATTGCAAATATGCAGAGGGAGTCAAAAAGAGAACACACAGAAGGCTGTTGTGTAAAACACCTGTTTTCAGATTACATCTTTAAACTAAGGGAAACCATGGCATCCGTGACAGAGACAGAAGAGTTCATCCATGTAAGAGAGTCTAGTTAGCTACATTTTCAGATATTATACATTAATAATTTTGTCAGAAAGTCGTTTTAATTTCAAGTTAAAGCATACTTAGCTCACTAGCTAACGTTAGCTGTCTGGCTCACTAGCTAACGTTACGTGTATGATCTGTTTATTAATATTATTTGTATCTCAGAGACATTTGCATTACTAGGTATAGCCTAATATTAGATAGCTAGCTAACATTGAACCTAGTTGGTTAGCTACCTGCAGATTCATGCAGGGTAGTAACGTTATGAGTTGGGATTATGGTTCATTGTTTACCTAGCTAGCTAGCTAACAAAAGACTCCACTATTCAAGTAACCATTTCACTGTACTGTTTACACCTTCTGTATCCTGTGCATGTGATCAATAAACTGAGATTTTATTTGATATAGTACATGTTTACCAGAGACGGTAATGTGAAGAACAACATGACCAGCACCAAAGTCAAATTTGGATATAACGTTAGGCCAAGTTCTAAAATTCGGTGGTAGAATTCCCTGCTTTTAATTAGTCACACTCACAACCACAAGCTATTTTCTGTAATTGGCTTGCCATTAACTTGTAAATAATTATCTTTTTGTGAGTTTATTTTCCTGTAATAATGAATACAAATATGCTAAAGTGAAAACATGTCAGCTATATGATATGCTCATTAGTGAACTGGCTAGCCAGCTAACTTAACATTAGCTAGCTAGCTAACAAGCTAGAAACAAACCAACATATTGTTGAGAAAGTTGCTTTTAGTTGCCTGGTTTGTTGACATAAACTAAATTCATTTTTAAACAGGTGGGTTTATTGGTGTTAAAATACACCAGTTATACTATTTTTGGACCACCAGGCTGCTGATGTCATGTAGCCTGTAGTTTTTGTATTTATACTTTTTCATAACGACAAGTTTGATGTTGGACAACAATAGAATGTTCACGCTTTTAGTATTGAAATCTTTGGTTGTTTAAAAAAACATATTTTGGTTGTTTTGATGCTGCCACCACCATGCTTCACCCATAGGGATTGTGCCAGGTTTCCTCCAGATGTGACGCTTGGTATTCAGGCCAAAGAGTTCAATCTTGGTTTCATCAGACCAGAAAATCTTCTTTCTCATGGTCGGAGAGTCCTTTAGGTGCCTTCTGGCAAACTCCAAGCGGGCTGTCATGCTTTTTAGAGGATTGGCTTCCGTCTGGCCACTCTACCATAAAGGCCTGATTGGTGGAGTGCTGCAGAGATGGTTGTCCTCCTGGAAGGTTCTCCCATTTCCACAGAGGAACTTTGGCGCTCTGGCAGAGGGACCATCGGGTCACCTCCCCGATTTCTCAGTTTGGCCGGGATGCTAGCTCTAGGAAGAGTCTTGATGGTTCCAAACTTTTTAGATTGATGAATGATGGAGGCCAATGTGTTCTTGGAGACCTTTAATGCTGCAGACATTTTTTGGTACCCTTCCCCAGGTCTATAACTTGACACAATTCTTTATTATATATATTTTTTAATTATACCCCCTTTTCTCCCCAATTTCATGGTAGTTATGATCTTGTCCCATTGCTGCAACTCCTCTACGGACTCAGCAGAGGAGAAGGTCGAAAGCCCTGCGTCCTCCAAAACACAACCCAGCCAAGCCGCACTGCTTCTTGATACAATGCCTGCTTAACCCAGAAGTGTACAACTGGCGACCGTGCTAGCAGGCATTGCGCCCAGCCCACCACAGGAGTCGCTAGTGTGCAATGGGAGAAGAACATCCCTGCCGGCCAAACCCTTCCTTAACCTTGACGACGCTGGGCAAATTGTGCTCCACCCCATGGGTCTCCTGGTCACGGCCGGCTGCGACAGAGCCTGGACTCTAACCAGGATCTCTAGACCACTGTGCCACTCGGGAGGCCACCTTGACACAATTCTGTCTCAGAGCTCTACGGACAATTCATTTGACCTCATTGCTCGGTTTTTGCTCTGATTATGGGGTAATTATAATAAGGCTGTAAAGTAACATGTGGAAAAAGTCAAGGGGTCTGAAAAGTCTCTGAAGGCACTGTATATTCAGAACCACATTCATGTAAAGCTTAGAGAGGATCGCATGTTAAATACTGTTGAAGTAATATGTCTACAGGTTCATCTGCCTCGCCTAAAGCCCATTCTTCTGGGAAGCTGCTATAGACCACCAAGTGCTAATAGTCAGTATCTGAATAATATGTGTGACATGCTTGATAATGTATGTGATATCATCAGAGAGGTATATTTTCTGGGTCATTTCAATTTTGACTGGCTTTCATCAGTGCCTGAAAACTGGTTCAAGTTATCAGTCAACCTACCAGGGTAGTTACAAACAGCACAGGAATGAAATCATCAATAAGTTTTGATCACATCTTTACTAACGCTGCAAAAAGTTGATTTAAAGCAGTATCCAGATCCATCGGAGGTAGTGATCACAATATTGTAGCCATATCTAGGAAAACCAAAGTTCCAAAGGCTGGGCCTAATATAGTGTATAAGAAGTCATACAATACGTTGTTGATGATGAAAATAATATTTGCTAGTCTGTGGTGTGTAATGAGGAGCAACCAGACTACACTTGACACATTTATGAAGTTGCTAATAAGCATGCACCCATTAATAAAATGACAAAAAATTGATTGATTGATAAGGAATTGAAATATTGTATGGTAGAGAGGGATGAGGCAAAAGGAATTACATTTTGGGCAGAAAGGCAAACTCAGCTCCATCATTCATTGAATCACAAAATTCACTGATATTGTCAACTATTTTAGTATTTTTTTTCATTGGCAAGATTAGCAACAAATGCCGACTCTACACATCCAAGTACAACCGACCAAATTATGAAAGACAATTATTGTTGTCTATCATCAATGACAAGCCACTGGGGTCTAACAACTTGGATTGAAAATTACCGAGGATAATAGCGGATGATATTACCACTTCTATTTGCCATATCTTCAATCTAAACCTACTAGAAAGTGTGTACCCTCAGGCCTGTTACCAACCCTTAATAAACATATGGGGAAAAAATGTGTTTGACCAGATACAATGCTATTTTACAGTAAACATATTGACAACAGACTTTCAGCACGCTTATAAGGGAGGACATTCAACAAGCACAGCACTTACACAAATTATGATTGGCTGAGAGAAATTGATGATAAAAGACTGTGGGGTCTGTTTTGTTAGACTTCAGTGCGGCTTTTGACATTATCGATCATAGTTTGCTGTTGGAAAACACGTATGTGTTATGGCTTTACACCCCCTGCTATATTGTGGATAAAGAGTTACCTGTCTAACAGAACACAGATGGTGTTCTTTAATGGAAGCCTCTCCAACATAATCCAGGTAGAATCAGGAATTCCCCTAACTTTTTTCAATCTTTACTAATGACATGCCACTGGCTTTGGGTAAAGCCAGAGTGTCTATTTATGCAGCTGACTCGACACTCTACACATCAGCTACACGTTAGCTACAGAGACTGAAATGACTGCAACACTTAACAAAGAGCTGCAGTTCGTTTCAGAATGGGTGGCAAGGAATAAGTTATTCTTAAATATTTCTGAAACTGAAAGCATTATATTTTGGACAAATCATTCTATAAACCCTAAATCTCAACTAAATCTTGTAATGAATAATGTGGAAACTGAGGAAGTTAAGGTCACTAAACTGCTTGGAGTAACCCTGGATTGTAAACTGTCATGGTGAAAACATGTTGATACAACAGCAGCTAAGATGGGGAGAGGAAAAGTCTGTCCATAATAAGCACTACTCTGCCTTCTTAACAACACTATCAACAAGGCAGGTCCCACATGCCCTAGTTTTGTTACACCTGGACTGCTGTTCAGTCGTGTGGTCAGGTGCCACAAAGAGGGATTAGGACAAATTACAATAACCATCAGAACAGGGCAGCATGACTGGCCCTTAAAAGTACACAGGGAGCTAACATTAATACTATGCATGTCAATCTCTCATGGCTCAAAGTGGAGGACAGATTGAGTTCATCGCTAGTTGATTTTGTAAGAAGTGTTGACAAGCTGAATATACCGAGCTGTCTGTTTAAACTACTATCACACAGCTCAGACACCCATGCATACCCAACAAGACATGCCACCAGAGGTCTCTTCACTATCCCAAAGTCCAGAACAGACTGCGGGAGGCGCACAGTACTACATACTATAGAGCTATGCCTATATTCCACATCAGGTAACTGATGCAAGCATTAGAATCAAATTTTAAAAACAAATTAAAATACACTTTATGGAACAGTGAAGTTACACACACACACACATATACAGACACACGCATATGTACACACACGCTGGCACACGCACTCTACACACACGTACATTGTAATATTGTTGTATGGTGGTATTATACATTTTGTATTGTAGATATGTTGTGGGGTAATAATAGTATATGATGCACTGTTTTGTCTTTTTTATGTGTGAATTAAGTGCCTTAATGTGTTTGGACCCCCGGAAGAGTAGCTGTTGCCTTGGCAGCAACTAATGGGGATCCATAATAAACCCCAAGGAGAGTAGCTGCTGCCTTGGAAGGAACTAATGGGGATCCCTAATTAACCCCAGGAAGAGTAGCTGCTGCCTTGGCAGGAACTAATGGGGATCCCTAATTAACCCCAGGAAGAGTAACTGCTGCCTTGGCAGGAACTAATGGGGATCCCTAATAAAAACAAATAGCTATGTTATTTTTAATCGTTATTGTTATTTATTATTCACTGTGTATTAAAGGGGCTAGGGACAACTAGCAACTATTCATCTGTGTTGTAGAGAAACGGCTGAAGAGCTGTACAGTTGCCTTTGTTAGAATGACAGAAAAGATAGAGGAGATGGAAGGTATTTGAACGTGGTCTCATCTCTATGGTTATGCGTTAATCTACTACAAGAATGAGATGTGTTTTGCTCAAATATTCACATGGTAATAATTGATCAAGCTAGTTGTTTAGGTCTCACCTGAGACAATGGAAACCCTGTGGCTCTTTGTGAGCAGCATGTCCCTCTGCCATTCAGACAGCATTTAACCATCCACCATGGGCATTCCTTTTGATCTGGATGACTTCATGCGCTCCAGTGAATCCCACTGTGAATTCTTCAAAGGTGTTACATAATTACAGTCTTGAGATGTAGCCTATTTTTCACAGATGATTGTATCACATCAGGATAATATGATAATGTGCTGAAAACAGGAACTCCACCAAGACTATTATTCTACATAATGAAGAGACATTGGGGAGCTGTGATGTTGGATGTTACAGCCTGAAAGGTATTTGTTGTTGTTGTCTTCAGTTAAGATTAAGTTGAAACAATTGTCAAAAAACAGGAATTCACCCCTCACACACACCAAGCATAATTACACTGCTTAGGAAATAGATTACAGCAAATTCCACGGTTGTAAGAAACACCCATTTATTTACTTGTTTTGGAGCAGCCAAAAACCAAATAAATGTTTATTCTGACATGTAATTAATTGCACATAGTTTTTGAATAAGGATTACTGTGTGAACACAGCACATTCTCTCCCGTGGGTTAATTGATCAGACTTATGGGAGTGAATCATTGCCTCTGTCAGTTAGTCTCTATACCCCTCCATCCACAGTAGGCATTCAGGGCCTGTTTCAACATCACAGCACTCACCAGCCAGCCAGGCATTGTGATGTCCATAAAACATTGATAGAAATCAAACAGCTATGATGACGGTGATGGAATCTAGACAAGTTAGTGCTACCTCTACCGTTATGGTCAGGTTTGGATGAAAATAAGAGCTTTCCAACAAGAATTGCAATGGAAGGCTTCTATTTTTCAGTCAACTCAGCTGTCGTTCAATACCCATCATGGCAAAATGGTAATTGCAGTGTTATGAGTGTGACTTATTGATATATTGCAGGGCTTGTCATTTCCTCTTTCTGTGTGGATATACTTGTCTTGAAATGAGATAATCCACACAGACCATGACCCTTTGGCCAGCCGGACTCTTGACTGGAGAACATTTTGACCAAGAAGAAATGGGGTCAATTCTCAAACAAGGAACGTCATGAGCGAAAGTCTAATGGATTTGACAGAACAAATAGACTTGATTTTTTTTAAGAAACAGTCAAAAAACAATATTATTAAAGATTGACACAAAAGGAATAGCCAGCTTGCTTACAGTGTGGTGAACCTTGTCTGTCTGGCACTGTTTACTCCCATTTCAGATCATCCCTCAGTTGTCTCAAACAACAGATTTTTCAGTTTAATTTCTGTCAGATCCACTACCTTTTATGCCTTACAACACCCAGGATCATTAGGTTTTACCCCTAATCATATTAAACTGTAGGGAACTTGCCACTGTCACTTTGATTAGACTCCATGTATTTTTGGACACCACCCAAAGCCCTGTGTTAGGCTGCCTCCAGAGAGAGGGACATGCAAGCCCTGTGTTAGGCTGCCTACAGAGAGAGGGGCATGCAAGCCCTGTGTTAGGCTGCCTCCAGAGAGAGGGGCATGCAAGCCAAGTGTTAGGCTGCCTACAGAGAGAGGGGCATGCAAGCCCTGTGTTAGGCTGCCTCCAGAGAGAGGGGCATGCAAGCGAAGTGTTAGGCTGCCTACAGAGAGAGGGGCATGCAAGCCCTGTGTTAGGCTGCCTCCAGAGAGAGGGACATGCAAGCCAAGTGTTAGGCTGCCTACAGAGAGAGGGACATGCAAGCCCTGTGTTAGGCTGCCTCCAGAGAGAGGGACATGCAAGCCCTGTGTTAGGCTGCCTCCAGAGAGAGGGGCATGCAAGCCAAGTGTTAGGCTGCCTCCAGAGAGAGGGGCATGCAAGCCCTGTGTTAGGCTGCCTACAGAGAGAGGGGCATGCAAGCCCTGTGTTAGGCTGCCTCCAGAGAGAGGGGCATGCAAGCCCTGTGTTAGGCTGCCTCCAGAGAGGGGCATGCAAGCCCTGTGTTAGGCTGCCTACAGAGAGAGGGGCATGCAAGCCCTGTGTTAGGCTGCTTCCAGAGAGAGGGGCATGCAAGCCCTGTGTTAGGCTGCCTCCAGAGAGAAGGGCATGCAAGCCCTGTGTTAGGCTGCCTTTAGAGAGAGGTTTCATGCAAGCCAAGTGTTAGGCTGCCTACAGAGAGGGGCAAATATTTACTCTGAGCTGCGCTTTGATCGGTTGGTCGTAGATGGGAGGCCGGGTTGTCGGGCATGGATCTCTGGCCCTCTGAAGACTGTCTAGTGGTGAACTGGAGCGTAGTAGAATGGATACTCTGTCCGTCCTCTCCTAGCCCACGTTTAGCATGACTGCTGCTAACTCTACGGCTAGGAAGTATCACTTCTGGAGTGAATAAGAGTTCAAACTTCATACCAAGTTGCCATACTTTTAAGCTCATGCTATATTCTGGCTGGTATCGTCGAAATTCATCCTTTTGGCGTGTAGGTTATCACCTTCACATTGAAATTTGATGCCAATTGAGTTAGGTCCTTGCTGATGTTGGCTTAGTTCTGTAGGTGGTCTTAGTTCTGTAGTCCGCATGTCCTTGGAACAGAAAGTTACATTTTCGTCAAGGGCTTATATAGGAGGGGAGAGAGGGTTGGATTACCGAAATATGGTTCCGTTTCCCATCTTTTGATGTCACCAGACTCTCCATGTTAACAAAACGATTTTCAATAGTCACATCGGTAGAGAAGAGAGAGGGAAAATGGGAAAGGTATTTATGGGGGTCATAAAGAGTTAGCTGAGAGTTAGCTGCGTTCCATTGCATTTCTTCAGACAAAGGAATTCTCTGGTTGAAACATTATTGAAGATTTATGATAAAAACATCCTAAAGATTGATTCTATACTTCGTTTGACATGTTTCTACAAACTGTAATATGACTTTTCGTCTGAACTTTCGCCTGGATTTGCCCGCGCCTCGTGAGTTTGGATTGTGTACTAAACACGCGAACATAAACGAGGTATTTGGACATAAATGATGGACTTTATTGAACAAAACAAACATTTATTGTGGAACTGGGGTTCCTGGGAATGCATTCTGATGAAGATCATCAAAGGTAAGTGAATATTTATAATGCTATTTCTGACTTCTGTTGACTCCACAACATGGCGGGTATCTGCATGGCTTATTTTTGTGTATGAGCGCCGTACTCAGATTATTGCATGGTTTGCTTTTTCCTTAAAGTCTTTTTGAAATCTGACACAGCGGTTGCATTAAGGAGAAGTGGATCTAAAATTCCAGGCATGACACTTGTATCTTTTATCAATGTTTATTATGGGTATTTCTGTGAAATTAATGTGGCTCTCTGCAAAATCACCGGATGTTTTGGAACTACTGAACATAACACGTCAATGTAAACTGAGATTTTTGGATATAAATATGAACTTTATCGAACATGTATTGAGTAAGTGCAGCCAGTGAAAGTGCAGGACACCAAATTCAAAACAACAAAAATCTCATAATTAAAATTCCTCAAGCATACAAGTATCTTACACCATTTTAAAGATAAAATTTGCGTTAATCCAGCCACAGTGTCCGATTTCAAAAAGGCTTTACAGCGAAAGCACCACATGATTATGTTAGGTCACCACCAAGTCACAGAAAAACACAGCCATTTTTCCAGCCAAAGAGAGGAGTCACAAAAAGCAGAAATATCGATAAAATTAATCACTAACCTTTGATGATCTTCATCAGATGACACTCATAGGACTTAATGTTACACAATACATGTATGTTTTGTTCGATAAAGTGCATATTTATATCCAAAAATCTCATTTTACATTGGGGTGTTATGTTCAGTAGTTCCAAAACATGTGGTGATTTTGCAGAGAGCCACATCAATTCACAGAAATACTCATAATAAACATTGATAAAAGATACAACTATTGTACATAGAACTTTAGATAAATTTCTCCTTAACCTCTCTGGGATCGTTCGGGACTCTAGTGTCCCACCTCGCCAACAGCCAGTGAAATTGCAG
The DNA here is from genome assembly GCF_002021735.2 of Oncorhynchus kisutch. NCBI lineage: Eukaryota > Metazoa > Chordata > Actinopteri > Salmoniformes > Salmonidae > Oncorhynchus > Oncorhynchus kisutch. The sequence continues at coordinate 22,206,849 of NC_034188.2, forward strand.
GGCGCCAGAATCAAAACAACAGAAATCTCATAATTAAAATTCCTCAACCATACAATTATTTTACACCAATTTAAAGATACACTTCTCGTTAATCCAACCACAGTGTCCCATTTCAGAAAGGCTTTTTGGCGAAAACAGAACGTGTTTACAATCAATCCTTAGGGTCTTTTTATAATACATCTTCAATAATATTCCAGCCGGACAATAGTGTATTCATTACAGAGGAAAAAGAAGGAACGGCGCACCCGCGTGACTGGGCAGTAAACAACTGAGACTGGCCTCAGCCTAGTCCAACTGAGACTGGCCTCAGCCTAGTCCACTTGTTGAAACAGCTCTTACTCGACACCCTTCCACAATATAAGCCTCAAACAACTTTCTAAAGACTGTTGACATCTGCTGGAAGCCTTGGAAAGTGCAATCTGACCCATAGACACAGCATATTGGATAGGCAATCACTTAAATGAAACTACAAACCTCAGATTTCCCACTCCTGGTTGGATTTATCTCAGGTTTTCGCCTGCCAAATGAGTTATGTTATACTCACAGACATCATTCAAACAGTTTTAGAAACTTCAGAGTGGTCTATCCAAATCTACTAATAATATGCATATATTAGCAACTGGGACTGAGTAGCAGGCAGTTTTCTCTGGGCACCTTATTCATCCAAGCTACTCAATACTGTCCCCCAGTCACCAAGAAGTTAACAAACTATATTTTTGGCAAGTCGGTTAGGACATCTACTTTGTATTGTTTACAGACAGATTATTTAACTTATAATTCACGGTATCACAATTCCAGCGGGTCAGAAGTTTACATACGCTAAGTTGACTGTGCCTTTAAACAGCTTGGAAAATTCCAGAAAATGGCTTTAGAAGCTTCTGATATGCTAATTGACATAATTTGAGTCAGTTGGGGGTGTGTCTGTGGATGTATTTCAAGGCCCACCTTTAAACTCAGTGCCTCTTTGCTTGACATCATGAGAAAATGAAAATAAATCCTTCATTGTGAACCTCCACAGGTCTGGTTCATCCTGGCCGCTCACCAAGGAAGAAGCCACTGCTCCAAAACCACCATAAAAATGCCAGACTATGGTTTGCAACTGCACCTGGGGACAAAGATTGTACTTTTTGGAGAAATGTCCTCTGGTCTGATGAAACAAAAATAGAACCGTTTGGCCATAATGACAATCGTTATGTTTGGAGGAAAAAGGGAGAGGCTTGCAAGCCGAAGAACACCACCCCAACCGTGAAGCACGAGGGTGGCAGTATCATGTTGTGGGGGTGCTTTGCTGCAGGAGGGACTGGTGCACTTCACAAAAGAGATGACATTATGAGGCAGGAAAATTATGTGGATATATTGAAACAACATCTCAAGACATCAGTCAGGAAGTTAAATCTTGGTCGCAAATTGGTCTTCCAAATGAACAATGACCCCAAGCATACTTCCAAAGTTGTGGCAAAATGGCTTAAGGACAATAAAGTCAAGGTATTGGAGTGGCCATCATAAAGCCCTGACCTCAATCCCATAGAAAGTTTGTGGGCAGAACTGAAAATGCGTGTGCAAGCAAACTTGAATCCAGCTTTGTTACACCAGCTCTGTCAGGAGGAATGGGCCAAAATTCACCCAACTTATTTTGGGAAGCTTGTGGAAGGCTACCCAAAACGTTTGACCCAAGTTAAACAAATTAAATGCAATGCTACCAAATACTAATTGAGTGTATGTAAAATTCTGACCCACTGGGAATATGATGAAAGAAATAAAAGCTGAAATAAATCACTCTCTACTATTATTCTGACATTTCACATTCTTAAAATAAAGTGGTGATCCTAACTGACCTAAGACAGGGATTAAATGTCAGGAATTGTGAAAACCTGAGTTTAAATGTATTTGGCTGAGGTTCATGTAAACGTACGACTTCAACTGTATGTTGATTGGACAATGGCCTAGTAACGGTACAGGATCATTTTACATGGTTATGGAAGAGAGAGACCAATCATATAATTCCATATGGGAGTGAATTGTGTCTGAAGGTAGCACATGCTAAATTAAGCGCACATAAACATTGGGGTACATTAAGATGAATGATTTGAGGGAATATAATGGACTTATTATTATCATGTTTTGATTGTAGTTACAACTTGCGTTGCTGATTAAGATGTACTATAGTGGATATAGATGAAATTGACATTTTCTCCAGGAGGAGAATGGGGTGGTCATTTTTCTCTCAATTTGAAATGCTTCCTGAGTCTATGGTCTTGGAAGAGTGGTTAGTAAATGTTTTTAGGTATGTCGTTTTTTAGGTATAAAGGTATCCAAATTTGGTGGGAAAGAGGAGTTACCAAATTAAATAAGGCCTGGCCAATTTTGTTAGTTTTTGCCATGTGGTTTACCACACACACACACACCGGCACGTACACACAATTTACCGTTATGAATATGCATTAGTGGTGTTGATACAGTGGGTTTTATTTTGGATGGGATCTTTTCAATTCAGTTTTAAATTGTGTATGCAGAAGGATGGAAATGTTTTGAAAGGTATTTAAATGGTTTCAGAAGGTCAGGGAATGAAAAGGGAGAATAAATATTTTAATAGGTTTCGAATGCCCTGTATCCTGACATTCTGGTGACGCCTGATCAATCTCACAAGAAATGATCGAAAACAAGTGGGATTTAATTATAAAATGATTGAGAAACACCAGTCTCTATTCAAATTGTACATTATGAGATACTATTGTTTCCTTAGGGAGTTATAAAGAATTCTAAGGTGATTAGTTATTCGAATTGGGTTATTTTTTATTTAACATGTTGTTTTTTAATCATGTGTACGAAGGGGAAAATGACCAGTTCCCTGGGGTCATGGTCTTTGGGTAAATCCACAAAGGTACTTGTTTAGTCTGCATGTAGAAGGAAATATATATGTTAACTTCTCTAGGGTAGGGGGCAGCATTTGGAATTTTGGATGAAAAGCGTGCCCAAATTAAACTCTTCTACTCAGGCCCAGACGATAGGATATGCATATAATAGATTTGGATAGAAAATACTCTAAAGTTTCCAAAACTGTTAAAATAGTGTCTGTGAGTATAACAGAACTGATTTGGCAGGCGAAAACCTGAGAAAAATCCATTCAGGAAGTAGTATTTTTTTAAATGTTTAGTTTTCTATTCAATGCCATTACAGTATCCATTAAGAATGGATGACATGTACTCCAAATGGAGTGTGATGTGCATTTCTGATTTTAAAAAATGTTCTTGTTGTTTTGATACAAATTTCACCAGATTGGGATTCATGGAGTGTGGGATTTCTGCGAGGGGTTAGGGTGATAACTTTCTGATCTGGTAACTCTTCCGAGAGGTTGCCGGTAGAATAAGGGAGTATGAACTTATTTTGAAAATGTTTTTTAGTAGTAACAATATGTTGTTATGCTCTTTGACATTTGTCATAGAGATAATGTTATTAAAAAAAGGCTAATGTAATAATTTCTCATACAGTCAATGCTTGTCTGGATTTCCTGAAACAGAAATAAATTGAACTAAACTGTTATTCTGATCTGTGCTTTTTTGAGGTTATCATGGAAGGTGATGTCAGATCGTGTCTTAATGCATGGTAGGAATAATTTGACCACAAACAGTGTGTGTGAACCTCAAAACCCTTCCTTACCAGCTGAAGAAAGAGTGACAAAGGCATGTAATGCGACAGTGATTTTTAACACTTCTGAGTCCAAGCCATAAACTGGGGCAGGAGTACTGAGAGCGCGAGTGGAACGAGCCTGAAGAGCGAGAACGGCTCAGGTGAAAGACTCGTGTACGTGGGAGAAATGGATGTGTCTATTTGGAAATTGAAATTGGGACATTATTAAGGGCCATCAAATGGGACAGGCAAGAATTACATGTGGCTTTGGGAAGATGAACTGTAATCAATATCTGAAAAAGACACGCTAGAATGATAAATGTCGGGAGAAGGAGGGGGGTCTACACACTGCGAACAATTTAGACTAAGGATGCATTGTGATACTGATCTTTCATTACCAGGCCACTTGCGACAGGGACAAAGGGGGGCTGTAATGAGAAGAGTGCTTAACGGCAGTAAAAGGTTCCATTTACAAATGTACATTCTAACCGGGACGATGTGTGCTAAGTTGAGAAGCTGGAATTCGAGTCCTAGATTCAAAGTAAGCACGAAGGACTATCGTTCTGAATTTGGGTTGGATCATTTATAAAATGAGAGTTGCTTTCGATTGGTAAGCGGTGGGGGTGCTGCTTAAAGTTATTAGGCCGAGGGAGGCTCCAGAAACCTTAGTTTCTAAGTGTCCTCCAACAAGGAAATTGTTCGAGAACTCACTGGATGATAACTTGGGTCAACCATGAAGTTTTCTTTTTTCTCTTTCCTTTTGTTTTGTCATCAGCATTTTTTATGTTAAATCGCATCGATACATAGAGATGGCTGGATGATACGGTACAATTAATTGCAAACAAGGCTCATAGTCTGCGTTTTGCGATAACACCCAAGGAGGAAAATGAAGGAGAGGGCATGGAGACCAGCATAACATGGGCATAGAACGTCACGTATGGACGTTTTTTTTCCCTCGTTTTAGTCGCATCAACTTGTGGTGGGAAGTTATTAAACATTTCCTTTTTTTCTCTTTCCTTTTTCAGTCAATATGTCTTTAGGTTTCGTGGAACATAAGAGTGATCATTGTTCCAGAGGAGGGACTGATGTATATTAACTCATTGATTTGAGAATGTTTCAGTATGTTTATAACTGAAGAAGTGGATTAGGAGTAGTGACTAGTGTGTTATGGGTTAGATGGAATGATAAATGTGCAAATGTATCTGTAGCAGGAGGAGGTGTTTGAAACAGAATGTTTACATAGGGCTGTTAAGTGGGATGGAATGTGACGTTAAATTGAACATTACACATACCCAGATCATGGTGAGAGTAGAAGAGATAGTGGTGGCATTTCAGCCACTATGGTAAACATCCAAGAAACCTGTGACTCAGAGTTTTGTTAGGTTGAATATTCTTCCAACTCATTAATCTCTTTCCCAATTTCAGCCGGCGAACACTTGACAGATTACATGCAGTAGTTATTCTCAAGGCAGTCGCTGTAGGGACTGTAATTGAAGGAGGCTATATGCATGGTCCATGTTACTAGTAGCAGGGGTTATTTTAGCAGCATTGTTGGGAAATCAGTTTATGAGGATTCATGCCACATGGCTTGGTAGCTGGTAACTGGGAGACCGATTGTAGTACAAGGGAGGCTGTTATTCAAATGTCACAAATGAGTGATCTTGTCATAAGAGGAGAGTCTACGTTGTCAGGAAATGATCCACACACAGTCCACACACAGTATTCCTTACAGCACCTGCAGCAGTAAAGATCATCATGTCTCTCCTCGGTGGGTGCATAGTTTTCACGAGAAGTGAGGTCCAGCTGCATAATTGGTGAGCTTGAAGACACCATGACAGAGGAAGCGGAGCTAAAAAGAGAGAGACTAGATTCCACTGTAAACATGCAGATGGTTTGCGTCTAGGAGCTACTTTAGCTGGTTAATGCATAATATGAAAGAGTATGAAAGAGGATAGACGTTGGGGTAATTGTACTCTAAACATTTTGAAGGCATTGATGTGAAAGCATATACAGTGCTGAGTTACCTCAAGAGGATGTAGAGTTTATTAGGGATACGCACTTGCCTATCAGGTGACGTGCCTATCAAGTGGCAATGAAGGAGATGGGGAACAAAGTAAAAATGACATGGATTGGGAACACCTCTCGGAGCCTGGGGCCGGAAAGGGGCGAAAGCATGAGGAGGTTTTTTAGGGCCTTTTTTAGGGCCTTCATTTTTGTGGAGTCCAGCAGAAAAGTATCCTGGAGGCATAGAGTCAGGGGAAGAGAGAGTGGGAATTGTCATGATCTCAGACGTAGTTTTTTATGCATATATAGTTATATAATTATGCTTAGCTTACCACATTGTTAACTTGTTGTGATCCCTTCGCGCGATTTGACATCACCCAGTGAAATAGCAGCGCGCCAAATTCAAAAACAGAAATACTCATGATAATAATTCATAAATCATACAAGTGTTACACATTTGTTTAAAGATTAACTTCTTGTTAATCCAGCCACAGTGTCAGATTTCAAAAAGGCTTTATGGCGAAAGCAAACCATGCTATTATCTGAGGACAGCACCTCATCAAACAAACACATGAAAATCATAATTCAACCCGCCAGGCGCGACACAAAAGTCAGAAATAACATATAATGCATGCCTTACCTTTGAAGATCTTCTTCTTTTGGCACTCCAATATGTCCATTAAACATCACAAATGGTCCTTTTGTTCGATAAATTCTGTTGTTATATATCCAAAATGTCAATTTATTTGGCGCGTAATTTGCACCTTGTGCATTCTACTATTACAACTTTCAAGAGTAAGTTTAGGAACTGAGTTCCTTTAAAAAAATATATACAGTACATGTCAAAAGTTTAGACACACCTGCTCATTCAAGGGTATTTCTCTATTTTTTGCTATTTCTACATTCCACACATATGGAATCATGTAGTAACATATGTAGTAACACTATATACAGAAGATAGCTCTATTTGGTAAAGACCAAGTCTATATTATGGCAAGAAAAACTAAAATAAGAAAAGAGAAACGATAGTCCATCATTACTTTAAGACATGAAGAAAATGACAAAAATGTCAAGAACTTTTAAAGTTTCTTCAAGTTCAGTCGCAAAAACCATCAAGCACTATGATGAAACTGGCTCTCATGAGGACCGCCACAGGAAAGGAAGACCCAGAGTTTCCTCTGTTGCAGAGGATAAGTTCATTAGAGTTACCAGCCTCAGAAATTGTGGCCCAAATAAATGCTTCACAGAGTTCAAGTAACAGACACATCTCAACATGAACTGTTCAGAGGAGACTGTGTGAATCAGGCTTTCATGGTGAAATTGCTACAAAGAAACCACTACTAAAGGACACCAATAATAAGAAGAGACTTTCTTGGGCCTAGAAACATAAAAAACGGACATTAGACCAGTGGAAATCTGTCCTTCGGTCTGATGAGTCCAAATTTTAGATTTTTTCCAACAGGGGTCTTTGCAGACGCAGAGTATGTGAATGGATGATCTATGCATGTTTGGTTCCCACCTTGAAGCATGGAGGTGTGATAGTGTGGGTGTGCTTTGCTGGTGACACTGTCAGAGATTTATTTAGAATTCAAGGCACACTTAACCAGCATGGCTACCACAGCATTCTGCAGTGATACGCCATCCCATCTGGTTTGCGCTTATTTGTTTTTCAACAGGACAATGACCCAACACACCTCCAGGCTTTGTAAGGGCTATTTTACCAAGAAGGCGATAGAATGCTGCATCAGATGGCCTCCACAATCACCCGACCTCGACCCAATTGAGATGGTTTGGATGAGTTGGACCGCAGAGTGGAAGAAAAGCAACCAACAAGTTCTCAGCATAGGTGGGAACTCATTCAAGACTGTTGGAAAAACATTCCAGGTGAAGCTGGTTGAGAGAATGCCAAGAGTGTGTAAAGCTGTCATCAAGGCAAAGGGTGGCTACTTTGAAGAATATAAAATATATTTTAATTTGTTTAACACTTTTTTGGTTACTACATGATTCTATATGTGTTATTTCATAGTTTTGATGTCTTCACTATTATTATACAATGTAGAAAATAGTAAAATAAAGAAACCCTGGAATGAGTAGGTATGTCCACACTTTTGACTGGTACTGTATATAGAGTATATATTTAAAAAATGCTTGGGGGGGTACCCGCAGTTTGGGAACCACTGCTCTACGTGTGCTGACAATTGGCTCATTCACACCCCTCCTCTCCCCTGTAACTATTCTCCAGGTCGTTGTTTAAATGATAATGTGTTCTCAGTCAACTTTTCTGGTAAAATAAGGGTATAACAAAACATAAAAAAATATATACAGTGCATTCGGAAAGTATTCAGTCCCCTTGACTTTTTCCACATTTTGTTACGTTTCAGCCTTATTTTAAAATTGATTAACTAAAACAATTTCCTTATCAATCTACACACAATACCCCATAATCACAAAGCAAAAACAGGTTGTTAGAAGTATTACTTCTATATTAAAAAACTATTCAGACCCTTTACTCAGTACTTTGTTGAAGTACCTTTGGCAGCGATTACAGCCTCAAGTCTTTGTGGGTATGATGTTACAAGCTTGGCACACCTGTATTTGGGGAGTTTCTCCCATTCTTCTCTGCAGATCCTCACAAGCTCTGTCGGGTTGGATGGGGAGCGTCACGGCACAGCTATTTTCAGATCTCTCCAGAGATGTTCGATCAGGTTCAAGTCCGGCCTCTGGCTGGGCCACTCAAGGACATTCAGAGTCTTGTCCCGAAGCCACTCCTGCATTATCTTAACTATGTGCTTAGGGTCATTTTTCTGTTGGAGGGTGAACCTTCACCCCAGTTTGAGGTCCATGTTCATCTTTCCCTCCATCCTGACTAGTCTCCCAGTCCCTATCACTGAAAAACATCCCCACAGCATGATGCTGCCACCACCATGCTTCACCGTAGGGATGGTGCCAGGTTTCCTCCAGACGTGATGCTTGACATTCAGGCCAAAGAGTTGAATATTGGTTTCATCAGACAAGAGAATCTTGTTAGGTGCCTTTTGGCCAACTCCCAAGCGGGCTGTCATGTGCCTTTTACTGAGAGAGTTGCTTCCGTCTGGCCACTCTACCATAAAGGCCTGCTTGGTGTAGTGCTGCAGAGATGGTTATCCCCCGATTGCTCAGTTTGGCTGGGCGGCCAGCTCTAGGAAGAGTCTTGGTGGTTCCAAACTTCTGCCTTGACACAATCCTGTCTAGGAGCTCTACGGACAATTCCTTCGACCTCATGGCTTGGTTTTTGCTCTGATATGCACATTTAGAAAGGTGTGTGCCTTTCCAAATCATGTCCAATCAATTGAATTTACCACAGGTGGACTCCAATCAAGTTGAAGATACATCTGAAGGATGATGAATGGAAACAGGATGCACCTGAACTCAATTTCGAGTCTCATAGCAAAGGGTCTGAATATTAATGTAAATAAGGCATTTTTGTTTTTAATTTGTATTAAATTAGCAAAAATGTCTAAAAACCTGTTTTCACTTTATCATTATGGGGTATTGTGTGTAGATTGATGAGGCCATTTTTTATTTAATGCGTTTTAGAATAAGGCTGAATGTCACAAAACGTGGAAAAAGTCAATGGGTCTGAATACTTTCCGAATGCACTGTGTAGTGTTCATTACTCAACAACCCTACATAGAAGCTAGCTACCCACTAATTGCTTGTGTTCTTATGTGTGTTGAGTGTTTGCATGTCAATGGGCCTGACTTTTCTGTGCCTAATTGAGGTTGTTTTTCAGTCTCCTGTAGGGTAGCTTCCCTGTGAGCCCTGTGCCACTGCCGCCACATCGTGAAGGGGGGCGTTGTTCACGAACAGGACAGATCTCTCTGACAGATGTATGCACTGGGCCTGGTTCACAAAGGGCTGAGGAGAGAATGCATGTCTTTGTGGGGCCTGTGGCTTTCCACAGCCTGGCCTTTGTGATTCAACACCACTGAGTCACTGGCCTCTAGGTCTATAGCCAGAGCTCCAGAGCCAGAGAAACACCACTGGCGCTTGGCTGGCCATGACTCACACACATGGCCTGGATTCAGCATGGAGCAGAGGGGAGCCAGCAAAGACCAAAAGACATTGATAAAATCACACAAAATACTTGGTGAGGTTTAATTCATCAAAGGGATGATTTGTCTCCACCACCTCCTATGTGTGTTTGAATATGTGGGAGGAATCAATATTAATTATTTGGTGTCAGAGCGAAGCGTAACCCAGCTGACTCTTGATGACTTGTAATTGGCCATGGAGATGTGTGGAGTTAGCGAAGATGTGTGGAGTTAGAGGAGATGTGTGGAGTTAGAGGAGATGTGTGGAGTTAGAGGAGATGTGTGGAGTTAGAGGAGTTGTGTGGAGTTAGAGGAGATGTGTGGTTAGAGGAGATGTGTAGAGTTAGAGGAGATGTGTGGAGTTAGAGGAGATGTGTGGAGTTAGAGGAGATGTGTGGAGTTAGAGGAGATGTGTGGAGTTAGAGGAGATGTGTGGAGTTAGAGGAGATGTGTAGAGTTAGAGGAGATGTGTAGAGTTAGAGGAGATGTGTGGAGTTAGCAAAGATGTGTGGAGTTAGAGGAGATGTGTGGAGTTAGAGGAGATGTGTGGAGTTAGAGGAGATGTGTAGAGTTAGAGGAGATGTGTAGAGTTAGAGGAGATGTGTGGAGTTAGAGGAGATGTGTAGAGTTAGAGGAGATGTGTAGAGTTAGAGGGGATGTGTGGAGTTAGCAAAGATATGTGGAGTTAGAGGAGATGTGCAGAGTTAGAGGAGCTGTGTTGAGTTAGAGGAGATATGTAGAGTGAGAGGAGATGTGTGGAGTTAGCGAAGATGTGTGGAGTTAGAGGAGATGTGTAGAGTTAGAGGGGATGTGTGGAGTTAGCAAAGATGTGTGGAGTTAGCAAAGATGTGTGGAGTTAGAGGAGATGTGTGGAGTTAGAGGAGATGTGTGGAGTTAGAGGAGATGTGTGGAGTTAGAGGAGATGTGTGGTTAGAGGAGATGTGTAGAGTTAGAGGAGATGTGTAGAGTTAGAGGAGATGTGTGGAGTTAGAGGAGATGTGTGGAGTTAGAGGAGATGTGTGGAGTTAGAGGAGATGTGTGGAGTTAGAGGAGATGTGTGGAGTTAGAGGAGATGTGTGGAGTTAGAGGAGATGTGTAGAGTTAGAGGAGATGTGTAGAGTTAGAGGAGATGTGTGGAGTTAGCGAAGATGTGTAGAGTTAGAGGAGATGTGTGGAGTTAGAGGAGATGTGTGGAGTTAGAGGAGATGTGTGGAGTTAGAGGAGATGTGTAGAGTTAGAGGAGATGTGTAGAGTTAGAGGAGATGTGTGAAGTTAGAGGAGATGTGTAGAGTTAGAGGAGATGTTTAGAGTTAGAGGGGATGTGTGGAGTTAGCAAAGATGTGTGGAGTTAGAGGAGATATGTAGGGTTTGCCTATAGCTCATCTCTCCACCAGAGAGCTCTGTGACCCCTGACCCTGCTACTCTGGAAGCCAGAGAGAGCCACAGGATACTGAAGCTGACTGGCAGCTAGAGAGGATCTGTGCCTGGGCCTAGATGATGCTGACTGGCAGCTAGAGAGGATCTGTGCCTGGGCCTAGATGATGCTGACTGGCAGCTAGAGAGGATCTGTGCCTGGGCCTAGATGATGCTGACTGGCAGCTTGAGAGGATCTGTGCCTGGGCCTAGATGATGCTGACTGGCAGCTAGAGAGGATCTGTTCCTGGGCCTAGATGATGCTGACTAGCAGCTAGAGAGGATCTGTGCCTGAGCCTAGATGATGCTGACTGGCAGCTAAAGAGGACCTGTGCCTGGGCCTAGATGATGCTGACTGGCAGCTAAAGAGGACCTGTGCCTGGGCCTAGATGATGCTGACTGGCAGCTGGAGAGGATCTGTGCCTGGTTCTAGATGCATCTGTTAGTAAATTTATACAGACAACAATGTCAACTTCCTCCCAGACAATCGTCTGTGTATCTCTTGTTGAATTTCATACAACATCATTTGCTTTCCAGTGATGTCTCTCCAATTAGTGGAGAGAGAGAGAGAGAGAGAGAGAGGAAATCTCCAGGAAATGCTGGTCAGTGCTGTGGGTGTAATCGGTGGATTAATTGCTCTCTTCCAAGAGGCTTCTAAACAGCTTCTACCCCCAAGCCATAAGACTCCTGAACATCTAGTCAAATGGCTACCCAGACTATTCGCATTGCCCCCCCCCCCCCCCTCCATCCCCTCTCCACACCACTGCCACTCTCTGTTGTCATCTATGCATAGTCACTTTAATTAACTCTACCTACATGTACATACTACCATAGCTAACCGGTGCCCTAGCACATTGACTCTGTACCGGCACCCCCCTGTATATATTAATATTTTATTTTTTACTGCTGCTCAATTACTTGTTACTTTTATCTCTTATTCTTATCCGTATTTTTTGAAACTCCACTGTTGGTTAGGGGCTCGTAAGTAAGCTTTTCACTGTAAGGAAAACACCTGTTGTATTCAGCGCATGTGATTAATCAAATTTGATTTGATTTGCTTTGATTCCAGCAGTCCTGTGTTTTCCTCCTATTAACGAGCACTTAGAGGTGCTGGCCTCGACCGACACAGAAGGAAACTGGTCAATACTGTCTCCTACAGGACATATTTCTGTTCAGAGAGAACCGTGGCAAAGGCCTGGAGTTGCTGAGGCAAATTCTTGTGGAGTGCCTGGCAGCCCTTGGGGGTGTAAGTTTGTCATCATAAAAGGCTCCACTAATGAATGACGATGTAGACCATGCAGTGTGGCTGCATGATCAAAGCTGGGGCTGTCATTCATAACTACAGATAGACGTTGAATAACATTCATGCAGTCGGGAGATTAGTCACTCCATTAGGCACTCCATCTGAGAGACAGATTGAAACATTTTGAAATATTTTGTGGACTGGAACCTTCTAGATCTTCTGGCACTTCTTGTGGTAGGAGGATCAATCTACTGATTATAATTCAAATCAGAAATGTTTTCTCCTTTCACCTTACTACTGAACTCTGAGGGATTTAACGCTGCTGAATATTTTGAGAAAAGTCAGACCCACCTCATAGCAGACTCCTATCTTCACATCCACATGCAATTAGTGCAGGCCCCCACCGGCAGTGGTGGAGGCCACATGCGCTTAACATCCACATGCAATTAGTGCAGGCCCCCACCGGCAGTGGTGGAGGCCACATGCGCTTAACATCCACATGCAATTAGTGCAGGCCCCCACCGGCAGTGGTGGAGGCCACATGCGCTTAACATCCACAAGCAATTAGTACAGTACCCCACCACAGGCATGTGTGCTACTGTAGAAATCCATAAATTGCTGGAACTGGGCTACCATCTGCTCTGAACCTACAAAGTGTGACACTTTCCTGAGATGTCAGATTCTTTCTACATAAATTCCAATCTGAAGGGGAAGAATGAGGCATTCGGTTATCCTGCTCACATCTAATCACATTTTATTTTTACGAGTCAATGTGCAGGGAAACAGGTTAGTCGGGGTAATTTGTATATGTAAAGTAACTGTGCATAGATAATAAACAGCGAGTAGCAGCCATGTAAAAACAAATACTCCGGGTAGCTATTTGATTAATTGTTCGGCAGTCTTATGCTTGGGGGTAGAAGCTGTTAAGGAGCCTTTTGGTCCTAGACTTGGCGCTCTGGTACAGCTTGCAGTGCGGAAGCGGAGAGAACAGTCTATGACTTGGGAGACTTTGACAATTTTCTTTCCTCAGACATTGCCTAGTCCTGGATGGAAGGAAGCTTGACCCCAGTGATATACTGGGCCGCACGCACTACCCTCTGTGTCTTCCAGTGTCCGATTAATCCCTGGATGCCCAGCTAATTTCGAGGAGTGTCCCCATTGTGGCAATCGAGTACGGGCTGATGGCGGAACATAAAGTCTGTTAGTGGGATCCTTGCTGGGATCAAGTTCTCGACTCTGGGATTGTTGTACCGTGGTCTCAATACTCCATATCACAGGGGCTACAATGCGGGAGCTGGGGATAATGGGCTCGGAGTCCCTCTCCTCGTTAGAGACACCGTGTTGGCGGGACAGGGCGTCTGCTTTCTGATTCTTGGATCCCAGGCAATAGGCTAGTTTGAAATCGCAACTGTTAAAAAACAGAGCCCACCTAGCCTGGTGAGCGTTCAACCTCTTGGCTTCTTGAATGGAGACCGTGTTCTTATGGTCCCTCCAGATCATGAAAGGATGAGGTGCCTCCTCCAAACAGTGTCTCCACCCCTCAAGGGCCCACTTAACTGCCAAGAGCTCCCTGTTGCCTACATCGTAGTTGCGTTCCGCTGGCGAGAACCGCTTGGAGAGAAAGGCGCATGGGTGCAGTTTCTTGTCCTCCTCATTCCGACTGGGTGGCCGAAGCCTTGTCGCAGCTCGGCAGTAAAGGCTAATATGGAGCTGCAGGATGGTGGCTGCTGTTGCCACACTGCCGTTGCCCACGCCAGGTCCTGGCCCGAGAGTATAGAGGTGATGTAGGCAATCATGGCCTGATCGGTGTGGAACAAGGAGGACTGTAGCTCGAACACCAGAGAACACTGAGTGAGTAACACCTTGCATCCTCCCGGGTGGCCGCCATACCGCTTGGGGGCTAGGATCTTGGGTTCCCCGTGCAGGTTCCCTGGAGGAACTATGGCGACACCTGTAGCACTGGGCGATGAGACTTGGGTGGAGTCGGAAAGTGCCCGGAGGGTCTCTGATATTTGGAAGAGTTGTTCTTACTACCGTCCCAGCATTGCTCCTTAGTGGGTCGAAACATCCTTGATCTGGGTGATCTCTGCTGGGTCCTAGTTTTGGCAGAAGCTTGCTGTGACGAGTTGAGGTTGGACCCAGGTGCAGAGAAGAGACCAGATGAGGAATCAGTGGTTAAGGATTAACATAAATACTTGACTGATAAACAGTAGCCACAAGATAATAGTACACTGGAAAAAAACAAGAAACACTAAGTCTCAAAAACGGACTTAGGAAACAAACGCGGTAAACACAGTAAACAATTCAAGCTTCTACAAAGAACACCAGAAAACACAACTCTTTTAAAAGGGAAATCATAATGAGTAATAGGACACACCTGAGTCTCATTAATGTCTCTAGGACGGTCTCTGCCGCAATCTGGTGACAGGTGGAACCATAGGATCCAGTTGCAGAGGGAAGTGTTTAGTCCCAGGGTCCTTAGCTTAGTGGTGAGCTTTGTGGGCACAATGGTGTTGAATGCTGAGCTGTATTCAATGAACTGCATTCCTTTTGTCCAGGTGGGAAAGGGAGGTGTGGAGTGTGATTGAGATTGCATCATCTGTGGATCTGTTGGGGTGATATGTGAATTGGATTGGGTCTAGGGTTTCCGGGATGATGGTGTTGAATTGAGCAATGACCAGCCTTTCAAAGCACTTCCTGGCTACCGACGTGAGCGCTACGGTGTAATCATTTAGGCAGGTCACCTTCGCTTTCTTGTTCACAAGGACTATGGTGGTCTGCTTGAAACATGTAAGTATTACAGACTCAGTCAGGGAGAGGTTGAAAATGTCAGGGAAGACACTTGTCAGTTGGTCCAGGCATGCTCTGAGTACACGTCCTGGTAATCCGTCTGGCCCGCGGCTTTGTGAATGTTAACCTGTTTAAAGGTTGTGCTCATATTGGCTGCGGAAAGCTGCTGGGTTTCCCTTTGTAGTCCGTAATAGTTTGCAAACCCTGCCACATCCGATGAGCGTCAGAGCCGGGGTAGTAGGATTCAATCTTAGTCCTGTATTTACGCTTTTCCTGTTTGATGGTTTGTCTGAGGGCATAGCATCTGGATTAGTGTCACGCTCCTTGATAACGGCAGCTCTAGCCTTTAGCTCGGGGCGGATGTTGCCTGTAATCCATGGCTTCTGGTTGGGATATGTACGTGTGGTCACTGTGGGGACAACATCGTTGATGCCCCTTATTGATGAAGCCGGTGACTGAGGTGATATACTCCTCAATGCCATTTGATGAATCCTGGAACATATTCCAGTGTGCTAGCAAAACAGTTCTGTAGCGTTGCATCCGCGTTATCTGATCACTTCCGTATTTAGCGAGTCACTGGTAATTCCTGCTTTAGTTTTTTCTTGTAAGCAGGGATCAGGAGGATATAATTATGGTCAGATTTGCCAAATGGAGGGCGAGGGAGAGCTTTGTATGTATCCCTGTGTGTGGAGTAAAGGTGATCTAGAGTTTTCTTTTCGTCCGGTTGCACATGCGACATGTTGGTAGAAATGAAGTAAAACAGATTTCCCTGCTTTAAAGTCCCCGTCCAGTAGAAGCGCCGCTTCTGGATGAGCATTTTCTTTGTTTGCTTATGGCCTTATAGAGTTGGTTGAGTGCGGTCTTAGTGCCAGCATCAGTTTGTGGTGGTAGACGGCTACGAATAATATAGATGAGAACTCTCTTGATAGTTAGTGTGGTCTACAGCTTATAATGAGGTACCTCAGGCGAGCAATACCTCAAGACTAGTTTAATATTAGACATTGCTCACAAGCTGTTATCGACAAATAGACACACACACACACGTCCCTTCTCTTATCTGACATAGCTGCTCTGTCCTGCTGGTGCATGGAAATCCCAGCCAGCTCTATACATAAGATATTATAGTTTTTAATGTCCCGTTGGTAGGATAGTCTTAATCATCAAGTTTATTTTCCAATGATTGCACATTGGCCAATAATACTGATGGTAGTGTCGATTTACACACTCACCTCCGAATTCTCACAAGTCACCTGACCTCCGCCCCCATTTTCTCAGTCTTTTTTTCACTCGAATGACATGGATTTGGGCCTGGTCTCGAGGAAGCAGTATATCCTTTGCGTCGGACTCATTAAAGAAAAAATCTTCGACCAGTTCGAGATGACTAATCGCTTTTCTGATGTCCTGAAGCATTTTTCAGTCATAAGAGACAGTAGCAGCAACAATATGTACAGAATAAGTTACAAACACTGTGAAAAGACTAACAAAATAGCACGGTTGGTTAGGAGCCCGTAAAAAGGCAGCCATCCCCTCCAGCGCCATTCTTTCCCACCTAGATGCCCAGCGTGCCGATTACATTAGGCATTTTCATAAAAGGGAGGGGTTAGGGTTAGTACTAGAAGCTGATAACATGACCCTCAATCCCACCAAAAGAGTTATGAGTAAGATTTTTATGAAAATCCTCTGGGGAAAACTATCTCAACACGATTCCATGTCTGAAATCGAGCAAATTATTAAAGAATTGTTTTCAGACAAATAAACTACTTCTGTTACTGATGAGGCTCTGGTGCAGTTGAAATACAGTTCAAGTCGGATGTTTACATACACTGAGGTTGGAGTCATTAAAACAAATTTTTCAATCACTAATTTTTCAAATTTCTTGTTAACAAACTATAGTTTTGGTAAGTCGGTTAGGACATCTAAACAGGATGCTTTGTGCTTGATACAAGTAATTTTTTTGTGCTTGATACAAGTAATTTTTCCAACAATTTATTTATTTACCTTGCTCCTTTGCACCCCAGTATCTCTACTTGCACATTCATCTTCTGCACATCTATTTCTACAGTGTTTAATTGCTATTTTGTAATTATCTCACCACTATGGCCTATTTATTGTCCTACCTCCCTTATCCTACCTCATTTGCACACATTGTATATAGACTTTTTCTATTGTATTATTGACTGTATGTTTGTTTATTCCAAGTGTAACTCTGTGTTGTTGTTTGTGTCGCACTGCTTTGCTTTTTCTTTGCCAGGTCGCAGTTGTAAATGAGAACTTGTTCTTAACTAGCCTACCTGGTTAAATTAAGGTGAAATAAATAAAAATTTGGAGAGTGGACCTCAGTAATGTAATTTATTGGAATTTCCCCAAACATAACACTTTGTATTTAGGTCAAAAAATAAATTGCTTTGCTACATTTATAGCAGTATTTTTTATGTGCCTTGTTGTAAACAGGATGCATGTATTGTAGTGGTGGAAAAAGTACTGAATTGTCATACTTGAGTAAAAGTAAAGATACCTTAATATAAAATGACTCAAGTAAAAGTGAAAGTCACCCAGTAAAATAGTACTTGAGTAAAAGTCTAAAAGTATTTGGTTTTACATATACTTAAGTATCAAAAGTAAATGGAATTGCTCAAATGTACTTAAGTATCAAAAGTAAAAGTATAAATAATTTCAAATTCCTTATTTTAAGCAAACCAGACGGCACCTTTTAAAAACATTTTTTTTTATTGGCGGATATTCAGGAGCACACTCCAACACTCCAACACTCCAACACTCCAACACTCAGACATAATTTACAAACAAAGTGTTTGTGTTTAGTGAGTCCACCAAATCAGAGGCAGTAGGGATGACCAGGGATGTTCTCTTGATAAGTGTGTGAATTGAACCATTTTCCTGTCAAAATGTAACGAGTACTTTTGGCTGTCAGGGAAAATGTAAGTATATTATTATCTTTCGGAATGTAGTGAAGTAAAAGTAAAAGCTGACAAAAATATAAATAGCAAAGTACAGATACCCCAAAAAACTACTTAAGAAGTACTTTAAAGTATTTTTACCTCACTTCTTTGTGATCCCTTCGCGCACCATTTGACAACACCCAGTGAAATAGCAGCGCGCCAAATAAAAAAACAGAAATACTCATAATAATAATTCAAATCATACAAGTGTTAACTTCTTGTTAATCCAGCCACAGTGTAAGATTTCAAAAACGGCTTTACGGTGAAAGCAAACCATGCTATTATCTGAGGACAGCACCTCATCAAACAAACACATGAAAATCATATTTCAATCCGCCAGGCGTGACACAAGGTCAGAAATAACAATATAATTCATGCCTTACCTTTGAAGATCTTCTTCTGTCCATTAAACATCACAAATAGTGATTTTGTTCGATAAATTTCGTCGTTATATCCCCAAAATGTCAATTCAGTTTGATTCAGAAAATACACCGGTTCCAACTTGCACAACATGACTACAAAGTATCTAATAAGTTACCTGTAAACTTGATCCAAACATTTCAAACAACTTTCCTAATCCAACTTTAGGTATTTTTAAACATAAATAATCTATCAAATTTTAGACGGAATAAACTGTGTTCAATACAGGAAAACAAAGTGGAGCGAACTTTCAGTACACATGGCTATCCACCCAGATAGGAAATGGCTACTTCTTCATTTCTCAAAGGAAAAACATCAACCAATTTCTAAAGACTGTTGACATCTAGTGGAAGCGATAGGAACTGCAAGTAAGTGCCTTAGAAATTTAGATCCACATAGCAAACCCATTGAAAAGAGAGTGACCTCAAAAAAAGAAATTCCTGGATGGTTTGTCCTCAGGGTTTCACCTGCCAAATAAGTTATGTTATACTCACAGACATAATTGTAACAGTCTTAGAAACTTTAGAGTGTTTTCTATCCAAATCTACCAATAATATGCATATCCTAGCTTCTGGGCCTGGGTAGCAGGCAGTTTACTTTGGGCACACTTTTCATCTGGACGTGAATATAGTGCCCCCTAGCCTTAAGAAGTTTTAAGTACTTTACTCCACTGATGTTTTGTAATATTTTTATTCTGTACAGGCTTCCTTCATTTCACTCTATCAATTAGGTTAGTATTGAAGAGTAATAACTAAAATACTGTTGATCCATCCTCAGTTTTCTCCCATCACAGCCATTCAACTCTGTAGCTGTTTTAAAGTCACCATTGGCCTCATGGTGAAATCCTTGAGTGCTTTCCTTCCTCTCCATCAACTGTGTTACGAAGGACACCTGTATCGTTGTAGTGACTGGGTGTATTCATACACCATCCAAAGTGTCAATAATAACTTCACCATGCTCAAAGGGATATTCTTTTTTTTTACCCATCCACCAATAGGTGACCTTCTTTACGAAGCATTGGAAACCTCCCTGGTCTTTGTTGTTGAATCTGTGTTTGAAATTCATTGCTCGACTGAGGGACTTTACAAATAATTGTACAAGTGGTGTACAGAGATGAGGTAGTCTTTAAAAAATAATGTTGAACACTTATTACGTGACTTGTTAAGCTTTTTTTTTTACGCCTGAACTTATTTAGGCTTGCCATAACAAAAGGGTTGAATACTTACTGACACAAGACATTTCAGCTTTTCATTTGTAATTCATTTTGAAACATTTCGGAAAAAAAACATCATTCCACTTTAATATTATGGGGTATTGTGTGTAAACCAGTGACACAAAATCAAAATTTATTCAGGGTGTAACACAAAAATGTGTAAAAAATCTATGAGTGTGAATACTTTCTGAAGACATTGTAGATACTAAGTTTCAGACTGGTGTTTTGGACGGTGTTGGGGTGACACCAAGACCAATTAGACCTCTAGGTTTTTCTGACAAACACTAATTGCTGGTGACAGCACCACCGTTTATGAATAGGGGTGTGAAGTCAGGGAAAACACCACGTCTAATTGTAGGCCGTAATACTTTTCTCTTAATAAACTCTCTCCCTCACCTCGTCTCATACACTCTCCCCCCAGGGCCCTGTTTTGGCCTGCGTGACCTTTCGCTGCAGCCCCTCTGCTCTTCCTGCCCCGGCTCCTCCTCCAGCGGACTCCCTCTCACACACTCACACACCCTCAAACACACTTTTACACACACACACCTGCCCCCACAGTTCACTCACATACTGTAAGCAGCACACAACCTAATTCATATTTAAACTCTTTCTCGCCCCCATCTCACACACACACAGTGTTTTAGTCACACACACACACACACATACACACACACATTGTCTTAGCCCCACATTTTGTGTCACAAAGTTCACCGCATAGGAACACCATGCTCATGTTAGCCTACGTACACATACAGTACAGCATCAATCATCACACACATTCCTGAGTGAATAAAATCCGCCTGACCATGCCCAGACACGTGACTCACTTAATGTACAGACACGTAAATATACAATCAATCAAATTGTGACATAAGCACTGTCCTACTCACTCCTCATGACTATTGGTGTGAGTATCATGGGAAATGTTGAGTCTCCATAATCTCACTGATGATTGCACATGAGGAAATATTGAAGGTACTTGAATAAAACAAGATGTCTACATTCTTATTCACTTGGGAAGTGTCCAGCTCAGTTGCCATGGTATTTAATTAAACATTTGATGTCTTGACAGTCCTTGGTGCATTGAAGTGTTAGTGATCATCATTTGATATCCATTCGAGTTATTTCAGAATTAAACATTTCAGTCATGGTTTTCTTTAAATCATCTGTGGAGAATAGCATGGTCAAAAGCAATACACCGGTCCACAGACCACCGACATTTCATGATAACACCATATAAAATCGTAACATAATCTAGGCTACAGTATATATCCTTAGTCTGGTGTCAGTTCATTCATAAAATAGATTAAAGGGTTGAGAGGAGCAGCAATGCTCTGATCAGAATCTCTTATCTGACATTTCTTAGAGGGGTTCCCTTTTCCTGTAAGGAGACCAACGACACCGACTGCATGATCCTAGTATTAATACTATCATCTGGGCCAGGACTCTTTGTGTTCATTGCCTGTAATGTGTTCAGGCCAGGAGGTTTAAATGGAGCCTGAGGACTGGGGACATAGCTGTTGATTTCTGTTCTGTGATAACAGAACTTAGTTAGGCCCAGCCAGTTCGATGCCATTGGGCCATGGATCAGAGTGCATCATAACAGACCTGGTCAGACCAACTTGACATGCTTCTGTTTTTTGGGTGCGCTGCCAAAAAGGACAATCTTGCTATTTCATGTGAAAAACAATATGCTCTCCCCATAGATCATTTAGGTCAATGGAGAGGTGTGTTTACTGAGTCATGAATGACTAGCAACTATTTTCGGCATGCTTTTGCAGGTGGCTCTATGGTAGAAAGCGATGATTATGAAACTCTGTTATCTAAGACCTCTTTCTCCTGAATAGTTGAGTAGAAATTGAATGCCTGTCAAGATGTTGTTCTAAGTTAGTCAGCGTCTTTAGATTTCCACCCGGTTCTACTTGCTCAGCTGTCCAGTGGTGACTTGCCGTTTTAGATGGTCAATTTGCAAGTTCATCCATTTTGTATGTTTCTGTACAACCTCAGCATGGTTCTAAGATAAACAAGGACTCTCTCTCCCCCAAAAAATACATTTAAAGGTAAATGCATAGTCTAATTTCTCAAGGAGAATGTAAGGAATGTTATGCTAAACCTGCAAACAATATGGCTAAGCTTTCACCTCTAAGCATAATTCAGTCATGGTACAGGAATAGATAATGAACACATGGTAAATGAGTATTTAAATGAGCATATATAAACATGTTTACTGCAGATTCATTACCAACAGATATTCATCGCCCACAGGGTATTCAATTAAACATTTCAGTGAGAGTTTTCCTTCCTGTTGTTTAAGGAAAACCCTCAGGATGAACATGAACACTTGAATGGCCCTTCCTTGGAAGTACAGTAGCCAGAACATGTCCTCAACGATAATGGGAAAACGTGTCCAACTCAAGTTTGAAATAACTCAAACCTCAATAATTAAGCGATATTAATATTACATTTCCCATTTGTTTTTCCAGACTTGACCACCCACAGTGGAGTGTTGTTCAATCTTGATGTTTTCCGTTTCATTTGACAATTTCATTATATCATAGTGGTATATAATGAGGTAGAATAGCATGACAAGAATATTGAGTCAATGTTAATATCCCTAATAAAAGTCGTAGCTCGGCTTAGACAGTCAGGTCCATAATTATTGGCACAATTGATAAAGATGAGCAGAAATACTGTATAAAATAAATAATACAAATACTGAGGTATATTATTGTATGCTAAAAAAAAGTATATTATTTCATACTAATACAATTGCTCAAATGTGAAAATAGAGCTCTTTGGCCATGAACACCAGACGTGGATTTGGTGTAGAAAAACAAAAGCATATGCAGAAAGTCCCTCATTCCTACTGTAAAATATGGTGGTGGATCTTTGATATTATGGGGCTATTTTGCTTCCACTGGTGCTGAAGCCTTTGTTAAGGTCAATGGCATCATAAACTTGACCAAGTACATGTACAATTCAGCCAAAAACCTGGTTGCCTCTGCCAGGTACAGTACCAGTCAAAAGTTTGGATACACCTACTCATCCAAGGGTTTTTATTTTTTATTTTTTTATATTGTAGAATAATAGTGAAGACATCAAAATTATGAAATAACTCACACGGAATGTACTAACCAAAATGTTTTTAGTTTCCTCAAAGTAGCCACCCTTTGCCTTGATGACAGCTATTTACACACTTTCAATATTTGGAAGACCCTCAGTCCTCTATCAAATAAAATGTATTTATATAGCCCTTTGTACATCAGCTAATATCTCAAAGTGCTGTACAGAAACCCAGCCTAGAACCCCAAACAGCAAGCAATGCAGGTGTAGAAGCACGGTGGCTAGGAAAAACTCCCTAGAAAAGCCAAAACCTAGGAAGAAACCTAGATAGGAACCAGGCTATGAGGGATGGCCAGTCCTCTTCTGGCTGTGGAGATTATAACAGAACATGGCCGAGATTTTCAAACGTTCATAGATGACCAGCAGGGTCAAATAATAATAATAATAATCAAAGTAGTTGTAGAGGATGCAACAGGACAGCACCTCAAGAGTAAATATGAACAGTTTAGGGTTCCATAGCCGCAGGCAGAACAGTTGAAACTGGAACAGCAGCAAGGCCAGGTGGACTGGGGACAGCAAGGAGTCATCATGCCAGGTAGTCCTGACGCATGGTCCTAGGGCTCAAGTCCTCAGAGAGAGAGAAAGAGAAAATTAGAGAGAGCATACTTAAATTCACAGGAAGTACTCCAGATATAACAAACTGACCCTAGCCCCCCGACACATAAACTACTGCAGCATAAATACTGGAGGCTGAGACAGGAGGGGTCAGGAGACACTGTGGCCCCATTCGATGAGACCCCGGACAGGGCCAAACAGGCAGGATATAACCCCACCCACTTTGCCAAAGCTCTACACAATATTGTGCTGCTGATGCCAGGTGCCATAGCGGTCTCTTTCTGCTGTAAAGCAGAGGGACACCAAGCATGTGGCGCAGTTGATGGGGGACTTAATTTAGCAAAGAACACAGCGACGCCTCTATGCTGTGCCCTTTTGGCCCTGAGGCACATCCATGCCTGCAGAAATACATGGGCAGATGAACACCACTTGTGGCAGGAGCTGGATGAACCAGCTTCAGTGGGGGATGGACAACTTGGCCCTGGGGGCTACAATTCGGAGTCAGTGTCACTGTGAAAGAAAATGTTAGAATAGTTTCACACATAGTTTCACATATGAGCCCTGTATCAACAGGTATAATAAACAGATATATATATAGAGAGAGAGAGCACAGGGAACATACGGTTGAATATACACTGCTCAAAAAAATAAAGGGAACACTTAAACAACACAATGTAACTCCAAGTCAATCACACTTCTGTGAAATCAAACTGTCCACTTAGGAAGCAATACTGATTGACAATAAATGTCACATGCTGTTGTGCAAATGGAATAGACAACAGGTGGAAATTAAAAGCAATTAGCAAGACACCCCCAATAAAGGAGTGGTTCTGCAGGTGGTGACCACAGACCACTTCTCAGTTCCTATGCTCCCTGGCTGATGTTTTGGTCACTTTTGAATGCTGGCGGTGCTTTCACTCTAGTGGTAGCATGAGACGGAGTCTACAACCCACACAAGTGGCTCAGGTAGGGCAGCTCATCCAGGATGACACATCAATGCGAGCTGTGGCAAGAAGGTTTGCTGTGTCTGTCAGCGTAGTGTCCAGAGCATGGAGGCGCTACCAGGAGACAGGCCAGTACATCAGGAGACGTGGAGGAGGCCGTAGTAGGGCAACAACCCAGCAGCAGGACCGCTACCTCCGCCTTTGTGCAAGGAGGACCTGGAGGAGCACTGCCAGAGCCCTGCAAAGTGACCTCCAGGCCACAAATGTTCATGTGTCTGCTCAAATGGTCAGAAACAGACTCCATGAGGGTGGTATGAGGGCCCGACGTCCACAGGTGGGGGTTGTGCTTACAGCCCAACACCGTGCAGGACGTTTGGCATTTGCCAGAGAACACCAAGATTGGCAAATTCGCCACTGGTGCCCTGTGCTCTTCACAGATGAAAGCAGGTTCACACTGAGCACGTGACAGACGTGACAGAGTCTGGAGACGCCGTGGAGAACGTTCTGCTGCCTGCAACATTCTCCAGCATGACTGGTTTGGCGGTGGGTCAGTCAGTGGGGTGGCATTTCTTTGGGGGGGCCGCACAGCCCTCCATGTGCTCGCCAGAGGTAGCCTGACTGCCATTAGGTACCGAGATGAGATCCTCAGACCCCTTGTGAGACCATATGCTGGTGCGGTTGGCCCTGGGTTCCTCCTAATGCAAGACAATGCTAGACCTCATGTGGCTGGAGTGTGTCAGCAGTTCCTGCAAGAGGAAGGCATTGATGCTATGGACTGGCCCGCCCGTTCCCCAGACCTGAATCCAATTGAGCACATCTGGGACATCATGTCTCTCTCCATCCATCAACGCCACGTTGCACCACAGACTGTCCAAGAGTTGGCGGATGCTTTAGTCCAGGTCTGGGAGGAGATCCCTCAGGAGACCATTCGCCACCTCATCAGGAGCATGCCCAGGCGTTGTAGGGAGGTCATACAGGCACGTGGAGGCCACACACACTGCTGAGCCTCATTTTTACTTGTTTTAAGGACATTACAAAGTTGGATCAGCCTGTAGTGTGGTTTTCCACTTTAATTTTGAGTGTGACTCCAAATCCAGACCTCCATGGGTTGATAAATTTGATTTCCATAATTTTTGTGTGATTTTGTTGTCAGCACATTCAACTATGTAAAGAAAAAAGTATTTAATAAGAATATTTCATTCATTCAGATCTAGGATGTGTTATTTTAGTGTTCCCTTAATTTTTTTGAGCAGTATATTATGACAGACCAGCTAGATCTACTGTCTTTATTATATTACAACAGACCAGCTGTATCTACTGTCTCCATTTCACTTTGGCCATCCCCTCAACAGCCTCAACCCATATTTCACGTGGGTTGGGGTGGGGCGGCAGACACACGCATCTCACATTTCATGACATTACATGTTTATATATTGCTTCTAAAAAATAAAAATAAATCACAATTTTTATATTATTAATTTCAAACAAGGGCATTAGCATGAAAATAACTTACCAGTCCAAAACAATGACCTCTCCCGTTCAAAAAATATTCCTCCACTTGGGAATCGCTAAATGAATCGTCCTACAACAATCTCTCACTTTCCCAGTCAATTTATTCTAAAAGTGTGTATACATCTGTATATCTAGACTTAGATTTAGCTTTCTCTGACTTAGTCGCCATAATGATTGAGATATAAACAGCTGAATATGCGAAACAACGCTGTGCGTAATATGTGTTGCTCCTTCCGGTATGAAACTTCAATAGTGAATTACTCTCTTTACGCCGGAGCTTACTACATGGGTTGGTCTTGCAACACATAAACATGACCTATTGCCGTTTACCTCAGTTCATTGCCTATCTACCCAGCTAGATTTCAAGACGATCAGTGGTCATTGGGTTCAAATACAGTCAATCAACGAAACAGAGGGCAAATCATTGGTGCACAATGATGTCATTACTTGTTGTCTTCAAATCGGCTTCTTTCAGTCAATATGACCCGCGAAATGACCCATCAGGTTTGATTGTGTTACAAACAAACCAGTTGATTGCAGTGAAACCAAACATGACTGTGAAAGTTACGTTCTGTGTGGATTATTTACCTGGAATGTGTCGTCAAATGGAATGAGACGGAATTCACGACACAAGCGGTTCAAAAATGCTTTGTGTTAGGCTATAAAAACGGATTTTATCAAAGAAAACATAATTCATTGTGTAACAGTGAGCATTGGGATTGCAAACAGATGAAGTTTGTGATTATGTTACGGCTGTGCTGGTTGAAATGGTTGTTTATTATGGGTCTCTATACTCAGATAATCGCATTGTATTCTTTCGCAGTAAATCATTTTTTAAATCTGACAACGCAGTTGGATTAGCAAGATTCTAGGCTTTCGATACATGTGAGACACGTATTTTCATGAATGTTTAATATGACTATTTATGTAGCGATCACCGCATTGTTGTGGAATTTCAGCCCGCTGCCGGGTTCCGTGCTCACGTAAACCCACACTTTCAATTGGTCCCGTTTAGGTAATAAGCTTCTAGTGTTAACGTGCAGAAAACCCAGGCTTTTACGAGAGCAGAAATCAGTGAATCAAGCGTGCCAGTAATTCTGGACCTGACTGATGTGAAGTCATGATCATGAATACAGCTTGAATATCGCTTGCAAACCAAGGCCAAAGAGTTGGCCGTCCTTGACAGTTCATCCTATTTGATCAGAGTGCATATTTGGTATTCACTGGTAGTCATCCAGGGAATTGAAAGTCTTTACTGCTCAGTGTATTTACAATATGAGGGCTATCAATGTCTTTCTCAAAGGAAAGATAACTAACCCTTATTAAATATATTTATTATTGGCGGAAATGTATTTATTTCTGAAGGTTCAGACCAATACATTAAGGGAGTTTGACTGTATCGCTAAGCTAATTTACCTTCTTTTTGAACCCTAATACTCTTTCAATTGGAGCTTGAACCTTCAAGGGAAAATAACCTAGATTTCTCCAAAACGACTTACTCCAGGGAAATACGTCTAACATTTTATTATACTTAATGTCGATTATTGAACCTCGTAAATAATTGCAATTTATTCCCTGATGAAAATAGAAGCTTGTATTTCTGTTGAACATATCTTTCAATTTGAACAACCTTGTCCACGCGTACCCTTTAGTCAAAAACCACATCGACTTTCATGGGGGGCCACAGAGAGGGAAGGTTTAGACTGGTACAGTCAGGGAAAGGTGTGCCTGGGGTTAAGGGGGGAAGGTTTAGAGAGAAGCTCACTCCGAGCATGTTTCTAATTTTACCAGGAAAGTTGACTGAGAACACATTCTCATTTACAGCAACAACCTGGGGAATAGTTACAGGCGAGAAGAGGAGGGATGAATGAGCCAATTGGAATCTGGGAATGATTAGATGGCCATGATGGTATGAGGGGGGAAGTTTATAGAGTAGCACACTCTGGGCAGGTGTCCCTTGTGAGAGGATGTTAGCCAGGTCCTCTGTGTTGTGAACCTATACCCTCTAAACCTGCTCCCACTGGAGATAAGAAGAAACCTTTGAAGATCTGAGTTTAACCCACCAGGGTCTCAGCCTGGAACACTCAGGGAGAGTGAGTCATTTTCTCCAATAACTATAGTATACCTTTCCTCTTAAAATGCTTTAAATCTTTTGTCATTGAAGCTGTCCATTGTTTTTTTCATTGGCTTTTTAGAGTAACTGATTTGACCACAACATGGTTGCCTGGCTACCCAGACTCCGTGCGCTAACCAAACACTACGCCATGCTCACAGACATTAGTTTCTTCTCCACAATGAGTCAGGATCTGAGTACATCCTGACCCTTTACCAAATGCGAACGCATTCGGGGCCGTCTGATTGATCCAGAAACTGATGGATTGAGCCAGAACCAGAACACACATGGATAAAGCGGCAGTTTGAAAACTGGCTTTGATACTGTGATTGGTTAGAGACGATCCAATCAATGTTTTGTACAACGCCCCTCATGTCCCTCATCACCACAAACGACTTCAGTGATGGCGAAATTAGACTAAAGAATGTAGAGAATTACAGAGCAGCCGAAGTATTTAGTGTGAGTCATCAGGCTACACAACATGCATTGCGACAATGATAGTATACCTCATATACAAATGCCTTGATGTTCACTGGGGAAAATTGGATTGCCCTTTCCTGTAAATTCATTCATTTATCAGATTTTCTAAGTAATAAGACATTTTTTTTAAATCACAAAAAATGTAAGAAAGCTCGGAGTTTTGGGAGATGGGGAATACAGATGTAGTGAGGTACCCTCTGGTTCTGTCCGCCCCCACAGACAGGATGGGAATCCACCCACACCTTAACACCCAGAAGTATCTACCCACGGAGTGAGGCAGCTCAATCCAACTGCACTCTACCAATGAGGCCACAGAAAGTCTGAAACAAAGTAGCTCTCTTTTATCCAAACTATTTAGCTGTTTCAAATCATTACTTGGACAGTAGCTAAAATGGCTTCAATTGAGTGTGTCTTTTCATATAATGAAGCGCCTGCTGCTGTCACCTCTGAAATGATTGGCACCCTTGATAAAGTTTTGCAGAAAATACATTATGAAATAAATAACCCAAGTACTGAGCTATATTGTTTGCAATTATTTTATAATACATTTGCTCAGAGAATGAGATTTTGTTTAGCAAGTAATCATTTTTCTCTCTAATAATAAAGGGGTTAAAATGATTGGTACCCCTGTTTTCAATACTCCGACACCCTTCCCTTGCAAGGATAAGGGCACTGAGCCTTCTTCCATAATGTTTTATGAGATTGGAGAACCCATTGGGAGGGCTATAGAGCTGCGTTTACAAAGGCAACCCAAATTCTGATATTTCCTCTAATTGGTCTTTTGACCAATCAAATTAGATCAGAATTGGGCTGCCTGTGTAAACGTAGCCTTATACATTCGTCCATACAGAATTTTTCCAGATCCTTGACAACCTTCGTCTGCGCTTATATATTGCCCACTTCAGTTCAAACCACAGGTTTTCTATAGGGTTCAAGTCTGGAAATGAGATGGCCATTGCATTTATGTAGATTTTGTGGTCAATTAACAATTGATTTGTGGATTTTGATGGGTGCTTGGGGTTATTGTCTTGCTGGAAGATCCACTTCTGGACAAGTGCCAGCCTCCTAGAAGAGGCAACCAGGTTTTTGGCTAAAATATGCCGGTACTTGGTAAAGTTCATGATGCCGTTGACCTTGAAGGTCCAATGCAGACGTTTTATCACAATATCAAACCATTTCTGGGTAACAAATAAGTACCTTACTGTGAACATGTTGAATTAAAATTGTAATAATACACAAAAATAGCTTCTTAGCAAATAACAATTTCTCAAGCAAGAATTTAGCTAGGACTGTCTGGGAGTGGCTCTGCCAAAAACGAGCTGTTATTGGCAGAGAGGTTTGGAACTGTCTTTCTTATTGGTCTATTAACTAATTTACCACCTGGTGATACACTAAAAGGGCATTATCATAATTCTTAAATGTCGCAATATTATTCCAACCTCATGGTGAGGAATTATATATAAAACACATGAAAATCTATTTTTTTATGCACTGGGCCTTTAATAAGGGCCCCAGGACCAGTGGAAGCAAAATAGCGACACACCATTAAAGATTCATATTTTACAGTAGGAGGGAGGTCCTTTTTTTGCATTTGCATTCTTTCGATGACAAACCCAGCAATGGTGTAAGTGGCCCGTACATATACATATAGATCCCGTACATATTGTTTCTGTATCTCTCCCCATAGGTACAGAAATCATATTTCTTTCACATGTATTCATTCTGGTGTACATTCTGTGTCCTCTTTTACGATGTACTTTGCTAAATGAAGACATTTGTGTCAAGGTAGCAATTTAAACAGCGCAGACACTCTTGAATTCCAATAGCAGGTTAAACCAATTTGAAGGCTAACTGTAATGTACAACACCTCTAGGCTGAGAAGTCCTTGGGCGTGATTTATTCTCTAGGGCCTCATAGTAAATTAGCATATTAAGACAGTTAAGTATTGGGCTACTGGTTAAATCTGGACACATTGTAATTAGCTGCTAGATTGATGGGCTCTCCGAGTAGTGAATCCTTATTGATTGTGTCATATTTTCAGAAGGAGGCTGTGTAATAAAAGTGGCTGGTCATTTGAGACACATTCTCCTGAAAGACATTTTAAATCACTGCACTCCACAACCCCTCAACTAAGTCCCTGTCATAAAAGGGTGACAATTGGAGTGTTGACGTGGCATTTCTTTCTATAAAGTTGCCTGTGAATTTTGGCAGATACCATTTTTATCACCTGGTGAGGGAATACTGTGGAGCCAAAATTGTGTAATATTTAATTTTGTATGTGATTTGTTTGGAATTAATAATTGATTATGTGCTCTCTTCTGGTGTCATGTAAGTATCTGGTTCAAATGTATATTTGATGCAATAAGTACGAAATATTTCAAATAAACATCAATGCTGTTAGAAATGCAAATCAGAGTGATATGTAAACAATCCCTGTTCAGAGTATTTGTTGCGGTAAAATTACTTTGATTGGGCAATTGTACAGCATCAAAGATGCTCAATAAACACAGGTTATTTTTACATTTACAACACTACAGAGGAAACATGCAGGATCCTCTCCCCAGATATACCACTGCAATATCACATACATTTTATTGTTGTTGTTGAGTGCTCATCTGTTCATGTTTCATCTGTTGTCAATGTAGAAATCACTGGAGGCTTGCCTCCCCACCAAAAGAGCTTTTCAGAGATGAGAGCTATTAAAATGAGAAACATCCATCAAGCTGTGGAGAAAAAATCCTCCGACCATAGCATTGGTTATGGGTAGTTTAAATGTTTCATTTTCCTAACATCAAACTCTTTAAAGTCTGCAAGTGTCCATATGTACACTCAGCTGTAATGTGACTATACAGCCTGAATTTCACCTTGATGCTTAACTTCATAGCAAGATGAAGCAATACTAATTTCTTTAATTGCCTTTGTACAGGCTAAAATAGAAGTTAGCCAGTTACCACATTAGGAAACAAAGAGCAGTCCAGTATAACATCTTACTGACTGGCTGTGATGTAGCCTACTGTTTTGAGGTTGGACATTTTCTTGTAGCAAAAACTGAAATAAAGGCTATCCTAGCCAAGCACTTATTGGAACATACCCAATAAAACGTGTGGTAGAGTGTAGGGTCCTCCCTTATTGGTCATTAAGCAGTGTTATCACAGTAGCATTTGACTAATATGACAGCTTTATTGTCTAAATGAATCCCTAAATGGGCGGTACAGAGTGGATTAAGGCCTATCTCAGTCAAAGAGACTCAGACTGGCTTGCATGTGGGGGAGGGAGGGAGGGCGAGTGAGTGAGTGAGTGAGTGAGTGAGTGAGTGAGTGAGTGAGTGAGTGAGTGAGTGAGTGAGTGAGTGAGTGAGTGAGAGAGAGAGAGAGAGAGAGAAACAATAATGTACTGAGCAAGTGTCAAAACGGCTTTTTAAAATCATAAAAAATCCTACAATGTGATTTTCTGGATTTTATTTTCTTGTTTTGTCTGTCATAGTTGAAGTGTACCTATGATGAAAATTACAGGCCTCTCACATCTTTTTAAGTGGGAGAACTTGCACAATTGGTGGCTGACTAAATACTTTTTTGCCCCACTGTACCTCGATCTAAATATCAGCACCATAGGTAACTTACTTACATAAAGCCTCTCGGCCCCCGCTTTGATGCACCTGTACTGACCTCGCCTTCTGGATGATAGCGGGGTGAATAGGCAGTGGCTCGGGTGGTTGTTGTCCTTGATGATCTTTATGGCCTTCCTGTGACATCGGGTGGTGTAGGTGTCCTGGAGGGCAGGTAGTTTGCCCACGGTGATGTGTTGTACAGGAGGTGTTGGCTTTGAGGATGACCAGTGAAATATACCTGCTGTGGCACGAGCTATGGATGGGTGTTGCTATGGTGACCAGTGAGCTGAGATAAGGCGGATATATACGTAGCAAAGACTTATAGATGACCTAGAGCCAGTTGGTTTGGTGACGAATATGTAGGGAGGACCAGCCAACGAGAGCATACAGGTTGCAGTGGTGGGTAGTATATGGGGCTTTGGTGACAAAACGGATGGCACTGTGATAGACTGCATCCAATTTGCTGAGTAGAGTGTTGGAGGCTAATTTGTGAATGACATCGTCGAAGTCAAGGATCGGTAGGATAGTCAGTTTTACAGGGCAGCATGAGTGAAGGAGGCTTTGTTTGCAAAATAGGAAGCAGATTCTAGATGTAATTTTGGATTGGAGATGCTTAAGGTGCGTCTGGAAAGATAGTTTACAGGTCTAGCCAGACACCTAGGTATTTATAGTAGTCCACATATTCTAAGTCAGAACCATCCAGAGTAGTGATGCTAGTCGGGAAGGCGGGCAGCAATTGGTTGAAGAGCATGCATTTTGTTTTACTAGCATTTAAGAACAGTTGGAAGCCACGGAAGGAGTGTTGTATGGCGTTGAAGCTCGTTTGGAGGTTTGTTAACACAGTGTCCAAAGAAGAGCCAGATGTATACAGAATGGTGTCTTCTGCGTAGAGGTGGATCAAAGAATCACCTGCAGCAAGAGCGACATCATTGATATATACAGAGAAAAGAGTTGGCCCGGGAATTGAACCCTGTGGCACCCCCATAGACTGCCAGAGGCCCAAACAACAGGCCCTCTGATTTGACACACTCTATCTGTGAAGAAGTTAGTGAACCAGGCGAGGCAGTCATCTGAGAAGCCAAGGCTGTTGAGTCTGCCAATAAGAATACGGTGATTGACAGAGTTGAAAGCCTTGGCCAGGTCAATGAAGATGGCTGCACAGTGGTGTCTTTTATTGATGGCGGTTATGACATCGTTTAGGACCTTGAGCGTTGCTGAGGTGCACCTGTGACCAGCTCGAAAACCAAATTGCATAGTGGAGAAGATACGGTGGGATTCGAAATGGTCGGTGATCTGTATGTTCACTTGGCTTTTGAAGACTTTAGAAAGGCAGGGCAGGATGGATATAGGTCTCTAGCAGTTTGTGCCTAGTGTGTCTCCCCCTTTGAAGAGGGGGATGACCGCGGCCTCTTTCCAATATTTAGGAATCTCAGACGATACAAAAGAGAGGTTGAACAGACTAGTAATAGGGGATGCAACAATGACGGCGGATAGTTTTAGGAAGAGAGGGTCCAGATAGTCTAGCCCAGCTGATTTGTAGGGATACAGATTTTGCAGCTTTTTCAGAACATCAGCGGTCTGGATTTGGGTGAAGGAGATGTGGGGGGTGCAGAGCTGTTGGCCGGGGTTGGGGTAGCCAGGTGGAAAGCATGGCCAGCCGTAGAGAAATCCTTATTGAAATTCTCGATTATCGTGGATTCATCAATGGTGACATTGTGTCCTAGTCTCAGTGCAGTGGGCAGCTGGGAGGAGGTACTCTTATTCTCCATGGACTTTACAGTGTCCC
This sequence comes from Oncorhynchus kisutch, assembly GCF_002021735.2. Lineage (NCBI taxonomy): Eukaryota > Metazoa > Chordata > Actinopteri > Salmoniformes > Salmonidae > Oncorhynchus > Oncorhynchus kisutch. The sequence continues at coordinate 22,240,709 of NC_034188.2, forward strand.
ACAACTTTTGGGAATTGATGCTGCAGGTTGCATATTTCTGCTTGAAAAAGCTTTCCAAACTGATTGTGTGTATTGGTTCCTGACTTCCCTGAAAAGTTGCATATTGCGGGTGCTATTTGATGCTAGTGCTACGCCACAGGGTGTTTTTGTGCTGGTCATGGGCAGTCAAGTCTGGAGTAAACCAAGGGCTGCTATATCTGTTCTCAGTTCCATTTTTTTTAAAGAGGCATACTTATTTAAGTTGGCAGGAAAACACTTTTAAAGAACAACCAGGCATCCTCTACTGATGGGATGAGGTCAATATCCTTCCAGGATACCCGGGCCAGGTCGATTAGAAAGGCCTGCTCGCAGTGTTTTAGGGAGTGTTTGAGAATGATGAGGGGTGGTCGTTTGACCGGGGACCCATAACGGACGCAGGCAATGAGGCAGTGATTGCTGAGATCATGGTTGAAAACATCAGAGGTGTATTTAGAGGGCAAGTTGGTCAGGATGATATCTATGAGGGTGCCCATGTTTATGGATTTGGGATTGTACCTGGTATTTTATTTGATCATTTGTGTGAGATTGAGGGCATCTAGCTTAGAATGTAGGACGGCGTTCAGCATATGCCAATTTAGGTCACATAGCAGTACAAACTCTGACGATATGTGGGGGGCAATCAATTCACATATGGTGTCCAGGGCACAGCTGGGAGCTGAGGGGGGTCTATAACAAGTGGTAACAGTGAGGGACTTATTTCTGGAGAGAAGGATCTTTAAAAGTAGATGCTCGAACTGTTTGGGCATAGACCTGGATAGTATGACAGAACTCTGCAGGCTATCTCTACACTAGATTGCAATTCCGCCCCCTTTAGCAGTTCTCTCTTGACGGAAAATGTATACACTTATGTGTATATGGTAGTTGTTGTGAAATTGTTCGATTACTTGTTAGATATTACTGCACGGTCAGAACTAGAAGCACAAGCATTTCGCTACACTCACATTAACATCTGCTAACCATGTGTATGTGACCAATACATTTGTATTTTATTTGTAATTGGGGATGGACGTTTCAGAATTTTTGGTGGTCTTCCTAAGCCAGGATTCAGACACGACTAGGACATCAGGGTTGGCAGAGTGTGCTAAAGCAGTGAATAAAGCAAACTTAGGGAGGAGGCTTCTGATGTTAACATGCATGAAACCAAGGCATTTCCTGACTGGTTGCAGTCAGTAAATGAGAGCGCCTGGGGACACACAGGGCCTGGGTTAACCTCTACATCACCAGAGGAGGAGTAGGATGAGGGTACGTTTAAAGGCTTTAAGAACTGGTCGTCTAGTGCGTTTAGAACAGAGAATAAAAGGAGCAGATTTCTGGGTGTGGTAGGATAGATTCCGGGCATAGTGTACAGACAAGGGTATGGTAGGTTGCGAGTGGGGATAAACCTAGGCATTGAGTGACGATGAGAGAGGGTGCAGCTCTGGAGGCGCCAGGTAAGCTAGGTGCTTTCTCTGCATGTTTGGGGGGTGGGACAAGGGGGCTATCTGAGGCATGTTGAGCAGGACTAGGGGCTCCGCAGTAAAATAAAACACTGAGAGCTGCCATAAGCAACAGTAATTAAGGAAAGCTTTGACTATGTACAGACTCAGTGAGCTTAGCCTTGCTAATGAGAGAGGCCGCAGTAGGCAGACCTGACTCTCAAGAGAAAACGGGCTATGTGCACACTACCCACAAAATGAGGTGGAACCTGAGCTGCACTTCATAACCTCCTGCCAAATGTATGACCATATTAGAAACATATATGTCCCCTAGATTACACAGACCCACAAAGAATTTGAAAACAAATCCAATTTTGATAAACTCCCATATCTATTGGATGAAATACCAGTGTGCCATCACAGCAGCAAGATTTGTGACCTGTTGCCACAAGAAAAGGGCAACCAGTGAAGAACAAACACCACTGTAAATACAACCCATATTTAAGTTGATTTATTTTCATATTTTAAATGGAACTATTTGCACATCGTTACAACACTGTATATAGCCACAATATGACATTTGAAATGTCTCTATTCTTTTGGAACTTTTGTGATTGTAATATTTACTGTTAATAATGTCATATTGTTTAGTTCACTTTTGTTTATTATCTATTTCACTTGCTTTGGCAATGTAAACATATGTTCCTCATGCCGATAAATCCCTTTTAATTTAATTGAATTGAGAAAGAGAGAGAGAGAGAGAGAGAGAGAGAGAGAGAGAGAGAGAGAGAGAGGGAGAGAGAGAGAGAGAGAAAGAGAGAGAGAGAGAGAAATAGAAGGGGAGAGGGAGAGAACAGAGACAGAAGGATGAGAGGGAGAGGTTGGGGAGGAAGAGATCTGGCACGGTGAGAAGCACATGTATTACCCCCTCAGCAGGGAATGGGATCGTGGGATGGGCACTCTTAAGAGTGTTAAACGGTGTGAGCCTTCTCCAGAGACAGAGAGACAGATAGATGGCACAGGCCTTGATCAGCAGACATGGTCTTATTCAGCGCTGAAGAGCCAAAGCTTTTGTGTGAGTCAGAGTATTTCTAAGGTCTGATGCATGCCCATGTCTTAGTCATCAGAGATGTGAAGTGAACTAAGGAATATGCTAAAACTGTGGGTTGCACCTTTATTCTCTTGTGGTATCATTTCATGTACAGATGCATTAGTCATTGCACTAGCTGGAGACAGAAGTGGGTGCTGCTGTACCCGCAGACAAAGCTTCAGTTAATCAAAATGGGTATTTCTATCAATGTTATCCATGCATCAAGACACAGGTAATTGAATACTTTAGAATAATAGTACATTTCATGTATCAAATGTAAGTTAAATGATGTAATGGCGGGAGATAATAAACAGAGGCATTGTTTTGGTTTCTATCAGAATGTTGGTGTTACGTGTCCCTGTAAGGAGTGTGATCACAGTAGGCATGAAAACATTGGGATTAAAAGGGTGGCGGTGAAAAGCCAGTTAATTGGATTGTCTCTCAAGGCAAAATATCCTCCTCTATGTATAACGCTGACACAAAACGTCCTTTTTTCGTCATCCAAGTATTCATGGTGAGGCTTGTTTTGTGAAGGCAATAATCCTATTGCTATATGGTGGATGAGGTTTCAGTAGGAATGTGCTTATCGTGGTGGGAGCAAATACATCAACCAGTTATGAGACTGGGTGCAGAGGTTCTGCCTTACCTTTTAGATTTCCCCTCTTCTGAGATCAGCCGCAGAGGAGAGCAACATGATTGTACTGCAAATACTGAAGATCTCGCTGAGGAGAAGTTTCGAATTTTTATTAGGATCCCTATTAGCTGATGCCATAACATCAGCTAATCTTCCTGGGGTGCGACACTGGGGAGAGAGATATGCATGAGTCAAGCTGCCAGTTGGAAAAAACCTATTTGGCTATCTGCAGATGGCAAAGCTGTTTTACACTAAGACGTATGGTGTGTGAGAGGGTAAAGGTTGTCCCAGATCATAGAGTCAAACTGTACTGCTACTCTGTCTCTCACAGGCAGTCCAATGTTAATTGTAAGGAGAGACCTACTGACTGACTGTCTCCTCTCCTGTGTATTGCAGAGATATTGGAAACAAGACAAATGTTGTTTTCAACAAGAAAAATCCCAAGTGTTCCTAGGGTTCAGAGAGAAAATGAAAATCAACATGGAGATGAGAGGTGGGAGGTGAGGAAGCCAGTGAACTCCAGTGAATGATGGCCACAATGACATCCCTGTGTACTGTAGAGAAACCCTGTGTACTGCATTCCAGCTGGTGTCTATTCCACAAATTACCACTGGCTAAATCTATGACGTTAAAATGCCTATTTACTCTGTTCCATCTGACTGCGCAATCCACTGTCCCATCAGCCCAGCCAGGTTATTTATGAACTTGATCTCCACTTTAAAAAGCATCTAGAAATGATCTCACATTTCTTTTAGACCAACATTTAGTTATAAAAGGCAGAGATTTGTATAAACCTTGCTGTCTGTCTCTCTGACATTTGCAACATTGTTTCAATATTCAAATTTGATCTCCAGCTGTCCCATATTAATGAACGTGTCGGGACGAGACAGACAGGCAGCATTTCTCAGCCAGTCGAAATCATGAATCCGCTGGCATCATTTTTATGGATGTAAGAAATGTAAATTGAAAAAAAGTCAAATGAAAAGTGCAGCTAGTTTGCAGTCTTTCCAGCTTCAGTTTGAAGTGATTGTGTTAGCTGTGTTGTTGGCTAGCTCCTCGGAACAACAGTGTCCTGAAGAGAGAGCACATTTTCTATGCAAGGCAAAATCCTGCCTCATTGGCTCATTGTCATGAATGTATCCAAATAAATGTCACTAGAAAACAGCTTAAACAAATGCAGCTACTGTTGTTATTCTGGCTGCACTGTTTAAAGTGACTGTACGATAAGTCATAGTTGGCTACCGAGCAAGCAAGGGATAAGAATGTTATCTTAGCTTCAAGAGCATTATAACTTAAACAACCCAACAGGCTGGTGAGTTATATATCCCTGTGTACTGTAGAGAAATAACCCAGCAGGCTGGTGAGTTATATATCCCGTGTACTGTAGAGAAATAACCCAGCAGGCTGGTGAGTTATATATCCCGTGTACTGTAGAGAAATAACCCAGCAGGCTGGTGAGTTATATATCCCGTGTACTGTAGAGAAATAACCCAGCAGGCTGGTGAGTTATATATCCTGTGTACTGTAGAGAAATAACCCAGCAGGCTGGTGAGTTATATATCACGGTGTACTGTAGAGAAATAACTCAGCAGGCTGGTGAGTTAAATATCACTGTGTACTTTAGAGAAATAACCCAGCTGGCTGGTAAGTTATATATCCCTGTGTACTGTAGAGAAATAACCCAGCAGGCTGGTGGGTTATACTGTATATCCCTGTGTACTGTAGAGAAATAACCCAGCAGGCTGGTGAGTTATATATCCCTGTGTACTGTAGAGAAATAACCCAGCAGGCTGGTAAGTTATATATCACTGTGTACTTTATAGAAATAACCCAGCAGGCTGGTAAGTTATATATCCCGGTGTACTGTAGAGAAATAACCCAGCAGGCTGGTAAGTTATATATCCCTGTGTACTGTAGAGAAATAACACAGCAGTGTCACGCCCTGGTCTAAGTATTTTGTGTTTTTCTTCATGTATTGGGTCAGGCCAGGGTGTGGCATGGAGTTTTTTGTATTGTGGTGTGTTTTGTCTTGGGGTTTTGGTGTGTATGTATTTGGGATTGTAGCTAGTGGGGTTATCTAGCAAAGTCTATGGCTGTCTGGAGTGGTTCTCAATCAGAGGCAGGTGCTTATCGTTGTCTCTGATTGGGAACCATATTTAGGCAGCCATATTCTTTGAGTTTGTCGTGGGTGATTGTCCTTAGTGTTGTTGATCTATCTATCTATCTATCTATCTATCTATCTATCTATCTATCTATCTATCTATCTATCTATCTATCTATCTATCTATCTATCTATCTATCTATCTATCTATCTATCTATCTATCTATCTATCTATCTATCTATCTATCTATCTATCTATCTATCTATCTATCTATCTATCTATCTATCTATCTATCTATCTATCTATCTATCTATTTATTTACACAAGTATAGGCTGTTTCGGTTTTTGTTTTTTGTTTTGTTTTGTTTTGTAGTGTAGTGTATTGTATTGATTCGTGTTACGTTTGTTTGATTAAACATGGATCGCAATCTACACGCTGCGTTTTGGTCCGACTCTCCTTCACCACACCTAGAAAACCGTTACAGAATCACCCACACCCAACGGACCAAGCAGCGTGTTAACAGGCAGGAGCCACAGGAGAGGCAACAGAGGCAGCAGCAGCAGGAGCAGCAGCAGCTGCAGTGGGAGAGGCTGCACCACCTGGAGAAATGGACATGGGAGGAAGAACTGGACGGTAAAGGACCCTGGGCTCAGCCTGGAGAATATCGCCGTCCCAAGGAAGAACTGGAGGCGGCGAAAGCTGAGAGGCGCAGATATGAGGAGGCAGCACGGCGTAGCGGATGGAAGCCTGAGAATCAGCCCCAAAAATGTATTGGGGGGGGGGCTCAGGGAGAGGGTGGCAGTCAGGAGTCAGACCTGAGCCAACTCTCCCTGTTTATCGTGAGGAGCCAAGGAGGAGACCAGAGCCGGTGTTGGAGGCGTGATGGAGTTAATGGGGAAATTGAAGGAGAGAGGAGAGAGAAATGAGGGAGTTGCTGTGTTGGTGCTTTTTGCATGGAATTCGCCCGACGGAACGTGTTGGGGATTTGATGGCACCTGGGTTAGCGCTCCATACTCGTCCTGAGGTGCGTGTTAGTCGGCTGGTGAAGTTGGTGCCAGCCTCACGCACCAGGCCTCCTGTGCACATCCCTAGCCTTGCACGTCCTGTGCCAACACTGCTCTCAAGATCTCCAGTACGCCTTCACGGTCTAGCCCATCCTGTGCCACCTCCACACTCCAGTCCTCCGGTAGCAGCTCCCCGCACCAGGCTTCCTGTGCGTGTCCTCGATCCAGTACCACCAGTTCCAGCACCACGCACCAGGCCTTCAGTGCGCCTCGCCTGTTCAGCGCAGCCAGCGCTTTTCTCCTCTCCTGCGCTGCTGGAGTCTCCCGCCTGTTTAGCGCAGCCAGAGCCTTTCTCCTCTCCTGCGCTGCCGGAGTCTCCCGCCTGTTCAGTGCAGCCAGAGCTGCCAGCCTGCATGGAGCAGCCAGAGCTGCCAGCCTGCATGGAGCAGCCAGAGCTGCCAGCCTGCATGGAGCAGCCAGAGCTGCCAGCCTGCATGGAGCAGCCAGAGCTGCCAGCCTGCATGGAGCAGCCAGAGCTGCCAGCCTGCATGGAGCAGCCAGAGCTGCCAGCCTGCATGGAGCAGCCAGAGCTGTCAGTCTGCATGGCGCAGCCAGAGCTGTCAGTCTGCATGGAGCAGCCAGAGCTGTCAGTCTACATGGTGCTGCCAGTCTGCATGAAGCAGCCAGAGCTGTCAGTCTGCATGGTGCAGCCAGAGCTGCCAGTCTGCATGAAGCAGCCAGTCTGCATGGAGCAGCCAGAGCTGTCAGTCTACATGGAGCTGCCAGTCTGCATGAAGCAGCCAGAGCTGTCAGTCTGCATGGAGCAGCCAGAGCTGTCAGTCTACATGGTGCTGCCAGTCTGCATGAAGCAGCCAGAGCTGTCAGTCTGCATGGTGCAGCCAGAGCTGCCAGTCTGCATGAAGCAGCCAGTCTGCATGGAGCAGCCAGAGCTGTCAGTCTACATGGAGCTGCCAGTCTGCATGAAGCAGCCAGAGCTGTCAGTCTGCATGGAGCAGCCAGAGCTGCCAGTCTGCATGAAGCAGCCAGTCTGCATGGAGCAGCCAGAGCTGTCAGTCTACATGGAGCTGCCAGTCTGCATGAAGCAGCCAGAGCTGTCAGTCTGCATAGAGCAGCCAGAGCTGCCAGTCTGCATGGAGCAGCCAGTCTGCAAGGAGCAGCCAGAGCTGTCAGTCTACATGAAGCAGCCAGAGCTGTCAGTCTGCAAGGAGCTGTCAGTCTGCAAGGAGCTGTCAGTCTGCAAGGAGCTGCCAGTCTGCAAGGAGCTGCCAGTCTGCATGGAGCTGCCAGTCTGCAAGGAGCAGCCAGAGCTGTCAGTCTACATGAAGCAGCCAGAGCTGTCAGTCTGCAAGGAGCTGCCAGAGCTGTCAGTCTACATGAAGCAGCCAGAGCTGTCAGTCTGCAAGGAGCTGCCAGTCTGCATGGAGCTGCCAGTCTGCAAGGAGCAGCCAGAGCTGTCAGTCTACATGAAGCAGTCAGAGCTGTCAGTCTGCAAGGAGCTGTCAGTCTGCAAGGAGCCGCCAGTCTGCCCAGCGCCGCCAGTGCCGCCAGTCTGCCCAGCACCGCCAGTGCCTCCAGTCTGCCCAGCGTCGCCAGTCTGCCCAGCGTCGCCAGTCTGCCCAGCGCCGCCAGTCTGCCCAGCGTCGCCAGTCTGTCAGGATCAGTTAGATCCACCAGTCAGCCAGGATCCACCAGTCAGGCAGGATCTGCCAGAAGTGCCAGTCGGCCAGGATCTGCCAGTAGGGCCAGTCGGCCAGGATCCGCCAGTCGGCCAGGATCCGCCAGATCCGCTAGTCAGCCAGGATCCGCCAGTCAGCCAGGATCTGCCGGAACCACCAGCCAGCCAGGATCTGGTAGATCCATCAACCTGCCTGAGCTTCTTCTCACTCCTGAGCTTTCTCTCACTCCTGAGCTTTCTCTCACTCCTGAGCTTTCTCTCACTCCCGAGCTTTCTCTCACTCCCGAGCTTTCTCTCACTCCCGAGCTTTCTCTCACTCCCGAGCTTTCTCTCACTCCCGAGCTTCCCCTCACTCCCGAGCTGCCTCAGTCCCGAGCTGTCCTTCAGTCCCGATCTGCTCCTCAGTCCAGTGGGGTTCTGGGTGAGGACTACTAGACCATGGTCGGCGGCGAGGTTGGTCTATCCAGGGACGCGAGGAGAGGGGACTAAGACATTGACTGAGTGGGTTCCACGTCCCGCGCCGGAGCCGCCACCATGGACAGACGCCCACCCGGACCCTCCCTATTGTTTTGAGGTGCGTTCGGGAGTCCGCACCTTAGGGGGGGGGGGTTCTGTCACGCCCTGGTATTTTGTGTTTTTCTTCATGTATTGGGTCAGGCCAGGGTGTGGCATGGAGTTTTTGTATTGTGGTGTGTTTTGTCTTGGGGTTTTGGTGTGTATGTATTTGGGATTGTAGCTAGTGGGGTTATCTAGCAAAGTCTATGGCTGTCTGGAGTGGTTCTCAATCAGAGGCAGGTGCTTATCGTTGTCTCTGATTGGGAACCATATTTAGGCAGCCATATTCTTTGAGTTTGTCGTGGGTGATTGTCCTTAGTGTTCCGATTTCTTTATTTATTTACACAAGTATCGGCTGTTTCGGTTTTCGTTACGTTCTTTGTTTTGTAGTGTATTGTATTGATTCGTGTTACGTTTGTTTGATTAAACATGGATCGCAATCTACACGCTACGTTTTGGTCCGACTCTCCTTCACCACACCTAGAAAACTGTTACAAGCAGGCTGGTGAGTTATATATCACTGTGTACTGTAGAGAAATAACCCAGCAGGCTGGTGGGTTATACTGTATATCCCTGTGTACTGTAGAGAAATAACCCAGCAGGCTGGTGAGTTATATATCCCTGTGTACTGTAGAGAAATAACCCAGCAGGCTGGTAAGTTATATATCACTGTGTACTGTAGAGAAATAACCCAGCAGGCTGGTGAGTTATATATCCCTGTGTACTGTAGAGAAATAACCCAGCAGACTGGTGAGTTATAAATCCCTGTGTACTGTAGAGAAATAACCCAGCAGGCTGGTGAGTTATATATCACTGTGTACTGTAGAGAAATAACCCAGCAGGCTGGTGAGTTATATCCCTGTGTACTGTAGAGAAATAACCCAGCCGACTGGTAAGTAATATATCCCTGTGTACTGTAGAGAAATAACCCAGCAGGCTGGTAAATTATACTGTATATCCCTGTGTACTGTAGAGAAATAACCCAGCAGGCTGGTAAGTTATATATCCCTGTGTACTGTAGAGAAATAACCCAGCAGGCTGGTAAATTGTACTGTAGAGAAATAACCCAGCAGGCTGGTAAGTTATATATCCCTGTGTACTGTAGAGAAATAACCCAGCAGGCTGGTGAGTTATATATCCCTGTGTACTGTAGAGAAATAACCCAGCAGGCTGGTGAGTTATATATCCCTGTGTACTGTAGAGAAATAACCCAGCAGGCTGGTGAGTTATATAGTGTATCTCTTGCCTTTGTTACTATGTCAAATAAAATATTGATATCTGCTTTAATTAATCCGATACGGTCAGAGGTTACATCAGTCCACAATCTGTTAAGACACTGAGTGTCTCTCATATACATGAAAACCTTTTCACCCCACTCTTAGAATCCAGTGACTGGCTAGAGAGCAGTGGTTGGAGGTGAGTTCTAATGATGTGAAGTCATTTCCATAGAGTACCCTTATTGCTTGGTACGATATATACAACCAGCCCAGTGGCCACTCTGTCAGTCTGCTGCCCTGCATCCAGCACCAGTGAGCTGGGTACAACAGGAGGGCACACACTCTTTAAAATGCAGGTGTATTTATCATTTCCTGGTTCGGTACAGCTTGTACTTCTTATTTTAATTCGTATAACATTTTTCTCTTTTCCCCTTACAATTCCTACAATCCCTACCCTACCATTCCCACAATCCTTATCCAACAATTCCTACAATCAGTACCCTACCATCCCTACATCCCTACCATCCCTACCATGCTTACCCTACCCTACCAGGCCTACCATCCCTACAATCAATAACCTTCCATCCCTATACCTACCATCACTACCCATCTCGCATCGTCCATCTCTACAATACCTACCCTACTATCCTTACCATCCATTCCCAACCATCCTTGCCTCCCCACCCTACCATCCCTACCTTACCATCCCTACAATCCCTACCCTACCATCCCTATCTACCATTCCTACCATGCCTACTCTACTCTACCAGACCTACCATCCCTACAGTCCCTACCATACCATCCCTACAATCCCTACCCTACCATGCCTACTCTACCCTACCAGACCTACCATCCCTACAATTCCTACCCTACCAGACCTACCATTCCAACTCTACCCTACCAGACCAACCATCCATACACTACCATTCCTATACCTTCCATCCCTACCCTACCATCCCTACCCTACCATCATACAATCCCTACTCTACCAATTCTATTTTAACATCTCTAACGCCCCTACCCTACCATCCCTACCATCACTATCAACCATCCCTACCATGCCTACTCTACCCTACCAGACCCACCATCCCTACAATCCCTACCCTACCATCTCTACCCTACCATTCCTAGCATGCCTACTCTACCCTACCAGAAAAAATCTCTCCCCTACCATTCCTATACGTACCATTCCTACCCCTCCAATCCCTACCCTACCATCCCTACCCTACCATCCTTACCTCTCTACCCTACCATCCCTACCCTACCATCACTACCATGCATACTTTACCCTACCAGAAAAACCATCTCTCCCCTACTATTCCTATACGTACCATTCCTATCCCTACCCTACCATCCCTACCCTACCATACCATCCGTACCTCTCTACCCTACCATCCCTACAATCTCTACCCTACCATCCCTACAATCTCTACCCTACCATACCTACCGTACCATCCCCTCCTACCATCTCTCCACTACCATTCCTATACATGCCATTCCTACCCCTTCCATCCCTACCCTATCATCCCTACCCTACCCTACCATCCTTACCTCTCTACCCTACCTTCACCACCCTACCATCCCTACAGTCTCTACTCTACCATACCTACCCTACCATCCCTTCCTACCATCTCTCCACTACCATTCCTATACGTGCCATTCCTACCCCTTCCATCCCTACCCTATCGTCCCTACCCTAACCTACCCTACCATCCTTACCTCACTACCCTACCATCCCTATCTACCATTCCTACCATGCCTACTCTACTCTACTCTACCAGACCTACCATCCCTACAGTCCCTACCATACCATCCCTACCCTCCTTAACTCCCTACCCAACCATCCCTACCCTACCATCCCTACAATCCCTACCCTACAATTCCTACCATCCCTACCATGCCTACTCTACCCTACCAGACCAACCATCCATACACTACCATTCCTATACCTACCATTCCTACCCCTTCCATCCCTACCCTACCATCATACAATCCCTACTCTGCCAATTCTATTTTAACATCTCTAACGCCCCCACCCTACCATCCCTACCCTACCATCACTATCAACCATCCCTACCATGCCTACTCTACCCTACCAGACCCACCATCCCTACCCTACCATCTCTACCCTACCATGCCTACTCTACCCTACCAGAAAAAATCTCTCCCCTACCATTCCTATACGTACCATTCCTACCCCTCCAATCCCTACCCTACCATACCGTCCCTACCCTACCATCCGTACCTCTCTACCCTACCATACCATCCGTACCTCCCTACCCTACCATCACTACCCTACCATCCCTACAATCTCTACCCTACCATACCTACCCTACCATCCCCTCCTACCATCTCTCCACTACCATTCCTATACATGCCATTCCTACCCCTTCCATCCCTACCCTAACCTACCCTACCATCCTTACCTCTCTACCCTACCATCCCTACCCTACCTTCACTACCCTACCATCCCTACAGTCTCTACTCTACCATACCTACCCTACCATCCCCTCCTACCATCTCTCCACTACCATTCCTATATGTGCCATTCCTACCCCTTCCATCCCTACCCTAACCTACCCTACCATCCTTACCTCACTACCCTACCATCCCTACCTAACCATCCCTACCCAACCATCCCTACAATCCCTACTCTACCATCCCTACCATGCCTACTCTACCCTACCAGAAAAAATCTCTCCCCTACCATTCCTATACGTACCATTCCTACCCCTCCAATCCCTACCCTACCATACCGTCCCTACCCTACCATCCGTACCTCTCTACCCTACCATACCATCCGTACCTCCCTACCCTACCATCACTACCCTACCATCCCTACAATCTCTACCCTACCATACCTACCCTACCATCCCCTCCTACCATCTCTCCACTACCATTCCTATACATGCCATTCCTACCCCTTCCATCCCTACCCTAACCTACCCTACCATCCTTACCTCTCTACCCTACCATCCCTACCCTACCGTCACTACCCTACCATCCCTACAGTCTCTACTCTACCATACCTACCCTACCATCCCCTCCTACCATCTCTCCACTACCATTCCTATATGTGCCATTCCTACCCCTTCCATCCCTACCCTAACCTACCCTACCATCCTTACCTCACTACCCTACCATCCCTACCTAACCATCCCTACCCAACCATCCCTACAATCCCTACTCTACCATTCCTACCTTACCATCTCTAATGCCCCAACCCTACCATCCCTACCCTACCAACCCTACCATACCATCTCTCCCTACCATCTCTATCCAACCCTACCATCCCTACCCTACCATGCCTATATACCATTCCTATACCTACCATTCCTATCCCTACCCTATGATTCCTGACATCTCTACCATCGCTACCCTACTATCAATACCATACCATCCCTACTGTCCCTACCCTAGATCCCTACCCTAACATCCCTACCCTCCATATCCTCCCTACCATACCAGCTCTACCCTACCATCCCTACCCCACCATTGCTCCCTTACCATTCATACCATCCCTACCCTACCATCCCTTCAATCCCTACTCTACATCTCTACCATCCCTTCCCTACCTTACCATCTATACCCCCCCCCCGGCCCTACCATCCCTACCCTACCTACCCTACCATCCCTCCCCTACCATCCCTTCCCTACCATCCATAACATCCCTACCCTACCATCCCTACCATCTCTACCTTACTATTCTACCCTACAATCCCCACCCTCCCCTACCATCCCTTCCCTACCATCCATAACATCCCTACCATCTCTACCTTACTATTCTACCCTACAATCCCCACCCTCCCCTACCATTCCTATGTGTCATTCTTACCCCTTCCATCCCTACCATATTGACCCTACCCTAACCTACCCTACCATCCTTACCTCACTACCCAACCATCCCCACCCTACCATCCCTACTCTACCATTCCGACCTTACCATCTCTAATGCCCCTACCACCCCTACCCTACCATCCCTACCCTACTAACCATACAATCCATACTCTACCATCCCTACCTTACCATCTCTAATGCCGCAACCCTACCATCCCTACCCTACCAACCGTACCATACCATCCCTACCCTACCATCTCTCCCTACCATCTCTATCCAACCCTACCATCCCTACTCTACCATCCCTATATACCATCCCTACCATTCCTATACCTACCATCCCTACCTCTTCCATCCCTACCCTACAATCCCCACCCTATGATTCCTGACATCTCTACCCTACCATCCTGACCCTATCATCCCTACCATCGCTACCCTATCATCCCTACCCTACTATCATTACCCTACCCTACCAACCATACCAGCTCTACCCTACCAACCATACCAGCTCTACCCTACCATCCCTACCATCCATACCACCCCTAAACAAAACGTTTATTGCAAATTAGTTCGCAATGAGCCAGGCTGCCCAAACTGTTGCATATACTCTGACTCTGCAGATGAACGCAAGAGAAATGACACAATTTCACCTGGTTAATATTGCCTGCTAACCTGGATTTCTTTTAGCTAAATATGCAGGTTTAAAAATATATACTTCTGTGTATTGATTTTAAGAAAGGCATCGGTGTTTATGGTTAGGTACAGTCGTCCAACGGTTGTGCTTTTTTCGCAAATGCACTTTTGTTAAATCTTCCCCCAGTGTTGCATCGATTATATGCAATGCAGGACACGCTAGATAAACTAGTAATATCATCGAAGATGTGTAGTTATAACTAGTGATTATGATTGATTGATTGTTTTTTATAACAAGTTTAATGCTAGTGTCATGACTGTCCTAACCAGGTCAGGTTAAAGGAGACCACAACCCTACAGATGATCTTTCAACCCCAACAGAGGAGGAGAGATCTAGGGGTCTGAAGATGTGGTTTTTTTATGGCCCCTCACGCCCCTGGTAAATCTCAGGCCACAGACAAATTCCTTTGTCCTGTTACTATGGAGAACCAGCCTCAGAACATTAAACATGAAATAAAGGGAACAATGGTTTCCGTCAGCCACAATGGTGGTCACGACAATAGATGGAATATGAAAATATATGGCATTTTTCTTTTGTTATTAAAGGTTAATAGATGACATTATTACGAAAACACTGTAACGTGAAGAGTTTTCCTAGTAGATATTTGATGTTTATACTTTGTACGTTGTATGGAAAATATCCAAATCAAAGAGAATGTTTTGGGAAAGATGAAATGTTAAGTTAGTTGTCTAAATTTGGATTTGAATCAAATCTAGACCTTGCCTCATTAACTTGGTACGCCCAGAGAATAGCCCTAAAGGCAGTTATGCCCACTTCTGACCCAAGGGTATAAAACCTGTGAGTATAGAATTTACAGAGAAGACTACGTGACCCAAGCTGCAGCAAGGTCTAAAAAGTCAACAAACCCAGAACGACAAAGAAATCCTTTTCTACCCAAGCTACGGATGAGTAGCTGTCTCTAAGCGGGTGAATTCAAGTCGAACCACCCCTCCCACAAAAAAACTAGAACAAGACATAAAAAATAACAAATCCCTCCCCTTTCCCCTTATTTTCATTCTTTGTGGGCTGACATTTATTTGGGTATTTGTACAAGGACATTTGTACTAAAATGCTTATGTAACGGCGTTCTTCGTTTGTCGAAAGAGAGTCGGACCGAAATGCAGCGTGGTGGTTAATCATGATCTTTAATAAAGAAAACGGCGATACATGAAATAACTAAATAAATACGAAAACAACAAACGGAACGTGAAACCTATTACAGCCTATCTGGTGAACACAACACAGAGACAGGAACAATCACCCACGAAAGACAAAGCGAACTCAGGCTACCTAAATACGGTTCCCAATCAGAGGCAACGAGAAGCACCTGACTGCTGATTGAGAACCGCCTCAGGCAGCCAAGCCTATACAACACCCCTAATCAGCCGCGATCCCAAATACTACAAACACCAATACGAAACACAACACACAAACCCCTGTCACACCCTGGCCTGACCAAATATATAACGAAAACACAAAATACAATGACCAAGGCGTGACAGCGTATTACAATAATAACATTGGTAAGTTGGTATACAAAATGTCGCAGGTCTACTCTTTTCTACTCTTTTCCCTGGCATGTCCCTTTAATGGGGCAATCTGTGATTGCTATGTACATCAATGTTTTACTTTTAAATGAGTGATACGTGCCCATTTATTCTTGAAGAATGTAACTTATTAATGGCTCATGAGTTTAGTTCAACTGACGAAACTTATTGGAACCCAAAATATAAGCTAGTTGTACTCCATTGTTTGCAAAAAATGTAATTGTAAACAAACACTGAATAGCTTCAATACATAATTAAAATTATAATTATATCATGGATTGTCAGTCTTTGCATCCACAAAATTTTTATGAATTTAAAAGTGTTTACATTTGTCCAGCCCCATCCATATGTTGTTTACCCAAAATGGTGTTGGGGTGTCCACTTGGTTGTTGTTTGAACTGCAGATTGCCCCTTTCACTGTAAAATAATTTTTTGCTAACTAAAAACATTCAGGAACAACCACACTAAAAATGAGAAAAAGTGTTATGATGTGGTGTAGTTGATATAAAGGTGACCTCTCTTTTGCCCTTCCCACTTTGAATGGTGTCATAGCAAAGGAAAGGGTTAGATGATAAACAGTAGGCCTACCTGTTCACGTCAGAGGACAATGCTACAATGACCCATATAATGCCAAGCCATTTGCATGTAGCAAATATGAACCTTTGATTACGTCTCAGTGGTGTTCTCTCAAACATTACACAACTATTTCTGCAACAGGAAATCAACAACAAAAGAAAGTTGAATCCTCTAAGGCCTGAGATGCGTGAAGTGGAGGAAGGCATGGTCCTGACTAAGTGCCAGGGAGAAACTGCTGACCCTTTCTGTAATCGCTTCTGAAATAACAGTTCTCCAAGAGCTCAGTATGGCTCTTGGATTCCAAGAAGCAGCAGCTCACCAGTCCCCTGAGAGAGGTTAATATTCACATTCTTAAAGGCTCTGCTAACCACCACAGCTCCTTTTTGCTTTTAACACCCTGGAGTTTTCACTTCATCTTTATGTTGGGTGTTATCTACTTGTCAGTGGTCGTGAGAAGGAGTGTGGCCAGGGCCAGACTGGGACCAGAAATTGCCCTGGCATTTCTAATACACCGCCCTATTTTTTTTTCCTCGAGGCCCCCACATCAGCCTTTTTTCCCCTTGAGGCCCCCATTATCAGCCAAATCATCATTTTGAGTTTTAAAAAAACACGTTTGACAGGCCCACCAGGCTAAAAATGGACTAGCCCATTTGGTATTTGCCTGAAATGCCAGATGGCCAGTCCACCCCTGAGTGTGGCACAGCACAGAAGAACAGAACCAGAACCAGAGCCAAGAGAGTAGAGCGGGTGAGAAGAGAAATATCTGCCAGTTCTACACTCTTAGAAAAAAAGTGCTATCTAGAACCTAAAATAGCTATTTAGCTGTCCTCATAGGAGAACCCTTTGAATAACCATTTTTGGTTCCAGGTAGAACCCTTTTGAATTCAAGGTAAAACCCTTTCCACAGATGGTTCTACATGGAACCCAAAATAGTTCTACCTGGAATAAAAAATGATTCTACCTGGAACCATGGCAGAGTTGTCAAACTCATTCCAGGTAGGGCCAAGTGTCTGCAGGATTTTGTTTTTCCTTTCAATTAAGACCAAGACAACCAGGTGTGGGGGGGTTCCTCACTAATTAGTGACCTTAATTCATCAATCAAGTACAAGGGAGGAGTGAAAACCCTTTGGGAACACTGTTTCTAATAGTGAACATTTCTCATCTTTGTCATAACTGATGGAAAAAGTGAGACTGCCACCAATATTCTTAATCTGATTGATTGGTTTTGTCATGCTGGCACTGTATCAGTATCAGTAGAGTGACCCATGTAAAAATGGAGGAATAATGGCATAATGGTATACAATCAAAACAATATTTAATCTCCCCACAGAATAATACACCCCCTGAATAACTCAACACTATTAGAATGGGAGGAAACGGCTATCAATTTTAAAAACAGTGTCATTACATGGCTGGCTGTCCACCTCTAGCCTCTCCCAGGGCAGCCTCCAGGTGATGCCAGGCCAGACCTTCACATCAGCAGTCAGCCTAACATGTCCCCCATAACTGTGGTATGTCCACCCATCACTGTAGACCTCTGTACTGTACACACCACTAACAGTGAAATGAATGACATCAATATTTCATGAGGTGCTTGTCTTGGCCATCTCATTTCCAACTGCAGGCAACTCCCTTTGAAAATCTTGCCCTCAACACAAGACTGTCTGCCGCATAGTTTTCATGTGTCTGTGACCAGATTCATGTATCCCACCAGTGTGATGGGCGTCACTGTTGAATGATTAATGACATAGCCATATTAATGAGAGGGAGGAAAGATCCTCCAATTCACACAACAGGCGAGCTGCTGCAGTGTGACATCAACGTAGGGCCGCTAACCGCCCGCCTCACCACCGTACCACGCCACCTGTCAGCTGGGCAGCCAGTCATGTGCAGAGATTGATGAATTAAGCACTCATACGGCTCCCTCTGTATTGTACGCATGGCTGAGATTTTGTCCATCAGCTCAATAAAAAGGTATTTGTTACACAGTGTTCAAATCTACGTCCACTCTGATGGTTGGTGACTTTGTATGTTACCAAAACATTCTGTCTGAACAGTGGCTTAATAAAGCACATGCAGTGAAATTAAATGGTGATCATGTCATTACAGAAGAGTAACAGAAGAGTTGAGTAGCAGAACACACTCCTACAGTAGAGTAACAAAACATACACCTACAGTAGAGTAACAGAACATACTCCAACAGCAGAGTAACATATCATACTTGTACAGTAGAGAAACAAAACACACTCCTACAGTAGAGTAAAAGAACACCCCGCTACAGTAGAGTAACAGAATACACTCCTACAGTAGAGTAACAGAACACACCCCTACAGAGGAGAAACTGAACATACTCATACAGAAGAGTAACAGAACATATTCATACAGTACAGTAGCCGAACAACCTCATGTAGTAGAGTAACAGAACATACTCATACAGTAGAGTAGCCGAACAACCTCATGTAGTAGAGTAACAGAACATACTCATACAGTAGAGTAGCCGAACAACCTCATGTAGTAGAGTAACAGAACATAATCATACAGTTGAATAAGAGTACATACTCTTACAGAAGTACAAGAGAACACACTTCTACAGTAGAGAAACATAACACACTTCTAAGGAAGAGAAACAGAACACACTCCTACAGTAGAGAAACAACACATACTCCTACAGTAGAGAAACAAAACATAGTCTTACTGAAGAGTAACAGTACCTACTTCAGCAGTAGAGTAACAGAACATACCCCTACAGTAGAGAAACAGAACATACTCCTACAGTAGAGTGACATAACCCATTCTTAGAGTAAAGAAACAGAACACACTCCTACAGTAGAGTAACAAAACAAACTCATACAGTAGAGTAACAGAACACACTCCTAAAGTAGAGTAACAGAACACACTCCTACAGTAGAGTAACAAAACACACTCATACAGTAGAGTAACAGAACACACTCCTACAGTAGAGTAACAAAACACACTCATACAGTAGAGTAACAGAACACACTCCTAAAGTAGAGTAACAGAACACACTCCTACAGTAGAGGAACAGAACACACTCCTACAGTAGAGGAACAGAACACACTCCTACAGTAGAGGAACAGAACACACTCCTACAGTAGAGGAACAGAACACACTCCTACAGTAGAGGAACAGAACACACTCCTACAGTAGAGTAACAAAACATACTCCAACAGTAGAGTAACAGAACACACTCCTACAGTAGAGTAACAGAACACACTCCTACAGTAGAGTAACAGAACACACTCCTACATTAGAGGAACAGAACACACTCCTACAGTAGAGGAACAGAACACACTCCTACAGTAGAGGAACAGAACACACTCCTACAGTAGAGGAACAGAACACACTCCTACAGTAGAGGAACAGAACACACTCCTACAGTAGAGGAACAGAACACACTCCTACAGTAGAGGAACAGAACACACTCCTACAGTAGAGGAACAGAACACACTCCTACAGTAGAGGAACAGAACACACTCCTACAGTAGAGTAACAGAACACACTCCTACAGTAGAGTAACAGAAACCACTCCTACAGTAGAGTAACAGAACACACTCCTACAGTAGAGTAACAGAACACACTTCTACAGTAGAGTAACAGAAAATACCCCTACAGTAGAGTAACAGAACACACTCCTACAGTAGAGTAACAGAACACACTCCCACAGTAGAGTAACAGAACACCATCTAACAGTAAAGTAACAGAACACACTCCTACAGTAAAGTAACAGAACACACTCCCACGGTAGAGTAACAGAACACACTTCTACAGTAGAGAAACAGAACACACATGAGAGTAACATACCACTCATACAGTAGAGTAACAGAACACACTCCAACAGTAGAGTAACAGAACACACTCCCACAGTCGAGTAACAGAACACCATCTAACAGTAAAGTAACAGAACACACTCCTACAGTAGAGTAACAGAACACACTCCTACAGTAGAGTAACAGAACACACTCCTACAGTAGAGTAACAGAACACACTCCAACAGTAGAGTAACAGAACACACTCCCACAGTCGAGTAACAGAACACACTCCCACAGTCGAGTAACAGAACACCATCTAACAGTAAAGTAACAGAACACACTCCTACAGTAGAGTAACAGAACACACTCCCACGGTAGAGTAACAGAACACACTTCTACGGTAGAGTAACAGAACACACTCCAACAGTAGAGTAACAGAACACACTCCTACAGTAGAGGAACAGAACACACTCCTACAGTAGAGGAACAGAACACACTCCTACAGTAGAGGAACAGAACACACTCCTACAGTAGAGGAACAGAACACACTCCTACAGTAGAGGAACAGAACACACTCCTACAGTAGAGGAACAGAACACACTCCTACAGTAGAGGAACAGAACACACTCCTACAGTAGAGGAACAGAACACACTCCTACAGTAGAGTAACAGAACACACTCCTACAGTAGAGTAACAGAAACCACTCCTACAGTAGAGTAACAGAACACACTCCTACAGTAGAGTAACAGAACACACTTCTACAGTAGAGTAACAGAAAATACCCCTACAGTAGAGTAACAGAACACACTCCTACAGTAGAGTAACAGAACACACTCCCACAGTAGAGTAACAGAACACCATCTAACAGTAAAGTAACAGAACACACTCCTACAGTAAAGTAACAGAACACACTCCCACGGTAGAGTAACAGAACACACTTCTACAGTAGAGAAACAGAACACACATGAGAGTAACATACCACTCATACAGTAGAGTAACAGAACACACTCCAACAGTAGAGTAACAGAACACACTCCCACAGTCGAGTAACAGAACACCATCTAACAGTAAAGTAACAGAACACACTCCTACAGTAGAGTAACAGAACACACTCCTACAGTAGAGTAACAGAACACACTCCTACAGTAGAGTAACAGAACACACTCCAACAGTAGAGTAACAGAACACACTCCCACAGTCGAGTAACAGAACACACTCCCACAGTCGAGTAACAGAACACCATCTAACAGTAAAGTAACAGAACACACTCCTACAGTAGAGTAACAGAACACACTCCCACGGTAGAGTAACAGAACACACTTCTACGGTAGAGTAACAGAACACACTCCAACAGTAGAGTAACAGAACACACTCCTACAGTCGAGTAACAGAACACACTCCAACAGTAGAGTAACAGAACACACTCCTACAGTAGAGTAACAGAACACACTCCTACAGTAGAGTAACAGAACACACTCCAACAGTAGAGTAACAGAACACACTCATATAGTAGAGTAACAGAACACACTCCTACAGTAGAGTAACAGAAACCACTCCTAAAGTAGAGTAACAGAACACACTCCAACAGTAGAGTAACAGAACACACTCCTACAGTAGAGTAACAGAACACACTCCAACAGTAGAGTAACAGAACACACTCCTACAGTAGAGTAACAGAACACACTCCAACAGTAGAGTAACAGAACACACTCCTACAGTAGAGTAACAAAACATACTCCAACAGTAGAGTAACAGAACACACTCCTACAGTAGAGTAACAGAACACACTCCTACAGTAGAGTAACAAAACACACTCCAACAGTAGAGTAACAGAACACACTCCTACAGTAGAGTAACAAAACATACTCCAACAGTAGAGTAACAGAACACACTCCTACAGTAGAGTAACAGAACACACTCCTACAGTAGAGTAACAAAACACACTCCAACAGTAGAGTAACAGAACACACTCCTACAGTAGAGTAACAAAACATACTCCAACAGTAGAGTAACAGAACACACTCCTACAGTAGAGTAACAGAACACACTCCTACAGTAGAGTAACAGAACACACTCCTACATTAGAGGAACAGAACACACTCCTACAGTAGAGGAACAGAACACACTCCTACAGTAGAGGAACAGAACACACTCCTACAGTAGAGGAACAGAACACACTCCTACAGTAGAGTAACAGAACACACTTCTTCAGTAGAGTAACAGAACACACTCCTACAGTAGAGTAACAGAACACACTTCCACAGTAGAGTAACAGAAACCACTCCTACAGTAGAGTAACAGAACACACTCCTACAGTAGAGTAACAGAAACCACTCCTACAGTAGAGTAACAGAACACACTCCTACAGTAGAGTAACAGAACACACTCCTACAGTAGAGTAACAGAACAGAACACACTCCTACAGTAGAGTAACAGAACACACTCCTACAGTAGAGTAACAGAACACACTCATACAGTAGAGTAACAGAACACACTCCTACAGTAGAGTAACAGAACACACTCCTACAGTAGAGTAACAGAACACACTCCTACAGTAGAGTAACAGAACACACTCCTACAGTAGAGTAACAGAACACACTCCTACAGTAGAGTAACAGAACACACTCCTACAGTAGAGTAACAGAAACCACTCCTACAGTAGAGTAACAGAACACACTCCTACAGTAGAGTAACAGAACACACTCCTACAGTAGAGTAACAGAACACACTCCTACAGTAGAGTAACAGAACACACTCCAACAGTAGAGTAACAGAAACCACTCCTACAGTAGAGTAACAGAAACCACTCCTACAGTAGAGTAACAGAACACACTCCTACAGTAGAGTAACAGAACACACTCCTACAGTAGAGTAACAGAACACACTCCTACAGTAGAGTAACAGAACACACTCCTACAGTAGAGTAACAGAACACACTCCTACAGTAGAGTAACAGAACACACTCCTACAGTAGAGTAACAGAACACACTCCTACAGTAGAGTAACAGAACACACTCCTACAGTAGAGTAACAGAACACACTCCTACAGTAGAGTAACAGAACACACTCCTACAGTAGAGTAACAGAACACACTCCTACAGTAGAGTAACAGAACACACTCCTACAGTAGAGTAACAGAACACACTCCAACAGTAGAGTAACAGAACACACTCCTACAGTAGAGTAACAGAACACACTCCTACAGTAGAGTAACAGAACACACTCCTACAGTAGAGTAACAGAACACACTCCTACAGTAGAGTAACAGAACACACTCCTACAGTAGAGTAACAGAACACACTCCTACAGTAGAGTAACAGAACCACTCCTACAGTAGAGTAACAGAACACACTCCTACAGTAGAGTAACAGAACACACTCCTACAGTAGAGTAACAGAACACACTCCTACAGTAGAGTAACAGAACACACTCCTACAGTAGAGTAACAGAACACACTCCTACAGTAGAGTAACAGAACACACTCCTACAGTAGAGTAACAGAACACACTCCTACAGTAGAGTAAGCCTTTAGAATATAATAGATGCTTTATTGGACCTTTGTGTTCTGCGTTTCCCAACATCCCCGTAGATGCACGGGCCTCATTGAAGATAGCTTTGGTTAATTGCCTTGCTCAAGGGTGTAATGGCAGGAGATGTTACATGGGATTAGAGTGGCTTTTAGTGTCACCTAGCCCAGGTGTTGAACCAGCAACCTTACAGCTGCTGGTTTACCTCTCTAACCTCCAGGCTATTCCCAGTGACTGAATTTAGTGAGTGAAGTTGCAGATTTAGCAAATCTATGATTTTAGGTAAGGAAATCAGACCACACCACACATCCTAACCCAATGCATTTTTCATTACTCCTATATCAACAAACAAAGAAAACATATCACTATTGTTAGTGAAGTGAGCTGCTACATTGTTGTCATCCAGTCTTAAAGCATAAATGATGCATCATCAGAATGACAGATGGAGAGATTGTTTCTAAACATTTGACTTGTAGCTGCAATGAGCCAAACTGTCTTGCTGCTCCCACACTGAGGTTGAATGGGATTTCTTTGTTGGCAACATTGACATATCAAGTGAAAAATCGACATTATCCTCCATGATGTTTTAGAGTTTACAGTCACTATATTTATACCATTAAGACAGTTGTGCATCACTCTTCCTGATTTGATCATCGTTGCTCATGGCATGAGACATTAGGATGAGATCCCTCCCCACAACCCTATGAGTTGTTGACATTAGAGAATGTCATAGGCTCCATTGTGCACTTGTACTTCATACAAGCCTATGTATGTATGTGACTAATACTTAGGTTGAGTGCTAAATCATCATCTGTTTGTCTTTCCAGTTCTGTTTCCCACTGTCCCTTGTTTCATTATCTTATTGTCTGGTTGATTTCACTTTGTTGTGTCTTCATAATTTGACTATTTTTGTTTTTGCATTATGGTGATATTGTAGGTATGTTCAAGTACAGTTTTATAACAAAATATGTCTTCCTTGTCTCTCACTCTGGTGTTTTAGGCTTGCCCTCACACGACTTCCCTCACCGCCACAAGGAGGCGATAGGGGTTATATTTTCCAAAACCAACGCTCCTAAAAATATATTTTGGCATATACTATTGCTGTAGCCTACTGTTTCAGTTGTCAGTGTAATTATAGATACTGTCTTAAAAGAGTGTTCGTAAAATCATCCCTTGAGTTAACAGCACTTTTGGCGCTATCTGAAGAACAGCATCCTCGCGGAGTTAATGTCTCTGGATGCATGTTCAATGAGGGAGCGCGCGCGAGGGCTCTGGAACCGAACTCTTGCTGCGAGAGCTCCTCGTCGATTGCTGTAGTCTTCAAAGCCACTCCAACACAACGCACATCATATGTGGAGCTTTTCCAATGCAATATGAGTGATTTATCTCATGAGGGGTGAGACAGCACTGTGGAAGGTGTAGAACAGGGGAGGACAGAGAGCCGTTTTGCAACCCCTTGGTTGTGACGAGTCCAGGATTCCCGGAAAATTGAAGTATTTTTGATCATCTAAAGTAGAGCGAATCTTCAGAATTTCGTCGGACTAGGGGATGGACATCCGAAGTAACTCAAACGAGTTCATTTTCTGTCGACAAATGTTGGCTGTTGAATATCGTTGAAATTAAAAAGTGCGTGGTATCCGTCCTCACCGTTTTTTTTATTTGACTAAAGTAAAAAAAAAAGAATGGTTCCGCAGTTTTTCCCGCTTTGTCTTGTGCTCTGATAATTTCATTTCAAACGTTGTGAGCTGACTTGAACCGGAGAGACCGTGCTTTATGCTGTAACACATTTAGAAAACAAACTCAAATATACTCAAACGACTGGATATACTTTATTGAAACCAGCTTCAATTGATAATCTGATTTTGTTGCAGGGATTGTCAAAATCAGGTGAGTGGCAACCTGAACCTGATAATACAAGATGTTCAATTGTGTGTGTGCGCGCGTGTGCGCACGTAATGCTTTAGAAGTTATGAGAATCAGAGAACAGACCATGGAAGTAAAGTCATGGTTTATCCACGTCCTGTTATATTCCTTATTTGAAAACCTTGTATTGCATTGCGCTGTTCATTTGTTCAAATGGTTTCAACAGAGAGATGTTGATTGTTTAATTTCATTTAAGCACCACCGCATCCTGGTTTGTGTGACTGTGGTGGTGCGATGCAGGCTGAGGCTGAATGAGGCAGTGGGTTTAATTATTGTGGTCGTTTAATGGTAGAGCGCACATCACTGGTGTCACCCAGAGTTACGGGCTACCGGTAAAGCAGGCTGTCTGGCCACATTGATTTATACAATAAAGTAACTCCATAGATCAGGTTCCGGACTAGAGATCGACTGCAGCCAGACTTTCCAGCCATTGACCTCTGCTGGAAAGTGGGAAGAGAGAACATAAGAAACGGATCAACCGCAAAAAGATGACCAATAGATGCGGGAATGTTCACCTTGTAAGGAAATATGTGTGCACACCTGAAGGTGTGTTGGACAACTTTATCTGCCAAAAATGTAGAGAACTGACTGCATTCCTGTCATCTGGTGACATGATTATCACATCTGTGATATGGTATTGGTGCTAGATTTAAGAGGCACTCTTGATATATTCAGTGAATATTGTAGGCTAATGACGGGATTTGCCTTTGACCTCAAATGACCAAACACTACAATCATGACATGAGAAAAGTGTAGGGAAGTAGATGTTTCATTTGACACACAAAACATGCCATGTTTAAATCTTTATGTTAGAAAACAAGTTGATGTAAATTGGCCCCTATACATACAGTCTACAACATTGAGCCTTATTGCACCTTATTGCACCTTAATTAAGAAAGAGCTACTCTAACAAAGACTGAAGGACTCACCTGCACTATTTCTTCTACAGGAACGTATGGTAGGTAATAAGGTGCAATGTTAGGGTGTTATTACCTACCATATGCAGAAGCAATAGTGCAAGTGAGTCCTTCAGCCTCTGTTAGAGTAGCTCTTTCTTCACAATGCATTCCTTTGGAAGAACAATTTGCTCCATAACTGACCCAGTATTAGACCTGCTGCCTGAATTCTTCCACCTCTTACATTGCTACATTGATTGCCTTGGAGAATAGCTTTTCCAAGCAATTATAATATCACCCCTGTCCCTCTAGTTGTTCATGTAGGTGTCAGGTCACATGACCTATAAGGAGTGCCTGACAAGGGCCTGGCGAATGCAGACCAATAGTAAATAAACTAATAGTTATCTGTTGTCATTTGATGAGTATGTCTAATACAATGAAAAAGCTGATATTCATTCCTGAATTTCTATTTGCCTTGTATGCATAAGCGAGGTCATGCAAGGTTAAGCATATGTTCTGCCTCCGTGTGATAATTACAGCGTTACTACCACGTTATTCTTTGAACTGAGGATATGTATCATGGAAGATAAACACACATTGGTGCTCATGGAGCGAGGCCAACTTGAATACTTCCACAGGGCACGATGAGCAAGTTCCATTCTGCATTTCAGAAAGGTTATCTGAAGAAGACCATTTCTAACGGTAGATTGTTTCTGCTCTGGGGGTGTTAGGTCATTTTACTTCCATTTAAGTACAAACGGTTATTTTGTAGGCCAAAGACAATAAGCAGAGTTGACATGAGCCGGGCAATGATGTTCACATCTTTGCTGAACCATCGCCCTTTTAGCTTTTATCTTTTAGCTGTCCATGTGATATGGTTCAAGTAAAACTGAATCTATCAAGAATTTTTGCTCAACTCATCCAATTACCATGGCATGACATGGACCTACTAGCCATCCCTGTAGATTCAACAGAAATATTCAACAGACAGGAGAACAATAAGTAATGCATACAGGAGTAATATATACAGCAGACATGAGTAATATATACAGCATACAGGAGTAATATATACAGGAGTAATATATACAGCAGACATGAGTAATACATACAGCATACAGGAGTAATATATACAGCATACAGGAGTAATATATACAGCATACAGGAGTAATATATACAGCAGACATGAGTAATACGTACAGCATACAGGAGTAATATATACAGCAGACAGGAGTAATACATACAGCACACAGGAGTAATATATACAGCAGACAGGAGTAATATATACAGCAGACATGAGTAATACATACAGCATACAGGAGTAATATATACAGCAGACATGAGTAATACATACAGCATACGTGAGTAATATATACAGCATACGGGAGTAATATATACAGCAGACATGAGTAATACATACAGCATACAGGAGTAATATATACAGCATACAGGAGTAATATATACAGCAGACATGAGTAATACATACAGCATACAGGAGTAATATATACAGCAGACATGAGTAATACATACAGCATACATGAGTAATATATACAGCATACAGGAGTAATATATACAGCAGACATGAGTAATACATAAAGCATACAGGAGTAATACATACAGCATACAGGAGTAATACATACAGCATACATGAGTCATACATCATACAGCATACAGGAGTAATACATACAGCATACAGGAGTAATACATACAGCATACATGAGTAATACATACAGCATACAGGAGTAATACACACAGCATACAGGAGTAATACATACAGCATACATGAGTAATACATACAGCATACAGGAGTAATACATACAGCATACAGGAGTAATATATACAGCATACAGGAGTAATATATACAGCATACAGGAGTAATACATACAGCATACGTGAGTAATATATACAGCAGACATGAGTAATATATACAGCAGACATGAGTAATGCATACAGCATACATGAGTAATACATACAGCATACATGAGTAATGCATACAGCATACATGAGTAATATATACAGCAGACATGAGTAATACATAAAGCATACAGGAGTAATACATACAGCATACAGGAGTAATACATACAGCATACATGAGTCATACATCATACAGCATACAGGAGTAATACATACAGCATACAGGAGTAATACATACAGCATACATGAGTAATACATACAGCATACAGGAGTAATACATACAGCATACATGAGTAATGCATTCAGGAGTAATGCATACAGGACTAATACATACAGCATACAGGAGTAATGCATACAGGAGTAATGCATACAGGAGTAATATATACAGCATACAGGAGTAATATATACAGCAGACATGAGTAATACATACAGCATACAGGAGTAATACATACAGCATACAGGAGTAATACATACAGCATACATGAGTAATATATACAGCAGACATGAGTAATACATACAGCATACATGAGTCATACATCATACAGCATACAGGAGTAATACATACAGCATACAGGAGTAATACATACAGCATACATGAGTAATACATACAGCATACAGGAGTAATACATACAGCATACAGGAGTATTACATACAGCATACATGAGTAATACATACAGCATACAGGAGTAATACATACAGCATACAGGAGTAATACATACAGCATACAGGAGTAATACATACAGCATACATGAGTAATGCATACAGAAGTAATGCATACAGGAGTAATACATACAGCATACATGAGTAATGCATACAGCATACAGGAGTAATACATACCGCATACATGAGTAATGCATACAGGAGTAATGCATACAGCACACATGAGTAATACATACAGCATACATGAGTAATACATACAGCATACAGGAGTAATACATACAGCATACATGAGTAATGTATACAGGAGTAATGCATACAGGAGTAATACATACAGCATACAGGAGTATTACATACAGCATACAGGAGTAATACATACAGCATACATGAGTAATGCATACAGCATACATGAGTAATACATACAGCATACAGGAGTAATACATACAGCATACATGAGTAATACATACAGCATACAGGAGTAATACATACAGCATACATGAGTAATACATACAGCATACAGGAGTAATACATACAGCATACAGGAGTAATACATACAGCATACAGGAGTAATGCATACAGAAGTAATGCATACAGCATACATGAGTAATACATACAGCATACATGAGTAATGCATACAGGAGTAATGCATACAGCATACAGGAGTAATACATACAGCATACAGGAGTAATGCATACAGCATACATGAGTAATACATACAGCATACAGGAGTAATGCATACAGGAGTAATACATACATGAGTAATGCATACAGAAGTAATACATACAGCACACAGGAGTAATACATACAGCATACAGGAGTAATGCATACAGCATACATGAGTAATACATACAGCATACAGGAGTAATGCATACAGGAGTAATACATACATGAGTAATGCATACAGAAGTAATCCATACAGCATACAGGAGTAATACATACAGCATACAGGAGTAATGCATACAGCATACAGGAGTAATGCATACAGCATACAGGAGTAATACATACAGCATACAGGAGTAATGCATACAGCATACAGGAGTAATACATACAGCACACAGGAGTAATACATACAGCATACAGGAGTAATGCATACAGCATACAGGAGTAATGCATACAGCATACAGGAGTAATGCATACAGCATACAGGAGTAATACATACAACATACAGGAGTAATGTATACAGCATACATGAGTAATGCATACAGGAATAATGCATACAGGAGTAATGCATACAACATACAGGAGTAATGCATACAGCATACATGAGTAATGCATACAGTAGTAATGCATACAGCATACAGGGCTTTTGTGGAGCGATGGGTAACGATGCTTCGAGGGTGATTGTTGACGTGTGTAGAGCGTCCCTGGTTCCCGCCCAGGTCGGGGCGAGGGGACGGACGTAAAGTCTATACTGTTACACATACAACATACATATAGCATGCATGAGTATTGCATACAGGAGTAATGTATACAGCACACCGGAGTAATGCCTACTTTATACAGGAGTAATGTATACACAAGTAATGCATACAGGAGTAATGCATACTTCATACAGGAGTAATGTATACACGGGTAATGCATACAGGAGTAATGCCTACTTTGTACAGGAGTAATGTATACACGAGTAATGCATACAGGAGTAATGCATAATTCATACAGGAGTAATGCATACAGGAGTAATGCCTACTTTATACAGGAGTAATGTATACACGAGTAATGCATACAGGAGTAATGCATACTTCATACAGGAGTAATGTATACACGGGTAATGCATACAGGAGTAATGTCTACTTTGTACAGGAGTAATGTATACACGAGTAATGCATACAGGAGTAATGCATACTTTATACAGGAGTAATGCATACAGGAGTAATGCATAATTCATACAGGAGTAATGCATACAGGAGTAATGCATAATTCATACAAGAGTAATGCATTGAGGAGTAATGTATACAGGAGTAATGCATAATTCATACAGGAGTAATGCATTGAGGAGTAATGTATACAGGAGTAATGCGTAAAGAAGCCTACAATGCCAAGGTACTGTATATGAAGACATAGCCATTGAGTTCGTGTTGAACCAAACAGTAGAAGTTAACCTCTGTGTCCTCAGGAGACCAGTCCAGCACCCTATACTGTTATGGTGGCTCCTAGTCCCTCCAACAATATCAAGCAAAACGGTGTCTAAATGAAAACAGATGGAGGCACAAATCCCCAGGTGGTAGCAGGCTCACCTTAGCTGTGACCATTTATCACCGTCAACCTGTTCATCATAAAGACTTTACATTTAAAGGGAGGGGAGCGCCCAGGCCCGGGCAAGATCACGGCTGAAATTATCATTTATGATGTTCAATGGAGCTCTTTGGGTTTTATTGTTGACATCTATAACCACAAGGTTGAAATTAGTTTCCGCCAGATGCTTTTTATGGCGTGTCAATGGGCAGCCGGCCACTGTAGCGTGCCGGGACAGAGCAGCCCTCTACCGCTTCTACCACCTCTACCACTTCTACCACCTAACCCCACCTCTACCACCTCTACCATCTCTACCACCTAACCCCACCTCTACCAGCTCTACCACCTCTACCACTTCGACCACTTCTACCACCTCTACCACCTAACCCCACCTCTACCACCTCTACCACCTCTACCACTTCTACCAACTCTACCACCTAACCCCACCTCTACCACCTCTACCACCTAACCTCACCTCTACCAGCTCTACAACCTCTAACCACTTCGACCACTTCTACCACCTCTACCACCTAACCCCACCTCTACCACCTAACCCCACCTCTAGAGGTGGTAGAAGGTGGGGTTAGGTGGTAGAGTTGGTAGAAGTGGTAGAAGTGGTAGAGGTGGTAGAGGTGGTAGAGGTGGGGTTAGGTGGTAGAGTTGGTAGAAGTGGTAGAAGTGGTAGAGGTGGTAGAGGTGGGGTTAGGTGGTTTTTTGTACTTCTACCACCTCTACCATCTCTACCACTTCTACCACCTCTACCACTTCCACCACCTCTACCACCTAACCCCACCTCTACCATCTCTACCACCTAACCCCACCTGTACCACTTCTACCACCTAACCCCACCTCTACCACCTTTACCACTTCTACCACCTCTACCACCTAACCCCACCTCTACCACCTCTACCAACTCTACCACTTCTACCATCTCTACAACCTCTACCACCTAACCCCACCTCTACCAGCTAACCCCACCTATACCACCTAACCCCTCCTCTACCACCGAACCCCACCTCTACCAGCTAACCCCACCTATACCACCTAACCCCTCCTCTACCACCTAACCTCACCTCTACCAACTAACCCCACCTCTACCACCTAACCCCACCTCTACCACCTCTACCACTTCTACCACCTCTACCACCTCTACCACCTAACCCCACCTCTACCACCTAACCCCACCTCTACCACTTCGACCACTTCTACCACCTCTACCACCTAACCCCACCTCTAACATCTCTACCACCTCTACCACTTCTAAATCAAATCAAATCAAATTTTATTTGTCACATACACATGGTTAGCAGATGTTAATGCGAGTGTAGCGAAATGCTTGTGCTTCTAGTTCCGACAATGCAGTAATAACCAACAAGTAATCTAACTAACAATTCCAAAACTACTGTCTTATACACAGTGTAAGGGGATAAAGAATATGTACATAAGGACACAGAGGTTCTACCACCTCTACCATCTCTACCACTTCTACCACCTCTACCACCTAACCCCACCTCTGCCACCTCTACCACCTCACCTCTACCACTTCTACCACTTCTACCACCTCTACCACCTAACCCCACCTCTACCACCTCTACCACCTAACCCCACCTCTACCACCTAACCCCACCTCTACCAGCTAACCCCTCCTCTACCACCGAACCCCACCTCTACGAGCTATACCACCTAACCCCTCCTCTACCACCTAACCTCACCTCTACCACCTAACCCCGTCTCTACCACCTCTACCACCTAACCCCACCTCTACCACCTAACTCCACCTAACCCCACCTCTACCACTTCTACCACCCTCTACCACTTCTACCACCTCTACCACCTAACCCCACCTCTACCACCTAACCCCACCTCTACCAGATCTACCACCTCTACCACTTCGACCACTTCTACCACCTCTACCACCTAACCCCACCTCTACCACCTCTCTACCACCTCTCTACCACTTCTACCACTTCTACCACCTCTACCACCTAACCCCACCTCTACCACCTCTACCACCTAACCCCACCTCTACCACTTCTACCACCTCTACCACCTAACCCCACCTCTACCACTTCTACCACCTCTACCACCTAACCCCACCTCTACCACCTCTACCACCTAACCCCACCTCTACCACTTCTACCACTTCTACCACCTCTACCACCTAACCCCACCTCTACCACCTCTTGCACTTCTACCACCTCTACCACCTCTACCACTTCTACCACCTCTACCACTTCGACCACCTCTACCACCTAACCCCACCTCTACCACCTCTACCACCTAACCCCACCTGTACCACTTCTACCACCTAACCCCACCTCTACCACCTAACCCTACCTCTACCAGCTAACCCCACCTCTACCACCTCTACCACCTCTTGCACTTCTACCACCTCTACCACCTCTACCAACTCTACCACTTCTACCACCTCTACCACCTCTACCACCTAACCCCACCTCTACCACCTAACCCCACCTCTACCAGATCTACCACCTCTACCACTTCTACCACTTCTACCACTTCTACCACTTCTACCACCTCTACCACCTAACCCCACCTCTACCACCTCTACCACCTAACCCCACCTCTACCACTTCTACCACCTCTACCACCTAACCCCACCTCTACCACTTCTACCACCTCTACCACCTAACCCCACCTCTACCACCTCTACCACCTAACCCCACCTCTACCACTTCTACCACTTCTACCACCTCTACCACCTAACCCCACCTCTACCACCTCTTGCACTTCTACCACCTCTACCACCTCTACCACTTCTACCACCTCTACCACTTCGACCACCTCTACCACCTAACCCCACCTCTACCACCTCTACCACCTAACCCCACCTGTACCACTTCTACCACCTAACCCCACCTCTACCACCTAACCCTACCTCTACCAGCTAACCCCACCTCTACCACCTCTACCACCTCTTGCACTTCTACCACCTCTACCACCTCTACCAACTCTACCACTTCTACCACCTCTACCACTTCGACCACCTAACCCCACCTCTACCACCTCTAACAACTCTACCACCGAACCCCACCTCTACCAGCTAACCCCACCTATACCACCTAACCTCACCTCTACCAACTAACCCCACCTCAACCACCTCTACCACCTCTTGCACTTCTACCACCTCTACCACCTCTACCACTTCTACACCTCTACCACTTCGACCACCTAACCCCACCTCTACCACCTCTACCACCTCTTGCACTTCTATCACCTCTACCACTTCTACCACCTAACCCCACCTCTACCACCTCTACCAACTCTACCACCGAACCCCACCTCTACCAGCTAACCCCACCTATACCACCTAACCTCACCTCTACCAACTAACCCCACCTCAACCACCTCTACCACCTAACCCCATCTCTACCACCTAACCCCACCTCTACCACCTAACTCCACCTAACCCTACCTCTACCACCTAACCCTACTTCTACCAGCTAACCCCTCCTCTACCACTTAACCCCTCCTCTACCACATCTACCTCCTAACCCCACCTCTACCACCTAACCCCTCCTCTACCACCTAACCACACCTCTATCAGCTAACTCCACCTATACCACCTAACCCCTCATCTACCACCTAACCTCACCTCTACCAACTAACCCCACCTCTACCACCTAACCCCACCTCTACAACCTCTACCACCTAACCCCACCTCGACCACCTAATCCCACCTCTACCACCTCTATCAGCTAACCCCATCTCTACAACCAATCCCCACCTCTACCACATCTACCACCACTACCACCTCTACCACCCCTACCACCTATAGCACCAAAACCATCTGTACCACCTCTACCATCTCTGCCAACTAACCCCACCTCTACCAGCTAACCCCTCCTCTACCACCTAACCCCACCTCTACCACCTAACCCCACCTCTACCACCTAACCCAACCTCTACCACCTAACCCCACCTATACCATCTCTACAACCTCTACCACCTAACCCAACCTCTACCACCTAACCCCACCTATACCATCTCTACAACCTCTACCACCTAACCCCACCTCTATCACCTCTACCACCTAACCCCACCTCTACCAACTAACCCCTCCTCTACCACCTTACCACCTAACCCCACCTCTATCACCTCTACCACCTAACCCCACCTCTACCAACTAACCCCTCCTCTACCACCTAACCCCTCCTCTCCCACCTAACCCCTCCTCTACCACCTAACCCCACTTCTACCACCTAACCCCACCTCTACCACCTAACCCCACCTATACCACCTAACCCCTCCTCTACCAGCTAACCCCACCTATACCACCTAACCCCATCTCTACCACCTAACCCCACCTCTACCATCTCTACAACCTCTCCACCTAACCCCACCTCGACCACCTAACCCCATCTCTACCACCTAACCCCACCTCTACCAGCTAACCCCACCTATACCACCTAACCCCTCCTCCACCACCTAACCCCACTTCTACCAACTAACCCCACCTCTACCATCTCTACAACCTCTACCACCTAACCCCACCTCGACCACTTAACCCCACCTCTGCCACCTAACCGCTCCTCTACCACCTAACCCAACCTCTACCACCTAACCCCACCTATACCATCTCTACAACCTCTACCACCTAACCCCACCTCTATCACCTCTACCACCTAACCCCACCTCTACCAGCTAACCCCTCCTCTACCACCTCAAATCAAATCAAATCAAATTTATTTATATAGCCCTTCGTACATCAGCTGATATCTCAAAGTGCTGTACAGAAACCCAGCCTAAAACCCCAAACAGCAAGCAATGCAGGTGTAGAAGCACGGTGGCTAGGAAAAACTCCCTAGAAAGGCCAATACCTAGGAAGAAACCTAGAGAGGAACCAGGCTATGTGGGGTGGCCAGTCCTCTTCTGGCTGTGCCGGGTGGAGATTATAACAGAACATGGCCAAGATGTTCAAATGTTCATAAATGACCAGCATGGTCGAATAATAATAAGGCAGAACAGTTGAAACTGGAGCAGCAGCACAGTCAGGTGGAAGTTGAAACTGGAGCAGCAGCATGGCCAGGTGGACTGGGGACAGCAAGGAGTCATCATGTCAGGTAGTCCTGGGGCATGGTCCTAGGGCTCAGGTCAGTTGAAACTGGAACAGCAGCATGGCCAGGTGGACTGGGGACAGCAAGGAGTCATCATGTCAGGTAGTCCTGGGGCATGGTCCTAGGGCTCAGGTCCTCAGAGAGAGAGAAAGAAAGAGAGAGAAGGAGAGAATTAGAGAACGCACACTTAGATTCACACAGGACACCGAATAGGACAGGAGAAGTACTCCAGATATAACAAACTGACCCCAGCCCCCCGACACATAAACTACTGCAGCATAAATACTGGAGGCTGAGACAGGAGGGGTCAGGAGACACTGTGGCCCCATCCGAGGACACCCCCGGACAGGGCCAAACAGGAAGGATATAACCCCACCCACTTTGCCAAAGCACAGCCCCCACACCACTAGAGGGATATCTTCAACCACCAACTTACCATCCTGAGACAAGGCTGAGTATAGCCCACAAAGATCTCCGCCACGGCACAACCCAAGGGGGGGGGCACCAACCCAGACAGGATGACCACAACAGTGAATCAACCCACTCAGGTGACGGACCCCCTCCAGGGACGCATGAGAGAGCCCCAGCAAGCCAGTGACTCAGCCCCTGTAATAGGGTTAGAGGCAGAGAATCCCAGTGGAAAGAGGGGAACCGGCCAGGCAGAGACAGCAAGGGCGGTTCGTTGCTTCAGAGCCTTTCCGTTCACCTTCCCACTCCTGGGCCAGACTACACTCAATCATATGACCCACTGAAGAGATGAGTCTTCAGTAAAGACTTAAAGGTTGAGACCGAGTTTGCGTCTCTGACATGGGTAGGCAGACCGTTCCATAAAAATGGAGCTCTGTAGGAGAAAGCCCTGCCTCCAGCTGTTTGCTTAGAAATTCTAGGGACAATTAGGAGGCCTGCGTCTTGTGACCGTAGCGTACGTGTAGGTATGTACGGCAGGCCCAAATCAGAGAGATAGGTAGGAGCAAGCCCATGTAATGCTTTGTAGGTTAGCAGTAAAACCTTGAAATCAGCCCTTGCTTTGACAGGAAGCCAGTGTAGAGAGGCTAGCACTGGAGTAATATGATCAAATTTTTTGGTTCTAGTCAGGATTCTAGCAGCCGTATTTAGCACTAACTGAAGTTTATTTAGTGCTTTATCCGGGTAGCCGGAAAATAGAGCATTGCAGTAGTCTAACCCCTCCTCTCCCACCTAACCCCTCCTCTACCACCTAACCCCACTTCTACCACCTAACCCCACCTCTACCACCTAACCCCACCTATACCACCTAACCCCTCCTCTACCAGCTAACCCCACCTATACCACCTAACCCCATCTTTACCACCTAACCCCACCTCTACCATCTCTACAACCTCTCCACCTAACCCCACCTCGACCACCTAACCCCATCTCTACCACCTAACCCCACCTCTACCAGCTAACCCCACCTATACCACCTAACCCCTCCTCCACCACCTAACCCCTCCTCCACCACCTAACCCCACTTCTACCAACTAACCCCACCTCTACCATCTCTACAACCTCTACCACCTAACCCCACCTCGACCACTTAACCCCACCTCTGCCACCTAACCGCTCCTCTACCACCTAACCCAACCTCTACCACCTAACCCCACCTATACCATCTCTACAACCTCTACCACCTAACCCCTCCTCTCCCACCTAACCCCTCCTCTACCACCTAACCCCACTTCTACCACCTAACCCACCTCTACCACCTAACCCCACCTATACCACCTAACCCCTCCTCTACCAGCTAACCCCACCTATACCACCTAACCCCATCTCTACCACCTAACCCCACCTCTACCACCTAACCCCATCTCTACCACCTAACCCCACCTCTACCAGCTAACCCCTCCTCCACCACATAACCCCATCTCTACCACCTAACCCCACCTCTACCAGCTAACCCCTCCTCCACCACATAACCCCACTTCTACCAACTAACCCCACCTCTACCATCTCTACAACCTCTCCACCTAACCCCACCTCTACCACCTAACCCCCACCTATACCACCTAACCCCATCTCTACCACCTAACCCCACCTCTACCACATAACCCCACTTCTACCAACTAACCCCACCTCTACCATCTCTACAACCTCTACCACCTAACCCCACCTCGACCACTTAACCCCACATCTGCCACCTAACCGCTCCTCTACCACCTAACCCCACCTCTACCACCTAACCCCACCTCTACCATCTCTACAACCTCTACCACCTAACCCCACCTCGACCACTTAACCCCACCTCTACCACCTCTACCACCTAACCCCACCTCTACCACCTTTACCACCTAACCCCATCTCTACCACCTCTACCACCTAACCCTACCTCTACCACCTAACTTCACCTTACCCCCACCTCGACCACTTAACCCCACCTCTACCACCTCTACCACCTAACCCCATCTCTACCACATTTACCAGTTAATCACACCTCTACCACCTAACGCCTCCTCTACCACCTAACCCCAACTCTACCACTTCTACCACCTAACCCCACCTCTACCACCTAATCCCACCTCTACCACATCTACCACCTAACCCCACATCTACCACCTAATCCCACCTCTACCACCTAATCCCACCTCTACCACCTAATCCCACCTCTACCACTTCTACCACCTAACCCCTCCTCTACCACCTAACCCCTCCTCTCCCACCTAACCCCTCCTCTACCACCTAACCCCACTTCTACCACCTAACCCCACCTCTACCACCTAACCCCACCTCTACCACCTAACCCCACCTATACCACCTAACCCCTCCTCTACCAGCTAACCCCACCTATACCACCTAAACCCATCTCTACCACCTAACCCCACCTCTACCATCTCTACAACCTCTCCACCTAACCCCACCTCGACCACCTAACCCCATCTCTACCACCTAACCCCTCCTCCACCACCTAACCCCACTTCTACCAACTAACCCCACCTCTACCATCTCTACAACCTCTACCACCTAACCCCACCTCGACCACTTAACCCCACCTCTGCCACCTAACCGCTCCTCTACCACCTAACCCCTCCTCTCCCACCTAACCCCTCCTCTACCACCTAACCCCACTTCTACCACCTAACCCCTCCTCTACCACCTAACCCCTCCTCTCCCACCTAACCCCTCCTCTACCACCTAACCCCACTTCTACCACCTAACCCCACCTCTACCACCTAACCCCACCTCTACCACCTAACCCCACCTATACCACCTAACCCCTCCTCTACCAGCTAACCCCACCTATACCACCTAAACCCATCTCTACCACCTAACCCCACCTCTACCATCTCTACAACCTCTCCACCTAACCCCACCTCGACCACCTAACCCCATCTCTACCACCTAACCCCTCCTCCACCACCTAACCCCACTTCTACCAACTAACCCCACCTCTACCATCTCTACAACCTCTACCACCTAACCCCACCTCGACCACTTAACCCCACCTCTGCCACCTAACCGCTCCTCTACCACCTAACCCCACCTCTACCACCTAACCCCACCTCTACCATCTCTACAACCTCTACCACCTAACCCCACCTCGACCACTTAACCCCACCTCTACCACCTAACCCCACCTCTACCACCTTTACCACCTAACCCCATCTCTACCACCTCTACCACCTAACCCCACCTCTTCCACCTAACTTCACCTTACCCCCACCTCGACCACTTAACCCCACCTCTACCACCTCTACCACCTAACCCCATCTCTACCACCTTTACCAGTTAATCACACCTCTACCACCTAACGCCTCCTCTACCACCTAACCCCACCTCTACCACTTCTACCACCTAACCCCACCTCTACCACCTAATCCCACCTCTACCACATCTACCACCTAACCCCACATCTACCACCTAATCCCACCTCTACCACCTAATCCCACCTCTACTACTGAACCCCACCTCTACCGCCTTTATCAGTTAATCACACCTCTACCACCTCTACCACCTAACACCACCTCTACCACCTCTACCACCTCTACCACCTAACACCACCTCTACCACCTAATCCCACCGCTACCACCTCTACCATCTCTACAACCTCTACCACCTCTACCACCTAAGCCCACCTCTACCACTTCTACCATCTAACCCCACGTCTACCACCTCTACCACCTAACCGCACCTCGACCACTTAACCCCACCTCTACCACCTCTACCACCTAACCCCAACTCTACCACCTTTACCAGTTAATCACACCTTACCAACTAACGCCTCCTCTACCACCTAACCCCACCTCTACCACTTCTACTACCCAATCCCACCTCTACCACATCTACCACCTCTACTACCGAACCCCACCTCTACCGCCTAACCCCACCTCTACCACCTCTGCCACCTAACCCCACCTCTACCACATCTACCACCTCTACTACCGAACCCCACCTCTACCACCTAACCCCACCTCTACCACATCTACCACCTCTACTACCGAACCCCACCTCTACCACCTAACCCCACCTCTACCACCTAACCCCACCTCTACCACCTAACCCCACCTCTACCACCTAACCCCACCTCTACTACCGAACCCCACCTCTACCACCTAACCCCACCTCTACCGCCTAACCCCACCTCTACCACCTAACCCCACCTCTACCACTTCCACCACCTAACCCACCTCTACCACCTTTACCCAGTCAATCACACCTTACCAACTAACGCCTCCTCTACCACCTAACCCCACCTCTACCACTTCTACCACCTAACCCCACCTCTACCACCCAATCCCACCTCTACCACCTCTACTACCTCTACTACCTCTACCACCTCTACCACCTAACCCCACCTCTACCACCTCTACCACCACTACAACCTGAACTACCTCTACCACCACTACAACCTGAACTACCTCTACCACCTCTACCACCTAACCCCACCTCTACCACCTCTACCACCTAACCCTACCTCTACCACCTAACCCCACCTCTACCACCTAACCCCACCTCTACCACCTCTACCACCTAACCCCACCTCTACCACTTCTACCACCTAACCCCACCTCTACCACTTCTACCACCTAACCCCACCTCTACCACCTCTACCACCTAACTCCACCTCTACCACCTCTACCACCTAACCCCACCTCTACCACCTAACCCCACCTCTACACCTCCCTACCACCTAACCCCACCTCTACCCTAACCCACCTCTACCACCTACCACCTACCCTACCTCTACCACCTCTACCACCTAACCCCACCTCTACCACCTAACCCCACCTCTACCACCTCTACCACCTCTACCACCTCTACCACCTAACCCCACCTCTACCACCTCTACCACCTCTACCACCTAACCCCACCTCTACCACCTAACCCCACCTCTACCACCTAACCCCACCTCTACCACCTCTACCACCACTACAACCTGAACTACCTCTACCACCTCTACTACCTCTACCACCTCTACCACCTAACCCCACCTCTACCACCACTACAACCTGAACTACCTCTACCACCACTACAACCTGAACTACCTCTACCACCTCTACCACCTAACCCCACCTCTACCACCTCTACCACCTAACCCTACCTCTACCACCTAACCCCACCTCTACCACCTAACCCCACCTCTACCACCTCTACCACCTCTACCACCTCTACCACCTCTACCACCTACCCCACCTCTACCACCTCTACCACCTACCACCTAACCCCACCTCTACCACCTCTACCACCTAACCCCACCTCTACCACCTCTACCACCTAACCCTACCTCTACCACCTAGCCCCACCTCTACCACCTAACCCCACCTCTACCACCTAACCCCACCTCTACCACCTCTACCACCTAACCCTACCTCTACCACCTCTACCACCTAACCCCACCTCTACCACCTCTACCACCTAACCCCACCTCTACCACCTCTACCACCTAACCCCACCTCTACCACCTAACCCCACCTCTACCACCTAACCCCACCTCTACCACCTCTACCACCACTACAACCTGAACTACCTCTACCACCTCTACTACCTCTACTACCTCTACCACCTCTACCACCTAACCCCACCTCTACCACCTCTACCACCACTACAACCTGAACTACCTCTACCACCACTACAACCTGAACTACCTCTACCACCTCTACCACCTAACCCCACCTCTACCACCTAACCCTACCTCTACCACCTAACCCCACCTCTACCACCTAACCCCACCTCTACCACCTAACCCCACCTCTACCACCTCTACCACCTAACCCCACCTCTACCACTTCTACACCTAACCCCACCTCTACCACCTCTACCACCTCTACCACCTAACACCACCTCTACCACCTCTACCACCTAACCCCACCTCTACCACCTCTACCACCTAACCCTAACCCTACCTCTACCACCTAACCCCACCTCTACCACCTCTACCACCTCTACCACCTAACCCCACCTCTACCACCTCTACCACCTAACCCCACCTCTACCACCTAACCCCACCTCTACCACCCTACCCCACCTCTACCACCTCTACCACCTAACCCCACCTCTACCACCTAACCCCACCTCTACCACCTAACCCCACCTCTACCACCTCTACCACCTAACCCTACCTCTACCACCTAACCCCACCTCTACCACCTAACCCCACCTCTACCACCTCTACCACCTAACCCTAACCCTACCTCTACCACCTAACCCCACCTCTACCACCTCTACCACCTCTACCACCTAACCCCACCTCTACCACCTCTACCACCTAACCCCACCTCTACCACCTAACCCCACCTCTACCACCTAACCCCACCTCTACCACCTCTACCACCTAACCCCACCTCTACCACCTAACCCCACCTCTACCACCTCTACCACCTAACCCCACCTCTACCACTTCTACCACCTAACCCCACCTCTACCACCTCTACCACCTAACCCCACCTCTACCACCTCTACCACCTAACCCCACCTCTACCACCTAACCCCACCTCTAACACCTAACCCCACCTCTACCACCTAACCCCACCTCTACCACCTCTACCACCTAACCCTACCTCTACCACCTCTACCACCTAACCCCACCTCTACCACCTAACCCCACCTCTACCACCTCTACCACCTCTACCACCTCTACCACCTAACCCCACCTCTACCACCTCTACCACCTAACCCACCTCTACCACCTAACCCCACCTCTACCACCTAACCCCACCTCTACCACCTCTACCACCACTACAACCTGAACTACCTCTACCACCTCTACTACCTCTACTACCTCTACCACCTCTACCACCTAACCCCACCTCTACCACCACTACAACCTGAACTACCTCTACCACCACTACAACCTGAACTACCTCTACCACCTCTACCACCTAACCCCACCTCTACCACCTCTACCACCTAACCCTACCTCTACCACCTAACCCCACCTCTACCACCTAACCCCACCTCTACCACCTCTACCACCTCTACCACCTAACCCCACCTCTACCACTTCTACCACCTAACCCCACCTCTACCACCTCTACCACCTAACCCCACCTCTACCACCTCTACCACCTAACCCCACCTCTACCACCTCTACCACCTAACCCCACCTCTACCACCTCTACCACCTAACCATACCTCTACCACCTAGCCCCACCTCTACCACCTAACCCCACCTCTACCACCTAACCCCACCTCTACCACCTCTACCACCTAACCCTACCTCTACCACCTCTACCACCTAACCCTACCTCTACCACCTCTACCACCTAACCCCACCTCTACCACCTAACCCCACCTCTACCACCTAACCCCACCTCTACCACCTCTACCACCACTACAACCTGAACTACCTCTACCACCTCTACTACCTCTACTACCTCTACCACCTCTACCACCTAACCCCACCTCTACCACCTCTACCACCACTACAACCTGAACTACCTCTACCACCACTACAACCTGAACTACCTCTACCACCTCTACCACCTAACCCCACCTCTACCACCTCTACCACCTAACCCTACCTCTACCACCTAACCCCACCTCTACCACCTAACCCCACCTCTACCACCTCTACCACCTAACCCCACCTCTACCACTTCTACCACCTAACCCCACCTCTACCACCTCTACCACCTCTACCACCTAACACCACCTCTACCACCTAACCCCACCTCTACCACCTCTACCACCTAACCCCACCTCTACCACCTCTACCACCTAACCCTACCTCTACCACCTAACCCCACCTCTACCACCTCTACCACCTCTACCACCTAACCCCACCTCTACCACCTCTACCACCTAACCCCACCTCTACCACCTAACCCCACCTCTACCACCTAACCCCACCTCTACCACCTCTACCACCTAACCCCACCTCTACCACCTAACCCCACCTCTACCACCTAACCCCACCTCTACCACCTCTACCACCTCTATCACCATTACCTGCTGCTGTTCTCACATGGTAATATACATAATAATTGAAATGTGGTT
Organism: Oncorhynchus kisutch; assembly: GCF_002021735.2. Classification (NCBI taxonomy): domain Eukaryota; kingdom Metazoa; phylum Chordata; class Actinopteri; order Salmoniformes; family Salmonidae; genus Oncorhynchus; species Oncorhynchus kisutch. Next base: position 22,285,562 of record NC_034188.2, read on the forward strand.
GTCATTTGGAATGATCCTTTGAGCAGGACGAGACTTTAAACCAGGACAAGTTGTGGGGGAAGTTGTTTATGTAAAGATAAATCACCCACCAAAGTGCTGAGACATGACTCCTCTTTGAGCTGCCACTGCCTGGAACATAGTCATACTTTTACCCAGCCACTCAATACATTTATTCACATGAATATTTTATGCAGGCATTTATAATTAAGTTTCACATGTGCAAATCCAGTTTTGAAGCATGCTTTGTAAGATCGCAGCACATAATAATCAAACCCCCTAAAGAGAGAGGTTACTTAGCATTTAATTGGCTTGTCTTGTGGCGGAGACTAGGTGGGCGCAGGCCATTGTGTGGAAGATAAACATTTGGAGGGCAACTTATTGTTTCATGTGCACAACTTGCATTATGCTCACGGGACTATGTGTCAATTGAATGAGCTGAATCTGGACCTCTGAGAGAATTTGCTGAGGCAAAATGTTTCTGTGGAATTCTTAGTTAGATTAGGGATCATCAGTTCAAATTTATTTCATCAAGTGATTATTGTGATCTTATAATGAGCTTGATCATTTGTGAAATAAACTCAGCAAAAAAAGAAACGTCCCTTTTTCAGGACCCTGTCTTTCAAAGATAATTAGTAAAAATCCAAATAACTTCACAGATCTTCATTGTAAAGGGTTTAAACACAGTTTCCCATGCTTGTTCAATAAACCATAAACAATTCATGAATATGCACCTGTGGTAGGCAATAAAGGTCACAGATTCTGATTCTGAAAAACACCAAAAGAAGAGGCCCATGGTCCCTGCTCATCTGTGTGAACGTGCCTTTGGCATGCTGCAAGGAGGCATGAGGACTGCAGATGTGGCCAGGGCAATAAATTGTGATGTCTGTACTGTGAGATGCCCAAGACAGCGCTACAGGGAGACAGGACGGACAGCTGATCGTCCTCGCAGTGGCAGACCACGTGTAACAACACCTGCACAGAATCGGTACATCCGAACATCACACCTGCGGGACAGGTACAGGAAGGCAACAACAACTGCCCGAGTTACACAAGGAACGCACAATCCCTCCATCAGTGCTCAGACTGTCCGCAATAGGCTGAGAGAGGCTGGACTGAGGGCTTGTAGGCCTGTTGTGAGGCAGTTCCTCACCAGACATCACCGGCAACAACGTCGCCTATGGACACAAACCCACCGTCGCTGGACCAGACAGGTGTGGCAAAAAGTGCTCTTCACTGACAAGTCGTGGTTTTGTCTCACCAGGGGTGATGGTCGAATTCGCGTTTATTGTCGAAGGAGCGGGTTCCATTTGGAGGTGGAGGGTCCGTCATGGTCTGGGGCAGTGTGTCACAGCATCAATGGACTGAGCTTGTTGTCATTGCAGGCAATCTCAACGCTGTGCGTTACAGGGAAGACATCCTCCCTCATGTGGTACCCTTCCTGCAGGCTCATCCTGACATGACCCTCCAGCATATGACAATGCCACCAGCCATACTTCTCGTTCTGTGCGTGATTTCCTGCGAAATTGGAATGTCGGTCGTCTGCCATGGCCAGCGAAGAGCGCGAATCTCAATCCCATTGAGCACGTCTGGGACCTGTTGGATCGGAGGGTGAGGGCTAGTGCCATTCCCCCCAGAAATGTCCGGGAACTTGCAGGTGCCTTGGTGGAAGAGTGGGGTAACATCTCACAGCAAAAACGGACAAATCTGGTGCAGTCCATGAGGCGGAGATGCACTGCAGTACTTAATGCAGCTGGTGGCCACACCAGATACTGACTATTACTTTTCATTTTCAGGGACACACTATTCCATTTCTGTTAGTCACATGTCTGTGGAACTTGTTCAGTTTATGTCTCAGTTGTTGAGTCATGTTATGTTCATACAAATATTTACACAGTTTTCTGAAAATAAACACAGTTGACAGTGAGAGGACGTTTCTTCTTTGCTGAGTTTATATTAATAATAGTATTATTCAAATCCATGAGTTATTTATTCTATGTCTATGTTATGTAAGCTATTCCCTCTTTATGTCAGTTTTAATTATGTTGACATTTGCAACAAAGGGGAATATTGAATCTTGACAGAAGAGCCTTTTCTACTGTATTCGTTCTTTAATTAAAAGATGCATTATATCATGACACTATCACTACATCAATAATAACGCCACAAGTCATCCTGATGATCTGCAACCTTTTAAATCTGACACCAAGATGGAGGAGGCTGGGTTCTGTGTTGACTGGCTGTCGGTCAGACGCAGCATAGCCACAGCAGCAGCCTGGCCGTTTCCCCTTCATCTGACGCTGGAGGTATGGCACAGTATGACACCTAAAATTGCAGGCCACAAAGTTAGCAACTCCAGCTCTGCAACAATGATCCCTGGCAAATGGAAGTCTGTCATTACAGCCTATAAATAGGGTGGCTAGAGGTACCACAGGAGGTCTACAGAAAGGCTGTCAATTAAAGGTGTTCCGTCTCAGGGAAAATCTTTCACCAGGCATTCTTCTCTGAACCTGCGATAGGGCATTGTTGGACACCCACGCAGCCTCGATTCTGACCCCACAGTTTCACACCATCGTCTAAAGCAGTCTCCTACAGTGTATTTGTGTAGAGTTTTATAGAATGCATTTAGACTCCTTTGTACAGCCTTGCTTTGGAATAGTCCACCTGTTGTTAGGAAATACTGTTCTAAACAGATGCTGCACAATGCCAAATGGCTAATTAACATGTACAATAATCATCAATACCATTTGGCAGCAGGTTTCATTGTTGGTGAACTGAATGAGCATGCTTATTATAGATAAGTATGACATAGCCATGAGACATATGCCGCTTCTATATGGGAAAGTCATGGCTAAAAAGATTCCTGGATCAAGGGTAATAAATGTCTGTTGCCTATGTTTGTCTTCCTCCAGTAGAGAAAACAAACAGGGTCACTTAGCTACACATGCAGGAACATGCAGAGCTATACACTAGGTCATTTAGAAAAGGAACCAAATTGGGTTATCACCCATTGCATTTGCATTTGCATTTGCATTCAGAGCTTTATCCGTGGATCTTTCAGACACAACATTCTAGAGGCAGTATAGTGATGATAGTGGGCTTGACTCTTCTCTCTTTCAGACACAACATCCTAGATGCAGTATAGTGATGATAGTGGGCTTGACTCTTCTGTCTTTCAGACACAACATCCTAGAGGCAGTATAGTGATGATAGTGGGCTTGACTCTTCTCTCTTTCAGACACAACATCCTAGAGACAGTATAGTGATGATAGTGGGCTTGACTCTTCTCTCTTTCAGACACAACATCCTAGATGCAGTATAGCAGTGATAGTGGGCTTGACTCTTCTCTCTTTCAGACACAACATCCTAGATGCAGTATAGTGATGATAGTGGGCTTGACTCTTCTCTCTTTCAGACACAACATCCTAGAGGCAGAATAGTGATGATAGTGGGCTTGACTCTTCTCTCTTTCAGACACAACATCCTAGATGCAGTATAGCAGTGATAGTGGGCTTGACTCTTCTCACTTTGAGACACAACATCCTAGAGGCAGTATAGTGATGATAGTGGGCTTGACTCTTCTCTCTTTCAGACACAACATCCTAGAGGCAGTATAGTGATGATAGTGGGCTTGACTCTTCTCTCTTTGAGACACAACATCCTAGAGGCAGTATAGTGATGATAGTGGGCTTGACTCTTCTCTCTTTTAGACACAACATCCTAGATGCAGTATAGTGATGATAGTGGGCTTGACTCTTCTGTCTTTCAGACACAACATCCTAGAGGCAGTATAGTGATGATAGTGTGCTTGACTCTTCTGTCAGACACAACATCCTAGAGGCAGTATAGTGATGATAGTGGGCTTGACTCTTCTGTCAGACACAAGATGAGTATTTCTTTCTCAACTTTTACGTGTCCATTGTAAGCCTCTCCATCTGTTGTGTCTTTGGCTGTTTCTTCTCCTTCTTGGCTGACTCTAGGGTCACTGAGGAACGGGGGGAACAATCTGTTCAGCTCCACTCCAGTTCTCCAGCCCCAAGACGGCTTACAGTAGGAACGTTCACAAGGAATAATTCTCAAACACTCTCTCCTCCTCTTCTCTCTCTCTCTCTCTCTCTCTCTCTCTCTCTCTCTCTCTCTCTCTCTCTCTCTCTTTCTGTCTGTCCATCCATTACTATTTAATATCCAAAGCTTCCTGATGAGCTAATGAACACAGTGTCCCAATGGTTACAGTAAACCCCACTAACTTTTGGAAAGCCTCATAAAGAAAGGCAGTGATTAGTAGATGGGTAACAATAACAAATCAGATATTGAATAGCTCTTTAAGCATGGTCTAGTTTATAGTTTATGCAGTGCATTATGTTTTAAACCGCCCAGACACAACAAAGATACAGTCGTCCTGAACTGAGCTTCAGGACAGGAAGGAAACTGTTCAGGGATGTTACCATGAGGCCATTGGTGATTTTAAAAACAGCTACAGTGTTTAGCGGCTGTGATGGGAGAGAACTGAGGATGGATCAACAACATTGCAGTGACTCTACAATAGAGTGAAAAGAAGAATACAATTAAACAGAATACACATTTTCCAAAACATGAATCCTGTATTCAACAAGGCACTAAAGTATCTGCAGAAAAAAACCCAGCAAAGTAATACCCTTTTTGGCCTAAATTCAAAGTCTTATGTTTGGGGCAAATCCATTGGCTCTGTGCCGCTGCACCATGTATGTGGCCTCGCTATTGTTATTTTGCTGCTGCTGTTTAATTATTTGTTACTCCTATTTTCTACATATCTTTTTTTACTTATCTATTTTCTTACTTAACACGTTTTTCTTGTCAACGTCTTAAAGCATTGTTGGTTAAGGGCTTGGTAAGTAAGCATTTCCCTGTAAGGTTGCTTCACCTGTTGTATTCGGGGCATGTGATGTATACAACACCTCAGTCAGTAAGTGATGAGCATAGTGGTGGCTGCGTCAGGGTACAGGAATGCTTGACGTCGGCAAAGACGGGGATAACAATAAACAGGAAGGAGCTAAGCATAGACACAATCCTAGAGGAAAACCTGCAGTCTGCTTTCCACCGGACACTGGGAGATGAATTCACCTTTCAGCAGGACAATAACCTACAACACAAGAACAAATCTACATTGGAGTTGCTTACCAAGAAGATAGTGAATGTAACTGAGTGGCCAAGTTACAGTTTTGACTTAAATATGCTTGAAAATCTATGGCAAGACTTGAACATTGCTGTCTGTCCATGATCCCCAACACCTTCACAGAGCTTCAAGACTTTTGAAAAAAATAATGGGCAACTATTGCACAATTCATGGTGTGCAAAGTGGTTAGAGACTTACTCCAAAACACTCACAGCTGTAGTCACTGCCAAAGGTTGTTTAAAAAAAATGGATTGGCTTAGGGGGGTGAAAACTTATCTTAACAATTGTAATTTTTCATACTTGTAAACTTTTTGTTTCTTCCATTTTGATATTAAATAGTAGATCAATGACCCCAAAAAATCACAACTAATTCATTTCAATCCCACTTTGCAATGCCACAAAATGTGAACACAATCAAAGGGGGGTTAATACTCATAATAGCCACTGTATGTGCTGTGTGAAATGGTTTTCAAAGAGTTGATGAAAAGACACAGAGGAGGATTGTGTCTGATTTCTCTTCCAGAAGGGGCCCTTCGTGTAACATTATTGATGAGCTGGAAGAAGATACAGTGGTCCGACAAATAGATAAGCGATGGTACAACTTCAATGAATGAAAGGGACATTATTAAAGTGTTAAAAAGAGCTCAATTACAGAGCAGTCCTAACCAGCCAGGAACATATATACCCTATATACTGGCCCTATATACTGGCCCCCATCTCTAATACCTTGCATGGGAGATTGTTGAGCTTTTACCTGCAACAGGACAGGTTGTTCTACACTGCTGCTGCCACCCACATTTTGTGCAGCTCCCACTCTACTCTGAGGCCACTGCTAAAAAGCCAGCCTGTTGGCTGTGATTTGATTAGAAGTGGCTTAATGGTGCCATGTGTCACCTGGATATGCAATGTCCAAGCCTGCCATTCACTGCACTGGAAACACTGCACACCGTTTTCTACAGTAGATGATTGGACTTAAGCCTTCGTGGCTAAAACAATTATCTTTCGAAAGGTTTTCATAAGAATGGAAGCTGATTGATCTCAGATACAAAAGGTGAACAGCAGGAAATTGCAAGAATCCAATTCAGCCGTTATTGAGATCTTTTCTAATGAACTGATGGAGTACGAGGAAATGTCAAATGAATGCATTCTTATCTTCCCATTCATGTCATACTGCTGATCCATCTTTGTACTACAGTGAATAGTAAATATTCATTAAACAAAGAAAAAGTTGCAGATCTCTGATTCAGGGATTCAGGGAATGATGATACATATAAAACATTATGTCAAACCAGCCACAAACAAGGGACAAATACTGTCTGTTTAGTGGATGACTGAACGGGTGGGCAGGTCTTTATCTGTGCCATGGCTGACATAATTAAAGCCATATAATCAACCTGGTTACTAATCAACAGATTGATGTGCAGCAGAATGCTTAATGGCAGGCATTGATTTTCCCCTACGTGTGTGAGCAGGCATTGATTTTCCCCTATGTGTGTGAACAGGCATTGATTTCCCCTATGTGTGTGAGCAGCATTGATTTTCCCCTACGTGTGTGAGCAGGCATTGATTTTCCCCTATGTGTGTGAGCAGGCATTGATTTCCCCTATGTGTGTGAGCAGGCAGTGATTTCCCCTATGTGTGTGAGCAGGCATTGATTTTCCCCTATGTGTGTGAACACACATTGATTTTCCCCTATGTGTGTGAGCAGGCATTGATTTTCCCCTATGTGTGTGAGCAGGCATTGATTTTCCCCTATGTGTGTGAGCAGGCATTGATTTCCCCTATGTGTGTGAGCAGGCATTGATTTTCCCCTATGTGTGTGTGCAGGCATTGATTTCCCCTATGTGTGTGAGCAGGCATTGATTTTCCCCTATATGTGTGAGCAGGCATTGATTTTCCCCTATGTGTGTGAGCAGGCATTGCTGGGACTGGGTTCACTGTGGCCAGCGTAGAAAAATCTATTTCTCCCCAGTCAGATTATCGCACAAAACTCTTTGTAATTTAACTCTTATGTGATGTGGAATGGAATGCCATTGGAATTCATGATGCGCACCTTATATCTATACCAATCACTACAACATGGGGTGTGTTTGCTCGTAACCTCTTTGTATGCTTTCTGTATATTTTCTCTCCTTATTCCCTCCTTCTCAGATGATTCCATTACTGCATTTCATTGCTCTTGTGAATATTAAACTGAGAGTAGGCTGTATCTGAAGTGACTGAGCTCAGTAGATTATGACGTCTGTATGTGCGTGTTGATGTATGCCATGCTAATAACGGCGTTCGTTCACTCCAGGGTTGTTCAGCAGCTGCTAATTGCTGTGACATAGTTCTCTACCTCCAGTAGCCCCCTCAGCCCAGGGCCAATGACACTGCTATCCTGGGATGGTCATGGGCAGGTCAGCCCATTCAGAGGGGCAGAGTGATGCTACTGCGGATGCTGCAGCTGTGAATACTGCCCATGCTACGCTGTCTATCCTCTCTCCCCTCTCTTCTCTCTCCTCTCTTCTCTTTCACCTCTCTCCTCTTTCTCCTCTCTCCTCTCTCCTCTTTCCCCTATCTTCTCCTCTCCTCTCCTCTCCTCTCCTCTCCTCTCCTCTCCTCTCCTCTCCTCTCCTCTCCTCTCCTCTCCTCTCCTCTCCTCTCCTCTCCTCTCCTCTCCTCTCCTCTCCTCTCCTCTCCTCTCCTCTCTCTGCTCTCACTCTCCTCTCTCCTCTCTCTCCTCTCCTTTCTTTCTTCACTCTCTCTTCTCTCTCTCTCCTATTTCTCTCCTCTCCTCTCCTCTCCTCTCCTCTCCTCTCCTCTCCTCTCCTCTCCTCTCCTCTCCTCTCCTCTCCTCTCCTCTCCTCTCCTCTCCTCTCCTCTCCTCTCCTCTCCTCTCCTCTCCTCTCCTCTCCTCTCCTCTCCTCTCCTCTCCTCTCCTCTCCTCTCTTCTCTTCTCTTCTCTTCTCCTCTCCTCTCTCTCTGTCTATCATCTTTCTCCTCTCTCCTCTCCTCTCTCTGCTCTCACTCTCCTCTCTCCTCTCTCTCCTCTCCTTTCTTTCTTCACTCTCTCTCTCTCTCCCTTTTCTCTTTCCTCTCCTCTCCTCTCCCTTCTCTCTTTCCTCTCCTCTCCTCTCCTCTCCTCTCCTCTCCTCTCCTCTCCTCTCCTCTCCTCTCCTCTCCTCTCCTCTCCTCTCCTCTCCTCTCCTCTCCTATCCTCTCCTATCCTCTCCTATCCTCTCTTCTCTTCTCTTCTCTTCTCTTCTCTTCTCTTCTTCTCTTCTCTTCTCTTCTCTTCTCTTCTCTTCTCTTCTCTTCTCTTCTCTTCTCTTCTCTTCTCTTCTCTTCTCTTCTCTTCTCTTCTCTTCTCTTCTCTTCTCTTCTCTTCTCTTCTCTTCTCTTCTCTTCTCTTCTCTTCTCTTCTCTTCTCTTCTCTTCTCTTCTCTTCTCTTCTCTTCTCCTCTCCTCTCCTTCTCTCTCTGTCTATCATCTTTCTCCTCTCTCCTCTCCTCTCTCTGCTCTCACTCTCCTCTCTCCTCTCTCTCCTCTCCTTTCTTTCTTCACTCTCTCTCTCTCCTCTCCCTTTTCTCTTTCCTTTCCTCTCCTCTCCCTTCTCTCTTTCCTCTCCTTCCTCTCTCTCTCTCTTCTCTTCTCTTCTCTTCTCTTCTCTTCTCTTCTCTTCTCTTCTCTTCTCTTCTCTTCTCCTCTCCTCTCCTCTCCTCTCCTCTCCTCTCTCTCTGTCTATCATCTTTCTCCTCTCTCTGCTCTCACTCTCCTCTCTCCTCTCTCTCCTCTCCTTTCTTTCTTTACTCTCTCTTCTCTCTCTCTCCTATTTCTAATTTCTCTCCTCTCCTCTCCTCTCCTCTCCTCTCCTCTCCTCTCCTCTCCTCTCCTCTCCTCTCCTCTCCTCTCCTCTCCTCTCCTCTCCTCTCCTCTCCTCTCCTCTCCTCTCTTCTCTTCTCTTCTCTTCTCTTCTCCTCTCTCTCTGTCTATCATCTTTCTCCTCTCTCTGCTCTCACTCTCCTCTCTCCTCTCCCTCCTCTTTTCTCCCTCCTCTCCTCTCCCTTTTCTCTTTCCTCTCCTCTCCCTTCTCTCTTTTCTCTTCTTCTTCTCTTCTCCTCTCCTCTCCTCTCCTCTCCTCTCCTCTCCTCTCCTCTCCTCTCCTCTCCTCTCCTCTCCTCTCCTCTCCTCTCCTCTCCTCTCCTCTCCTCTCCTCTCCTCTCCTCTCCTCTCCTCTCCTCTCCTCTCCTCTCCTCTCTCTCTGTCTATCATCTTTCTCCTCTCTCCTCTCCTCTCTCTGCTCTCACTCTCCTCTCTCCTCTCTCTCCTCTCCTTTCTTTCTTCACTCTCTCTTCTCTCTCTCCTATTTCTCCTTTCTCTCCTCTTCTCTTCCTCGCTCCTCTCTCTCCTCTCCCTTTTCTCTTTCCTCTCCCTCCTCTTTTCTCCCATCTCTCTCTCTCCTCTCTCTTCTCTCTTTCCTCTCCCTCCTCTTTTCTCCCTCCTCTCTCTCTCTCCTCTCTCTTTCCTCTCCCTCCTATTTTCTCCCTCCTCTCCCTCTCCTCTCCCTTCTCTCTTTCCTCTCCTTCCTCTCTCCCCTCTTCTCTCTCTCCTTTCTCTCCTCTTTCTCCTTTCTCTCCTCTTTCTTATATTTTCTCCCTTCTCTCTCTCCTCTCCCTTCTTTCTTTCCTCTCCCTACTCTCTTCTCTTTTCTCCCTCATCTCTCTCCTCTCCCTTCTATCTTTCCTCTCCCTCCTCTCTCTCCTCTCTTCTGTCTCTCTCCTCCCTCTCTTCTCTCCTGTCTCTCTCCTCCCTCTTCTCTCTTTCCTCTCTCCTATCTCTCTCCTCTCTCCTCTCTCCTCCTCAGCTCCCCCAGATTACTGCTTTGTCTAAAGGCTGAGGAGGAGGAGTGTTAGCTAGTTACTGCTGTGATATAGAGTCAAAGGAGGATGAAATGTTCTGGCAAAGAGACAGAGGTTGGAGCATATGTTCTCCAGTCCTCTGGCTGTATGAGGGAAATTATCTGACACAAATTATTAGTCATCTTGTTAAGGCAAGTGCTTAACCTTCTGTGGCTGGGCTTGATAGGAGAGGTGGGGGTTCGCATATGGACCCTCATCCCTTCATAAACACACCTCCTCGTGAGCAGTGATTTGGATTTGGCCTAACTCTACATGTTACAAATGTTCACTTCTCTTGAAAAAAAGGCACAATGTGATCTCGTGTGCCTCCTGTAGCTCTGAAACTCACAGCATAGCCAGTATAAATGGTAACAGCAGGAAAGCGGCCTTGTTATTTCTTCTTACAGCTTCTCAAGAGCTCTCTTGGGGTGCACCAGTAGATCAATGTTTGTCCAAATGTCACATATTACCTGCAGCAAACCACATTCAGGTCTTGACATAGATGCACCAGACGTTTGTGTGTGTGTGTGTGTGTGTGTGTGTGTGTGTGTGTGTGTGTGTGTGTGTGTGTGTGTGTGTGTGTGTGTGTGTGTGTGTGTGTGTGTGTGTGTGTGTGTGTGCGTGCGTGCGTGCGTGCGTGCGTGCGTGCGTGCGTGCGTGTGTGTGCTAGATACATTTCAATGTAGTGAATCAGCTCCCCTTAGCCATACTTTCTGTATTGATTTTTCCTAAACATTGTAAAGCACTGTGTGTTTATACGTATGCTAGGGTTTAGCACCATTCAATTGTGCACATATTCATTGTCTTGTATGTCCCATAAAATGGGACATACAAGAGTTTGTGGTCAAGCAGGCTGTTGCAGCTTTCAGCACCAGAGGGGTGGACAGCTCCTCAGTGTAGTAGGGTGAATTCTCAGATGTTTTTTGTTAGCACACTGGACGTTATTATTAAGGTGTTATTATGTCACAAACCAACCAACAGATCAATTACAGAACAAGCTGTCTGTACATCACTAGCTCATCCACCACTTTACCCACGCTTCTCCCACTATTCACAACCTCTCCCTAGCTGGCCTCTGCTATAGATTTATCAACCAGGTATTGATACGATGATGATTCAATTATGAGGTGAATATTAATAAACAAAACTGCTAAACATATTTATGGCAGTCCTTTGTCACCGCTCCATGACAATGTTGGCTCTGCCTGCGAACTTCAGCCAAGTCTTATTTAATTGAGACAAAATAACAGGAGTTATCTGGGATGGTTTTGTATTCAGCCCAGCTGAAATTCATCAACCAGGCAGCTGCTTTTATCCTTGGCTGTATACCCGTTATCCAGGCTACATGCAAGGTCTAAAGACTGGCATGATGTTGAATACATTATCCAAACCGAGGTCAGGACTTTGTTACACAGGACTTTGTAACACAGGGCTTTGTTACACAGGACTTTGTAACACAGGGCTTTGTAACACAGGGCTTTGTAACACAGGGCTTTGTTACACAGGACTTTCTAACACAGGGCTTTGTAACACAGGGCTTTGTTACACAGGACTTTGTAACACAGGGCTTTGTAACACAAGGCTTTGTAACACAAGGCTTTGTTACACAGGGCTTTGTAACACAGGGCTTTGTAACACAGGGCTTTGTAACACAGGGCTTTGTTACACAGGGCTTTGTTACACAGGACTTTGTAACACAGGGCTTTGTAACACAAGGCTTTGTAACACCAGGCTTTGTTACGCAGGGCTTTGTAACACAGGGCTTTGTAACACAGGGCTTTGTAACACAGGGTTTGTTACACAGGGCTTTGTAACACAGGGCTTTGTAACACAGGGCTTTGTAACACAAGGCTTTGTAACACAGGGCTTTGTTACACAGGGCTTTGTAACACAGGGCTTTGTAACACAGGGCTTTGTAACACAGGGCTTTGTTACACAGGGCTTTGTAACATAGGGCTTTGTAACACAGGGCTTTGTTACACAGGGCTTTGTAACACAGGACAATGTAACACAGGACTTTGTAACACCGGACTTTGTAACACAGGCTTTGTAACACAGGACTTTGTAACACAGGACTTTGTAACACAGGACTTTGTAACACAGGGATTTGTAACACAGGACTTTGTAACACAGGGATTTGTAACACAGGGATTTGTAACACAGGGATTTGTAACACAGGACTTTGTAACACAGGCTTTGTAACACAGGGATTTGTAACACCGGACTTTGTAACACCGGACTTTGTAACACCGGACTTTGTAACACCGGACTTTGTAACACAAAAAAGTGAACTAAACCAGGTATGTGACCAGAATTAAACAGGTATTATCACATATGATAGAGGGAATTAGAGTTGTTCTGATGAATAAACCATCAGATTTAGTATATGGAAAATCTTACTGACATTCATTATACTTGACAATGTTCCAGGGTTCCTATGTTAGAATGTTCCAGGGTTCCTATGTTAGAATGTTCCAGGGTTCCTATGTTAGAATGTTCCAGGGTTCCTATGTTAGAATGTTCCAGGGTTCCTATGTTAGAATGTTCCAGGGTTCCTATGTTAGAATGTTCCAGGGTTCCTATGTTAGAATGTTCCAGGGTTCCTATGTTAGAATGTTCCAGGGTTCCTATGTTAGAATGTTCCAGGGTTCCTATGTTAGAATGTTCCAGGGTTCCTATGTTAGAATGTTCCAGGGTTCCTATGTTAGAATGTTCCAGGGTTCCTATGTTAGAATGTTCCAGGGTTCCTATGTTAGAATGTTCCAGGGTTCCTATGTTAGAATGTTCCAGTTCTGTTGGTATTGAGATATTACTTTTGAATATTGTTGATGCCTATTCTTGGAAACACTTTTCTTTGTACCTTCTTCAGTTGATCTTCTCAAAAGGATTTGATATGTTCAGCGTCAGTAAAAAAAAATTAAAAGGTACTTTTACGGAAGCTTTAAATAAATATTTGATGAGCCACATTAGCAGAAGTTGGAGTGTATAAACCCCCTTTGAACCTCTTGGTTGTTGCAAAAGCCCATTTGAATTCTAATAGGAAGAACTGGAAATAGGCCAGTTCCATTTGAGTTGTTAGACTCAGTGTCGGCCTAGAAAACCTTTCTTAACACTTTTTACAGGTGAAACACAGTGTGCCAGTATTTGTGTTGGAGTACATTTATATATGACTGTTAGGATGGTTGTACAAATGTTACATGCTTTTTCAGCGTACTATCATTTTGTAGCACTCTTGTCATTTCCAGGCATTCTATAAGTAGTTCTTGTAAAGTCTGTGAATGTTTTCAGACAATATATAGTTTGATAATTCAACTGCCTGACAGAAGTTGATTTTGGTTAATGTGCTTGATTTGGATGAGATCACATTGAGTTGAGACCATCCCAAAAATGTATCTTAAATGGTTTTCTCAATACCATTTAACAAACTAATATTTCAGTGGGAAATGTTTGTTTAGGATTGTGATTGTTCAGCTCCACATGAAGGCAATCACATTGCATGGCATGGTTTTAATAAGGGATCTGATGCGAGCCAGCAGTGACAGGGCCTGCTACTGTAGGTGGTGGAGACAGAGACGAGAGAGAGATGAGAGAGGAGAAAAAGGGGGCTGTGTGGGCTGTGTGTTTCACCACTCACATATCTTGTTATGGTGAGAGTAGGGATCACTATAAAGCTTGTGTGATATACAAATATGACTTATTGACTTATTCCACATTTTGTTCTGCTACAGCCTGAATACAAAATGGATTAAATATATATTTTTGTCACCCAACTACACACAACATCTCGTAATGACAATTGAAAACATGGTTTTAGACATTTTTCCAAGTTTATTGAACATGAAATACTGAAATAACCCCCCTGAGTCAATACTTTGTAAAAACACCTTTGGGAGCTATTACAGCTGTGAGTCTTTCTGGGTTTGTCTCTAAGAACTTTCCACGCCTGGATTGTACAACATTTGCCCATTATTCTTTTTCAACTCTTCAAGCTCTGTCAAATTGGTTTTTGATCATTGCTAGACACCCATTTTCAGGTCTTGCCATAGATTTTCAAGTAGATTTGGGTCAAAACTGTAACTTGGCCACTCAATAACATTCACTGTCTTATTGGTAAGCCATTTCAGTGCAGATGTGGCCTTGTGATTTAGGTTATTGTCTTGCTGAAAGGTGAATTAATCTCCCAATGTCTGGTGGAAAGCAGACTGAACCAGGTTTCCTCTAGGATTTTCCCTGTGCTTAGCTCCATTCCATTTTTTTTAATCCTGAAATACTCTCCAGTCCTTAATGATTACAAGCATACCCATAACATGATGCATCCACCAATATGCTTGAAAATATGGTACTCAGTAATGTGTTGAATTGGATTTTCCCGAAATATAACACTTTGTATTCAAGACAAAAAGTTAATTGCTTTACTTTAGTGCCTTGTTGCAAACAGGATGCATGCAAATGTTTATTCTGTACAGGTATCCTTCTTTTCACTCTGTCAATTAGGTTAGTATTGTGGCGTAACTACAATATTATTGTTCATACTCAGTTTTCTCCTGTCACAGCCATTCATTTCGAACTATTTTAAAGTCACCATTGGGCTCATGGTGAAATCCCTGAGCAGTTTCCTTCCTCTTCGGCAACTGAGTGAGGAAGGATGCCTGTATCTTTGTAGTGACTTTGTAGTGAATCTGTGTTTGAAATTCACTGTTTGACTGATGGACCATACAGATAATTGTATGTTTGGGGTACAGAGATCATGCTAAACGCTATTATTGCACACAGAGTGAGTTCATGCAACTTAGTATGTGTTTTTAGCTTGCTAAATAAATAGCTATATACATAGATACAGTAGCCTATTAGCCACGTTATGACTGACTTGTGATCATTGCCTTTGCTAGTTTGATTGTTTTGACATTCCCAGCCTTAGTTACATTCGTCCGTTTTTGTCCAATATATGTGACCCAGCACATATATTCGGTCCAATGTCGCAAAATTTCAAATGGTGTTTTATTTAATTTTTTATGTAAAATGTATTTTTTACATGGTATCCAATTGGTAATTACAGTCTTGTCTCATCACTGCAACTCCCGTATGGACTCGGGAGAAGCGAAGGTCGAGAGCCGCGCGTCTTCCGAAACACAACCCAACCAAGCCGCACTGCTTTTTGACACAATGCCCACTGGTCCATTGGTCTCTCAGAGGGGGCTGGTTGAAGATTGTGTTGTCCACAGATAATGGTCTGCCGCCTGGCCGGTCTAATGCCTGGCTACCACCGTCACACAGACATCTAATCTCTGCAGGGCTGTAGACTGTAGAGTTGTAGACCTGTAGACTGTAGAGCTGTAGACTGTAGAGCTGTAGACTGTAGAGCTGTAGACTGTAGAGCTGTAGACTGTAGAGCTGTAGACTGTAGAGTTGTAGACTGTAGAGCTGCAGGGCTGTAGACTGTAGAGTTGTAGACTGTAGAGTTGTAGACTGTAGAGCTGCAGGGCTGTAGGCTGTAGACTGTAGAGTTGTAGACTGTAGAGTTGTAGACTGTAGAGCTGCAGGGCTGTAGAGCTGCAGGGCTGTAGGCTGTAGAGTTGTAGACTGTAGAGCTGTAGACTGTAGAGCTGCAGGGCTGTAGGCTGTAGAGTTGTAGACTGTAGAGCTGCAGGGCTGTAGACTGTAGAGTTGTAGACTGTAGAGTTGTAGACTGTAGAGCTGTAGACTGTAGAGCTGCAGGGCTGTAGAGGTGTAGACTGTAGAGCTGTAGACTGTAGAGTTGCAGGGTTGTAGACTGTTGAGTTGTAGACTGTAGAGTTGTAGACCGTAGAGCTGTAGACTGTAGAGCTGCAGGGTTGTAGACTGTAGAGTTGTAGAGCTGTAGACTGTAGAGCTGCAGGGCTGTAGGCTGTAGAGTTGTAGACTGTAGAGCTGCAGGGCTGTAGACTGTAGAGTTGTAGACTGTAGAGTTGTAGACTGTAGAGCTGTATACTGTAGAGCTGCAGGGTTGTAGACTGTAGAGCTGTAGACTGTAGAGCTGCAGGGTTGTAGACTGTAGAGTTGTAGACTGTAGAGTTGTAGAGTTGTAGACTGTAGAGTTGTAGACTGTAGAGCTGCAGGGCTGTAGACTGTAGAGTTGTAGACTGTGGAGTTGTAGACTGTAGAGCTGTAGACTGTAGAGCTGCAGGGCTGTAGAGTTGTAGACTGTAGAGCTGTAGACTGTAGAGCTGCAGGGCTGTAGACTGTAGAGTTGTAGACTGTAGAGCTGCAGGGCTGTAGACTGTAGAGTTGTAGACTGTAGAGCTGCAGGGCTGTAGACTGTAGAGTTGTAGACTGTAGAGCTGCAGGGCTGTAGACTAGAGTTGTAGACTGTAGAGTTGTAGACTGTAGAGTTGCAGGGTTGTAGACTGTTGAGTTGTAGACTGTAGAGTTGTAGACCGTAGAGCTGTAGACTGTAGAGCTGCAGGGCTGTAGACTGTAGAGTTGTAGACTGTAGAGTTGTAGACTGTAGAGCTGTAGACTGTAGAGCTGCAGGGCTGTAGAGGTGTAGACTGTAGAGCTGTAGACTGTAGAGTTGCAGGGTTGTAGACTGTTGAGTTGTAGACTGTAGAGTTGTAGACCGTAGAGCTGTAGACTGTAGAGCTGCAGGGTTGTAGACTGTAGAGTTGTAGAGCTGTAGACTGTAGAGCTGCAGGGCTGTAGGCTGTAGAGTTGTAGACTGTAGAGCTGCAGGGCTGTAGACTGTAGAGTTGTAGACTGTAGAGTTGTAGACTGTAGAGTTGTAGACTGTAGAGCTGTATACTGTAGAGCTGCAGGGTTGTAGACTGTAGAGTTGTAGAGCTGTAGACTGTAGAGCTGCAGGGTTGTAGACTGTAGAGTTGTAGACTGTAGAGTTGTAGACTGTAGAGTTGTAGAGTTGTAGACTGTAGAGTTGTAGACTGTAGAGCTGCAGGGCTGTAGACTGTAGAGTTGTAGACTGTGGAGTTGTAGACTGTAGAGCTGTAGACTGTAGAGCTGCAGGGCTGTAGAGTTGTAGACTGTAGAGCTGTAGACTGTAGAGCTGCAGGGCTGTAGACTGTAGAGTTGTAGACTGTAGAGCTGCAGGGCTGTAGACTGTAGAGTTGTAGACTGTAGAGCTGCAGGGCTGTAGACTGTAGAGTTGTAGACTGTAGAGTTGTAGACTGTAGAGTTGCAGGGTTGTAGACTGTTGAGTTGTAGACTGTAGAGTTGTAGACCGTAGAGCTGTAGACTGTAGAGCTGCAGGGTTGTAGACTGTAGAGTTGTAGAGCTGTAGACTGTAGAGCTGCAGGGCTGTAGGCTGTAGAGTTGTAGACTGTAGAGCTGCAGGGCTGTAGACTGTAGAGTTGTAGACTGTAGAGCTGCAGGGCTGTAGACTAGAGTTGTAGACTGTAGAGTTGTAGACTGTAGAGTTGCAGGGTTGTAGACTGTTGAGTTGTAGACTGTAGAGTTGTAGACCGTAGAGCTGTAGACTGTAGAGCTGCAGGGTTGTAGACTGTAGAGTTGTAGAGCTGTAGACTGTAGAGCTGCAGGGCTGTAGGCTGTAGAGTTGTAGACTGTAGAGCTGCAGGGCTGTAGACTGTAGAGTTGTAGACTGTAGAGTTGTAGACTGTAGAGTTGTAGAGTTGTAGACTGTAGAGTTGTAGACTGTAGAGCTGCAGGGTTGTAGACTGTAGAGTTGTAGACTGTATAGTTGTAGACTGTAGAGTTGTAGACTGTAGAGTTGTAGACTGTAGAGCTGCAGGGCTGTAGACTGTAGAGTTGTAGACTTTGGAGTTGTAGACTGTAGAGCTGTAGACTGTAGAGCTGCAGGGCTGTAGAGTTGTAGACTGTAGAGCTGTAGACTGTAGAGCTGCAGGGCTGTAGACTGTAGAGTTGTAGAGCTGCAGGGCTGTAGACTGTAGAGTTGTAGACTGTAGAGCTGCAGGGCTGTAGACTGTAGAGTTGTAGACTGTAGAGCTGCAGGGCTGTAGACTGTAGAGTTGTAGACTGTAGAGCTGCAAGGCTGTAGAGTTGTAGACTGTAGAGCTGTAGACTGTAGAGCTGCAGGGCTGTAGACTGTAGAGTTGTAGAATGCAGAGCTGCAGGGCTGTAGACTGTAGAGTTGTAGACTGTAGAGCTGCAGTGCTGTAGAGTTGTAGACTGTAGAGTTGTAGACTGTAGAGCTGCAGGGCTGTAGGCGGTAGAGTTGTAGACTGTAGAGCTGCAGGGCTGTAGAGTTGTAGACTGTAGAGCTGCAGGGCTGTAGCCTGTAGAGTTGTAGACTGTAGAGCTGCAGGGCTGTAGAGTTGTAGACTGTAGAGTTGTAGACTGTAGAGCTGTAGGGCTGTAGGCTGTAGAGTTGTAGACTGTAGAGCTGCAGGGCTTTAGACTGTAGAGTTGTAGACTGTAGAGTTGTAGACTGTGGAGCTGTAGGCTGTAGAGTTGTAGGCTGTAGAGCTGCAGGGCTGTAGACTGTAGAGCTGTAGACTGTAGAGCTGCAGGGCTGTAGGCTGTAGAGCTGTAGACTGTAGAGCTGCAGGGCTGTAGGCTGTAGAGTTGTAGACTGTAGAGCTGTAGACTGTAGAGCTGCAGGGCTGTAGACTGTAGAGTTGTAGAATGGAGTCAATCTGCCACGTTACAACCCAATTTACAATTCACTTACTTCTGAATTCAAGGGGGGTTTCAAACCACTGTGTCTCTTCTGTGGTGAATTCCACTTTGGAACTTGTTGCCCATCTTAAAGAACATGCTCCAACCAGCAGATCATTAACTTTGAAAGCCTTAAGAGGACATATGGTTATAGAAATGCTTTGGGAAAGGAGCGATACCTCACATTTCAACGAACTAAGCAGAAAACCGTCTTTCTTGCACTAGTGAGTGTTCCTTTTAAAAGAATGACTGTTATAGACTACAGTTAGTACTAACGCTTGGCATTACCCGGGGATTTGGTCATGTTAGAGGTTTTAGAGGTTCTACAAAATGATTTATGAGAAGAAGGCTTCAGGAAAAACCATCCGTTTTAGTGCGCAGACCTCAATCCTCTTCATTCTGAGAGATGAGAAAGTGTTACAGTTAGATCAGTACAATTAGACATCACAGTAGTAGATCTAATCTCTGCAGGGCTGTAGACTGTAGAGTTGTAGACCTGTAGACTGTAGAGCTGTAGACTGTAGAGCTGTAGACTGTAGAGCTGTAGACTGTAGAGCTGTAGACTGTAGAGCTGTAGACTGTAGAGTTGTAGACTGTAGAGCTGCAGGGCTGTAGACTGTAGAGTTGTAGACTGTAGAGTTGTAGACTGTAGAGCTGCAGGGCTGTAGGCTGTAGAGTTGTAGACTGTAGAGTTGTAGACTGTAGAGCTGTAGACTGTAGAGTTGTAGACTGTAGAGCTGCAGGGCTGTAGGCTGTAGAGTTGTAGACTGTAGAGTTGTAGACTGTAAAAATCTAATCAAATCAAATTTTATTTGTCACATACACATGGTTAGCAGATGTTAATGCGAGTGTAGCGAAATGCTTGTGCTTCTAGTTCCGACAATGCAGTAATAACCAACAAGTAATCTAGCTAACAATTCCAAAACTACTACCTTATAGACACAAGTGTAAGGGGATAAAGAATATGTACATAAAGATATATGAGTGAGTGATTGTACAGAGCGGCATAGGCAAGATACAGTAGATGGTATTGAGTGCAGTATATACATATGAGATGAGTATGTAAACAAAGTGGCATAGTTAAAGTGGCTAGTGATACATGTATTACATAAAGATGCAGTAGATGATATAGAGTACAGTATATACATATACATATGAGATGAATAATGTAGGGTATGTAAACATTATATTAGGTAGCATTGTTTAAAGTGGCTAGTGATATATTTTACATCATTTCCCATCAATTCCCATTATTAAAGTGGCTGGAGTTGAGTCAGTGTGTTGGCAGCAGCCACTCAATGTTAGTGGTGGCTGTTTAACAGTCTGATGGCCTTGAGATAGAAGCTGTTTTTCAGTCTCTCGGTCCCAGCTTTGATGCACCTGTACTGACCTCGCCTTCTGGATGATAGCGGGGTGAACAGGCAGTAGCTCGGGTGGTTGTTGTCCTTGATGATCTTTATGGCCTTCCTGTGACATCGGGTGGTGTAGGTGTCCTGGAGGGCAGGAAGTTTGCCCCCGGTGATGTGTTGTGCAGACCTCACTACCCTCTGGAGAGCCTTACGGTTGTGGGCGGAGCAGTTGCCGTACCAGGCGGTGATACAGCCCGACAGGATGCTCTCGATTGTGCATCTGTAGAAGTTTGTGAGTGCTTTTGGTGACAAGCCGAATTTCTTCAGCCTCCTGAGGTTGAAGAGGCGCTGCTGCGCCTTCTTCACGATGCTGTCCGTGTGGGTGGACCAATTCAGTTTGTCTGTGATGTGTACGCCGAGGAACTTAAAACTTACTACCCTCTCCACTACTGTTCCATCAATGTGGATAGGGGGGTGTTCCCTCTGCTGTTTCCTGAAGTCCACAATCATCTCCTTAGTTTTGTTGACGTTGAGTGTGAGGTTATTTTCCTGACACCACACTCCGAGGGCCCTCACCTCCTCCCTGTAGGCCGTCTCGTCGTTGTTGGTAATCAAGCCTACCACTGTTGTGATGATTGAGTTGGAGGCGTGCGTGGCCACGCAGTCGTGGGTGAACAGGGAGTACAGGAGAGGGCTCAGAACGCACCCTTGTGGGGCCCCAGTGTTGAGGATCAGCGGGGTGGAAATGTTGTTGCCTACCCTCACCACCACTGTAGAGCTGCAGGGCTGTAGACTGTAGAGCTGCAGGGTTGTAGACTGTAGAGTTGTAGACTGTAGAGCTGCAGGGCTGTAGAGCTGCAGGGCTGTAGGCTGTAGAGTTGTAGACTGTAGAGCTGTAGACTGTAGAGCTGCAGGGCTGTAGGCTGTAGAGTTGTAGACTGTAGAGCTGCAGGGCTGTAGACTGTAGAGTTGTAGACTGTAGAGTTGTAGACTGTAGAGCTGCAGGGCTGTAGAGCTGCAGGGCTGTAGGCTGTAGAGTTGTAGACTGTAGAGCTGTAGACTGTAGAGCTGCAGGGCTGTATGCTGTAGAGTTGTAGACTGTAGAGCTGCAGGGCTGTAGACTGTAGAGTTGTAGACTGTAGAGTTGTAGACTGTAGAGCTGTAGACTGTAGAGCTGCAGGGCTGTAGAGGTGTAGACTGTAGAGCTGTAGACTGTAGAGTTGCAGGGTTGTAGACTGTTGAGTTGTAGACTGTAGAGTTGTAGACCGTAGAGCTGTAGACTGTAGAGCTGCAGGGTTGTAGACTGTAGAGTTGTAGAGCTGTAGACTGTAGAGCTGCAGGGCTGTAGGCTGTAGAGTTGTAGACTGTAGAGCTGCAGGGCTGTAGACTGTAGAGTTGTAGACTGTAGAGCTGCAGGGCTGTAGACTGTAGAGTTGTAGACTGTAGAGCTGCAGGGCTGTAGACTGTAGAGTTGTAGACTGTAGAGCTGCAGGGCTGTAGACTAGAGTTGTAGACTGTAGAGTTGTAGACTGTAGAGTTGCAGGGTTGTAGACTGTTGAGTTGTAGACTGTAGAGTTGTAGACCGTAGAGCTGTAGACTGTAGAGCTGCAGGGCTGTAGGCTGTAGAGTTGTAGACTGTAGAGCTGCAGGGCTGTAGACTGTAGAGTTGTAGACTGTAGAGTTGTAGACTGTAGAGTTGTAGACTGTAGAGCTGTATACTGTAGAGCTGCAGGGTTGTAGACTGTAGAGTTGTAGAGCTGTAGACTGTAGAGCTGCAGGGTTGTAGACTGTAGAGTTGTAGACTGTAGAGTTGTAGACTGTAGAGTTGTAGAGTTGTAGACTGTAGAGTTGTAGACTGTAGAGCTGCAGGGCTGTAGACTGTAGAGTTGTAGACTGTGGAGTTGTAGACTGTAGAGCTGTAGACTGTAGAGCTGCAGGGCTGTAGAGTTGTAGACTGTAGAGCTGTAGACTGTAGAGCTGCAGGGCTGTAGACTGTAGAGTTGTAGACTGTAGAGCTGCAGGGCTGTAGACTGTAGAGTTGTAGACTGTAGAGCTGCAGGGCTGTAGACTGTAGAGTTGTAGACTGTAGAGTTGTAGACTGTAGAGTTGCAGGGTTGTAGACTGTTGAGTTGTAGACTGTAGAGTTGTAGACCGTAGAGCTGTAGACTGTAGAGCTGCAGGGTTGTAGACTGTAGAGTTGTAGAGCTGTAGACTGTAGAGCTGCAGGGCTGTAGGCTGTAGAGTTGTAGACTGTAGAGCTGCAGGGCTGTAGACTGTAGAGTTGTAGACTGTAGAGCTGCAGGGCTGTAGACTAGAGTTGTAGACTGTAGAGTTGTAGACTGTAGAGTTGCAGGGTTGTAGACTGTTGAGTTGTAGACTGTAGAGTTGTAGACCGTAGAGATGTAGACTGTAGAGCTGCAGGGTTGTAGACTGTAGAGTTGTAGAGCTGTAGACTGTAGAGCTGCAGGGCTGTAGGCTGTAGAGTTGTAGACTGTAGAGCTGCAGGGCTGTAGACTGTAGAGTTGTAGACTGTAGAGTTGTAGACTGTAGGGTTGTAGAGTTGTAGACTGTAGAGTTGTAGACTGTAGAGCTGCAGGGTTGTAGACTGTAGAGTTGTAGACTGTATAGTTGTAGACTGTAGAGTTGTAGACTGTAGAGTTGTAGACTGTAGAGCTGCAGGGCTGTAGACTGTAGAGTTGTAGACTTTGGAGTTGTAGACTGTAGAGCTGTAGACTGTAGAGCTGCAGGGCTGTAGAGTTGTAGACTGTAGAGCTGTAGACTGTAGAGCTGCAGGGCTGTAGACTGTAGAGTTGTAGAGCTGCAGGGCTGTAGACTGTAGAGTTGTAGACTGTAGAGCTGCAGGGCTGTAGACTGTAGAGTTGTAGACTGTAGAGCTGCAGGGCTGTAGACTGTAGAGTTGTAGACTGTAGAGCTGCAAGGCTGTAGAGTTGTAGACTGTAGAGCTGTAGACTGTAGAGCTGCAGGGCTGTAGACTGTAGAGTTGTAGAATGCAGAGCTGCAGGGCTGTAGACTGTAGAGTTGTAGACTGTAGAGCTGCAGTGCTGTAGAGTTGTAGACTGTAGAGTTGTAGACTGTAGAGCTGCAGGGCTGTAGGCGGTAGAGTTGTAGACTGTAGAGCTGCAGGGCTGTAGAGTTGTAGACTGTAGAGCTGCAGGGCTGTAGCCTGTAGAGTTGTAGACTGTAGAGCTGCAGGGCTGTAGAGTTGTAGACTGTAGAGTTGTAGACTGTAGAGCTGTAGGGCTGTAGGCTGTAGAGTTGTAGACTGTAGAGCTGCAGGGCTTTAGACTGTAGAGTTGTAGACTGTAGAGTTGTAGACTGTGGAGCTGTAGGCTGTAGAGTTGTAGGCTGTAGAGCTGCAGGGCTGTAGACTGTAGAGCTGTAGACTGTAGAGCTGCAGGGCTGTAGGCTGTAGAGCTGTAGACTGTAGAGCTGCAGGGCTGTAGGCTGTAGAGTTGTAGACTGTAGAGCTGTAGACTGTAGAGCTGCAGGGCTGTAGACTGTAGAGTTGTAGAATGGAGTCAATCTGCCACGTTACAACCCAATTTACAATTCACTTACTTCTGAATTCAAGGGGGGTTTCAAACCACTGTGTCTCTTCTGTGGTGAATTCCACTTTGGAACTTGTTGCCCATCTTAAAGAACATGCTCCAACCAGCAGATCATTAACTTTGAAAGCCTTAAGAGGACATATGGTTATAGAAATGCTTTGGGAAAGGAGCGATACCTCACATTTCAACGAACTAAGCAGAAAACCGTCTTTCTTGCACTAGTGAGTGTTCCTTTTAAAAGAATGACTGTTATAGACTACAGTTAGTACTAACGCTTGGCATTACCTGGGGATTTGGTCATGTTAGAGGTTTTAGAGGTTCTACAAAATGATTTATGAGAAGAAGGCTTCAGGAAAAACCATCCGTTTTAGTGCGCAGACCTCAATCCTCTTCATTCTGAGAGATGAGAAAGTGTTACAGTTAGATCAGTACAATTAGACATCACAGTAGTAGATTGTCATACCAGGGCTCAGCGGGCTCAGCGGGGTACTACAGCATGTGTCTTCATGGGACAGTTTTAGAAAGTGGGAACCCCTAAATATTTGATGGCCAGATACTTGGAAAGAGGGCCTAATGGCCCGCAGTCTGCAAACCATGTATACTGTTTTGGATAGAAATAGCATCTTGTTGTTGTATTTACTCTCATGATTCTGTAAGTAGATGGATGATCTGTGTGTGGTGTTGAAAGGGCTCCTGCTGGGGTTGGGTTGTTCACAGGGAGAGGCATACAGTATCTTACAGATGTAGGATCTTCATTTGAGACAGTTTGTTACAGCAGGAAAATAATCCTGCACCAGCAGGAAATATGAATTATTATGTGGATTAAAATGAATGGACATTTTTGTTGTGTTTTGCTACTGTTTTGTTTCTTAAGAGAGTCTGAAAGTGGAAATTCCAAACTTCAGAAACGTAAATACAGTAGTTTTAAATGTTGGACGTGTTTAAAGGAAAGTTCTTCTGCAAGAGGGTGATCAAATTAAGATCCTACATCTGTAGGTCTGGCCTTGTGCTCTCATCAGTGGCATCCCAACAGTCCTTTTGTCTCTAGGGATCCTTTTTGAATTGAGGAAGGAGAGCCCTGGTACCCTTTACTCATGTCCTGGGCAGTAAAAAAGAGGCACCAAAGCTGCTGTCCAGTCCCTGTGATTTATGTTGGTCTTATCCCAGAGCCTGATTTACATGTTTGTTCTGCCCGGTAACTCGTGGCAGGGGTTCAACTTAATACTAACAATGGAACTAATCTTTGTGTCCTTGACAGCAGGTGAAATAAGTTGTAGACAAACTCTGGCCCAGAACTCACTGTGAAGGTATGTTTCCAATGACTGGTTGAGCTCTTACGGAGGAAATAATGCCTGGTTGAGCTCTTACGGAGGAAATAATGCCTGGTTGAGCTCTTACGGAGGAAATAATGCCTGGTTGAGCTCTTACGGAGGAAAAAATGCCTGGTTGAGCTCTTACGGAGGAAATAATGCCTGGTTGAGCTCTTACGGAGGAAAAAATGCCTGGTTGAGCTCTTACGGAGGAAATCATGCCTGGTTTTGCAAACATTTAATTTCACAGTCATAATGTTCATTTTTAGCCTATTTTTGTTAATCGTGATTCTTGTTCAAACCGTTATGGCCATCTAAGGCCGGCTATACACACATTATATCAAGCCAGGCAGCATCCAACCTCTTTCATAATGGGAGTCTTGGGAGACAGAAAAGAGTAGACGAGAAAAGACAGCAGCAGCAGTAGTACACTGTCCTGTGAAAGTATGCATGTTGAGGTCATCATCTCCGCTGCATGACAGAGAAACCTCGCTTCCTAAAATTAGAAGTTCAAAGTCAGCTTTCGGTCCACAGATCAAATGATGCCCCTGCCCTTCTCTCCCTCTCTTTAAAAGGCTCAAAGAGAAAAAGCTACGTGGGCTAACATTTGTTGTTCCTCACTCTCTCTGGTTTAATGCGACTGCTACATGCCTCTCTCCCTCCACCCAGAGCAAGACGAGGCAATAATGTTTCTCATTCCAGATGCCTGATGTACTGATGGGAGGGGGATGGGGGGATTTACAGGACTTACTAAACACAATGGGACAATGGAACAGAGAAGGGTAATGGATTGGCCTCTTGGTACAGGGGTTTTCAAGTCTTAGTACTTCTGCATTTCTGTTCTACCTGATAATGAATTGCACCCACCTGGTGTCCAGGGTCTAAATCAGTCCCTGATTACAGGGGAATATTGAAAAAAGCAGTGGAAGCAGGGCCACTAACACCTTGTTCACACAGCAGGCTTTAAAGGAAGCCCATTGTTACCTTAAGTCCATTGTTTTCAGCCCCTAACTGTTTTGCTTGTCAGCAATCAGGTTTTCAAGATATGTAACTTTCAAAATACAGAAATCATCCCTGTACGATGCAAACACAAACGCAGCATCATACAGGGAGGGTTCCTGTGTTATGAAAGTTACATATCTATACTGTTAATGTGCCAATGTGAGCTAGACTTAATAAGAACCACAGGAGAAGTAGTAACCCTATATTAACCATGTGTGTATTCACTATATTATGTAGACGTTGATGGGGATATGGATTTAGCTGTTTGGATGCAAGGCACTGAGTGTGACATTTTTTGTCACCATTGTGTGTGTGAGGGTGTGTGTGTGTTTTTGTGTGTGCGTCTGTGTGTATGCCTGCGTTTGTGTCAGAGAGAGAGCATGTGTGTGTTCTAGGTTTTGAACTCACATTCAGTAGGTTATTTTAGTTGTGCAACGGTAAAGGCTTGTTTTTCACCACCGCTCAGTGTCTGAGATAGAATGGATTATTTGGAGAGAGACAAATGTAGTGGGTTTTTAAAAAATAACTGTCAGTTGAACGCTTTTAACAAAGAATTGCCTTCGGTAGGAGAAAATAAATAAGCATAAAGAAAGCCATTTCTGCAGATAGAGAATGTTTTTGGAGAGATATTTGTTCCTGTTTGTGACAACCCACAAATAGTGATTTCTCAGATTCCTCTATTGTTTGTGGAAACAGCTGAAATTAGTTTCTTCCTCCTCCTCCTCTTCCTTCTCCAGCTGTGGGCAACGCTTTCACACATTGCAGTGAGGGAGAAAACTGTTGAAATATATTTCTCTGTCAGAGAGATCTCTAATTCACGTGGCTGAATGGAAATAATATTTTACATTGACTACGCTTTATATTTCTAGACTAATAACATGTTTGAGAGACATCTGTATTCATCAGCATGGTATTACCAGCCTTGGCTGATCTTTAACACTGGGACCCCTCAGGGGTGCATGCTTTGTCCCCTCCTGTACTCCCTGTTCACCCACGACTGCGTGGCCAAGCACAACTCTAATATCATCATTAAGTTTGCTGACGACACAACAGTGGAAGTCCTGATCACCGATAATGATGAGACAGCCTATAGGGAGGAGGTCAGAGACCTGGCAGTGTGTTGCCAGGACAACAACCTCTCTCTCAATGTGAGCAAGACAAAGGAGCTGATCGTGGACTACAGGAAAAGGAGGGCCGTCCAGGCCCCCATTAACATCAACAGGACTGAAGTAGAGCGGGTCGAGAGTTTCAAGTTCTTTGGTGTCCACATCACCAACAAACTATCATGGTTCAAACACACCAAGACAGTTGTGAAGAGGGCACAACAACACCTTTTCCCTCTCGGGAGACTGAAAATATTTGTACAGCTGCACCATCGAGAGCATCCTGACCGGTTGCATTACTGCCTGGTATGGCAACTGACCGGAAGGCACTACAGAGGGTAGTGCGTACGACCCAGTACATCACTGGGGCCAAGCTTCCTGACATCCAGGAACTCTATACCAGCTGGTATCAGAGGAAGGCCCCAAAAAATTGTCAGAGCCTCCAGTCACCCAAGTCAAATACTGTTCTCTCTGCTATAGCATGGCAAGCGGTACCAGAGCACCAAGTCTAGGACCAAAAGGCTCCCCCACAATGGCCACCCGGACTATTTATATTGAACCCCCCGCCCCCCTTTATTTTTACACTGCTGCTACTCGCTGTTTATTATCTGTGCATTGTCACTTTACAAATGACCTCGATTAACCTATACCCCCGCACA
The DNA here is from genome assembly GCF_002021735.2 of Oncorhynchus kisutch. NCBI lineage: Eukaryota > Metazoa > Chordata > Actinopteri > Salmoniformes > Salmonidae > Oncorhynchus > Oncorhynchus kisutch. The sequence goes on from NC_034188.2 coordinate 22,313,208, forward strand.
TTGACTCATTACAGCTACCCCCTCTATACACTCGTTATTGTTATGGACATTTCTTGTGTTACCTATTGATTGATAAGATTTTTTTTAAACTTAAGTTTATTTAGTAAATAGTTTATAAACTCAATTTCTAGCTGACCCTGTAAATACTAGCTGACTCTGTATATAGCTGACCCTGTATATAGCTGACCCTGTATATACTGTAGCTGACCCTGTAAATACTGTAGCTGACCCTGTAAATAGCTGACCCTTTATATAGCTGACCCTGCAAATGCTGTAGCTGACCCTGTATATAGCTGACCCTTTATATAGCTGACCCTGCAAATGCTGTAGCTGACCCTGTATATAGCTGACCCTTTATATAGCTGACCCTGCAAATGCTGTAGCTGACCCTGTATATAGCTGACCCTGTATACAGCTGGCCCTATAAATGCTGTAGCTGACCCTGTATATAGCTGACCCTGTATATAGCTGACCCTGTATATAGCTGACCCTGTATATACTGTAGCTGACCCTGTAAATACTAGCTGACACTGTATATAGCTGACCCTGTATATACTGTAGCTGACCGTGTAAATACTGTAGCTGACCCTGTAAATAGCTGACCCTTTATATAGCTGACCCTGCAAATGCTGTAGCTGACCCTGTATATAGCTGACCCTTTATATAGCTGACCCTGCAAATGCTGTAGCTGACCCTGTATATAGCTGACCCTTTATATAGCTGACCCTGCAAATGCTGTAGCTGACCCTGTATATAGCTGACCCTGTATACAGCTGACCCTATAAATGCTGTAGCTGACCCTGTATATAGCTGACCCTGTATATAGCTGACCCTGTATATACTGTAGCTGACCCTGTAAATGCTGTAGCTGACCCTGTATATAGCTGACCCTGTAAATAGATGACCCTGTAAATGCTGTAGCTGACCCTGTATATAGCTGACCCTGTATATAGCTGACCCTGTAAATGCTGTAACTGACCCTGTATATAGCTGACCCTGTAAATACTGTAGCAGACGCTGTATATTGCTCTCTGTCTATAGCTCCTGTATATAGTTGACCCTGTATATAGATCCCTGTATATAGCTGACCCTGTATATACTGTAGCTGACCCTGTAAATACTGTAGCTGACCCTGTATATAGCTGACCCTGTAAATAGCTGACCCTGTAAATGCTGTAGCTGACCCTGTATATAGCTGACCCTGTAACTGCTGTAGCTGACCCTGTATATAGCTGACCCTGTATATAGCTGACCCTGTAAATGCTGTAGCTGACCCTGTATATAGCTGACCCTGTAAATGCTGTAGCTGACCCTGTATATAGCTGACCCTGTAAATGCTGTAACTGACCCTGTATATAGCTGACCCTGTATTAAGCTGACCCTGTAAATGCTGTAGCTGACCCTGTATATAGCTGACCCTGTATATAGCTGACCCTGTATTTAGCTGACCCTGTAAATGCTGTAGCTGACCCTGTATATAGCTGACCCTGTAAATGCTGTAGCTGACCCTGTATATAGCTGACCCTGTATTTAGCTGACCCTGTAAATGCTGTAGCTGACCCTGTATATAGCTGAACCTGTATTTAGCTGACCCTGTAAATGCTGTAGCTGACCCTGTATATAGCTGACCCTGTATATAGCTGACCCTGTATTTAGCTGACCCTGTAAATGCTGTAGCTGACCCTGTATATAGCTGACCCTGTATTTAGCTGACCCTGTAAATGCTGTAGCTGACCCTGTATATAGCTGACCCTGTATTTAGCTGACCCTGTAAATGCTGTAGCTGACCCTGTATATAGCTGACCCTGTATTTAGCTGACCCTGTAAATGCTGTAGCTGACCCTGTACATAGCTGACTCTGTATATAGTTGACCCTGTATATATCTGACCCTGTAAATATTTCGGCAGGGTAGCCTAGTGGTTAGAGCGTTGGACTGGTAACCGGAATGTTGCAAGTTCAAACCCCGAGCTGACAATGTACAAATCTGTCATTCTGCCCCTGAACAGGCAGTTAACCCACTGTTCCTAGGCTGTCATTGAAAATAAGAATTTGTTCTTAACTGACTTGACTAGTTAAATAAAGGTAAAATAAAATAGATCCCAGTATATAGCTGACCCTCTATATAGATCCATGTATATAGCTGACCCTGTATATAGATTAGATGTCGACCGATTATGATTTTTCAACACCGATACCGATTATTGGAGGACCAAAAAAGCAGATGCCGATTTATTTATTTATTTTATTTGTAATAATGACAATTACAACAATACTGAATGAACACTTATTTTAACTTAATACAATACATCAATAAAATAAATGTAGCCTCAAATAAACAATGAAACATGTTGAATTTGGTTTAAATAATGCAAAAACAAAGTGTTGGAGAAAGTAAAAGTGCAATATGTGCTATGTAAGAAAGCTAACGTTTAAGTTCCTTGCTCAGAACATGAGAACATATGAAAGCTGGTGGTTCCTTTTATCATGAGTCTTCAATATTCCCAAGTAAGAAGTTTTAGGTTGTAGTTATTATAGGAATTATAGGACTATTTCTCTCTATACCATTTGTATTTCATTAACCTTTGACTATCGGATGTTCTTATGGGCACTTTAGTATTGCCAGTGTAACAGTATGGCTTCCGTCCCTCTCCTCGCTCCTCCCTGGGCTCGAACCAGGAACACAACGACAACTAGTGTTGTCGTTGTGTATATAGCTGACCCTGTAAATACTGTAGCTGACACTTTATATAGCTAACCCTGTATATAGCTGACCCTGTAAATACTGTAGCTGACCCTGTATATAGCTGACCCTGTATATAGCTGACCCTGTAAATACTGTAGCTGACCCTGTATATAGCTGACCCTGTAAATACTGTAGCTGACACTTTATATAGCTGACCCTGCAAATACTGTAGCTGACCCTGTAAATACTGTAGCTGACCCTGTATATAGCTGACCCTGTAAATACTGTAGCTGACCCTGTATATAGCTGACCCTGTAAATACTGTAGCTGACCCTGTATATAGCTGACCCTGTAAATACTGTAGCTGACACTTTATATAGCTGACCCTGTATATAGCTGACCCTGTAAATACTGTAGCTGACCCTGTATATAGCTGACCCTGTAAATACTGTAGCTGACACTTTATATACCTGACCCTGTATATAGCTGACCCTGTAAATACTGTAGCTGACCCTGTATATACTGTAACTGACCATGTATGTAGCCGACTCTGTATATAGCTGACCCTGTAAATACTGTAGCTGACTCTGTATATAGCTGACCCTGTATATAGCTGACCCTATATATAGCTGACCCTGTAAATACTTTAGTTGACGCTATAAATTGCTCTCTGTTTATCGCTCCTTGTATATAGCTGACACTGTAGATAGCTATCTGTATATATATATCCTTGTATATAGCTGACCCTGTATATAGGTGACCCTGTATATAGCTGACCCTGTATATAGCTATCTGTATATATATCCTTGTATATAATTGACCATGTATATAGCTGACCCTGTAAACATTGTAGCTGACCCTGTGTATAGATGACTCTGTATATAATTGACCATGTATATAGCTGACACTGTATATAGCTGACCCTGTATATAGCTGACCATGTATATGGCTGCCCCTGTATATAGCTGACCCTGTAAACACTATAGCTGACCCTGTAAACACTATAGCAGACCCTGTGTATAGATGACTCTGTATATAATTGACCATGTATATAGCTGACCCTGTATATAGCTGACGCTGTAAACACTATAGCTGACCCTGTATGTAGCTGACTCTGTATATAGCTGACCCTGTATATTGCTGACCCTGTAAATACTGTAGCTGACTCTGTATATAGCTGACCCTGTATATAGCTGACCCTGTAAATACTTTAGTTGACGCTATAAACTGTAAATATCTCCCTGTATATAGCTGACCCTGTATATATCTCCCTGTATATAGCTGACCCTGTAAATATCTCCCTGTATATAGCTGACCCTGTATATAGCTGACCCTGTAAATATCTCCCTGTATATAGCTGACCCTGTAAATATCTCCCTGTATATAGCTGACCCTGTAAATATCTCCCTGTATATAGCTGACCCTGTAAATATCTCCCTGTATATAGCTGACCCTGTAAATATCTCCCTGTATATAGCTGACCCTGTAAATATCTCCCTGTATATAGCTGACCCTGTAAATATCTCCCTGTATAATTCTGACACTGTATATAGCTGCCCCTGTAAATATCTCCCTGTATATAACTGACCCTGTATATAGCTGACCCTGTAAATATCTCCCTGTATATAGCTGACCCTGTAAATATCTCCCTGTATATAGCTGACCCTGTATATATCTCCCTGTATATAGCTGACCCTGTATATATCTCCCTGTATATAACTGACCCTGTATATAGCTGACCCTGTATATAACTGACCCTGTATATAGCTGACCCTGTAAATATCTCCCTGTATATAGCTGACCCTGTAAATATCTCCCTGTATATAGCTGACCCTGTATATATCTCCCTGTATATAACTGACCCTGTATATAGCTGACCCTGTATATAGCTGACCCTGTATATAACTGACCCTGTATATAACTGACCCTGTATATAACTGACCCTGTATATAGCTGACCCTGTATATAACTGACCCTGTATATAACTGACCCTGTATATAGCTGACCCTGTATATAACTGACCCTGTATATAACTGACCCTGTATATAACTGACCCTGTATATAGCTGACCCTGTATATAGCTGACCCTGTATATAACTGACCCTGTATATAGCTGACCCTGTATATAACTGATCCTGTATATAGCTGACCCTGTATATAACTGACCCTGTATAAACTGTAGCTTCATTCGTGTGTATTTGTATTTGTATTTCTCTTCTCTTATTGTCATTGTTTGTTATTTTCTTGTTTTATTCTGTATCGTTGGGAATGTTTGTAAGTAAGCATTTCACAGTAAGGTCTCCCTCCACCCTTTGTGTTCTGCGCATGTGTCAAATACAATTAGATTTGATTTGACAACCCAACACTAGTTTAAATTGCCTCTCACAGAGGGGGGCTGGAGAGAATACAGGTGTTGCTCATCTGAAAACTGGTGTTCATCAACTTTTCTTTGTATATTTCTAGTGATGTTGGTAATACTAAGACCCTTAAAGCAGCTTCAGATATAGCCCTTTATCCATGTCAGCTGTGCTTCCTTCACTCTTTCACAAAGACATAAATCAAGTGCCCACAGAAGTATTACAGCTGTGTGTTTTCAGTTTGTGAACTTCGAAAATGGGGTGTATGGCATAGATCAATAGTTTCTATATGTTGTTATAGTTACTGGGTGTGTTGTGTCTGAAGGATAAATGAATGAACAGATCGATCTGTCTTGGAAATGGAAAGAAATGACAAGTCTGATATCACCCAATATGTTTTGGTGGACGGATGGAGGGAGTGAGCAGAGATGTCGGCCCAGTCATAAGACCTGTTATCCAAACTCCATTCTTCTTTGTGTTCCAGCTGCCACCCGAAGTGTGAAAGATGAAGCCCTCAGCCCTCATGTTCCTCCTTATCAGCTCTGCCGCCTGCATCAATCTCAAATACATCTCCAAGAGAAACTCGGGTAAGTCTACAAGTCTCCCTTTTAATCATGGCCAATCTATAGGTGACCAAAACTTTGATTCATTTGACTTTTGTTTTATCACGTCCCTCTTGTTGAAAGGAAATTCATTTCCCCATATCTATTCACTGACGCAACCTTGTGTTTGCACAACAAATGTGGAGGTCTTGATTTGCGAGTGTTATTGTTCAGTTTATTATTCTGTGTGGTGGTGTGTTGTCAGATGATGTCTACTCTGTGTGCTCTGTGCTACATGTGTTGAATGTGTTTGTTGCAACCAGATATCCAGTTTGAGCTGTATATTTGTCTTTCTTTCTGGCTTTTGGTGCTAGTGATGCCTTGTTTGGTCCTTCGTTCCTCCACAGAGGGAGTAAAGGTCAAATAAAAGCTCATTCCTTTCTATAGGGCTATCTAATCCAGTTCAGTCCCTGCTTTGGAGACTCATCAATGTGTTTTATCCCCCACTCACATTGTGTGTCTGTTTGCGTGTGGGTGAGGGTGTGTGGTGAGCAATTATGTTATCAGTGCCAAACGGGCTTTTATGTGGGCGGCAATAACATAGAAGCAATCTTGTCTGTCAGTTTCTCACCCAGTGTGAGATTGAAATGTTTGACATTTTCTCTCCTTGCAGTACCAGATGATCAGACAGAGACTGCATGTTATTTTGTTTCCCGTTAATATTTGATGTAACACCTCCCTGTGTGAGAGGAATTGCAGAAACAGAGTGTTAATTGTCAGAAGACAGAGACAGCTTTGATTCAATTAATGTTTTCTTTTCTTTTCAAGATGCTTAAACTTTGAGGAAATGTGCTGACGCTTTCAGCTGATGCTGAAATTGCTTTTTGTTAAAATCAGTCAAGCAATTTAAATTATGTTAGTAGAATTATGAACTAAAGACACTGAACAAAGAATCCAGGAATACATTAAATAAAGGAACCCCACAGGCCACGCAATTTTCCACTCTGGAGAAGAAAAAGCTAGCCGTGGCTTATCAGATATTATCTGATCAACCGCAATCCAGATAAAGTCAGCCTTATCAAAATATAAGAAGAAGAATCTAATTGTGTTTTTGTGGCCATTCCTGTTAAGATCTCACCTCCCCTGTCACCCCAGGAAGTTGTGTCCAGAGAGAATGTGTGCTCCTGATAATGCTTAGTAATTCGCTGAATTTCCATTGAGGGAAGGTTAAGGGTAAGCAGGCAACGAACAGCGCAGAATCTTTCTGATCTTGAAACGACAGGACACTTGAATCCCTCGGTTAATGCTTTAAAGTGCCCGGAGCATCCTGAGTGATTTTTTTTTTTTAAAGGTACTTGAAGCGTGGGACATACGGTTAAATAAGTCATTTCTCCTAGATTCTCTAAGACAATACCACTGCGACATGTCATGTGATTCATCTAAATGCAGCCATTACTTCCACCCCTTTGATTAAGAGCTGAATTGTGCATTGAGCTCTATAATGCTGAGCCTGTCTGGGGGGGAAATATATGTGGTTTCACACACTGGAGATTATTGCCAGGTTATTCATTTTTCAGGTTTTCATATGAAATGATGATGTTTTAGAATGATTGTTATAGTCTTGGTTTGATACATGAGTAGGGGAGCCATCTCTTAGTTTAACGTCTGTAGAGAAAGAAAGAAAAACAAAACTAGTGGTAATCTCAAATAAGGGCTCTAGGCCCAACATTAAACATCATTCTCCCATTCATATTTAATGAACAGAAACTCAATTAGCAACTTAAAAGATGCAGCAGTTCGTGTGACTTGGTAATAAAGGCATGTTTTATGATTAGGTAGCTGCTGCTAATGGGTGCAGACATAGGATGTAGCAGCAGTTGTGCAAGCCTCAGAGACTAGGAGTCAAGTAAATTGATTTAACAAAACAATTAGCGATAATATGTCCGTGGAAAGCCTGAAAGACCCATCACAAACACAAGTTTGGTTAAATAATTCTAACACGGCCAAGTTCAGTACGTCATGATGGTCTCCTGTTTATGAGTGTTATGCACAGTCCTTCTAAATAACTTTAAAGCTGCATTCTGTCTGTATGTGTCCAAAATGGCACCCTGTTCCCTTTATAGTTCACTACTTTTTACCCCCCATAGGGCTCTGGTCAACAGTAGTGCACTATATAGGGATAGGGTGCAATTTGCGACACATCCTCTGTCTGTGCGTTTGTCTGAGGAGCCATACAGTCATGTCTCCAGGAAGGTGCTCTAACATGGACTTTTAACTTCTCAACGAAGGGAAATACTAAGAATCTAAGGACATCCCTCTAGTGGTCCTTCTCCTGTAACCTCAGCCTCCTGCAGCAGCCCTGTTGGAGACGTCTTCTCCACTCTGTCAGATGGCAACCTTCACTGCCAAATAACCAGTCTCCTCCTTTGAATTATTTTCATTAATCTCTTAACATTGAGAGAAAAGATACAATGGGAGTGTAAAGGTTACTGATTTCACAACCAGTACACAATAGTTTAGCATATGAAAGGCCTCAGCTCCAACGTGTGTCACTAATTTCTGCCTACGCCTAAGCTCTCCGCTTTAATATAGCAGGTTCTGCTTCTGAAAGCTGTCACATAATATGAAATGGAACTCAAACAATAACGTTCTTCCTCTCTTTTAAAAAGCTGGGAATAGTCTTTAGTAATCTGCTTCAGACTGCTACTGGCTGTTTGTGGGAATAGTCTTTAGCAATCTGCTTCAGACTGCTACTGGCTGTTTGTGGGAATAGTCTTTAGTAATCTGCTTCAGACTGCTACTGGCTGTTTGTGGGAATAGTCTTTAGTAATCTGCTTCAGACTGCTACTGGCTGTTTGTGGGAATAGTCTTTAGTAATCTGCTTCAGACTGCTACTGGCTGTTTGTGGGAATAGTCTTTAGTAATCTGCTTCAGACTGCTACTGGCTGTTTGTGGGAATAGTCTTTAGTAATCTGCTTCAGACTGCTACTGGCTGTTTGTGGGAATAGTCTTTAGTAATCTGCTTCAGACTGCTACTGGCTGTTTGTGGGAATAGTCTTTAGTAATCTGCTTCAGACTGCTACTGGCTGTTTGTGGGAATAGTCTTTAGTAATCTGCTTCAGACTGCTACTGGCTGTTTGTGGGAATAGTCTTTAGTAATCTGCTTCAGACTGCTACTGGCTGTTTGTGGGAATAGTCTTTAGTAATCTGCTTCAGACTGCTACTGGCTGTTTGTGGGAATAGTCTTTAGTAATCTGCTTCAGACTGCTACTGGCTGTTTGTGGGAATAGTCTTTAGTAATCTGCTTCAGACTGCTACTGGCTGTTTGTGGGAATAGTCTTTAGTAATCTGCTTCAGACTGCTACTGGCTGTTTGTGGGAATAGTCTTTAGCAATCTGCTTCAGACTGCTACTGGCTGTTTGTGGGAATAGTCTTTAGTAATCTGCTTCAGACTGCTACTGGCTGTTTGTGGGAATAGTCTTTAGTAATCTGCTTCAGACTGCTACTGGCTGTTTGTGGGAATAGTCTTTAGTAATCTGCTTCAGACTGCTACTGGCTGTTTGTGGGAATAGTCTTTAGTAATCTGCTTCAGACTGCTACTGGCTGTTTGTGGGAATAGTCTTTAGTAATCTGCTTCAGACTGCTACTGGCTGTTTGTGGGAATAGTCTTTAGTAATCTGCTTCAGACTGCTACTGGCTGTTTGTGGGAATAGTCTTTAGTAATCTGCTTCAGACTGCTACTGGCTGTTTGTGGGAATAGTCTTTAGTAATCTGCTTCAGACTGCTACTGGCTGTTTGTGGGAATAGTCTTTAGTAATCTGCTTCAGACTGCTACTGGCTGTTTGTGGGAATAGTCTTTAGTAATCTGCTTCAGACTGCTACTGGCTGTTTGTGGGAATAGTCTTTAGTAATCTGCTTCAGACTGCTACTGGCTGTTTGTGGGAATAGTCTTTAGTAATCTGCTTCAGACTGCTACTGGCTGTTTGTGCCAGCCAATATTCAAACCAGATAAAAGACAGAAATTAAATTAAAAAGATCTTCAAAGACCCTTTTCACTGCTGACTTTGTCAGAGTGCTTCTGTGCTTTCATTCCAGCAGGCCTTTCACGTTGGCTTCTCCCTTAAGTCAAGAGAAACCCTGTCAACATACTCTCTGTGTCAATCCCACAACCAGCTAAACCATGGGGCTTTTCTGTGTGAAAGTATAGGCATACAGTACATGCATTTTTAAAGACACTAACATATGAATAGTATATGTATACCACTAGAAATAATGCACACAAAGATATGATATCAGATTTCTTAAATCTGATGTCCTAATGTTATATTGGGGGTACTGGAGGACTGGAGTGTGGATCCACAGGACTAAACAATTAAATCAGTATGGGGGTACTGGAGGACTAGAGTTGGGAACCACTGGACTAACATCACATCAACACCATTATCCCAGAAACCCTAGACCCACTCCAATTTGCATACCGCCCCAACAGATCCACAGATGATGCAATCTCTATTGCACTCCACACTGCCCTTTCACACCTGGACAAAAGGAACACCTATGTGAGAATGCTGTTCATTGACTACAGCTCAGTGTTCAAAACCATAGTGCCCTCAAAGCTCATCACTAAGCTAAGGACCCTGGGACTAAACACCTCCCTCTGCAACTGGATCCTGGACTTCCTAACGGGCCGACTCCAGGTGGTAAGGATAGGTAACAACACATCCGCCACGCTGATACTCAACACAGGGGCCCCTCAGGGGTGTGTGCTCAGTTCCCTCCTGTACTCCCTGTTCACTCATGACTGCACGGCCAGGCACGACTCCAAAACCATCATTAAGTTTGCCAGTGACACAACAGTGATAGGCCTGATCACCGACAACAACGAGACAGCCTATAGGGAGGAGGTCAGAGATCTGGCTGTGTGGTGCCTGGACAACAACCTCTCCCTCAATGTGATCAAGACAAAGGAGATGATTGTGGACTACAGGAAAAGGAGGACCGAACACACCCCCATTCTCATCGACGGGGCTGAAGTGGAGCAGGTTGTCCACATCACCAACAAACTAACATGGTCCAAGCACACCAAGACATTTGTGAAGAGGGCAAGACAAAACCTATTCCCCCTCAGGAGACTGAAAAGATTTGGCATGGGTCCTCACATCCTCAAAAGGTTCGACAGCTGCAACATCGAGAGCATCCTGATGGGTTGCATCACTGCCTGGTATGGAAACCGCTCGTCCTCCGACCGCAAGGCACTACAGAGGGTAGTACGTACTGCACAGTCATCACTGGGGCCAAGCTTCCTGCCATCCAGGACCTCTATACCAGGCGGTTTCAGAGGAAGGCCCTAAAAATTAGACCATTAGACCAGTATGGGGGTACTAGAGGGCTGGAGTTGGGAACCACTGGACTAAACCATTAGACCAGTATAGGGGAACTGGATGGCTGGAGTTGGGAAACACTGGACTAAACCATTAGACCAGTATGGGGGTACTGGGGGCCTGGAGTTGGGAAACACTGGACTAAACCATTAGACCAGTATAGGGGAACTGGATGGCTGGAGTTGGGAAACACTGGACTAAACCATTAGACCAGTATGGGGGTACTGGGGGCCTGGAGTTGGGAAACACTAGACTAAACCATTAGACCAGTATGGGGGTACTGGGGGCCTGGAGTTGGGAAACATTGGACTAAACCATTAGATCAGTATGGGGGTACTGGGGGCCTGGAGTTGGGAAACACTGGACTAAACCATTAGACCAGTATGGGGGTACTGGGGGCCTGGAGTTGGGAAACACTAGACTAAACCATTAGACCAGTATGGGGGTACTGGGGGCCTGGAGTTGGGAAACACTGGACTAAACCATTAGACCAGTATGGGGGTACTGGGGGCCTGGAGTTGGGAAAAACTGGACTAAACCATTAGACCAGTATGGGGGTACTGGGGGCCTGGAGTTCGGAAACACTGGACTTAACCATTAGACCAGTATGGGGGTACTGGGGACCTGGAGTTGGGAAACACTAGACTAAACCATTAGACCAGTATGGGGGTACTGGGGGCCTGGAGTTGGGAAACATTGGACTAAACCATTAGATCAGTATGGGGGTACTGGGGGCCTGGAGTTGGGAAACACTGGACTAAACCATTAGACCAGTATGGGGGTACTGGGGGCCTGGAGTTGGGAAACACTAGACTAAACCATTAGACCAGTATGGGGGTACTGGGGGCCTGGAGTTGGGAAACACTGGACTAAACCATTAGACCAGTATGGGGGTACTGGGGGCCTGGAGTTGGGAAAAACTGGACTAAACCATTAGACCAGTATGGGGGTACTGGGGGCCTGGAGTTCGGAAACACTGGACTTAACCATTAGACCAGTATGGGGGTACTGGGGACCTGGAGTTGGGAAACACTGGACTAAACCATTAGACCAGTATGGGGGTACTGGGGGCCTGGAGTAGGGAAACACTAGACTAAACCATTAGACCAGTATGGGGGTACTGGGGGCCTGGAGTTGGAAACACTGGACTAAACCATTAGACCAGTATGGGGGTACTGGGGGCCTGGAGTTGGGAAAAACTGGACTAAACCATTAGACCAGTATGGGTGTACTGGGGGCCTGGAGTTGGGAAACACTGGACTTAACCATTAGACCAGTATGGGGGTACTGGGGACCTGGAGTTGGGAAACACTGGACTAAACCATTAGACCAGTATGGGGGTACTGGATGGCTGGAGTTGGGAAACACTGGACTAAACCATTAGATCAGTATGGGGGTACTGGATGGCTGGAGTTGGGAAACACCGGAATAAACCATTAGACCAGTATGTTATCCTTTACATGCAGATCATAATCATGATGATATGAAGCAGTTATGTCATTAATTATTCATTGGTTTCCTGATATTTAATTGCCATGGCAGTATGGTTAACATTTAGAACTTTTAAATGTTCTTAAGTGTTTAAAATAAACTAAATTCCGCCACGTAGGTAAATGTATTTCCAGTGGGAACTACCAGTGGGAACTCATGTCATACTTATAACAGGATTTAATTTAATGTATTATAGATGGAATGTGATGGACTATTGCTGCCTCCGGGAATTTGTCTATTTAATAGGCAGCAAGCTATTCAGTCAGTCATCAAGGAAGCACAAACTGTTGAGCAAAGATCTCTTGACTCACAAACGAATCTGAACGCCACTCTCTTTCTGCCGCACTGGTCTCTCCCAGGAAAACACCCCAAGACATTCAGTCAGACACTGTCTCCACCGTCCACGACTCTGATATCCGCTGTTTGTTTCAAACTCAAATATTGATAGCTTCACACCATTTGACTTGCAGGCTGCGCACTTGACAATGTGATGAGCTTTGCTAATAGACACTTCCTTCTTATGTCTGCTCACTATGTGGCCTACGTGTAGATTGAGTGATAATGTAAATGTGGTAGTGTGAACGTAAGGGCAATTTAATGTGATGTTAATGTGTTTGGACAGGATGGGGCTGTTATATGTGGATGTCAGGATGGGGATGTCAGGATGGGGATGTTATATGTGGATGTCAGGATGGGGATGTTATATGTGGATGTCAGGATGGGGATGTTATATGTGGATGTCAGGATGGGGATGTTATATGTGGATGTCAGGATGGGGCTGTTATATGTGGATGTCAGGATGGGGATGTTATATGTGGATGTCAGGATGGGGCTGTTATATGTGGATGTCAGGATGGGGATGTTATATGTGGATGTCAGGATGGGAATGTTATATGTGGATGTCAGGATGGGGATGTTATATGTGGATGTCAGGATGGGGATGTTATATGTGGATGTCAGGATGGGGATGTTATATGTGGATGTCAGGATGGGGATGTTATATGTGGATGTCAGGATGGGGCTGTTATATGTGGATGTCAGGATGGGGATGTTATATGTGGATGTCAGGATGGGAATGTTATATGTGGATGTCAGGATGGGGATGTTATATGTGGATGTCAGGATGGGGATGTTATATGTGGATGTCAGGATGGGAATGTTATATGTGGATGTCAGGATGGGGATGTTATATGTGGATGTCAGGATGGGGCTGTTATATGTGGATGTCAGGATGGGAATGTTATATGTGGATGTCAGGATGGGGATGTCAGGATGGGGATGTTATATGTGGATGTCAGGATGGGGATGTCAGGATGGGGCTGTTATATGTGGATGTCAGGATGGGGCTGTTATATGTGGATGTCAGGATGGGGATGTTATATGGGGATGTCAGGATGGGGCTGTTATATGTGGATGTCAGGATGGGGATGTTATATGTGGATGTCAGGATGGGGATGTCAGGATGGGGCTGTTATATGTGGATGTCAGGATGGGGATGTCAGGATGGGGCTGTTATATGTGGATGTCAGGATGGGGATGTTATATGTGGATGTCAGGATGGGGATGTCAGGATGGGGCTGTTATATGTGGATGTCAGGATGGGGATGTTATATGGGGATGTCAGGATGGGGCTGTTATATGTGGATGTCAGGATGGGGATGTTATATGTGGATGTCAGGATGGGGATGTTATATGTGGATGTCAGGATGGGGATGTTATATGTGGATGTCAGGATGGGGCTGTTATATGTGGATGTCAGGATGGGGCTGTTATATGTGGATGTCAGGATGGGGATGTCAGGATGGGGCTGTTATATGTGGATGTCAGGATGGGGCTGTTATATGTGGATGTCAGGATGGGGATGTTATATGTGGATGTCAGGATGGGGCTGTTATATGTGGATGTCAGGATGGGGATGTTATATGTGGATGTCAGGATGGGGCTGTTATATGTGGATGTCAGGATGGGGATGTTATATGTGGATGTCAGGATGGGGCTGTTATATGTGGATGTCAGGATGGGAATGTTATATGGGGATGTCAGGATGGGGATGTTATATGTGGATGTCAGGATGGGAATGTTATATGTGGATGTCAGGATGGGGCTGTTATATGGGGATGTCAGGATGGGGATGTTATATGTGGATGTCAGGATGGGAATGTTATATGTGGATGTCAGGATGGGGCTGTTATATGTGGATGTCAGGATGTCAGGATGGGGATGTTATATGTGGATGACAGGATGGGGATGTTATATGTGGATGTCAGGATGGGGATGTTATATGGGGATGTCAGGATGGGGCTGTTATATGTGGATGACAGGATGGGGATGTTATATGTGGATGTCAGGATGGGGATGTTATATGTGGATGTCAGGATGGGGCTGTTATATGGGGATGTCAGGATGGGGATGTTATATGTGGATGTCAGGATGGGGATGTTATATGTGGATGTCAGGATGGGGCTGTTATATGGGGATGTCAGGATGGGGATGTTATATGTGGATGTCAGGATGGGGATGTTATATGTGGATGTCAGGATGGGGCTGTTATATGTGGATGTCAGGATGGGGCTGTTATATGTGGATGTCAGGATGGGGATGTTATATGGGGATGTCAGGATGGGGATGTTATATGTGGATGTCAGGATGGGGCTGTTATATGTGGATGACAGGATGGGGATGTTATATGGGGATGTCAGGATGGGGATGTTATATGGGGATGTCAGGATGGGGATGTTATATGTGGATGTCAGGATGGGGATGTTATATGTGGATGTCAGGATGGGGATGTCAGGATGGGGCTGTTATATGTGGATGTCAGGATGGGGATGTTATATGGGGATGTCAGGATGGGGATGTTATATGGGGATGTCAGGATGGGGATGTTATATGTGGATGTCAGGATGGGGCTGTTATATGTGGATGACAGGATGGGGATGTTATATGTGGATGTCAGGATGGGGATGTTATATGGGGATGTCAGGATGGGGATGTTATATGTGGATGTCAGGATGGGGCTGTTATATGTGGATGACAGGATGGGGATGTTATATGGGGATGTCAGGATGGGGATGTTATATGGGGATGTCAGGATGGGGATGTTATATGTGGATGTCAGGATGGGGATGTTATATGTGGATGTCAGGATGGGGATGTCAGGATGGGGCTGTTATATGTGGATGTCAGGATGGGGATGTTATATGGGGATGTCAGGATGGGGATGTTATATGTGGATCTCAGGATGGGGATGTTATATGTGGATCTCAGGATGGGGATGTTATATGTGGATGTCAGGATGGGGATGTTATATGTGGATCTCAGGATGGGGATGTTATATGTGGATGTCAGGATGGGGATGTTATATGTGGATGTCAGGATGGGGATGTTATATGGGGATGTCAGGATGGGGATGTTATATGTGGATCTCAGGATGGGGATGTTATATGTGGATCTCAGGATGGGGATGTTATATGTGGATGTCAGGATGGGGATGTTATATGTGGATCTCAGGATGGGGATGTTATATGTGGATGTCGATTAATTACTGTCCTAATATTCTTCCTCAAGAGCCAGGCTCTGCTTCATGGTGTACTATGTGACAGTTGTTTCAATGAGGAACCCCCAGATTTGGACATCATTCAATTAATCATGTAATTAATAAAGAAGAGAAGCCATAACCTATCCCCCCTTATGGAAGACAGTTATCACATTAATAGTTTAATATCCTGTAATCTTGGTGAATCAGCCCTTCTCCTTTTTCTCCGTCATGTTGGTTGCATTTAAAAGTAATGTCCATCTCCCCACCCTCGTCCTATCTCACCTGTAACAACTGCAGCCCATCAAGAGCTGCCTTAAATCTACATATTGCACTGGGATCAAGTTTTTCTCTATCTGTCAAAGTAAGGCAGTTAAGATTATGAGTCACTAAGAAAACACCTTTTCAGTGCACAGCTATCCCCATGGCAACGAGCCACAAAGTGAAAATGCCAACACAATTTTGACTCAAGAAGCCCTGCAACCCTCAACCCACTCGCCCATTCTCCTCTCCAACTCTGTCACTCCTATGGTCAATTATTTCACTGAACACGCACTACTTAATAATTTTTCATTCACTCTGCCATGTTGGCTCAACAGTGAAATAAATTACTCTGCCATGTTGGCCCAATAATGTCTTATATTACTCTGTCATGTTGGCCCAACAGTGTAATATATTACTGTTCCGCATTGGGCCAATAATGTAATATATTACTCCGCCACGTTGGCCCCACAATGTAATATATTAGATTGGAATTAACTCTCTATTTTCAGCATGTGATAAGTATTCATGTAATTCATTACCTGATTACAGCAGCAGTTTGTAAATAAGCTTAGAAACAAATGAACACTGAACGCCTCAACCATACAATAGTAAACGCTGCCCATATGATTCATTTTCTACCGCTTTAGGAGCGGAAGAGTGAAAAAAATAAATCAACATGTTTGGAATCTGTGGTCTCCCTGTAATGCAGTCAGACCTTTGAACATCATAGTGAGCAGTGGCCCGTTTCCAACAATTACACTGAAAAAGGCTTTCCTGTCAAAAAGGGGCCCTTGGGAACAGTGCTATGAATAAATATAAACGCACAGGCCGGCAGTTTTGTGGCAGGGGAAAGGGATTGAGACATCAGGAATCATTTCAACTAGTCCAGAATACGAGGACAAGGCGTGAAGAGTGATGACCATGCATTTAACTGCCACTCATGTAGTGTACCAAGGTTCAAGCAGTAAGGCTGGCCTGAATGCTTGTTTAAAGTGGAACTGACAGCGTTTTAAATACTTTGCAGATATGAAACAAACAGACAATCATAATATCAGTCAAAAATATTAAATTCCCAGTTTATGCTACAAAACCAACTTCATAAGAGGTTATAAAAATAGGTTCTATTTGACTCAAAATTTCAGGCACAGATGAATGCAGTTTATCAGATTAATATAATTCCGCAATAAATGTATTGGTAGTCCAAAAAATATATCACGTTGTAAATCACAGCTGGCCTGGTACATTGTTTGCTGCCTCCAATTATTTGGGATGCACTGTTTCAGTTTCAACGATTCAATATGTGACCCGTTTCAAGAAGCTAGGCATATGTCGCACAACACTACTTCACAGGAGAGGCATTTGAATGTATTTTTTTGTTGTTGTTTGTTTTTGAATTTTACCCCAATTTCATGGTATCCAATTGTTAGTAGTTACTATCTTGTCCCATTGCTACAACTCCCGTACGGGCTCGGGACAGACGAAGGTCGAAAGCCATGCGTCCTCCAAAACACAACCGAAACACTGCTTCTTAACACAGAACGCATCCAACCCAGAAGCCAGCTGCACCAATGTGTCAGAGTGACTTGGTGACCTGGTTAGCGTGCACTGCGCCCAGCCCGCCACAGGAGTTGCTAGTGCACGATGAGACAAGGATATCCCTACCGGCCAAACCCTCCCTAAACCAGATGACGCTAGGCCAATCGTGCATCGCCCCATGGACCTCCCGGTCGCGGCCGGATGCGACAGAGCCTGGGCTCAAACCCAGAGTCTCTGGTAGCACAGCTAGCACTGCGATGCAGTGACCTAGACCACTGTGCCACCCGGGGGGCCTTTGATAATCTTTTTTTGGCAGAAATTCCTTCTGGACGATGTGAACTTTCTTGTGCCATAATAACAAACTTGTATTCCATCTGTAAATATGAATACAATTGTTAAATGACGAGCCGTGTTAGTTTAGCCACAGAAAAAGTCAGGAACCTTCCTGCTAGCCATGATAGGCTAAGATAATGGCTGGGTTGTACATGCCGGGAGATGAGTTTGGATTGATCTGCCATGTTGTATGCTTCTTTTCTATAATTTGCATGGCTAGTTGTAGCTTAATGTTAGCTAGCTAACATTGAACCTAGTTGGTTAGCTTTAGCTACCTACAGATTCATACTACAGCTATGACAATCAGTTTGTATTGGTAGTAGTATAAATTGAGATTATTCATTTTTTAGCTATCTAGCTAGCTACATGTCTAAACAAAAGATTCCACTTCGTCAGATGATTACATGACCCATCAAGTTATCCAGGTGTGTCTAAGGGTGATTACTGCCATCTATTGTATTTCAGGAACATGTGTACATGTCTAGACAGTAGTGACCCATCGACATAGCTAGATGTGGCTGGGGGGTGGTTATATAATTTCTTTCACATGACCCATCAATTTAGACAAGTGTGTCTGGGTTAACATCATCAAATAATTATCTGGACACTTTCTGTTTTTGATATTGCTACTGTGCAAATATGCAAGTAACCATTTCACTGTGTCATTTACACATTTTACAATGGCATTTTAGTCATTTAGTAGACACTCTTATCCAGAATGACTTACAGTTAGTGCATTCATCTTAAGATAGGTAGGTGAGACAACCACATATCACACGCATACAAAGTACATTTTTTCTCAATAACGTAGCTATCAGTAGAGTCAGAGATAGAAGAGGGTGTCAAGTGCAAGTGCTGGCCCCTTTTTTCTTCACTTCCTGCCTGAATGACGTGCCCAAAGTAAACTGCCTGTAGCTCAGGCCCTGAAGCCAGGATATGCATATAATTGGTACCATTGGAAATAAAACACATTGAAGTTTGTAGAAATTTTAAAATAATGTAGGAGAATATAACACAATCCAAAGAAAAATCAACCGGAAAGTTTTCCCTGGATGCAATTCCTATTGCTTCCACATGGTGTCAGCAGTCTATGTTCAAGATTTCAGGCTTGTAAAACGAATAAGAAATAACCGTTTTAGTAGAACGACACAGTCATGGAAATTTGTGTTTGCTTGCGCCATAAAGACTAAAATCAGTTTCCTATTGAACATACTTCCTTCCGAAAGAAATATTATAGTTTGATTACATTTTAGGGTATCTGAGGAGTAAGACTTGTTGAAACAAAGTTTAGGGGTAGATTTTCAGATTCCTTTCTCTGCAAGTTCAACGAGTGGATTACTCAAATCGATGGTGCCAACTAAACCAACTTTTTGGGATATAAAGAAGGATTTTATCTAACAAAACGACATTACATGTTATAGCTGTGACCCTTTGGATGACAAATCAGAAGAAGATGTTCAAAAAGTAAATGAATGTTTAATCGTTACATGTGAATGTATACGACACTTATATGTACATACATATACATAATATTGATGATTATTTATTTGAATTGCGAGTCCTCCAGTCCGCCAGCGGGACACCGATCCTTAAGATTAAGTGTTTTTATTTTGGTATTTAACATACTGTTTGAAGAGGTAGTGTTTCAGATATTTTCTGAATATGGGCAAGGACTCCTAGCTTCCTAGCTTCAGGGGAAGCTGATTCCACCATTGGGGTGCCAGGACAGAGAAGAGCTTTGACTGGGCTGAGCGGGAGATTCCCTGTAGGGGTGGGAGGGCCATGAGACCTAAGGTGGCAGAACAGAGTGCTCGGGTTGAGGTGTAGGGTTTCAGCATAGCCGTACACTTTCTGTATCCTGTGACAAATAAACATGGATTTTATTTGATATAGTGTGTGTTTACCAGAGATGGTAATGTGAAGAACAACATGACCTGCACCAAAGGCAGATTAGGATATAGGCCAAGGACTAGATAAAGTATATTTTTACCTGTAACCTTTTTACCTTTTCTTATTGTAGGCTTCTACCACTTAGTCTTTAAATCTTTGGTTGTTTTCTATTTATTTTATTAAACTAGGCAAGTCAGTTAAGAACAAATTCTTATTTACAATGCCAAACCCAGACAACGCTGAACCAACGCTGAGCATCACCCTATGGGACTCCCAATCATGGCCGGATGTGACGCAGTGATGCCTCTTGCACTGAGATGCAGTGCCTTAGACCGCTGCACCACCCGGGAATTTACTTCACTACTCACTCTGTTTAGCACATGGCCTCACATGTGAGTCCTTAAAAAGATGGGTGGGGCTAAGGCTTAAGAGGGTGTGAATGATGCTGAATGGATGTAGACAAAGAATCGAATCAAATCAAATCAAATTGTATTTGTCACATACACATGGTTAGCAGATGTTAATGCGAGTGTAGCGAAATGCTTGTGCTTCTAGTTCCGACAATGCAGTAATAACCAACAAGTAATCTAATTAACAATTCCAAAACGACTGTCTTATACACAGTGTAAGGGGATAAAGAATATGTACATAAGGATATATGAATGAGTGATGGTACAGAGCAGCATAGGCAAGATACAGTAGATGGTATCGAGTACAGTATATACATATGAGATGAGTATGTAAACAAAGTGGCATAGTTAAAGTGGCTAGTGATACATGTATTACATAAGGATGCAGTCGATGATATAGAGTACAGTATATACAGTGCCTTGCGAAAGTATTCGGCCCCCTTGAACTTTGCGACCTTTTGCCACATTTCAGGCTTCAAACATAAAGATATAAAATTGTATTTTTTGTGAAGAATCAACAACAAGTGGGACACAATCATGAAGTGGAACGACATTTATTGGATATTACAAACTTTTTTAACAAATCAAAAACTGAAAAATTGGGCGTGCAAAATTATTCAGCCCCCTTAAGTTAATACTTTGTAGCGCCACCTTTTGCTGCGATTACAGCTGTAAGTCGCTTGGGGTATGTCTCTATCAGTTTTGCACATCGAGAGACTGACATTTTTTCCCATTCCTTCTTGCAAAACAGCTCGAGCTCAGTGAGGATGGATGGAGAGCATTTGTGAACAGCAGTTTTCAGTTCTTTCCACAGATTCTCGATTGGATTCAGTCTGGACTTTGACTTGGCCATTCTAACACCTGGATATGTTTATTTTTGAACCATTCCATTGTAGATTTTGCTTTATGTTTTGGATCATTGTCTTGTTGGAAGACAAATCTCCGTCCCAGTCTCAGGTCTTTTGCAGACTCCATCAGGTTTTCTTCCAGAATGGTCCTGTATTTGGCTCCATCCATCTTCCCATCAATTTTAACCATCTTCCCTGTCCCTGCTGAAGAAAAGCAGGCCCAAACCATGATGCTGCCACCACCATGTTTGACAGTGGGGATGGTGTGATGAGCTGTGTTGCTGTTACGCCAAACATAACGTTTTGCATTGTTGCCAAAAAGTTCAATTTTGGTTTCATCTGACCAGAGCACCTTCTTCCACATGTTTGGTGTGTCTCCCAGGTGGCTTGTGGCAAACTTTAAACGACACTTTTTATGGATATCTTTAAGAAATGGCTTTCTTCTTGCCACTCTTCCATAAAGGCCAGATTTGTGCAATATACGACTGATTGTTGTCCTATGGACAGAGTCTCTCACCTCAGCTGTAGATCTCTGCAGTTCATCCAGAGTGATCATGGGCCTCTTGGCTGCATCTCTGATCAGTCTTCTCCTTGTATGAGCTGAAAGTTTAGAGGGACGGCCAGGTCTTGGTAGATTTGCCGTGGTCTGATACTCTTTCCATTTCAATATTATCGCTTGCACAGTGCTCCTTGGGATGTTTAAAGCTTGGGAAATCTTTTTGTATCCAAATCCGGCTTTAAACTTCTTCACAACAGTATCTCGGACCTGCCTGGTGTGTTCCTTGTTCTTCATGATGCTCTCTGTGCTTTTAACGGACCTCTGAGTCTATCACAGTGCAGGTGCATTTATACAGAGACTTGATTACACACAGGTTGATTGTATTTATCATCATTAGTCATTTAGGTCAACATTGGATCATTCAGAGATCCTCACTGAACTTCTGGAGAGAGTTTGCTGCACTGAAAGTAAAGGGGCTGAATAATTTTGCACGCCCAATTTTTCAGTTTTTGATTTGTTAAAAAAGTTTGAAATATCCAATAAATGTCGTTCCTCTTCATGATTGTGTCCCACTTGTTGTTGATTCTTCACAAAAAAATACAGTTTTATATATTTATGTTTGAAGCCTGAAATGTGGCAAAAGGTCGCAAAGTTCAAGGGTGCCGAATACTTTCGCAAGGCACTGTACGTATGCATATGAGATGAATAATGTAGGGTAAGTAACATTATATAAGGTAGCATTGTTTAAAGTGGTTAGTGATATATTTACATCATTTCCCATCAATTCCCATTATTAAAGTAGCTGGAGTTGAGTCAGTGTCAGTGTGTTGGCAGCAGCCACTCAATGTTAGTGGTGGCTGTTTAACCGTCTGATGGCCTTGAGATAGAAGCTGTTTTTCAGTCTCTCGGTCCCAGCTTTGATGCACCTGTACTGACCTCGCCTTCTGGATGATAGCGGGGTGAACAGGCAGTGGCTCGGGTGGTTGATGTCCTTGATGATCTTTATGGCCTTCCTGTAACATCGGGTGGTGTAGGTGTCCTGGAGGGCAGGTAGTTTGCCCCCGGTGATGCGTTGTGCAGACCTCACTACCCTCTGGAGAGCCTTACGGTTGAGGGCGGAGCAGTTGCCGTACCAGGCGGTGATACAGCCCGCCAGGATTCTCTCGATTGTGCATCTGTAGAAGTTCGTGCTTTTGGTGACAAGCCGAATTTCTTCAGCCTCCTGAGGTTGAAGAGGCGCTGCTGCGCCTTCTTCACGATGCTGTCTGTGTGAGTGGACCAATTCAGTTTGTCTGTGATGTGTATGCCGAGGAACTTAAAACTTGCTACCCTCTCCACTACTGTTCCATCGATGTGGATAGGGGGGTGTTCCCTCTGCTGTTTCCTGAAGTCCACAATCATCTCCTTAGTTTTGGTGACGTTGAGTGTGAGGTTATTTTCCTGACACCACACTCCGAGGGCCCTCACCTCCTCCCTGTAGGCCGTCTCGTCGTTGTTGGTAATCAAGCCTACCACTGTTGTGTCGTCCGCAAACTTGATGATTGAGTTGGAGGCGTGCGTGGCCACGCAGTCGTGGGTGAACAGGGAGTACAGGAGAGGGCTCAGAACGCACCCTTGTGGGGCCCCAGTGTTGAGGATCAGCGGGGAGGAGATGTTGTTGCCTACCCTCACCACCTGGGGGCGGCCCGTCAGGAAGTCCAGTACCCAGTTGCACAGGGCGGGGTCGAGACCCAGGGTCTCAAGAGCTCAAGAGCTCTCCAGTAGGTGTACCAATAATTCAAGGGCCATTTTCTCAAAAGTGGGGTTTAATAAAGTTTATCAACTTTCAAAGCAGAATTACTTATCCATTGTTCCTCAACTGTAGTGTATGATATGCAATTTTCTAGCTCTGAGTTTCTACTTTTATCAATTAAAAAAAACTAAATAAAAAATGTTGGTACATAGGACCGAATCCATGTGGTGGGTCACAACTATAGAACAAAAACGGACGAATGTAACTAAGGCTGGGAATTTCAATACAATCTATCTAGCAAGGGCAATGATCAAAGGTCAGTCATAACGTGGCTAATAGGCTACTGTATCTATGTATATAGCTATTTATTTAGCAAGCTAAAAACACAGAGCTTAACGTTAGCTAACTAGCTGCTGGGAGGATGTCATGACATTGGAGGAGTGGGTGAGTGACCCTCATATCGGTTTTCGGTAGCTACGGCTAGCTATAGATGCAGGTGTCATTTGGTTAGCTAGCAAAAACTAAGAATTGTTTAACTAGCTAGCTATGCTGAACTTGAACGACTGTTATGCAGTTAGCATATGTCTTGCGTTCGTAACTTCTCTCTGGCTATCTACTATGATTTTAAAGCACTCTTGTCTGAGTGTGCCAGAACGCAGAATAACTGATGAATTTACAAACGTGCAACACCCGCTGAATATGACCATTGTCAGTAAACAAAAAAGTAAGTCACGGACGCTCTAGATAACGTATAAACATTCTAACCAGCTCTGCTTGGGCGATTAAAATGGTCAGAGTGATGTGTTCTCTCATTTGTGTCTGGAAGTAGATAGCAAGCTAGCCAACTTCAGCCAGTTAGCTTGGGTGGTTGACTGCCATTGTGAGTAATGTGAAGATCAACCCTACTCCTCGGCTTCCTGTGTCTGTGTCAATCGTGCAGTGTGCACTCGGGGTTCGAAACACTGAATTTACGAACAGACAATCTGACAACTCTCTGAATTTACGAACAACCCAGAGACACACTGAAGACAATTTATGAATGCACCCTTAGTTGTGTATTTCATTGATCAAATAGGCTGGCAAACAGGTAAGTTCACATTCAGTTGTCAAAACGTGGGTTGGGACAAGCATACATTGGCAGGCAAGCTGCAGAAGGACGCGCAGGCTACTATTCCCCATCGTTTATCAGTGCAATTTTGACATCCAATTAGCTGAAAAAGTTTGTGGGTTTATCTAATTTTCCCTCGTCTTACTCTGGCTAGCATTAGTTGTTGATATGTTGTTGTTGATGTGCATAACTAAGGGACAGATAGCCTACCCTTTCATGGTTGTTTGATCAATAAGACTGTACAGTTCCCAAATGTAAGACTACTCCCTGGTATTTGCATATTTTCAGAAATCCATTTAGGGGTATTTTGTGGCTTTTGGCGAATGCTTTTTAATGATCTAAAGTCACGCTGTTGCTGCTGCCTGTAAACACACAGGCCAGTTCAAAGTGAATGATGGCAGGCCCGTGTGGCAAATGGCTTATTTGCATAAAGGCCTACTGTAGCTCTGATTGGCTATGGCGCACCGGTCTGCGCCGACTCCGGTCCTGGACAAGACAGATGTTTTTATTAGGTTTTATTTACTGCAGTGTCTATTAATTGTCCAAATGCACAAATTTATGAAAAGTGAAAATGACCATATCTAAGTGCTCGAGTGTCAGAAAATAACAAATAAATAAAAAAAGGTGTCATTTTCTTCCTGGGGGTGTATATGAACAGATTTTAATAATATTTCCTGTTGCTAAAATGCTGTCAGTTCCACTTTAACTTCATCCAGTAAGCATAACATAATTCACATGGTTTCTTATTCTACGGGCATAGTGGGAATGAATACAAAAGTATCATCATCACCATAGCGTATTGCTTCTTCTCCTCTTTCCTATTAGCCATGTGTGGAATGCCATTCACCTATTGACCTTACAGCCTATACGCACGGCACAGTAATACACCTTCCTCACGCTTGCTGTTTAACCTATGGCTCACTCACCTTCCTCTCTCTCAACCAATGGGTGTACATCTTGGGATGTATTTATATGTCAACTCACCCTCGTTCTCTAACTTCGCGTTTTTCAGCAAACATTTTTGACAACCATCCACCAGCTATAATAACTTTAAGGCCCATCATTGGAACTCCTTTCTCCCAGCAGCCCCGCATACCTGCCATCACATCATCTGGCTCTGAGGGTCTTCCCTCGGAGACAAGGCCATTCCCCAAACTATTAGATAAAATGTCATATTGCATTCCATCTTCGTTGTACATTCAGTTAAGCTTGTACGAGATTGAAATGTTGTTGTGCGGTACTAAACATTCTATTTTTGCCCTGCACTGTTGGAGCTTAAGAATTTAAGCTTAAGAATTTCACTCTACCCCACAATTACATCTGCGACCCTGTGCATGTGACTAATAAAGTTGTCTAATCTAATCTACTATACATATCCACATTGACTGACAACTCAGGTACTTGGGGGACATTTTGTGATGCTATAAAGCTAAGTGGCGTAATGCAAAACAGGAGGAAATAAAACCATTTGCCCATTGATTTGATCTACTGAAAATCTCAGGAACATTTGCATACGCTTTCATTCTCCTCAGGAATACACGATTAGAATGTCGTTTTACAGTTCAAGGTAAGAGTTAAACTGTCCTAATTTGCACATGCTCTATTTCCTAGGATCTAAAATCGTCAAATAACCAGAGAAAGAGTTGGATGCAGAATGCAGCAGCCTGCCTGTGCAGCCCCACTGTCAACCACCATGTAATTAAGTTATGCATTTGTCACTGTAGGTCCTTAGCCTTGTCATTTTTCCAAGCCTGAGTGTGCATACAGATAGATTATACAATTCCAGCGGTGCCATCAACACATATAGAATCCTCTCTTGCCAAACTTCCTAGCCTTCTATTTATGTCAACGGGTAATTATGGCAGTCAAAGAAAGCCCTCCCTGGTGATCAGACATCTATTGTCAGCGTCTGGAACAGACATGTACATTATTCCCTCCTTACACATAATGAGGAAGTCAGTGAGCCTTTATAGAGGTGGCTTAGTGATCTTTCTCCATCGGAGGTGTGTGTGTGTGTGTGTGTGTGTGTGTGTGTGTGTGTGTGTGTGTGTGTGTGTGTGTGTGTGTGTGTGTGTGTGTGTGTGTGTGTGTGTGTGTGTGTGTATGTGTGTGTGTGTGTGTGCGTGTGTCGAGCTGTTTATCTCTATTCCAATAGTAATTACATTGGGCTCACTTCAAACGAGTCAAGGACAGACTGGAAAACAGAGTTTGAGAATATCTTATTGAGAGAGAAAGAGAGGGAAAGCAAGATAGAGAGACAGAAAGAGGAAGCAAGAGAGAGAGATGGGCTAATTTTAAGAAAATAAAATGATCTGGTATGTTGATACCAGGGGAGGGTGATACATTGGAAGGTCTGTCTCTGGCCTTCTGTACATATAGGGAGGAAGTTGATACTTTTGAACTTGCTACAGAGCTGTTGACCTCTGGAGGGCTTTGTGGCAGGCCATTCCTGTGGGATTATAAATGCTTTGCGGCAGGCCATTCCAGGTGGAGTTTGAGAGAAGAGCATAAAGGGATAACCCCTCAAAGTGCGTCAGTGTCATGGCTCCTAATGCCAGCACCCATCTGACAACAGGATGGTTGTATTGGCACCATCATTAAATGAGGATGATCTATTTATCCCTTTAGGGAACGGCTAATGAAATAGTTCCTCAAATACAAGGCTAGCAGTACAATGAGTATGGTTTACTACTGTATTTAGTGATCTCTAATAATAGTTATTTTTCATGGGACATTTAATTCACAGCAAAACATAAATATGATTTATTGAAAACATATGTCTCAAAATACATTCCACTTTTTTTGAAGTAAGAAGGCCATTTCAGAGTAGCTGGAAATAATAACCTTGGTATAAAAACCGGTGCTTGTACCATCTCATGTTGAGTGGGTCTGGATGCATTTTGCAGTCTTGATATACCATTTTTTCGTCTACATTTAGAAAAACAAGAAGAGTGGGATGCAGCTGCGTGTTTAATGGTCTTGAGAAATGACTCCGATGTGAAACATCTACATTAAACAGTCTCACTCACTCACTCTTTTAGTTTTTCCTACAGTGTGTATCCCTATTGGATGTAGTTTACTGTGTTGCACTGATTCTCATTATCTGACATACTCTACATTTGGTAAATGCCCTTATTTCAGCATAATTGCAGTGTGATTGAGGCTTGCTCTTCTTACGAGCTGAAAACAATGCCAGCGAATTGAATTACAGATATCCCCTGAGATTGTTGCTGCTGTGAGAACACAAAAAAGTATGAATTTCTAAACTATTGCTGTAATTCTAAATTAAAGTTAAGATGTGAAATAATTACTGCCATTTTGTTAAAGCAAAGTAGCCAATTCTATGCTGCTTAGTTCTGTGGATTCATTTGGGTCATTTTTGGTTCTTCTCATGAGCTGCTTTTGGTGTGCTTCCCAGAGGAGTAACCCCTCACAAATATGTGTTCTCCCTCTCTTGTCTCAAGCAATTGGATATGGCAACTCAAAAACCAAATAACATTTGTTTCATGACAGGGAGCCATTGTAACAGATCTGTGATGGCAATTCTTGATTTGGAGATTCAAGCCCTGGCAGACATTGACAGCCGTCTCAGTTTCATGCATCTCTGTCAAAGCCAGGCGGCTGTGAATCCTGACGGGTGCCTCTCTACTGCAAACAGCCTGAACCCTGAGATGGCCTTCCAGTTATCTGTTAAACCATTTAACCCCACATGATAGAGCAGCTGTTTGCTTCCTGACCGCGGCTGTGTTTGAGTATACATCTGAAGTGAAGCTCAGAGAATGCTCTGATTGCAGATGACAATGGAAGGAAAAGACACGTTCAATTCATCACTGACCGGCGCACAAACACACACTTACACCGGCAGGGATGGTCTGGAAAAGCAGATCTTCTAAGATTTGTGCAAAACATACTGGAAACCTAGTTTTAAAATCATTGGTGTTCCTGAAAGTATACAGAGAAGGTAGATGTTACCAAGAAAGTGTAACTGTAACATGAGGTTACAACATGGTTCACAGTATGTAGGAGGATCACCTGAACAGTAACATGAAAGGCATCTTTCAGTGACTGATTTTTTTGAACATGTATCTCCTAAAGTATCCACGTTAACTAATTTGTTCATATTTATGATACTTCATGACCACACCCCCTGTGGTTCCCAGCCACTCCTCCCCAGTGAAATTGGACATCTGTAACTCCCGTCAGTGGAACCAATGAGCTGTGATTTCCAGCTGATTGTCCTTGTGCATTATGTAGGCTTTACACACAGCCCTCAGCAATCACACATCACATGTATGTGCTCACCTTTGCATTACAGCCCTCAGCAATCACACATCATGCGTATGTGCTCACTGTTGCATCACAGCCGTCTAAGAGTCTTTAAAAATGCATTTGGTAAATAGGTTATATACTACTATATCCATTTGGTAAATAGGTTATATACTACTATACCCATTCCAAGTAGCTTATGGTTGTTTTTTAAAATGTTTTTTCATATACTATATAATTAACACTATATCTCCTCCCCATTATTTTACCAAATAATGGACTGGATACAATTTACTTGCCTTTATTGTTCCCATAGAAGCCACATGGTGCCTGTAACAACTGATTACATTGTTTCAGTGAGTCATTCGCACTAGTCAGAGGTTCAGGCAAGGAGGAACAATAATGGTTTGAAAGAACACTTTATAAGAGATCGCCAATTGAGTATTATTTTGCAAATATAAAAGTATTGTTGTAAGTATTACACTCAATGCAGCATTTGGGGAGCAAACGGGAATGTAGAAGTAGCAGAGAACTATGTACCGGTACATAGCAGAGAACTATGTACCGGTACATATCAGATAACTATGTACCGGTACATAGCAGAGAACTATGTACCGGCACATAGCAGATAACTATGTAACGGTACATAGCAGAGAACTATGTACCGGTACATATCAGAGAACTATGTACCGGTACATAGCAGCGAACTATATACCGGTACATATCAGATAACCATGTACCGGCACATAGCGGATAACTATGTACCGGTACATATCAGAGAACTATGTACCGGTACATATCAGATACCTATGTACCGGTACATATCAGAGAACTATGTACCGGCACATAGCAGATAACTATGTACCGGTACATAGCAGATAACTATGTACCGGCAGTCAGTAGTTAGTTAAGGAAGCGCTACAGGCAGATGCACTTTCATCTGATTTTCTTCAGAAAGTGTTTAACCAGAAGGAAATAATTAGTCTTCCAGCTGAACTCACCGCAAGATAATTCAGGTTTTGTTTTGCAGTGTTTTTCCCCTCTCTTTCTTGATGGAATGTAAGGGGGGAAATATTATATGCCAGACAAAAAGCACTCTCTAAGGGAATTGGACATCACATGCCAGAAGATGCTTTCTTGATGGGAGCATTGATAGACAGGTTTTAGTGAGGACTCCTAAACCCCCCAGCGGTTTTCTGATTCATTCTAATGAACAAAAGTAGTGTATTCAAAGCCCCAAGTAAATCCAATAGGACACACTGAGAGGATGTGTGTCCAGTGATGGAAATGTGGTGAATTTATACAAATCCATTTTAGAGGATGGATGGGTTTCATGGATCGGCCATAGCATTGTGCTACTGCCAGACCCAGCAGCACATCACATTGCCATAATATAATACCAGCCTCAATATCTCATGTGTAATTGCTAATTAATCCTTCAGGTGCATTTGAGCCCATTCAGAGAGTCGGCCAGGCTGTCTTTGGGGGGCTATTGCTCCTGCCATCCCTTTTCAGTGAAGAAGGCAATTCCTAGGCAGGAACATCAGCTCTGTCAGGCAGCTATACTAGCAGAAGAAAGGTAGAGTCCACATGACAGGTTGCCCACAGGTCATAGCCATATGTTAGGCACTGATTGTGTGAAATGGGAACATAATGGAATAGAAATGTAGAGTCTTGAATGTTTTCTTGTTCAGTGCTTCTCAATAGCCGGGGTTTGAGACCTCGCAGAGGCCCATTTGGGGTCTTTGCTCAGTGAATAACCAAGCCATAATACAAAGATAGAGAGTGACTCTGTTTATTGTGACTCTTTCCTCTCAGCACATTGGATATTGTCTGTGGAATAGCTTAAGGGATTTGGCCAAGAGGACCCATACCAGATCTGATTAGGAATGGCATTATTCTCACAGAAAATCTCTGTTTCCTCTCAGTGTTTATGTCAGACTGTATAGGGACTATTGTATGGGTGAAATACCATGTTTCATTCTCTCCACAGTGGCATGTGGTTTGGAGAATGATGTAGTTGGTGATATTATACTTAATGATGCCTCATTGACTAAAAACTGGTATTGGGACCAAGAAATTGGTATTATATCCATCTGGGGGGAAAAATGATGACAAGGTCAAACGTTGACTATGTTGAGTATGACAACATGATTGGACCATTTATAGAGCTGCAGGGGAATCCCCTGACTACATTCTATCCAGCAGAGCCTTCCCACTGGGCACACAATGAAATTACGGTGACTCAACGTGGAATAGATGTTGAATTGACATCTGTCCTAGGGTTGGGTGTCACGTTGGTATAAAGGGATTGGGAGACAGGCGCAGGAATGTGTAACAGGGGTTTTTATTGACCCAAATTACACCGTGCCATGTAAAGGCACGGGGACAAAGACCAAACAAACACGTATACAAGACACAGGGTTGGAACCCAAACAAACACGTATACAAAACACAGGGTTGGAACCCAAACAAACACGTATACACGACACAGGGTTGGAACCCAAACAAACACGTATACAAGACACAGGGTTGGAACCCAAACAAACACGTATACAAGACACAGGGTTGGAACCCAAACAAACACGTATACAAAACACAGGGTTGGAACCCAAACAAACACGTATACAAAACACAGGGTTGGAACCCAAACAAACACGTATACAAAACACAGGGTTGGAACCCAAACAAACACGTATACAAAACACAGGGTTGGAACCCAAACAAACACGTATACAAGACACAGGGTTGGAACCCAAACAAACACGTATACAAGACACAGGGTTGAAACCCAAACAAAAGAGTGAGGAGTACCTCGAATAAATACACCGGGGCGAGACCCGTAACATTCACGCACACAATGATTCCACATGGGACAAGACCCGTAATCATCTGCGCAAAAGAAGCAGCACGAAAGCCTAAACACAACAGCACAGGTACTCACACGACCAACGGACATTGGAACAATAATCGACAGCCCAATGGTGAACCAAAGGGCACATTTATACAATTACAATCAGGGAAATGGGGACCAGGTGACAGTTCCGGTGGGATCCGTGACATTGGGAGGTATCCAGAATTTCTTACCGTCATACCATTTCTGTACCATACAGGGTGTACGAATGTGCACACAAGGGGCGCTATTTCAACAACAACAAAAAATATACAGTTGAGGTCGGAAGTTTACATACACCTTAGCCAAATACATATAAACTCAGTTTTTCACAATTCCTGACATTTAATACGAGTAAAAATTCCCTGTCTTAGGTCAGTTAGGATCACCACTTTATTTTAAGAATGTGAAATGTCTGAATAATAATAATAGTAGAGAGAATGATTTATTTCATATTTTATTTCTTTCATCACATTCCCAGTGGGTCAGAAGTTTACATACACTCAATTAGTATTTGATAGCATTTCCTTTAAATTGTTTAACTTGGGTCAAATGTTTCGGGTAGCCTTCCACAAGCTTCCCACAATACGTTGGGTGAATTTTGGCCCATTCCTCCTGACAGAGCTCGTGTAACTGAGTCAGGTTTGTAGGCATCTTTGCTTGCACACGCTTTTTCAGTTCTGCCTACACATTGAGGTCAGGGCTTTGTGATGGCCACTCCAATACCTTGACTTTGTTGTCCATAAGCCATTTTGCCACAACTTTGGAAGTTTGCTTCGGGTCATTGTCCATTTGGAAGACCCATTTGCGACCAAGCTTTAACTTCCTGACTGATGTCTTGAGATGTTGCTTCAATATAGCCACATAATTTTCCCATCCTCATGATGCCATCTATTCTGTGAGGTGCACAGGTCCCTCCTGCAGCAAAGCACCACCACAACATGATGCTGCCACCCCCATGCTTCACGGTTGGGATGGTGTTCTTCGGCATGCAAGCCTCCCCCTTTTTGCTCTAAACATAACGATGGTCATTATGGCCAAACGGTTCTATTTTTGTTTCATCAGACCAGAGGACACTTCTCCAAGTACAATCTTTGTCCTCATGTGCAGTTGCAAACCGTAGTCTGGCTTTTTTATGGCGGTTTTGGAGCAGTGGCTTCTTCCTTGCTGAGCGGCCTTTCAGGTTATGTCTATATAGGACTCGTTTTCCTGTGGGTATAGATACTTTTGTACCTGTTTCCTCCAGCATCTTCACATGGTCCTTTGCTGTTGATCTGGGATTGATTTTCACTTTTTGCACCAAAGTACGTTCATCTCAGAAAGCGTCTCCTTCCTGAGCGGTATGATGGCTGCGTGGTCCCATGGTGTTTAAACTTGCATACTATTGCCCAAACTGTAGTTTGTTAACAAGAAATTTGTGGAGTGGTTGAAAAACTAATTATAATGACTCCAACCTAAGTGTATGTAAACTTCCGACTTCAACTGTATATATCAAATGAAGTGTTATTGGTCACATACACATATGTAGCAGATGTTATTGCAGGTGTAGCAAATATTCTTTTTTGGCGGGGTGGACGCACTAAAACATTATCAACAGAGATCTGATTTGGGAGGGGATTGAAGGTCTCTGCTGTAACTAAGAAGCTTGATCTTGACATCTATCCCCCATTTTGTCTATACACACTGAACAGAAATATAAACCCAAAATGTAAAGTATTGGTCCCATGTTACATGAGCTGAAATAAAAGATCCCAGAACTGTTCCATATGCACAAAAAGCTTATTTCTCTCATTATTCTCTCATTCAATTTGTTTACATCCCTGTTAGTGAGCATTTCTCCTTTGCCAAGATAATCCCTCCACCTGACATGTATGGCATATTGAGAAGCTGATTAAACAGCATGATCATTACGCTGGTGCATCTTGTGCTGGGGACAATAAAAGGCCACTCTAAAATGTGCAGTTTTGTTACACAACAGAAAGGTACAGATGACTCAAGTTTTGAGGGAACATGTCATTGTCCACCAGAGCTGTTGCCAGAGAATTTAATGTAAATTTCTCTACCATAAGCCGCCTCCAACATCGTTTTAAAGAATTTGGCAGTACGTCCAACCGGCCTGCATTTTATCGATGGCAATTTGAATGCACAGAGATACTGTGACGAGATCCTGAGGCCCATTGTCATGCCATTCATCCTCTGCCATCACCTCATGTTTCAGCATGCTAATGCACGGCCCCATGTTGCAAGGATCTGTACACAATTCCTGGAAGCTGAAAATGTCCCTGGCCTGCATACTCACCCATTGAACATGTTTGAAATGGTCTGGATCGACGTGTACAACAGCGTGTTCCAGTTCCAGTCAATATCCAGCAACTTCATACGCCACAATCAACAGCCTGATCAACTCAATGCCAAAGAGATGTCTCTCCCTGCATGAGGCAAATGGTGGTCACACTGGATACTGACTGGTTTTCTGATCCACGCCCCTACCTCTTTTTAAGGTATCTGTGACCAACAGATGCATATCTGTATTCCCAGTCATGTGATATCCGTAGATTAGGGTCTAATGAATTTATTTAAATGAACTTATTTAATTATACAAACTGTAACAAAGCTGTCATCAATGCAAAGGGTGGCTACTTTGAAGAATCTCAAATATAAAATATATTTTGCTTTTTTGGTTAGTACATTACTCCATATGTGTTATTTCATGGTTTTGATGTCTTCTATTATTCTACAATGTAGAAAAGTGGGTGGGTGTGTCTAAACTTTTGACTGGTACTGCATATATATATATACAGTGGGGAGAACAAGTATTTGATACACTGCCGATTTTGCAGGTTTTTCTACTTACAAAGCATGTAGAGGTCTGTAATTTTTATCATAGGTACACTTCAACTTCAATGTATGTATGTATATGTATGTGTATATATATATATATGTATATGTATATATATATGTGTGTACAGATAGATTATACAATTCCAGCGGTGCCATCAACACATATAGAATCCTCTCTTGCCAAACTTCCTAGCCTTCTATTTATGTCAAAGAGTAATTATGGCAGTCAAAGAAAGCCTTCCCTGGTGACCAGACATCTATTGTCAGCGTCTGGAACAGACATGTACATTATTCCCTCCTTACACATAATGAGGAAGTCAGTGAGCCTTTATAGAGGTGGCTTAGTGATCTTTCTCCATCGGAGGTGTGTGTGTGTGTGTGTGTGTGTATATACTGTATATGTAGATAAAATCATACTGTTTTGGGGGGGGAAATTTCCCGGTATATGGTGTAAATGGTGTATCGCCCAAGCCTACTCTTTGCCTAAAGGGATATGTCTGAGTAGACCTGTTCTGTTAGACAGGAGGTAGCTAACACCTCAGTCCCTTAACACGGTGCCATGAAACACTGACACTGACGCTTCTGTGAGCTGTGGTAGAGAGAGAGAGACATGGCCCAAGGTACAGATGGAT
The DNA here is from genome assembly GCF_002021735.2 of Oncorhynchus kisutch. Lineage (NCBI taxonomy): Eukaryota > Metazoa > Chordata > Actinopteri > Salmoniformes > Salmonidae > Oncorhynchus > Oncorhynchus kisutch. The sequence goes on from NC_034188.2 coordinate 22,348,450, forward strand.
TGAAAAGAAAATTGACAGGCAAAAGAGAGGAGTGGGCCTGCCAGCCGGCGGCCATTTTGGGATATTTTTGTCTTTGCAAGCAGATTCATTTATTTGCAGGTGTCCATGTTATGCTCTGGAAGTCCAGGAGACCCCGTTATTCCAGGAGACTTGCGCTGTCTGGAATCAGGTGATATGTGCTGTGTCTTTAGACAGAATGTGTGGATGAGCCACATTGCAAGTTTATAGAATCCAAAGGCTGAAACTGTATTGACAGTATTTAGTATAAATTGTTACCAGGATTAGCAATTCAACAGGCTTTATACTTTTGTGTTTTATTTGCGAAACACTTCTAAATGTTGGTCCAATTCCCTTTCCTACTTGTTTATTTGTTTAAGAAGTGAAAGATGGGATGTGAACCTGGGGAAGGAGGGAGGAAGAGGGGGTTGAACACCCACAAGACACTCCTCTAATGATGGCCATTTAATTGCATTTTAATGTACCTGAACACAGCAGCTGCTCCTCCGCTCACCTACAAACTCCATGTTACTGCATCAGTCATCCACAGCGCTCGCTCGCTTCACACAACAGATCAATTAGCAGACCCAGTGACACAGGCATGGCTGCCACAGCCCTGCTGGAGATGCATATGGTGGTCCGAAGCTCTCTCCGTGGTGGATGGTTGGATGTTCCGCAACGCCCCCCCCCAACCCAGACGCCCACTGTAGCCTATCATTCAGAGGGAGGGAAATAGATGTGTTAGCTGGATCCCTGTGCTTTCTTTATGCTCACCTCAAACGGCTAAATGAATCACTGACAGCACCAATTGTGTCCCCTCAGCTACAGTATAATCAGATGCACCATTTGAGCCTTGTATGTTTGAGATTCATGACAAATTGACAGCTAGGGTGGCTTCAGTCGCAGATGCAGTCTCTCTCTCTCTCTCTCTCTCTCTCTCTCTTTTCTCCTGCTTTCTCTCTCTGTCTCTCTCTGTCTCTCTCTCTCTCTCTCTCTCTCTCTCTCTCTCTCTCTTTTCTCCTGCTTTCTCTCTCTGTCTCTCTCTGTCTCTCTCTCTCTCTCTGTCTCTCTCTCTTTTCTCCTGCTTTCTCTCTCTGTCTCTCTCTGTCTCTCTCTCTGTCTCTCTCTTTCTCTCTTTTCTCCTGCTTTCTCTCTCTGTCTCTCTCTCTCTGTCTCTCTCTCTTTTCTCCTGCTTTCTCTCTCTGTCTCTCTCTGTCTCTCTCTCTGTCTCTCTCTGTCTCTCTCTGTCTCTGCCTCTGTCTCTGTCTCTGTCTCTCTCTTTCTCTCTTTTCTCCTGCTTTCTCTCTCTGTCTCTCTCTGTCTCTCTCTCTGTCTCTCTCTGTCTCTGCCTCTGTCTCTGTCTCTGTCTCTCTCTTTCTCTCTTTTCTCCTGCTTTCTCTCTCTGTCTCTCTCTGTCTCTCTCTCTGTCTCTCTCTGTCTCTGTCTCTCTCTCTCTCGCTCTCTCTTTTCTCCTGCTTTCTCTATCTGTCTCTCTCTGTCTCTCTCTCTGTCTCTCTCTGTCTCTGTCTCTGTCTCTGTCTCTCTCTCTCGCTCTCTCACTGTATCTTTGGTCGGAGAAGATTTACAGATTACATTACACCTTTATTGAATAGTCATACTGGGAGAGAGAACTTTCTACATCCAGAGATCTCTCCTGGTCCTTGTATATAGCCTGCATATAGCCTCATTATTGTTATTTTCTTTTTATCTATTTGTAAATGTTCTTACTTTGTTGGGAAAGGGCTTGTAAGTAAGCATTTCACGGTAAAGTCTACACAAAAATTTGATTTGAATACCATAACCCTCACTGGCAGACATATATACCACATCTCCTCTCTCTCCCTCTCGCTCTTTCTATCTCTCTCTGAAGGCAATATGGAGCTCTGCCAGGAATTTGCAGGACATGTGCCATGTCTCAGTGTATGATGCCATATATACCCTGGGTTATGATTCACCTACTCATGCCTGGTGGAGGATATGGGCTGAGCCACACTAGGCTACTTGGTGCAATGATTAAAGCATGAAGCTCTCAGGGCATAAAGGTTCATTACTTTTTTATGCAATCTCTTAAAGCCCCACTCTAACCAAAAGGATTTTTTGAGAATATGAAACATTTTGAAAACCAAATTGTTTGGTTATGTTTCAGTACTGGCAGTTCAAGTGTCTGTAAGAAGTGATATGCTGTTAGTATGGTCCCATTTTGATTTAATGCGTGATGATTAAAAATGCCTGTTAAATATATGATACTGAAACCTTATCATGCTATGATTATAATATATGCAAAAGAAAAATGTACGTAACAATTCTAATCAAATCAAATCACATCAAATTTTATTAGTCACATACACATGGTTAGCAGATGTTAATGCGAGTGTAGCGAAATGCTTGTGCTTCTAGTTCCGACAATGCAGTAATAACCAACAAGTAATCTAACTAACAATTCCAAAACTACTGTCTTATACACACAAGTGTAAGGGGATAAAGAATATGTACATAAAGATATATGAATGAGTGATGGTACAGAGCGGCATAGGCAAGATACAGTAGATGGTATCGAGTACAGTATATACATATGAGATGAGTATGTAAACAAAGTGGCTAGTGATACATGTATTACATAAAGATGCAGTAGATGATATAGAGTACAGTATATATGTATACATATGAGATGAATAATGTAGGGTATGTAAACATTATATTAGGTAGCATTGTTTAAAGTGGCTAGTGATATATTTTACATCATTTCCCATCAATTCCCATTATTAAAGTGGCTGGAGTTGAGTCAGTGTGTTGGCAGCAGCCACTCAATGTTAGGGGTGGCTGTTTAACAGACTGATGGCCTTGAGATAGAAGCTGTTTTTCAGTCTCTCGGCCCCAGCTTTGATGCACCTGTACTGACCTCGCCTTCTGGATGATAGTGGGGTGAACAGGCAGTGGCTCGGGTGGTTGTTGTCCTTGATGATCTTTATGGCCTTCCTGTAACATCGGGTGGTGTAGGTGTCCTGGAGGGTAGGTAGTTTGTCCCCGGTGATGCGTTGTGCAGACCTCACTACCCTCTGGAGAGCCTTACGGTTGTGGGCGGAGCAGTTGCCGTACCAGGCGGTGATACAGCCTGCCAGGATGCTCTCGATTGTGCATCTGTAGAAGTTTGTGAGTGCTTTTGGTGCTGCTGCGCCTTCTTCACGATGCTGTCTGTGTGAGTGGACCAATTCAGTTTGTCTGTGATGTGTATGCCGAGGAACTTAAAACTTGCTACCCTCTCCACTACTGTTCCATCGATGTGGATAGGGGGGTGTTCCCTCTGCTGTTTCCTGAAGTCCACAATCATCTCCTTAGTTTTGTTGATGTTGAGTGTGAGGTTATTTTCCTGACACCACACTCCGAGGGCCCTCACCTCCTCCCTGGCCGTCTCGTCGTTGTTGGTAATCAAGCCTACCACTGTTGTGTCGTCCGCAAACTTGATGATTGAGTTGGAGGCGTGCGTGGCCACGCAGTCGTGGGTGAACAGGGAGTACAGGAGAGGGCTCAGAACGCACCCTTGTGGGGCCCCAGTGTTGAGGATCAGCGGGGTGGAGATGTTGTTGCCTACCCTCACCACCTGGGGGCGGCCCGTCAGGAAGTCCAGTACCCAGTTGCACAGGGCGGGGTCGAGACCCAGGGTCTCGAGCTTGATGACGTGCTTGGAGGGTACTATGGTGTTAAATGCCGAGCTGTAGTCGATGAACAGCATTCTCACATAGGTATTCCTCTTGTCCAGGTGGGTTAGGGCAGTGTGCAGTGTGGTTGAGATTGCATCGTCTGTGGACCTATTTGGGCGGTAAGCAAATTGGAGTGGGTCTAGGGTGTCAGGTAGGGTGGAGGTGATATGGTCCTTGACTAGTCTCTCAAAGCACTTCATGATGACGGAAGTGAGTTTAGCTCAGTTACCTTAGCTTTCTTGGGAACAGGAACAATGGTGGCCCTCTTGAAGCATGTGGGAACAGCAGACTGGGATAGGGATTGATTAAATATGTCCGTAAACACACCAGCCAGCTGGTCTGCGCATGCTCTGAGGGCGCGGCTGGGGATGCCGTCTGGGCCTGCAGCCTTGCGAGGGTTAACATGTTTAAATGTTTTACTCACCTCGGCTGCAGTGAAGGAGAGGCCGCATGTTTTGGTTGCAGGCCGTGTCAGTGGCACTGTATTGTCCTCAAAGCGGGCAAAAAAGTTATTTAGTCTGCCTGGGAGCAAGACATTAAGGGTCCGTGACGGGGCTGGTTTTCTTTTTGTAATCCGTGATTGACTGTAGACCCTGCCACATACCTCTTGTGTCTGAGCCGTTGAATTGAGATTCTACTTTGTCTCTATACTAACGCTTAGCTTGTTTGATTGCCTTGCGGAGGGAATAGCTACACTGTTTGTATTCGGTCATATTTCCGGTCACCTTGCCCTGATTAAAAGCAGTGGTTCGCGCTTTCAGTTTCACGCGAATGCTGCCATCAATCCACGGTTTCTGGTTTGGGAATGTTTTAATCGTTGCTATGGGAACGACATCTTCAACGCACGTTCTAATGAACTCGCACACCGAATCAGCGTATTCGTCAATGTTGTTGTCTGACGCAATACGAAACATATCCCAGTCCACGTGATGGAAGCAGTCTTGGAGTGTGGAATCAGATTGGTCGGACCAGCGTTGAACAGACCTCAGCGTGGGAGCTTCTTGTTTTAGTTTCTGTCTGTAGGCAGGGATCAACAAAATGGAGTCGTGGTCAGCTTTTCCGAAAGGAGGGCGGGGCAGGGCCTTATATGCGTTGCGGAAGTTAGAATAGCAGTGATCCAAGGTTTTGCCAGCCCTGGTTGCGCAATCGATATGCTGATACAATTTAGGGAGTCTTGTTTTCAGATTAGCCTTGTTAAAATCCCCAGCTACAATGAATGCAGCCTCAGGATGTATGGATTCCAGTTTGCAAAGAGTCGAATAAAGTTCATTCAGAGCCATCGATGTGTCTGCTTGGGGGGGAATATATACGGCTGTGATTATAATCGAAGAAAATTCCCTTGGTAGATAATGCGGTCGACATTTGATTGTGAGGAATTCTAAATCAGGTGAACAGAAGGACTTGAGTTCCTGTATGCTTTTGTGACCAAACCACGTCTCGTTAGCCATAAGGCATACGCCCCAGCCCCTCTTCTTACCAGAAAGATGTTTGTTTCTGTCGGCGCGATGCGTGGAGAAACCAGCTGGCTGCACCGACTCCGATAGCGTCTCTCCAGTGAGCCATGTTTCCGTGAAGCAAAGAACGTTACAGTCTCTGATGTCCCTCTGGAATGCTACCTTGCTCGGATTTCATCAACCTTGTTGTCAAGAGACTGGACATTGGCGAGAAGTATACTGGGAAGTGGTGCACGATGAGCCCGTCTCCGGAGTCTGACCAGAAGACCGCTACGTTTCCCTCTTTTACGAAGTCGTTTTTTTGGGTCGCCGGCTGGGATCCATTCCGTTGTCCTGGGTGAAAGGCAGAACACAGGATCCGCTTCGCGAAAGTCATATTCTTGGTCGTACTGATGGTGAGTTGATGCTGCTCTTATATTCAGTAGTTCTTCTCGACTGTATGTAATGAAACCTAAGATGACCTGGGGTACTAATGTAAGAAATAACACGTAAAAAAACAAAAAACTGCATAGATTCCTAGGAACGTGAAGCGAGGCGGGCATCTCTGTCGGCGCCGGAAGTAAAAACCAAATCTTGACTAGGTTTGCTGCAGAATGGAAATAATGTAATATATAATAATATATGCCATTTAGCAGATGCATTTATCCAAAGAGACTTAGTCATGTGTGCATACATTTTACATATGGGTGGTCCTGGGAATTGAACCCACTACCAACAAGCTCTACCAACTGAGCCACGAAGGACCAAAGTGTCAAAAGAGGTATGTCTTATGTTACATCCCAAAGATCCCACGATCGTCATAATGAGTAGACCAAGGCGCAGCGTGAGTTCCACATATTTTTTATAAAACGAACCGTGAAGCTAGTGCACACAGGCAACTATCCGTAGACAAGATCCCACAAACACAAATGAGGAAATGGCTACCTAAATATGATCCCCAATCAGAGACAACGATAAACAGCTGCCTCTGATTGGGAACCATATCAGGCCACCATAGAAATACAAAAACACCTAGATGACCCACCCAAGTCACTATCACACCCCAACCAACACAGAGAATAAGCAGCTTACTATGGTCAGGGCGTGACAGTTATTAAACAAAAACACAAATATCACTGTAATGAGGGATATTTCATGGCCGTGGTATTCCATTATGTGCTTTTAAGAAAAAACAGAAATCGTTCCCATGTCTTTTTGGAGTCTGTATTTTTTTCCTCCAGGCTCTTTGCTAACATGATTTCGTAAGATGCTGTTTTTATCAAGATATTAATCCATTCCGTGAACACTGGCTCATTAGAGCTTTTCCAATATTTCAGGACCAGCCTTAAAACATCATATTTGAAATGCTGTCGGGTTATTCCCCTCCTATTTTAGACTTGTCGCTCAACAAACACGGTGGATTATTTGTTTAAGCTGTGCCTGTACAGACCACTGGATTTAGTGTCTGATTGTCTTCCTTTTCTTGAGTGCCAAAGTGAACGTGGTGTGTGTGAGATTGTAGAAAAGTACAGCTGCATGTATACTGTAGTGTAGGTGGTAGCAGTAGGTAGCACTGACAGCATGTTGATTGAATCTAAGCGATTCCATCTAAGCCTAAAGGTGTTTGGTCTCAACAATGCTGTAGCCACCCACATAGAAGGAGGTTGACATCTTTAATTAAGAAGTCCCTAGGAAGGAACACTCTCAAGTGTTGCAAGCTCTGCGGCAATGAGGGCGCATTGATCGCCAACTGAGTCAGCAAGGCAGCTCGGGTTTAGAGATGAGGGAGAAAGGAATGTGGAGAAAGAGAGGAGAGAGAGAGAGAGAGAGAGAGAGAGAGAGAGAGAGAGAGAGAGGAGAGAGAAAGAGAGATGTGGGAGCTAGAGATGGAGGGGAGTGAGATGTGTGAGATAGATAGAGAGGGAGAGAGAAATGCTGGGAGAGAAAGAAAGAGAAATGCAGTGAGAGAAAGAGAGAGATGCAGGGAGAGAAAGAGTGAGAGATGCAGGGAGAGAAAGAGAGATGCATTCTCTGCAACCATTGTGTGTGGGATTATTATTTGGTACAGAACCAATGCAATTTACAGCATGATATGCTCCCCCATTTTTGTTGTATACAATGAAACAATGTTTTGCAGAGAAAATGTTGATAATGCAACTTTGTCATTTACCATGACTTATTGGAGCTTATATCAACTCATTCCACACTACATATCCTTGACTTTTACTTCACAGTGCATAAGGGGAACGTTACCCTTTGTGTGGGTAAACAAAGGAATAGTTCATGATTACTCTAGTGATACATTTAATAATTGCGTAGATTATTTCCAATGATTCAGCACACAGTGTTAAAAAATAGCAGCAAACATGACTAATGAATTCACCTTTTCAAGTAACAAGAGGATTTTTTTTATTACTCTGTTACATTTCAGTCTGATTTTCTACAGCATTATTTATGGACAACAATTATATATTGATACAATATTACAGCCATAAAACAAAACTAGCCAATGGTGTAGGATTCTTTCTCTCCCCTGGCTTGTAAGGTAGACAACACCAATGAATTTTGGTGTGTGCATCTGGGTCACTATTGTCCTGGACTTTGTCAGCCTGAACCATCTGAGAGTCAGTTAATACTTCCAGAGGGCTGGCTAGCTGGCTGGCTGGCTGGCTGGCTGGCTGGCTGGTTGACTGGTTGGCTGGCTGGTCGTCTGGTTGGCTGGCTGGCTGGTTGGTTGACTGGTTGGCTGGCTGGTTGTCTGGTTGGCTGGCTGGCTGGCTGGTTGGTTGACTGGTTGACCGGCTGGTTGTCTGGTTGTCTGGCTGGTTGGTTGACTGGTTGGCTGGCTGGCTGGCTGGCTGGCTGGTTGGTTGGCTGGCTGGTTGGCTGGCTGGTTGGCTGGATGGAGTGTTGTTTGTTTTTCTGCCTGGCTGTTTTTGCCTGGCTGTCTCTTAAGTCACCTACTGCCCAGACACACTGCTATCAGTCCAGAGGCCTGGGATTCTGTGTTTGATTGCCAACGGACCTTTTTACCTAAACATTGTTTTTAGCCAAGAGACGAGCCTGGCAGGTGAATTTCAACTGTACATCAATAGTGTCGTTCAAGGGGATTTCATGTTGTGGAAAATAATGTGGCACTCATCCACCAATTGTTCATTAGTAGAATGAAAACCCTTTTTAAAATAATTTTATATCAACTTCTAAAGTTGTTTTGTGAATAATTACCCTAAAGGCTGTTATACAGTGTTGATGACATTTTTCCAATTTGACTTTGAAAGATCTGAGCTGAATTTCTATGATATCTATTATAGATAAGATATAACACATTGAGAAGGAACAGAGCAATAGAGACTAGGACTTTAGAGGTGTGACCCTCTGATGTTGTGACATTTACAGTACCTGAGTGGTTTAAAAGTAAGTTGTTCTAAAGTGAGGTAGAAATTGTATCCCTTAACCTGGTAGCCATGGTGCAGACATGCAGTTCCAAGACCATCTAACTGGGGGTTAATTGGTTCTGACCCGTGTTGAAGTCCAGACCAGAGCTTAACATTTTAGAGCAGAAACAATGAGCCATAAGTGATGCCCCATGAAAATGGACCTGATATTGTAAGAGCCTTACTGCATTGCGATATTCTGATACCATCGGGCTGGGGAGTGGGGAGTGATTCGGTTCCTCAAGTCACCAACAAAATAGTGTTCATGCTTAGTTGGTATCCTTTTTCTCGTTTGGTTTCTCCAACACTTAATGAGAACAAAATACGTTGTCCTGTCACTAAAACTGTAAAACGGAAATATGCATACAGGAAATGACAAAACAATTTGCTGTACATGTGTGTGCATGTTCACTTACGAACTGTGTTAATATAGAGCGGCATCGCGTGGTGGAACATCGGAAGATATTCACTTTCAATGGAAGGAAAGCAAGATCGTCAGAGTGGGCAGAGGGAGAGTTGAGCAATGCCAGCATGGGCGAGGGAGCTGAACAGGGTGGGACTAAAGTTGGGGAAAGCTGAATTCTATTCATATACTGCGCGATATCGCAACGCGAGTGACCAATACAAACTCACCATAGCTTCCAGCCCCACCCTCTACTGGATTGGCTGCCAATGGCTGTTGACACCTAAGACTACCGAGCTTGCTCGCTAGCTTGTTAGCACCCACATGAGGGCGAAGCCAGCATGGTTAGGCGAGTGGGGCTAGTATAGTCAAAATCCCTGGTTAATCTCCCTCTCTCTCAACTGGTAGCAGAAAGCAGATCCATATGATTAACTGCAGGGGAGGGACACTGATGGAATGAACGCCTACAGACAGCCAAGTTCAAGTATTATAAATCACCCACCATAACACCGAGGAACAGACTGTATTAAATAACAATGCACTTATATTGAAAGAATATTGAGCTAAACTCCTCCTCTATATCATATCTGTCTCAGGAGTGGAGAGGCCAGGTGGAGGTGGAGGGTCTCTGAGAGGCTAAACCCTGGGACCTTATCTTCCACATCCTGGACCCATCTGGTACTGTAGAGCTCTATGGCTATTAGGTTATTATGGTTAGGTTATGGTTAGGTTTATTATGGTTCGGTTAGGGTTATTATGGTTAGGGTAGGGTTATTTTGGTTAGTTTATGGTTATTATGTTTAGGTTAGGGTTATGTTTAGGTTATTATGTTTAGTTTAGGATTATTATGGTTAGTTTAGGGTTAGGATTATTATGGTTAGGGTTATTATGGTTAGGTTAGGGTTATTATGGTTGGGTTTATTATGTTTATGTTAGGGTTATTATGTTTAGGGTTATTATGTTTAGGGTAGGGTTATTATGGTTAGGATTATTATGGTTAGGTTAGGGTTATTATGTTTAGTGTTATTATGTTTAGTTTATGGTTATTATGTTTATGTTAGGGTTATTATTAGGAGAGAGCTCTTCTGTGATAAGCTAACTGACTAAACTAAACTCCACGATTTACGATGGACTAGTGTGGGCAGGCTGGAGCTCCAATGTCACATAAAATCAGGTTTTTCAGCAAAGAATAGCCCACAATTATACAGCTATGTCGGAGGTCCATTCCGCCCACGCTAGTCGTTGCTCAACTCCATCATAAATCGTGGAGTTGAGTTTGCATGCTGGTCTGGCTGGATGGTTTTGAGACCATATCTGGGGCTTGCTTGGGTAACAGCATGATATATGTGTGAGTCTCAATGTGGAGCAGAAGTTAAATAATTTCATGTGTACTCCAGGACCTATACTCTTAGAAGATAAGTGCTCCTTGAAAACTCAATCAGACCAGGGGAACTTTGCGAAACTCACTGGTCACACAGGCTTGTTTCATGTCACTTCCGTTGTATGGAGGAGACCAAGGCACAGCGTGATGTGAATACATTATTTTTAATGAAACGAAGAACACTTAAACTTTACAAAACGAACTTGAAGCTATATATAAACAAGTGCAGACACAGGCAACTAACCATAGACAATAACCCACGAAATACCCAAGGAATATGGCTGCCTAAATATGGTTCCCAATCAGAGACAACGATAAACAGCTACCTCTTAATTGAGAACCAATCTAGGCAACCATAGACATACATAACACCTAGACTAGTAAACACCCATAGACATACAAAACCCCTAGACAGGACCAAAAACACATACATCACCCATGTCACACCCTGACCTAACCAAAATAATAAAGAAAACAAAGAATACTAAGGTTAGGGTGTGACAGTACCCCCCCCCCCCCCCCTAAGCCTATATGGGAGGGTCTGGGTGGGAATAACTCAGAGGTGGCGGTTCTGGCTCGGGACGTGGACCCCGTTCCGGTCTGTGGCCCGTCGTGGTAGGTTCCGGACTGCGAACCGTTGTGGTAGGTTCCGGACTGCGACCCGTTGTGGTAGATTCCTGACTGTGACCCGTCGTGGTAGATTCCGGACTGTGACCCGTCGTGGTAGATTCCGGACTGTGACCCGTCGTGGTAGATTCCGGACTGTGACCCGTCGTGGTAGGTTCCGGACTGTGACCCGTCGTGGTAGGTTCCGGACTGAGACCCGTCGTAGGAGGTTCCGGTCTGTAGACTGTCGCCGGACGCTCTGGACTGGGTACTGTCGTCGGACGCTTTGGACTGGGTACTGTCGCCGGACGCTCTGGACTGGCAAGGCGCACTATAGGCCTGGTGCGTAATGCCAGCACTGGTGGTACCGGGCTGAGGACACGCACCTCAGGGCGAGTGCGGGGAGGAGGAACAGAGCGTACAGGGCTCTGGAGAAGCACAGGAAGCCTGGTGCGTGGTGTTGGCACTGGTGGTACTGGGCTGGGGACACGCACCTCAGGGCGAGTGTGGGGAGCAGGCACAGGAGGCGTACTGGAGGTCTGGAGGCGTACTGGAGGTCTGGAGTGTAGAGCTGACACAACCTGTCCTGGCTGGATGTTTATACTTGCCCTGCAAATGCAGGGTGCTGGCACAGGACGCACAGGGCTGTGCAGACTCACAGTACGCAGAGCCGGCGCAGGATATCCTGGTCCATGGAGGTACACTGGAGACCAGGAGCGCTGAGCCGGCACCCTCCTTCCTGGCTGGATGCCCATTCTAGCCCGGCAAATGCGAGGAGCTGGAATAGAGCGCACCGGGCTAGAAATGCACACTGCAGACACCGTGCTCTCTACCGCATAACACGGTGCCAGACCAGTAACACGCTCCCCATGGTAAGCACAAGGAGTTGGCTTAGGTCTTCTACCTGACTCAGCCAATCTCCTCGTGTGCCACCCCCAAAAACAAAAAAAATCTTGGGGCTGCCTCTCGGGCCTCCGTGCTAGCTGTGCACCCTTATATCGTCGCCCGTTCCTCCATTCTCCTGTATCCCTCCTCGCATTGTTCCATAGAAGCCCAAGCGGGCTCTGGTACTCTCCCTGGATCGATCGACCACCTCTCTATCTCCTCCCAGGTTGTTACCCACTCATTCTTCTCCCGGGTCCATTCTTCCACAAAGCACTGTTCCTCCCTTTCACGCTGCTTGGTCCTTGTTTGGTGGGTTATTCTGTCACGTCCGTTGTATGGAGGAGACCAAGGCGCAGCGGGATGTGAATACATTATTCTTTTTAATGAAAAGAAGAACACTTAAACAAACTTTACAAAACACCAAAACGACCGTGAAGCTATATATAAACAAGTGCAGACACAGGCAACTAACCATAGACAATAACCCACGAAATACCCAAGGAATATGGCTGCCTAAATATGGTTTCCAATCAGAGACAACGATAAACAGCTGCCTCTAATCTAGGCAACCATAGACTTACATAACACCTAGACTAGTGAACACCCATAGACATACAAAACACCTAGACAGGAACAAAAACACATTCATCACCCATGTCACACCCTGACCTAACCAAAATAAGAAAGAAAAGAAAGAATACTAAGGTCAGGGCGTGACATTTCACCAGCCCAGGAAGCTCTGCTATATTATCTGACCTCAAGGTATTTCTCCTCTGTAGTGGAAAGACATATTTAGAGGTCAAGTAAAAAAGGAGATATTGAGTTGTGCCTAATTACATTTTTCTGCTAATATGGAGGTACACTGGGGGAATTAGTGACAGAATAGAGCTTTGACTCATTAAAATCCATGAATGTTTGTTTAATTGTCTCTAAGCGCCTGTCCAGTAGAGCCATCATCTTCCTGAGACATGATTTTTTTTTTGCTCCGTTGAAGTGAGCTGACAGTTAGGCTTGTGACAGTTAGGCGTGTGACAGTTAGGCTTGTGACAGTTAGGCTTGTGACAGTTAGGCTTGTGACAGTTAGGCTTGTGACAGTTAGGCGTGTGACAGTTAGGCTTGTGACAGTTAGGCGTGTGACAGTTAGGCTTGTGACAGTTAGGCGTGTGACAGTTAGGAGTGTGACAGTTAGGCTTGTGACAGTTAGGCGTGTGACAGTTAGGCTTGTGACAGTTAGGAGTGTGACAGTCAGGCTTGTGACAGTTAGGCGTGTGACAGTTAGGCTTGTGACAGTTAGGCGTGTGACAGTTAGGCTTGTGACAGTTAGGCGTGTGACAGTTAGGCTTGTGACAGTTAGGCGTGTGACAGTTAGGCTTGTGACAGTTAGGCTTGTGACAGTTAGGCTTGTGACAGTTAGGCTTGTGACAGTTAGGCGTGTGACAGTTAGGCTTGTGACAGTTAGGCTTGTGACAGTTAGGCTTGTGACAGTTAGGCGTGTGACAGTTAGGCGTGTGACAGTTAGGCTTGTGACAGTTAGGCGTGTGACAGTTAGGCTTGTGACAGTTAGGCGTGTGACAGTTAGGCTTGTGACAGTTAGGCGTGTGACAGTTAGGCTTGTGACAGTTAGGCTTGTGACAGTTAGGCTTGTGACAGTTAGGCGTGTGACAGTTAGGCTTGTGACAGTTAGGCGTGTGACAGTTAGGCTTGTGACAGTTAGGCGTGTGACAGTTAGGCTTGTGACAGTTAGGCTTGTGACAGTTAGGCTTGTGACAGTTAGGCTTGTGACAGTTAGGCGTGTGACAGTTAGGCGTGTGACAGTTAGGCTTGTGACAGTTAGGTGTGTGACAGTTAGGCTTGTGACAGTTAGGCGTGTGACAGTTAGGCTTGTGACAGTTAGGCGTGTGACAGTTAGGAGTGTGACAGTCAGGCTTGTGACAGTTAGGCGTGTGACAGTTAGGCTTGTGACAGTTAGGCTTGTGACAGTTAGGCGTGTGACAGTTAGGCGTGTGACAGTTAGGCTTGTGACAGTTAGGCGTGTGACAGTTAGGCTTGTGACAGTTAGGCGTGTGGGCTTTGTAAAGGCCATGTTTTATAGGGCAGAGTCAATCTCTCTCTCTTTGGCTATGTTAGTGCTTTTCTCTCTGATGAAGGCTGTGTGCCCCTAATATCCTTCCCTGAATAAAAGATAAGTAATGTTGATGCCAAAACATAACAGTCAGTCCCTTTTATTTATCAGAACATTCTTCTGGAGTGCCATTTGAAAATGGTTTTGAAATGTGCAATTCAAATGATATAGCTCCTTCTTCCTGCGCCACGTTAGATGTTATTTCCCACTGTCTTCAAGATTCATCCTTTTTCCTGCGCCACGTTAGATGTTATTTCCCACTGTCTTCAAGATTCATCCTTTTTCCTGCGCCACGTTAGATGTTATTTCCCACTGTCTTCAAGATTCATCCTTTTTCCTGCGCCACGTTAGATGTTATTTCCCACTGTCTTCAAGATTCATCCTTTTTCCTGCGCCACGTTAGATGTTATTTCCCACTGTCTTCAAGATTCATACTTTTTCCTGCGCCACGTTAGATGTTATTTCCCACTGTCTTCAAGATTCATACTTTTTCCTGCGCCACGTTAGATGTTATTTCCCACTGTCTTCAAGATTCATACTTTTTCCTGCGCCACGTTAGATGTTATTTCCCACTGTCTTCAAGATTCATACTTTTTCCTGCGCCACGTTAGATGTTATTTCCCACTGTCTTCAAGATTCATCCTTTTTCCTGCGCCACGTTAGATGTTATTTCCCACTGTCTTCAAGATTCATCCTTTTTCCTGCGCCACGTTAGATGTTATTTCCCACTGTCTTCAAGATTCATCCTTTTTCCTGCGCCACGTTAGATGTTATTTCCCACTGTCTTCAAGATTCATACTTTTTCCTGCGCCACGTTAGATGTTATTTCCCACTGTCTTCAAGATTCATCCTTTTTCCTGCGCCACGTTAGATGTTATTTCCCACTGTCTTCAAGATTCATACTTTTTCCTGCGCCACGTTAGATGTTATTTCCCACTGTCTTCAAGATTCATACTTTTTCCTGCGCCACGTTAGATGTTATTTCCCACTGTCTTCAAGATTCATACTTTTTCCTGCGCCACGTTAGATGTTATTTCCCACTGTCTTCAAGATTCATACTTTTTCCTGCGCCACGTTAGATGTTATTTCCCACTGTCTTCAAGATTCATCCTTTTTCCTGCGCCACGTTAGATGTTATTTCCCACTGTCTTCAAGATTCATCCTTTTTCCTGCGCCACGTTAGATGTTATTTCCCACTGTCTTCAAGATTCATACTTTTTCCTGCGCCACGTTAGATGTTATTTCCCACTGTCTTCAAGATTCATCCTTTTTCCTGCGCCACGTTAGATGTTATTTCCCACTGTCTTCAAGATTCATCCTTTTTCCTGCGCCACGTTAGATGTTATTTCCCACTGTCTTCAAGATTCATACTTTTTCCTGCGCCACGTTAGATGTTATTTCCCACTGTCTTCAAGATTCATCCTTTTTCCTGCGCCACGTTAGATGTTATTTCCCACTGTCTTCAAGATTCATCCTTTTTCCTGCGCCACGTTAGATGTTATTTCCCACTGTCTTCAAGATTCATACTTTTTCCTGCGCCACGTTAGATGTTATTTCCCACTGTCTTCAAGATTCATCCTTTTTCCTGCGCCACGTTAGATGTTATTTCCCACTGTCTTCAAGATTCATCCTTTTTCCTGCGCCACGTTAGATGTTATTTCCCACTGTCTTCAAGATTCATCCTTTTTCCTGCGCCACGTTAGATGTTATTTCCCACTGTCTTCAAGATTCATACTTTTTCCTGCGCCACGTTAGATGTTATTTCCCACTGTCTTCAAGATTCATCCTTTTTCCTGCGCCACGTTAGATGTTATTTCCCACTGTCTTCAAGATTCATACTTTTTCCTGCGCCACGTTAGATGTTATTTCCCACTGTCTTCAAGATTCATACTTTTTCCTGCGCCACGTTAGATGTTATTTCCCACTGTCTTCAAGATTCATACTTTTTCCTGCGCCACGTTAGATGTTATTTCCCACTGTCTTCAAGATTCATACTTTTTCCTGCGCCACGTTAGATGTTATTTCCCACTGTCTTCAAGATTCATACTTTTTCCTGCGCCACGTTAGATGTTATTTCCCACTGTCTTCAAGATTCATACTTTTTCCTGCGCCACGTTAGATGTTATTTCCCACTGTCTTCAAGATTCATACTTTTTCCTGCGCCACGTTAGATGTTATTTCCCACTGTCTTCAAGATTCATACTTTTTCCTGCGCCACGTTAGATGTTATTTCCCACTGTCTTCAAGATTCATACTTTTTCCTGCGCCACGTTAGATGTTATTTCCCACTGTCTTCAAGATTCATACTTTTTCCTGCGCCACGTTAGATGTTATTTCCCACTGTCTTCAAGATTCATCCTTTTTCCTGCGCCACGTTAGATGTTATTTCCCACTGTCTTCAAGATTCATCCTTTTTCCTGCGCCACGTTAGATGTTATTTCCCACTGTCTTCAAGATTCATCCTTTTTCCTGCGCCACGTTAGATGTTATTTCCCACTGTCTTCAAGATTCATCCTTTTTCCTGCGCCACGTTAGATGTTATTTCCCACTGTCTTCAAGATTCATACTTTTTCCTGCGCCACGTTAGATGTTATTTCCCACTGTCTTCAAGATTCATACTTTTTCCTGCGCCACGTTAGATGTTATTTCCCACTGTCTTCAAGATTCATACTTTTTCCTGCGCCACGTTAGATGTTATTTCCCACTGTCTTCAAGATTCATACTTTTTCCTGCGCCACGTTAGATGTTATTTCCCACTGTCTTCAAGATTCATACTTTTTCCTGCGCCACGTTAGATGTTATTTCCCACTGTCTTCAAGATTCATCCTTTTTCCTGCGCCACGTTAGATGTTATTTCCCACTGTCTTCAAGATTCATCCTTTTTCCTGCGCCACGTTAGATGTTATTTCCCACTGTCTTCAAGATTCATCCTTTTTCCTGCGCCACGTTAGATGTTATTTCCCACTGTCTTCAAGATTCATCCTTTTTCCTGCGCCACGTTAGATGTTATTTCCCACTGTCTTCAAGATTCATACTTTTTCCTGCGCCACGTTAGATGTTATTTCCCACTGTCTTCAAGATTCATACTTTTTCCTGCGCCACGTTAGATGTTATTTCCCACTGTCTTCAAGATTCATACTTTTTCCTGCGCCACGTTAGATGTTATTTCCCACTGTCTTCAAGATTCATACTTTTTCCTGCGCCACGTTAGATGTTATTTCCCACTGTCTTCAAGATTCATACTTTTTCCTGCGCCACGTTAGATGTTATTTCCCACTGTCTTCAAGATTCATACTTTTTCCTGCGCCACGTTAGATGTTATTTCCCACTGTCTTCAAGATTCATACTTTTTCCTGCGCCACGTTAGATGTTATTTCCCACTGTCTTCAAGATTCATACTTTTTCCTGCGCCACGTTAGATGTTATTTCCCACTGTCTTCAAGATTCATACTTTTCCTGCGCCACGTTAGATGTTATTTCCCACTGTCTTCAAGATTCATACTTTTTCCTGCGCCACGTTAGATGTTATTTCCCACTGTCTTCAAGATTCATACTTTTTCCTGCGCCACGTTAGATGTTATTTCCCACTGTCTTCAAGATTCATACTTTTTCCTGCGCCACGTTAGATGTTATTTCCCACTGTCTTCAAGATTCATACTTTTTCCTGCGCCACGTTAGATGTTATTTCCCACTGTCTTCAAGATTCATACTTTTTCCTGCGCCACGTTAGATGTTATTTCCCACTGTCTTCAAGATTCATACTTTTCCTGCGCCACGTTAGATGTTATTTCCCACTGTCTTCAAGATTCATCCTTTTTCCTGCGCCACGTTAGATGTTATTTCCCACTGTCTTCAAGATTCATCCTTTTTCCTGCGCCACGTTAGATGTTATTTCCCACTGTCTTCAAGATTCATCCTTTTTCCTGCGCCACGTTAGATGTTATTTCCCACTGTCTTCAAGATTCATACTTTTTCCTGCGCCACGTTAGATGTTATTTCCCACTGTCTTCAAGATTCATACTTTTTCCTGCGCCACGTTAGATGTTATTTCCCACTGTCTTCAAGATTCATACTTTTTCCTGCGCCACGTTAGATGTTATTTCCCACTGTCTTCAAGATTCATACTTTTTCCTGCGCCACGTTAGATGTTATTTCCCACTGTCTTCAAGATTCATACTTTTTCCTGCGCCACGTTAGATGTTATTTCCCACTGTCTTCAAGATTCATACTTTTTCCTGCGCCACGTTAGATGTTATTTCCCACTGTCTTCAAGATTCATACTTTTTCCTGCGCCACGTTAGATGTTATTTCCCACTGTCTTCAAGATTCATACTTTTTCCTGCGCCACGTTAGATGTTATTTCCCACTGTCTTCAAGATTCATACTTTTTCCTGCGCCACGTTAGATGTTATTTCCCACTGTCTTCAAGATTCATACTTTTTCCTGCGCCACGTTAGATGTTATTTCCCACTGTCTTCAAGATTCATACTTTTTCCTGCGCCACGTTAGATGTTATTTCCCACTGTCTTCAAGATTCATACTTTTTCCTGCGCCACGTTAGATGTTATTTCCCACTGTCTTCAAGATTCATACTTTTTCCTGCGCCACGTTAGATGTTATTTCCCACTGTCTTCAAGATTCATACTTTTTCCTGCGCCACGTTAGATGTTATTTCCCACTGTCTTCAAGATTCATACTTTTTCCTGCGCCACGTTAGATGTTATTTCCCACTGTCTTCAAGATTCATACTTTTTCCTGCGCCACGTTAGATGTTATTTCCCACTGTCTTCAAGATTCATACTTTTTCCTGCGCCACGTTAGATGTTATTTCCCACTGTCTTCAAGATTCATACTTTTTCCTGCGCCACGTTAGATGTTATTTCCCACTGTCTTCAAGATTCATACTTTTTCCTGCGCCACGTTAGATGTTATTTCCCACTGTCTTCAAGATTCATCCTTTTTCCTGCGCCACGTTAGATGTTATTTCCCACTGTCTTCAAGATTCATCCTTTTTCCTGCGCCACGTTAGATGTTATTTCCCACTGTCTTCAAGATTCATCCTTTTTCCTGCGCCACGTTAGATGTTATTTCCCACTGTCTTCAAGATTCATCCTTTTTCCTGCGCCACGTTAGATGTTATTTCCCACTGTCTTCAAGATTCATACTTTTTCCTGCGCCACGTTAGATGTTATTTCCCACTGTCTTCAAGATTCATACTTTTTCCTGCGCCACGTTAGATGTTATTTCCCACTGTCTTCAAGATTCATACTTTTTCCTGCGCCACGTTAGATGTTATTTCCCACTGTCTTCAAGATTCATACTTTTTCCTGCGCCACGTTAGATGTTATTTCCCACTGTCTTCAAGATTCATACTTTTTCCTGCGCCACGTTAGATGTTATTTCCCACTGTCTTCAAGATTCATACTTTTTCCTGCGCCACGTTAGATGTTATTTCCCACTGTCTTCAAGATTCATACTTTTTCCTGCGCCACGTTAGATGTTATTTCCCACTGTCTTCAAGATTCATACTTTTTCCTGCGCCAGATGTTATTTCCCACTGTCTTCAAGATTCATACTTTTTCCTGCGCCACGTTAGATGTTATTTCCCACTGTCTTCAAGATTCATACTTTTTCCTGCGCCACGTTAGATGTTATTTCCCACTGTCTTCAAGATTCATACTTTTTCCTGCGCCACGTTAGATGTTATTTCCCACTGTCTTCAAGATTCATACTTTTTCCTGCGCCACGTTAGATGTTATTTCCCACTGTCTTCAAGATTCATACTTTTTCCTGCGCCACGTTAGATGTTATTTCCCACTGTCTTCAAGATTCATACTTTTTCCTGCGCCACGTTAGATGTTATTTCCCACTGTCTTCAAGATTCATACTTTTTCCTGCGCCACGTTAGATGTTATTTCCCACTGTCTTCAAGATTCATACTTTTTCCTGCGCCACGTTAGATGTTATTTCCCACTGTCTTCAAGATTCATACTTTTTCCTGCGCCACGTTAGATGTTATTTCCCACTGTCTTCAAGATTCATACTTTTTCCTGCGCCACGTTAGATGTTATTTCCCACTGTCTTCAAGATTCATACTTTTTCCTGCGCCACGTTAGATGTTATTTCCCACTGTCTTCAAGATTCATACTTTTTCCTGCGCCACGTTAGATGTTATTTCCCACTGTCTTCAAGATTCATACTTTTTCCTGCGCCACGTTAGATGTTATTTCCCACTGTCTTCAAGATTCATACTTTTTCCTGCGCCACGTTAGATGTTATTTCCCACTGTCTTCAAGATTCATACTTTTTCCTGCGCCACGTTAGATGTTATTTCCCACTGTCTTCAAGATTCATACTTTTTCCTGCGCCACGTTAGATGTTATTTCCCACTGTCTTCAAGATTCATACTTTTTCCTGCGCCACGTTAGATGTTATTTCCCACTGTCTTCAAGATTCATACTTTTTCCTGCGCCACGTTAGATGTTATTTCCCACTGTCTTCAAGATTCATACTTTTTCCTGCGCCACGTTAGATGTTATTTCCCACTGTCTTCAAGATTCATCCTTTTTCCTGCGCCACGTTAGATGTTATTTCCCACTGTCTTCAAGATTCATCCTTTTTCCTGCGCCACGTTAGATGTTATTTCCCACTGTCTTCAAGATTCATCCTTTTTCCTGCGCCACGTTAGATGTTATTTCCCACTGTCTTCAAGATTCATCCTTTTTCCTGCGCCACGTTAGATGTTATTTCCCACTGTCTTCAAGATTCATACTTTTTCCTGCGCCACGTTAGATGTTATTTCCCACTGTCTTCAAGATTCATACTTTTTCCTGCGCCACGTTAGATGTTATTTCCCACTGTCTTCAAGATTCATACTTTTTCCTGCGCCACGTTAGATGTTATTTCCCACTGTCTTCAAGATTCATACTTTTTCCTGCGCCACGTTAGATGTTATTTCCCACTGTCTTCAAGATTCATACTTTTTCCTGCGCCACGTTAGATGTTATTTCCCACTGTCTTCAAGATTCATACTTTTTCCTGCGCCACGTTAGATGTTATTTCCCACTGTCTTCAAGATTCATACTTTTTCCTGCGCCACGTTAGATGTTATTTCCCACTGTCTTCAAGATTCATACTTTTTCCTGCGCCACGTTAGATGTTATTTCCCACTGTCTTCAAGATTCATACTTTTTCCTGCGCCAGAATGTTATTTCCCACTGTCTTCAAGATTCATACTTTTTCCTGCGCCACGTTAGATGTTATTTCCCACTGTCTTCAAGATTCATACTTTTTCCTGCGCCACGTTAGATGTTATTTCCCACTGTCTTCAAGATTCATACTTTTTCCTGCGCCACGTTAGATGTTATTTCCCACTGTCTTCAAGATTCATACTTTTTCCTGCGCCACGTTAGATGTTATTTCCCACTGTCTTCAAGATTCATACTTTTTCCTGCGCCACGTTAGATGTTATTTCCCACTGTCTTCAAGATTCATACTTTTTCCTGCGCCACGTTAGATGTTATTTCCCACTGTCTTCAAGATTCATACTTTTTCCTGCGCCACGTTAGATGTTATTTCCCACTGTCTTCAAGATTCATACTTTTTCCTGCGCCACGTTAGATGTTATTTCCCACTGTCTTCAAGATTCATACTTTTTCCTGCGCCACGTTAGATGTTATTTCCCACTGTCTTCAAGATTCATACTTTTTCCTGCGCCACGTTAGATGTTATTTCCCACTGTCTTCAAGATTCATACTTTTTCCTGCGCCACGTTAGATGTTATTTCCCACTGTCTTCAAGATTCATACTTTTTCCTGCGCCACGTTAGATGTTATTTCCCACTGTCTTCAAGATTCATACTTTTTCCTGCGCCACGTTAGATGTTATTTCCCACTGTCTTCAAGATTCATACTTTTTCCTGCGCCACGTTAGATGTTATTTCCCACTGTCTTCAAGATTCATACTTTTTCCTGCGCCACGTTAGATGTTATTTCCCACTGTCTTCAAGATTCATACTTTTTCCTGCGCCACGTTAGATGTTATTTCCCACTGTCTTCAAGATTCATACTTTTTCCTGCGCCACGTTAGATGTTATTTCCCACTGTCTTCAAGATTCATACTTTTTCCTGCGCCACGTTAGATGTTATTTCCCACTGTCTTCAAGATTCATACTTTTTCCTGCGCCACGTTAGATGTTATTTCCCACTGTCTTCAAGATTCATACTTTTTCCTGCGCCACGTTAGATGTTATTTCCCACTGTCTTCAAGATTCATACTTTTTCCTGCGCCACGTTAGATGTTATTTCCCACTGTCTTCAAGATTCATCCTTTTTCCTGCGCCACGTTAGATGTTATTTCCCACTGTCTTCAAGATTCATACTTTTTCCTGCGCCACGTTAGATGTTATTTCCCACTGTCTTCAAGATTCATACTTTTTCCTGCGCCACGTTAGATGTTATTTCCCACTGTCTTCAAGATTCATACTTTTTCCTGCGCCACGTTAGATGTTATTTCCCACTGTCTTCAAGATTCATACTTTTTCCTGCGCCACGTTAGATGTTATTTCCCACTGTCTTCAAGATTCATACTTTTTCCTGCGCCACGTTAGATGTTATTTCCCACTGTCTTCAAGATTCATACTTTTTCCTGCGCCACGTTAGATGTTATTTCCCACTGTCTTCAAGATTCATACTTTTTCCTGCGCCACGTTAGATGTTATTTCCCACTGTCTTCAAGATTCATACTTTTTCCTGCGCCACGTTAGATGTTATTTCCCACTGTCTTCAAGATTCATACTTTTTCCTGCGCCACGTTAGATGTTATTTCCCACTGTCTTCAAGATTCATACTTTTTCCTGCGCCACGTTAGATGTTATTTCCCACTGTCTTCAAGATTCATACTTTTTCCTGCGCCACGTTAGATGTTATTTCCCACTGTCTTCAAGATTCATACTTTTTCCTGCGCCACGTTAGATGTTATTTCCCACTGTCTTCAAGATTCATACTTTTTCCTGCGCCACGTTAGATGTTATTTCCCACTGTCTTCAAGATTCATACTTTTTCCTGCGCCACGTTAGATGTTATTTCCCACTGTCTTCAAGATTCATACTTTTTCCTGCGCCACGTTAGATGTTATTTCCCACTGTCTTCAAGATTCATACTTTAAGTGCTGTGTATTGAATAACATTTTTAATCTCAAACACAGTTTGTCAACGATGACCTGGCCAGAGGCGACTGTCGACAGAGAGATAAACCAGAAAGGTCATCCAGTCACTATCGTTACTTGTCCTGCCACCTCTCTCTCTCTCTCTCTCTCTCTCTCTCTCTCTCTCTCTCTCTCTCTCTCTCTCTCTCTCTCTCTCTCTCTCTCGTACAGTAGTAACATGAAACCGTAAGACCATGGTTTATCTCAGTATAATGGGACATATGTTGTTCTCT
Organism: Oncorhynchus kisutch; assembly: GCF_002021735.2. Lineage (NCBI taxonomy): Eukaryota > Metazoa > Chordata > Actinopteri > Salmoniformes > Salmonidae > Oncorhynchus > Oncorhynchus kisutch. Next base: position 22,371,846 of record NC_034188.2, read on the forward strand.
TCAGGTGGAAAAGGCTTCACTTGTCTTACCCACTGTAACATGCAACAGGGCTCAGCGCATTGGCATTGGCCTGTTGTATCCACCCTCAGGAAATAAAAATCATGAAACTCCTGTCGGTTTGGTGAAGGTTTGGTAAATTAAAGATGTTCCCCATGATATAACTTCGAAGTGATCCGTCTGTGAAATCAGGAAATTGTCTAGGAACATGTCATTGTATATATTTCACTTAGATGTGCTCAAGCTAAACAATGTGCCAAATTATTTAACTCAGCTTCTCCTTCAAGTACCATAACATTTACATTTGAGTCATTTAAGCAGACACTCTTATCCAGAGTGACTTACAGGAGCAATTCGAGTTAAGTGCCTTGCTCAAGGGCACATTGCAATGTGCCCTGTGTGTCTGTGGGAAACATGGGAAAATGGTGTACATATTTTAGGTGTTTTTGGTTGTTAATTAGTCTTTTTTTATTGAGTTGTTAATTGGCTATATCTGCTTGTTTTTTCCCATGGAGTTGCAGGTTGACTTGACTTGATGGCAGGTTGATGAGTCTGATTTGGCTAGCTAGCTAGCTGGCTAAAGTTTGCACTGAAAAGATGCATCTCAGCACTGGCTTCTTGATCAATAAGACCTGACTACATAATGAAAATGGCAGAGAGCTCGTAGTGAGGATGAGTCCTTCTCTAGACTGATGTGTGGGCTTTTTTGCACCGTAGCAGCAGCAGAGGCATCACCCAAGTGGATGGTACACGTTAGTTGTGGAGGAGTATGAAGTCCAAGTACCAGAGAGACTGAGCTGAGGACGACATCAGGGCCAGAAATCCAACCCCATCCCCTGACATCACAAGCTACAGAGAGGCCAAGTATAACATCAGGGTCAGCAAGCCAGCAAGCCAGCAATGAACAACCACAAAGGAGGTGTAGGCTCACAGTAGACCCCGCCTGCAAGGCATACTGGGTTACACATTCAAAACATAACAAAACAAATGATAGAACCACATTGTCCTAGCCATAGAGTATTACTCCCTCAATAGATCAGCGATCTCAGACTCCTAAACTAAGTTAGATGATGGTTTGATGATGGTGATGCCAGATGATGGTGATGTCAGATAACGGTGAGCAGGCCTGGCTCACAGTCAGCGTTCCAATTCATCCCAAAGGTGTTTGATGGGGTTGAAGCCAGGGCTCTCTGCAGGCCAGTCAAGTTCTTCCACACTGATCTCGACAAACCATTTTTATAAGGGGTGCGTAACTGGTGGCTTCGAAGTCAGACGCAGGAGAGCAGAAGTGGGTAATAACCGGAGCAGTTTAATATACATAATTGTCACGATCGTCGTATGGAGTAGACCAAAGCGCAGCGTGGTGTGAATCCATTATTTTATTGAATGACGAAAAACACGAAGAACACTTAAACAAAAACAACAAAACAAACGTGACGCTATGACATCGAGTACAGCCAACTACACAGACAATAACCCACGAACCACAATACAAAACAGGCTACCTAAATATGGTTCCCAATCAGAGACAACGACAAACACCTGCCACTGATTGAGAACCATATCAGGCTAAAACACATAGAAACAGACTAGCTAGACATGCAACATAGAATGCCCACTCATATCACACCCTGACCAAACAAAACATAGAAACAAACAACTCAAATAATGGTCAGAGTGTGACAATAATATATAACCACCGGCATCCAGAATAATAAAGAATGGGTACAAAACCCGACGCGCACCAGACAACAAATGTGCGCAAGCACTTACAACAAACAATACCACGTCATACCACTGGTGACGTCGACTGCCGAACACCGCCCAAACAAGGAGAGGAACCGACTTCGGAAGAAGTCGTGACAATTTCTGTATGGGCCTCGCTTTGCGCACAGGGATGTTGTCATGCTGAAACAGGAAAGGCCTTTCCCAAACTGTTGCCCCAAAGTTGGAAGCACAGAATTGTTTAAAATGTAATAGTATGCTGTAGCATGAAAAACAGCCCCAGACCATTATTCCTCCTCCACCAAACTTTACAGTTGTCACTATGCATTGGGGCAGGCAGTGTTCTCCTGGCATCCGCCAAACCCAGATATGTCCGTCGGACTGACAGATGATGAAGCGTGATTCATCACTCCAGAGAACACGTTTCCAGTGCTCCAGAGTCTAATGGCGGCAAGCTTTACACCACTCCAGGAAACGCTTTGCATTGTGCATGGGGATCTTAGGCTTGTGTGAGGCTGCTCCGCCATTGAAAACCATTTAATGAAGCTCCCAACGAACAGTTATTGTTCTGACATTGCTTCCAGAGGCAGTTTGGAACTCGGAAGTGAGCACTCGGCTGTCCTGTTCTGTAAGCTTGTGTGGCCAACCACTTCGCGGCTGAGCCGTTGCTGCTCCTAGACGTTTCCACTTACGTAACAGCACTTACAGTTGACTGGGCAGCTCTAACAGGGCAGAAATGTGATGAACTGACTTGTTGGAAAGGTGGCATTCTATGACGGTGCCACGTTGAAAGTCACTGAGCTCTTTAGTAAGGCCATTCTACTGGCAATGTTTGTCAATGGAGATTACATGGCTGTGTGCTCGATTTTATGCACCTGTCAGCAACGGGTGTTGGTGAAATGTGCCACCACTGCTAAATGAATGTAGGGGAAACACTGCTCATTTACAATAATACTTTTTTTGGTTAATATTATCATTAAAAAAAAACAATGGAAAGGAAGAGATGATCTACCCTATTCCCTTTCCCTCGATATCAACCTGCACACATTCTCATGATGCCTCCTTTAACCAAAGGGAGAACCATTATGTAAGGCAGTTCATTAGCATAGCTGGATATTATTGTTTATTGAATCAGACATTTTTCATCATCAGAGGTTCCACTGGAGGCAATATTTAATTTGGAACAAATGTCACCTGCTATCAAAATCCCAGTTCCTCAAGAAACATTCAGTCCCCTGCCCCCCATAACTCAGGATGATGAAACACACATAACTGCCTAGCTCATTTACTATATATCAGATCGATCGATTCAACAGATGAATTAGGTTGCTCCAGGGAGTCAAAGGGCTGCCATGGACTAAAACTACGCCATTACAATGGCTATTTTATCAGATAGATTCCTCCCCATGCATGATTGTCTGTTGAATATGAATACACCTCAGTACTAAACCTAGTGTGGTGTATATCCACGACCATGTTACAGTACACAATGTTTGGTGGTCATGCACCATAAGCTCTTTACCCAGACCATCCTCCTTCCATATCCGCATCTTAACACTCTCTGGCTCTATTTGGATAAACTGCAATTCAGCAGCATTCGAACCATGACTTGTTGTTTTTCCTCATAATAATGTGTTTTTAAGAGCACATACCCCGTGCTGTGCTGTACAGTATACAGTGCATTCAAGGGCATTAATCCATTCATTAAAGAAGTGAGAGGCAGATACCTAAATGTGGGGGAAATGAGAGCAGCTGGGTTAAAATGTGTCATGGGTGAGTCTGCAGATTCCCCCTGTGGCTGTGCACACGGCGGTAGACAAACACATACGATGTGGCAAAATGAATACACAAACAGATTTTTGAACAACTTCTCGTTGGTCAAGTGAAGGGAATTCAACATCATTAGTTAATAGGATGTGCATTTACTACATGCAATCGCTGATATTTCATCCGGAGGGAAAGTTTGCATGGTTCTCATGTGTTCAAAGGTCATTTAGCTTCAAATACATGGTAGCACAATAATGTACTCATTTAATGTCTTCTTTTTATATTAGGAGTCCCCTGAGTACAAACCGGGGGCTTATATAATTATCTTATTGTGAGCACCATGCTGGAAAGGAAAGTAAACATATGCTAAATATCTAATGCAGTGCTATAACAATAATGAACAGACACAGCAATTATTCATATTATTCATATCATTTGCAGTGATGTCTGGGTGCTCAATATGATTCATGCGTGTTTTTATAGCGCGTTCCCTGTGGAAATGCTTGTACTATAGTATTGTGTACTTGGTACAGTATATTCATGGTTAGAGACTACCGCTTCTTCATAGATCATTGTACTGTCATAGTCTGATGTTAATTACCAGTGTAGTAGTACGCTTACAACCCATCCCATTTTACTTACTTAATATGGAATGAGGTTAAATGCCTATTTCTCTCCGTCTTCTCTCAGCATGTTCTCTGCGATTCCCATAAGGGAATTGAAATTCAGAGTGGATGGTTTAATTGAAACCCTTGTTGATCGGCTAAAGAGAAATGAAGTCTGTCGATCTCTGTTATATTCTAATGATAAGAGGAGGAGGAGGTTAATAAGGGTAGACTCATTGTTTTCATCATCACATCCATGGGCCCACAGTCTGTGAAAGCCATCAATGTTAATCCAACTAATATGTTCCTATGAAATTACTGTAGGTGTCAAAACTTAATATGAGGTGATGTTACAAACTCTAAAACTACGGGAACAATTTAACAGTTAAACAGAGGTACAGGAACCCGATTTCCACAATAATTTCTGCAAGGATACACACATTCTGATTGATTTAACACGACCCCCAGCTCAAAAACAACTGGAGCTGTCAGTTAAAAATGATCCATACTGAAATGTGTCTGTTTATTCTTCACACTGATTCTATTGCACAAATAACAACTATGCAGATAGTTAACTTAAATCCAGCTGGGAAGGCTGCGTCCTTCCAAAGCTTTTTCAATGTTGCTCTCCGCGTGTCGGTTTCTGAGAGCTGTATTGGATAAAAGCAGGGGTATGATTGAACAGGGAAATAGTTTCTTTAGCAAGCCTAGGATGGCCTTGGGTTGTTACTGTCCGTATCGATGCCTGACCCTGGCATATCAATGCACAAAGGTGTTGTGATAACCTGAGGTTAAGGTGACGATTGTGTTAAGCTTTAGCCCTGTGTTGTGTTGCTGCATAATTAAAATGGTAGGAAAAGACAGATAAATGAAAGTATTAAGGTCAGATCCCTCCCCTTCTTCTATCTTCTTCTTCTTCACACCAACCACCCACACCACTTCCTGGAGCTGTTCTCTGTGCAGAGCAGAGCAGAGCAGAGCAGAGGAGAGGAGAGGAGAGGAGAGGAGAGGAGAGGAGAGGAGAGGAGAGGAGAGGAGAGGAGAGGAGAGGAGAGGAGAGGAGAGGAGAGGAGAGGAGAGGAGAGGAGAGGAGAGGAGAGGAGAGGAGAGGAGAGGAGAGGAGAGGAGAGGAGAGGAGAGGAGAGGAGAGGAGAGGAGAGGAGAGGAGAGGAGAGGAGAGGAGAGGAGAGGAGGAAGCTGCTGGAAAGACAATGGAAGAAGCAAGATACCAACAAAGAAGCTATTGTAGTTATGTATGCAGTATTTATATGATTATTGATCAGAATTTCCATCACAGTAGCCTATTTTCTATCACTAATGTGATAACCCCGTAGTGAATAGCCCTGGGTTGAATGTACTGTATTTTACATTTCAGATGTCATTTACAACATCCACCTCTTTATAAGGTCTGTTAAATTGAGACCATTACTTAAAATTGTGCAGCTAAATGATTTCCAATATTTGGAGTACAGCACTCCAAATGTGTCTGACCATAGAGAGCAGCATTCCTCTTCACCTTGGAAAATCAAATTCACTAATATGTTATTTAACTTCATTCAAGTAAATTAAGTGAAATTGGGCATTTTGATATTGAGAAATCCTCCTATCTCTGAGACTGATCTTCACACCCTACCTTGTAGTGCATGCATGGATCACAGCGGTCTTTACACCGTACCTTGTAATGCAGTAATGCATCGTATTAATCTTTACACCGTACCTTGTAGTACCATCCTCTTAGAAATTCAAGAGAAAGGTCACATTGAAAATTAGCTCCCGGATGCAATTTTTATGACTTCCACAGGGTGTCAGCAGTCTATGTTCAAGTTTTCAAGCTTCTTGTAACTTCAAAAACGAATAAGGAATATCAGTTTCAGTAGAAGGACACAGTCTTGGAAATGTGTGTTTGTGCGCGCCATGAAGACATTACACACCTGCTAAAATCGGTTTCCCATTGAGCATACTTCTTTCCAAAATAAATATTATAGTTTGATTACATTTTAAGGTATCTGAGGAGTAAATATAAATGTATTTTGACTTGTTGAAACAAAGTTTAGGGGTAGATTTTCGATTTCCTTTCTCTGCAAGTTCAACGAGTGGATTACTCAAATCGATGGAGCCAACTAAACAGACTTTTTGGGATATAAAGAATAATTTTATAGGCACTACATGTTATAGTTGGGACCCTTTGGATGACAAATCAGAGGAATATTTTCAAAAAATAAGTGAATATTTAATTGTTATATGTAAATATATGAAATCTGTGCCGGTGGAAAAATATTTTGATGTGGGGGGCCGTCCTCAAACAATCACATGGCATGTTTTCACTGTAATAGCTACTGTAAGTTGGACAGTGCAGTTAGATTAACAAGAATTTAAGCTTTCAGCCGATATCACACACTTATATGTTCCTAAATGTTTAACATCCATAATATTTATGATTATTTATTTGAATTGCGTCACTGCAGTTTCACCGGAAGTTGTCCCGCTAGCGGGACACCGATCCTTATTAATGGATCACAGTGGTCTTTACTCCCTACCTTGCAATGCATTAATGGATCGTAGAAGGCTTCACACCCTACCTTGTAATGCAATAATGGATCGTAGAAGGCTTCACACCCTACCTTGTAATGCAATAATGGATCGTAGAAGGCTTCACACCCTACCTTGTAATGCATTAATGGATCATAGAAGGCTTCACACCCTACCTTGTAATGCATTAATGGATCGTAGAAGGCTTCACACCCTACCTTGTAATGCATTAATGGATCACAGCGGTCTTTACTCCCTACCTTGTAATGCATTAATGGATCACAGCGGTCTTTACCCCCTACCTTGTAATGCTTTAATGGATCACAGCGGTCTTTACTCCCTACCTTGTAATGCATTAATGGATCACAGCGGTCTTTACTCCCTACCTTGTAATGCATTAATGGATCACAGCGGTCTTTACTCCCTACCTTGTAATGCATTAATGCTTCGTATTATTCTTTAAACTGTACCTTGTAATGCATTAATGGATCACAGTGGTCTTTACACCTTACCTTGTAATGCATTAATGGATCATAGCATATTCCTTTTGACATTTTGAGCTGACTAAGACATTAGATGTGGGATAACATTCCACACTGCCCCTGTTACTTTGAAGAGTCAAAGAAGCGTTGACCATATAAAGAAGCTCCTTTGCAGGCTCTATATACATTGAGTGTACAAAACATTAGGAACACCTTCTCTTTCCGTGACATGTAGACTGACTAGGTGAATCCAGGTGAAAAATATGATCCCTTATTGATTTCACTTGTTAAACCCACTTCAATCAGTGTAGATGAAGGGGAGGAGACCGGTTAAAGAACGTTTTTTAAGCCTTGAGACAACTCAATATTCATGTTTTGTACACTCAGTGTATAACCAAGTGTTTTAACTCAAGTAAGTCTAGCATTCTGCTGACAAGCAAGTCAGACAGGTGGAGTGTGGTTGTGTGTATGATGTTTGATCAGGAGGGGAATGTGAAGGCTCCATGTGGCAGCAGGTTAAAAATACCTCACTGTGATCTTGGAACTGTCTGTGTCCAGCATCCAGCCCTCTTGTAGAAGTGTGCACTTTCACACTTGCCTATTTGCATTACATCAGATACATTAGACCAAAGGGGAAGACATCTGTAATGATGGAGCAGTCTTAAGGAAGGGGAGGGAAGTGAGACTGCCAGCCAGGGCTACAGGCGGGAGTCTGTGTCTGGGTTTGAGCAATGTTTTTGTTAGCTATTTTTACCTAGACTGATATAAATGTCTAAAAATCCAGTCAGCTAAGGGCCATCATTTTGCTTTTAGAGGCAATGGGATAGGATTTCAAGGCCGTAACTCATAATTGCAGGTAATGTGAAGCCACACATTTGAAGCCAAAGCCACCCTTTAAAAAGGTGTAAAGTGAAAATGACACAGTTCTCAGAATTCATTTGGAAGTAGATGAGGTATCAGCTTGCTCATTTTAAATGACAAGATCGACCATGTAATTACCAGGATGTCCTTGGAAATAAGATGAAAATCGCACTGACCTTTCCTGGTTTTAAAAATAGACAAAAATTGTCACTTTTATTCCAGCAGCCAAAATATATTTAAATCCTATGCTGTCGGTAAGACTATATTTACAAGGCTAAAGGCAAAACTTGTGGAACATAGAGAGCAAATACAATGGTAAACGGGTTTCCTTGATAAAGTTTAACACTGACATCTCCATTTCAAGGGATATAGAGATCTGGATACTCTCTTGCTGCAACCTCAAATGATCCCAGATAATATACAATAATGCGTATATGTTAATGTTTCTGACTTTTAGATACATTGACATCAGTAGCACAGTATAGGACCTATAATAGTAATCTTTGAAATATAACACATAATCACATGCTCTCCACCCCACTGACTTTGACATTGTTCCACATACAGTAAATTATGGAATTTGACCCGGCTGTGGTTTCAGATAGAGGTCAGGTCAGGTCAGTACAGTTTAAAGTTCTCTCCTTACAGTAGTGTGTCCCTGAATGTTCATGGCTGGACTGGAAGTGGCTTAGTAGATCTATGAGTCTTTGAGACTAGGAAGAATGCATTAGAGCACAGTCATAGGGGAGGAGGCATGTAGTTTCACCCTCTTTGCATAATGCATCGCCACAGTGCTGCTGCTGTGTGATTAATTAGCTTCATGTGAATTTCCGGGCAAAGAATATGTCTTTGTTTCAACAGGTAGTCCTCTAGATAGCCATTTCTATTACAGTCTGACCAGCTATTTATCTCTTGCCAATATTCTGTCACTTTATAATTACAGGGAAACCATAATTCCTCACACTTATCTTCGTACACAAGGAATCTTGTTGGAGTTTACATTTAGCACTTATGATTTATATTGTCAATACGAAATAATTCATGTGTATTACAACATTTGATTTCCTTTGAATTACCCTTATCATCGGTTGCCTTCATTTTTGCAGGGAAACACATAGCTAATATCTTTTGAAAATATCCTGCATAAGGATTTTACTGGTAAATAAGCAGCTTACACAAGTGCAAAAATGTACAGGGATGTGTAACACTAACTTTCGTGTTGACTTGAGGACTCACAGCTTTCCGCACCCAACACTTATTTTGACTGGTCTTTGTTGCTGTAAAAACTGTTTGTGTTTTTTTTTTGTCAGTTGGTAGGAGGACGGGATAGAGTTGGCCCACTCAACCATGAGTGGTGCAGCCCTCTAGATCTTCCCCGTACAATCACAGAACTAAGAGGCCCAAGGGACTTCATTGTCTCCGCCGCATACTTCAACTCACTAGAGTACCGCTCCTAAGTGTGAACATTATTTCAGACATAATTAGGGGTGTAACGGTACATTCTTACAGAACAGTACGGTACGGGGACCTTGTTTCGGTCTGCACTGTGAAACCACATTTCTTTTATGCAAGAATATAAACACACTAGGCCTACGCTGCACTGCATGCCTCTTGAGTAAATCTGGCCTGAAAAAAAACAGCATTTCATGGCTATTCCGTTAAAACAACTATTGTACACGTTGTAATCAATATTCTAATCTTAATTGGCGCATTTCAAAATGACCTTTTGTGAGGAGTAGCCGGGAACTACGTGAGTACTTTACGATGGCAAGTGGTGGGGTCGATACACCAGGAGGATTCTCCATCGTTGTTTAAATCTCCAGTTTGGGAACATTTTGGCTTCCCAGTAGATTATAATGGCAATGGACAGAGAATTGTGGATAAAACTTGAACAGTATGTTGCCGCGCTCAACCAGAATAGCCTATGCAGCTGCCAACACCTCAAATATGTTGACACATTTACGCCGATATCACCCCAGTTTTCCTACCACTGGAGCAAGACGGAAACACAAAGAAACAACAACACAACATCGTCTCCCTGCGGATATATGCCCATTCTCTGTGGTTGAGAATAGGGGGTTTAATTAAGCACCTCATGAAAGTGCTCGAGCCACGTTACGAACTTCCCTCTTGCACCCATTTTAGCAAGCAGGTAGTACCCACTCTATATAGGCAAACCAAAGCCAAAGTTTTGAATGAATTGGTCAATGCACACTGTTGAGCTTACTTAACAGTAACAGCACATTACAATAGGCCTACCCCGGAGTGGGATATGTACAGTGCTACACTGAAGGAGGCAGTGTCATGGTGCGTTTCTTAACTAAGTGGGAATTTACCACATATGACTGGGAAAAATCCACTTGAACGGCCCTCCAACTGGTAATTACTAGTGGGAAACTCATCTATCATCCTGAGCACCCACTTCTCCCACATGATGACCTCTGACGTCACCTACTAAGGAAGTGGCCTCTATAACAGCATTTTTAACAGTTAAATGCAACAACAAAACATTATTTATTAAAATCATTCTATTAATTTGTTAACAAACATAATAGCTGTACTTTTAGTTTATGGTTGACACAGCTTGTACTTTTAGTTTATGGTTTACACAGCTTGTACTTTTAGTTTATGGTTGACACAGCTTGTACTTTTAGTTTATGGTTGACACAGCTTGTACTTTTAGTTTATGGTTGACACAGCTTGTACTTTTAGTTTATGGTTGACACAGCTTGTACTTTTAGTTTATTGTTAACACAGCTTGTACTTTTAGTTTATGGTTGACACAGTTTGTTGGCAATTAGTCAATCAGCATTTCTCAACAAGTTCAAATCACATGAATGCATCCAACTGGTATTTATGACTTCACAACTGGTATTTATGACTTCAAAACTGGTATTCATGACTTCACAACTGGTAAATTCCCATCTTCTACATGATAACAAAAGCAGCATCAGAGTGGAAACAATCCGGTCACAACAGACAATGCAAGGAACATTGTGACAGCTGAACATTGTGAATGGCATTTACTTTTCCTGCTGTACCCGAAACTGAACCCTGACCCCAAAAAAACACAATACCTACTGAACCTTGGGTTTGGTGAACCGTTAAACCCCAAGACATAATGCTTGGCTTATAGCCACAGAACTTAACACGACAGGGGTCCTGGAACCATACCACTTTCCAAGATACCCTTTGTGCAACAACGTGACTAGTAGCGAATGTGGTCGTGTGTCAGATACAGAGCCTCAGATCCTTCTGTTCATCTTCTGTAAGCATGCATAATACATGGCACTGACATAACATGTTCATGATGCTCTTCTTTTCTGCATATTGCACTGGTCTGTGCTTTTCGTGCTTCTGATATTCTGGGAGTAATTGGACTCTGGGGCAGGTGGTCAGGATCGGAATCGCAGTGTCGAACCATGGTCCTGGGGATAACAAGATGTTTAGGAGCTCAAATATGGCCCAGCCCCAAGTGTAGCCACTATCATTGACCACCATTTCTATTTAGAATCCTCAATCCAACGTTGTCTCTGAAGTCATCCTCAACGGATATACTTGACAATCCGCTCAATTCACTATGATTCTCTGGTAAATTAAACAGACTCACTGTCTGAGAATAAACACTTCCGTTCCCATTCCCTTCAAAATGAATATCTAGAAACGCTACACAGTGTAACTACATTTCCATATCCAGGTTGTATTTTCCAGCCTTGACTGCAGTAAGTATGTTTATACAATTCTGTAGCTTCAGTAGTGGCGGAAGGAGGAGGCAGGTCTCCTACCACTAGAACACAGCTAGCTAGACTAATGCAGTTGCGTGGGATTGAGCTTTCGCTCCCCGAGGTACTGTATAAGACAGGTGCACCAATTAACAGGGCTGTATGCCAACCATTCCTCTAGTGTGATAATTATACCCAGCTTTCAGCAGAGTACATATTGTGGTTTTCAGCAGAGTGCATACTGTGGCTTTCAGCAGAGTGCATACTGTGGCTTTCAGCAGAGTGCATACTGTGGTTTTCAGCAGAGTGCATACTGTGGCTTTCAGCAGAGTGCATACTGTGGTTTTCAGCAGAGTACATACTGTGGCTTTCAGCAGAGTGCATACTGTGGTTTTCAACAGAGTACATACTGTGGTTTTCAGCAGAGTGCATACTGTGGCTTTCAGCAGAGTGCATACTGTGGTTTTCAGCAGAGTGCATACTGTGGCTTTCAGCAGAGTACATACTGTGGTTTTCAGCAGAGTACATACTGTGGTTTTCAGCAGAGTGCATACTGTGGCTTTCAGCAGAGTACATACTAGAGGTTGACCGATTTATGATTTTTCAACGCCGATACTGATTATAGGAGGGCCAAAAAAGCCGATACCGATTAATCGGACAATTTTTATTTATTTATTAGTAATAATGACAATTACAACAATACTGAATGAACACTTATTTTAACTTAATATAATACAGCAATAAAATCAATTTAGCCCCAAGTAAATAATGAAACGTTGAATTTGGTTTAAATAATGCAAAGTGTTGGAGAAGAAAGTAAAAGTGCAATATGTGCTATGTAAGAAAGCAGTTCCTTGCTCAGAACATGAGAACATATGAAAGCTGGTGGTTCCTTTAAACATGAGTCTTCAATATTCCCAAGTAAGAAGTTTTAGGTTGTAGTTATTATAGGAATTATAGGACTATTTCCCTCTATACCATTTGTATTTCATTAACCTTTGACTATTATATGTTCTTATGGGCACTTTAGTATTGCCAGTGTAACAGTATAGCTTCCGTCCCTCTCCTCGCTCCTCCCTGGGCTCGACCAGCAACACAACGACAACAGCCACCCTCGAAGCAGCGTTACCCATGCAGAGCAAGTGGAACAACTACTAGAAGGCTCAGAGCGAGTGATGTTTGAAACTAGCTAGCCATTTCACTTCGGTTACACCAGCCTCATCTCGGGAGTTGATAGGCTTGAAGTCATAAACAGCGCAATGCTTGACGCAGAACGAAGAGCTGCTGGCAAAATGCACGAAAGTGCTGTTTGAATGAATGTTTATGCGCCTGCTTCTGCCTACCACCGCTCAGTCCGATACTTAGATACTTGTATGCTCAGTCAGATTATATGCAACGCAGGACACGTTAGATAATATCTAGTAACATCATCAACCATGTGTAGTTAACTAGTGATTATGATTGATCGTTTTTTTACAAGATAAGTTTAATGCTAGCAACTTACCTTGGCTGACTGCATTCGCGTAACAGGCAGTCTCCTTGTGGAGTGCAACGAGAGAGAGGCAGGTCGTTATTGCGTTGGACTAGTTAACTGTAAGGTTGTAAGATTGGATCCCCCGAGCTGACAAGGTGAAAATCTGTCGTTCTGCCCCTGAACGAGGCAGTTAACCCACCGTTCCTAGGCCGTCATTGAAAATAAGAATGTGTTCTTAACTGACTTGCCTCGTTAAATAAAGATATAAAATATATATATATATATAAATAAAAAAGACAGATTTCTGATTGTTATGAAAACTTGAAATTGGCAGTAATTAATCGGCCATTCCAATTAATCGGTCGACCTCTAGTACATACTGTGGCTTTCAGCAGAGTACATACTGTGGCTTTCAGCAGAATATATACTGTGGCTTTCAGCAGAGTATCGAACCCACCAAGTGTTGGGGGGCTCTCCTCTCCCTGAGCAACGTGACCTTATTGGGTCAGCGTTCTCTCCGGCCACACACACCACACTAATACTCCTCTTGTTAGCTGAGATCAATGGCAGATGATAATTAAAATTGTATTTTTATCCCCCATCATCACAAACAGAGCACTGGTATCTTTACTTCCTCCTGAGGTCAAATATGGTCATTCTTTTTTCAAAGCTGTCAATACAGTTTAATTTAATGCAAAAGCTAAAGACTGCTGAAAAATGTTACGAGTGTAAACTTAGTATCACAGGACCAAAGAAATGACGTACAAAATTCAAGACAGGCAGCAGATAAACAAAGCCCTCAGCTTCAGAATGGCTGAGCTGAACAGCATGGCTGTCGTCTGGCCACTCTACCATAAAGACCTGATTGGTGGAGTGCTGCAGAGATGGTTGTCCTTCTGGAAGGTTCTCTGTCAGAGTGACCATTGGGTTCTTGGTCACCTCCCTGACCAAGGCCCTTCTCCCCCGATTGCACAGTTTGGCCGGGCGGCCAGCTCTAGGAAGACTCTTGATGGTTCCAACTTCTACCATTTAAGAATGATGGAGGCCACTGTTTTCTTGGGGACCTTCAATGCTGCAGAAATGTTTTGGTACCCTTAACCAGATCTGTGCTTCGACACAATCTTGTCTCGGAGCTCTACGGACAATTCCTTCGATCTCATGGCATGGTTTTGGCTCTGACATGCATTGTCAACTGTAGGACCTTATATAGACAGGTGTGTGCCTTTCCAAATCATGTCCAATCAATTGAATTTACCACAGGTGAACTCCAATCAAGTTGTAGAAACATCTCAAGGACGATCAGTGGAAACAGGCTGCACCCGAGCTCAATTTCAATTCTTATAGCAAAGTGTTATGTTCATAAGGTATTTCTGTTTTATATTTTGTATTACATTTGCAAAAGTTTCTAAAAACCTGTTTTCGCTTTGTCATTATGGGGAAAAACATTTATTTAATCAATTTTAGAATAAGGCTGTAACGTAACAAAATGTGGAAAATTCAAGCGGTCTGAATACTTTCCGAAGGCACTGTATATCACTGGAGCCCTCATTAGGACCTGGAAGCACTCTGTATGCCAGGAAAAAAACATCTAAATGCCAAAGGAAACACATTTGATTACACACCCACAGAGGGCACATATTAGTTTTCTAATGACACCATCTAGCGCTCCTCTCAGAGACTTTCCAATCCCCAAATTGTCATCCAGTACACCTCATTAAATTGTGTCTTCTTTCTTCCCCTCTTTAAAGGTCACATAAAATCAACAGGAAGGGAAATAGACTAGGTTTGATCCCAGCTCTGTTGACTGGAATTACAGCTATGGCTTTATACTGTCACTCCAGCAAATCAGTGGCTTTTCAAAGGGACAAAATGTACAATATATTGGAATAGCATATGGACTCACATACACACATCCATCCATCCATAGACAGACAGACAGACAGGCAGACAGACAGACAGACAGACAGACAGACAGACAGACAGACAGACAGACAGACAGACAGACAGACAGACAGACAGACAGACAGACAGACAGACAGACAGACAGACAGACAGACAGACAGACAGACAGACAGACAGACAGACAGACAGACAGACAGACAGACAGACAGACAGACAGACAGACAGGCAGGCAGACAGGCAGGCAGGCAGGCAGGCAGACAGACAGACACAAAGTCATACAGACACACACAAAGACATACACACATCCACGCACACACAAACACACACACACACACACACATACACACACACCCACACACACACACACACACACAAACACACACAGACATATACACTCACAACCATCCACACTCAAACACACACAGAGACATCCATCCACACACACACCCACTCACAGACATATACACTCACAACCATCCACACACAAACACACACAGAGACATCCATCCACACACACACACACACAGAGACATCCATCCACACACACACCCACTCACAGACATTTGTTTATTAGTTCATATATAAAGAGAGTACTTTTCTCAAGGAGCAATATTTACTATGAAAGTGAGAGAGAGAGTGAGAGAGAGACAGAGAGAGAGAGAGAGAGAGAGAGAGAGAGAGACAGAGAGAGAGAGAGAGAGAGAGACAGAGAGAGAGAGAGAGAGAGAGAGAGAGACAGAGAGAGAGAGAGAGAGAGAGAGAGAGAGTTACAAGATGTAATTGTGGTGAAAAGGCGCTTGGCGGTTGCGGCAGGACCTCGTCAGATATGAAGTTAGGCAGAGAGAGGCAGAAACCAATCAAAGCAGGTCCATCTCATCTTCCCACTGTCTCTGAGAAAAGGTATGACTGCGCTGCTGGTACTAACTCACCTTTCCCATCCTGGACAGTAGCAGAGTGAGGGAGGGAACAGAGGGAGGGAGGGGGAGAGGGGAGAAGAGGGAGGGTAGCAGAGGGGGGAGGGGAGAGGAGCAGAGGGAGCAGGAGAAGAGGTAATGTGGGTGGTGAGAGGAGGGTGGGATGGGATGGAAGGACAGGACGGGACGGGGGGGGACCAGTGGTAGGGGCAAGGTAATCATATTCCAATTGAAAGTCAGTCAGCTGGAACAACTGAGCCACACACCAAGAATGGATTTTACATGCAGACTATTACGCCCCAGCCTATTTACTCCAAACTGCCTGGAAATGGCTGGCATTATATGGAGCAGCCAAGAGTGAATGTATTCCCAGCAGGTCGATGCCACTGGCTTAGCTTTGTTTTTCTGAAACATTTCTCTCTGCTTACTCCCTACTAGCCTGGACCCCATTTGTCCCCTGACCATATCCAATGATCTACATTACATCAACAGACGTATGTGGACACATGCTCGTCGAACATCTCAGGGAGATGCCACAAGCGTATTAGTGAGGTTGGGCACTGATGTTGGGCGATTAGGCCTGGCTCGCAGTCAGCGTTCCAACTCATCCCAAGGGTGTTCTATGGGGTTGAGGCCAGGGCTCTATGCAGGCCAGCCACTTACCGATCTCAAAAAAATGATTCTGTATGGACCTCACTTTGTGCATGGGGGCATTGTCAGGCTGAAACAGGAAAGGGCCTTCCCCAAACTGTTGGAAGCACAGAATCGTCTAGATTATCATTGTATGCTGTAGCGTTAAAATGTCCCTTTACTGGAACTAAGGGGCCTAGCCCAAACCATGAAAAACAGCCCAGACCATTATTCCTCCCCCACCAAACCTTACAGTTGGCACTATGCATTCAGGCCTGTAGTGTTCTCCTGGCATCGGCTAAACCCAGATTCGTCCTCCAGACTGCCAGACGATTCATCACACCAGAGAACGTGTTTCCACTGCTCCAGAGTCCAATGGCGGCGAGCTTTACACCACTCCAGCCGACGCTTGGCTTTGCACATGATGATCTTAGGCTTGTGTGCGGCTGCTCGACCATGGAAACCCATTTCATTAAGCTCCCGACATACAAATTCTTGTGCAGACGGCAGTTTGGAACTCAATAGTGAGTGTTGCAACCAAGACAATTTGTACGCGCTTCAGCACTCGGTGGACCTGTTCTGTGAGCTTGTGTTGCCTACCATTCTGCGGCTGAGCCGTTTTGCTCCTAGACATTTCCACTTCATAATAACAGCACTTACAGTTGACCGGGCCAGCTATAGCAGGGCAGACATTTAATGAACTGACTTGTTGGAAAGGTGGCATCCTATGACGGTGCCACATTGAAAGTCACTGAGCTCTTCAGTAAGGCCATTCTACTGCCAATGTTTGTCTATGGAGATTGCATAGCTTTGTGCTTGATTTTATACACCTGTCAGCAATGGGTGTGGCTGAAATAGCGAGAATCCACTAATTTGAAGGGGTGTCCACATACTTTTTTTTTACCAGTCAAAAGTTTGGACACACCTACTCATGCAAGGTTTTTCTTTATTTTGACAATTTTCTACATTGTAAAATAATAGTGAAGACATCAAAACTATAAAATGACACATATGGAATCATGTAGTAACCAAAGTGTTAATCAAATCAAAATATATTTATATTTGAGATTCTTCAAAGTAGCCACTCTTTGCGTTGATGACAGCTTTGTACACTCTTGGCATTCTTTCAACCACCTTCATGAGTTAGTCACCTGGAATGCATTTCAATTAACAAGTGTTTCTTGTTAAAAGTTAACTTGTCAAATGTATTTCCTTCTTAATGCGTTTGAGCCAATCAGTTGTGTTGTGACAAGGTAGGAGTGGTATAAAGAAGACCAACTTCATATTATGGCAAGAACAGCTCAAAAAAGGAAAGAGAAATTACAGTCCAGCATGACTTTAAGACAGAGTTACCTCTGCTGCAGAGGATACGTTCATTAGTTAGCAGCCTCAGAAATTGCAGCCCAAATAAATGCTTCACGGAGTTCAAGTAACAGACACATCTCAATAACAACTGTTCAGAGGAGACTGTGTGAATCAGGCCTTCGTGGTCGAATTGCTGCAAAGAAACCACTACTAAAAGACACCAATGAGAAGAAGAGACTTGCTTGGGCCAAGAAACATGAGCAATGGATATTAGACTGGTGGAAATCTGTTATTTTGTCTGATGAGTCCAAATTTGAGAGTTATGGTTCCAACTGCCGTGTCTTTGAGTGTCGCAGAGTAGGTGACCGAATGATCTCCGCATGTGTGGTTTCCACCGTGAAGCATGGAGGAGGAGGTGTGATGGTGTGGGAGTGCTTTGCTGGTGACACTGTCTGTGATTTATTTAGAATTCAATGCACACAGATTTCTGCAGTGATACGCCATCCCATCTGGTTTGTCGGACTATCATTTGTTTTTCAACAGGACAATGACCCAACACACCTCCAGGCTGTGCATCAGGTGACCTGGCCTCCACAATCAATGCATCAGATGACCTGGCCTCCACAATCACCCAACATCAACCCAATTGAGAGGGTTTGGGTTGAGTGGGACCGCAGAGTGAAGGAAAAGCAGCCAACAAGTGCTCAGCATATGTGGAACTCCTTCAAGACTGATGGAAAAGCATTCCAGGTGAAGCTGGTTGAGAGAATCCCAAGAATGTGCAAAGCTGTCATCAAGGCAAAAGGTGGCTACTTGGAAGAATCTAAAATCGAAAATATATTATATGTTTTTTTCCCAGAGATTTTAGCTCAAATAAATAGTTTGTACATTTAGGTTCTAAACACTGATGAATGATGAATGATACAGTATGCATCCATCTGAAGTGCCTTTGGTGAAAAACAAATTAAGGCCATGATATTTATTAAATGATGTAGAAAAGCTTGATTGCACTGGTAGATGTTTGTCAGATCATAACCATCAATACATTAATGTGTATTGCACAGGAGACATTATACAGGTGCCTTAAGTGCCATTGATATAGGAAATGTGTTGACCACTTCAAATTGAGCGTTGAATGGATCTGTAAATAGAAACATCACAAAGTCAATTTATCAACGTGACAAAGATAAGGACCAATCATGAGGTATAATGAGGTATACTGCCCACATAATACATGTTCCAAATGGAATATGAAATCAGTAGTGCTGAGCGGTTCATGATTTTTTGGGGGGTTATTAAACAACTAATTGACCGATGTCGGTTGAATTATCGATTGAGTTTTTTTGTTGTTGAGCCCAACACACTGTTTCTCTAGAAATAAATCATATCATGCACCAGAGAAATCAAGTCAACAACTATATGGGATGCTGGGCTGAAGGGAGTTGTAGTTTTAATGAAGCAAATAGTCAACCTAGTTCAGAGCAGAAACGTGATAATTAACTACAATGATCATAATCCATTACGCCTGTTCTTTCCGGCTCTGGACAGAGATGGATACACATAGACCGCATGAGAGAAGAATGTACTGTACACAACTGAAATGTTTTATTATTTCATAGTCATTTCCTATTTTTCTATTGATGCCTACCCAATGTGGACCTGACAGAGACAATGGAATATTTTTGGCAATGAAATTTCCATTAAAAAGCTATAACATAATTTGTCATTATTTCTTGCATTTAATGTTTAAAAAATGAGAAATCAAACCCGACTCAAAAAGTACTAATTGTCTAGCACTATTTCTGCAAAAAACTTACTTGTAAAAAGTATTATCCTTAGGGATACAAACATTGCATTAGCAACCATGCAAAACTAAACTGTGACTTTACTGATAAGTGAGCAAAATCGATTGAACCTGTTGTAGTGAGTGAGGACCTTGGGCATGATGCCTTTCTCTGCCCTGACATGTTAGCTGAGAGACAACCTAATTCATAATAAGGACAGATGGAATCCCAAATGGAATATTAAGAAAGGCTTTGTTGCCGTCTCTCACAATGACCTAATTTGTGTTAAAGAGAAGTGAATCTAAGGCACCTTTAGCATAGTGCATAGAGGCTAACCCACTACTGTAATTAAAACAAATGGCATGGAAAGACAATTAGATTAGATTTTCAGAATCTTTACACTGAGGCCTTGTGGTTTAGGAAGTTCTCATTCATCACGGAGTCCAAGCGCTAGTTGCTGCTGACAGTCCTGTTTCACACTGGTCTGAGTACACCCTCTGCCTCACCTTTCATTTCTACATCAGATCTATAGTGGTTGGGGAGCTGTATGCATTTGTAGTGGACAATGTGGTGCGGTGTATTCTTAGTTGCGATGGGGAAATACACTCAACAACTGATTGTGCCACCTTTAGCTGCAATGATTGCAAACAAATGCTTCCTGTAGTTGTCTCTCACTTAGCTGTGGAGGAATTTTGGCCCACTCTTGCATGCAGAAATGCTTTAACTCAGCGGCATTTGTGGGTTTTCAAGTATGAACTACTCCTTTCAAGTCCTGCCACAACATCTCAATTGGGATTAGGTCTGGACTTTGACTAGGCCTTTCCAAAACTGTTGTCACGTCCCTCCAATAGAGTTCCAGACGCTTGTAGAATCTATGCCAAGGTGCATTGAAGCAGTACTGGCTCGTGGTGGACCAACTCCCTTTTAAGACACTTTTTGTTGGTGTTTCCCTTATTTTGGCAGTTACCTGTATGTTGGTCATTATTGGAGGAATTGTTCGTCATTACTGGAGGAATTGAAAACATTCTTCTCTCCTCTAGATCTGACAGTGGTGCTGCTGGTGTGATGTTGTGACTCATGGCTTCTGACTGTGATACATAATAATGGCTACCAGTCCATAGTGTCAATTACCTGTCCCTTATAGATGGGTCACCATGGGGTCCTTTTGATCAGATACTGTGTCCTAAATGGTTAGGCAACTAGTGTACCAGCCCTTCACCACTGGATCCTGTCAGTGGTTACAAAAGTGAATGAATTGGATCTGGCAGGTTATTTCAACTTGACTTGACACCACCAATGAAATCATAGATGGACAATGAGAGGGGACATTAACGTGATATGACATATAATTAATAATGCATGGACCATCAAACTCTGGCCAATTCAATGTGGAGCAGAGACATGAACGTGAACTTTCATGTGCCTTAATAACAAACTTGTATGCATCTGTAAATACGAATACAATTGTTAAATTACGAGCCTAGTTGGTTTAGCCACGGAAAAAGAGAGCAAACTTCCCGCTAGCCATGATTGCCCTGAGTGGGCTGGACATGCCGAGAGATGAGTTTGGATTGGTCTGCCATGTAGCACGCTTCTCTCTATAACATGAGTTGGTCAGTATGCGTAGGTAATCCTTTTATAATGAGGCTTTTTTGAAATATATCATGTAGTAGAACTGCATAGGTGTTGCTCTCCACTTTTGAAATCAGTGGAATTAGAGTATGATAGCTAAGGAAATGGAACATTCTGCCGTTTGATTGCAAATATGCAGATGGAGTCGAAAAGAGAACACACAGAAGACTGTTGTATAAAACACTTGTGTCCAGATTACATCTTCAAACTAAGGGCAACCATGGTATCTGTGACAGAGAGGGAGAAGCGTCCATCCATGTTTACGGGTAAGATAGTCTAGCTAGCTACATTTTCATTTTCTAATTTTGTCAGAAAGTAATTTTCATTTCATGTGTACTGCTAGCTAGCTAGCTAAAGTTAGCTGGCTGGCTAGCTAACATTATGTGTATGATCTCTGTAGTAATATTAATTACAGAGACATTTGCATTGCTAGTTATATGTTAGCTAGCTAACATTGAACCTGGTTGGTTTGCTACCTGCAGAATCATGCAGGACAGTAACGTTATGAGTTTGGATTATGGTTAATTGTTTAGCTAGCTATCTACATGTCTAAACAAAAGACTCCATCCACTAAGCAAGTAACTATTTCAATAGAATGTTTATGATGTCACTGTGACAACTGCCAATAGACGTAGCTGGTAAATTCTCTCTGGCTATCTACTCTGATTTCAGAGCACTCTCATCTGAGTGTGCCAGAGCGCAGAATAACTGATTAATTTACAAACACTCAACACCTGTTGAATATGGCCGGTGTCAGTAAACGTTGACAAAAAAGCGTTGCAGTCCCAACGCTCTGTATAAAATAAAACAGCCTGGCCAGCTCTGTTAGGGTGCGTAAAATGGTCAGAGTGAGCTGTTCCCTCATTTGTGTCTGGAAGTAGATAGCAAGCTAACCAACGTTAGCCAGTTAGCTTGGGTGCTTGTTTGCTGCTGTTAGGTCAGAAAGCTTGGATCAATCCTACTCCTCGGCCAGAGCTTCCAGTGTGCGCTTTGAACGCTCCTAGAGCGAAACGCTCTGAATTTATGAATGGACAATCTGACAACGCTCTGAGTTTATGAACGCCCAGAGCACATGTCGACCATGGAGATTGGCCAAGATGGCTGCTTGAACAGACGCTTTTTTACCGAGCTCCGTACCAAACTTCAGAAAGATTGTGAAAATAGTTTTTTTTTCTTTAAAGTTTAGTCATTATTATTTTTATTTGTTCAAGATATAAGACCTTTCCTGTGACTGGAATGATAATTGGATAATTTATTTCAGCATGTCCATGCAAAGTCGTGACAAAAAAAGAAAGGAAAAAGTTAGCCGTTCTATTGCTAATCAACAAGAGAGAAACGTGCTTATAGACAACTGCCATAACTACACTTGGCCTATGGATAATATCATGCTTTCGAATGCTGAAGATGACGAATTCCCCTCTTTACCGGTTACTCCGTGCAAACCTCCACCCTCCAAAAAACCCAACATGAACTCTGACATCGTGGCTACCCTCTCCTTACTCATCAACTCCAGGTGTGACGCCATTGAGAAAATGGTAGGCGCGAACACCATGGTTATCGAAGGCTTGAAAAAGACTGTGGAGTTTGCATGTGGTGAAATTAATGATGTGAAAACGAGAGTGGCAAAAGTTGAAAAAAATGTGGAAAGGGTGGAAAAGAATAACAATGTCTACCATAGACGTCTCACTGATCTGGAACAATACACAAGAAAATGGAACCTGAGACTCTACGGCTTGCCAGAGGTGGAGAATGAAGATGTGCGAGGAGAGGCTATCCGTATCTGCCAAGAAGTTTTGCCTGCAGAGAAGAACAAAGTTGGTGATACCATCGACGTTGTACATCGCCTCGGCAAGAAGCAACAGCAAAGCGATTCAAGACCCAGGGGTATCATCATCCTATTCACTACCAGATTCTACAGGGATGCTGTCTGGAAAGCTGCTAGGAAGAACGCCTTCCTTCAGAGCCATGGTATGCGTTTTGCCGAGCATCTCAGCCCGGAAGACATAGAAAGAAGGAACAAGTTGTGGCCAACGATCAAGATAGCACGAAGTGAGGGGAAGGCTGCTTACTTCGTCGGAGGACGAGGTTTCATCAACGGTTCAGAAATCCATATTCCTCCCTAAAATCTCACCAGAAGGAACAGGTTGATGGTTTCAGCCATGGTATTCTCATTTTCCTTATGTGGTTTACCTAACAAGCATCAGGTGACTATTTTAAAGGAATACTCAGGTATTTCAATTCATTAATTTGTTCTTGTATGACCAGAAGTCCTATTTTGTTTATAAACTTACGAAGAAGATTGAAAGCTGAATTTATGTTTTATGTATACAGTAACTAAGATACTGTCCTAAATGGCATACAGGTCTGCTCTGACTTTACACGGTTATTGTTCTATTTAGTTATTAATACTTATTTCCAAAAAAGGTCTTAGGAACGTTTATATGTAAAACATTTTGTTATACAATTATTTTATGATCAGTTTTCATATGTACTTAAAATAGTAGGTACCCTTTTATTTAAATTATTATTTATTTTATTTCTCAAAATAGTTCCTGATTACACTAAAGAGGATTTTTAGTCTCTCTTACTACAAGAACCCTTGGTTTGGTCTTGAACATAATTTCCAGTTGAGTTGAATTTCAAAGGTTATGGAATAAGCTATTTTCACTTTAAATTGACTTAAATGGTGCAGATCTCGGTTCCTTATCGTTTACGTTCACTGCTCCTACGTCTTTGACACATCCTACTACAGTTTATACTTTTATATAATCTTTGTTGTTTTGTCTTTGTCTATATTATCTCTTAATGCTAGGGGGTTACGAAACAGTGTGAAGCGCAAGGCCTTATTTCTATTTGCTAAACAATTTCGAACAGATTTTTGCTTTTTTCAAGAGTCTCACTCAATTTCTGCTGATGCCAACTTCTGGAGGTCACAGTGGGGCAACGATATTTGGCTTTCCCATGGATCTGAACGCTCTGCTGGTGTCACTACAATGAAAAATACCTTTGGTGGTAATATTCTACACTCGGAATGTGACCCCTTTGGTCACTTTATTTGTCTTGTGATCAGTTACAATGACATTACACTCATTACTGTAAACTTCTACGGGTACAACACCAAACATGAGAATGATGAGTTGCTTGAATCTATAGAGAAACATATACTTCATTGGTTATCTAAATTTCCCAATTCGTTATTATTGATAGGAGGGGACTTTAACATTACAATAGATAATTCAACTGATAGATGGCCCCCAGGTAGGCCAACCAATCAGAATTTGGGTTTAATACTTTTTATGGAAAAGTTTGATCTTACTGATATATGGAGAGAGAGGTTTCCGGCCAAAAGATCTTTCACTTGGAGTAACAAAACAGGCTCCAGACAATCCAGAATAGATTTTTGGCTTATATCCAAATGTATTGATAGTGAGTGTGTTACTACAAATATTTGTACTACTCCCCTCACAGACCATAAGGCTATTTACATTGATATCAAAATATTTACCCCTGATACGAACCTTGGTAGAACATCCTACTGGAAGCTAAATGGCTCATTATTAAATAATGATATCGTTACATTTGAGGTTAAAGATCTGCTCTCACACTTTTGGAAAAGGGCTTGTGAAGAAAAATCTTATTGCAAGAACTGGGAGCTCTTTAAATTTGAGGTGTCCAAATATCTTAGAAAATATGGTAGTAATCTTGCTAAGACCAGAAGAGCTGAGGAGGAAAAGGTGATCATTAAGATAACTTCCCTTTCTCAGAGGTCCCCAGCTGACCTCTTGGGGGAGGAGAAGATGGAACTAATTGAGTTACAAAATAAACTGGATAATATATATAAATTAAAAGCAGAAGGAGCCTTTATTAGATCTAGGAAAAAATGGATTGAGGAGGGAGAACAGAATTCATCCTATTTCTTTAGACTTGAGAAATTTCACTCTAAAAATAACACTATCCATAAGTTAAACATTGATGGTGTTATTACAGATGACCAAAAATTAATCGCTAAATACTGCAGCAATTTTTACAGAAAATTGTATAGCTCTACGTACTGTCAGGAATCCACAGATATGTTTTTTAACTCACTGAATAATGTTCACTCTATCAGTGATATAGAATCTAAACAGTGTGATGAACCCATCAAAGTTGAAGAGATTAGAGTCTATCAAACATCTAAAGAACAATAAATCACCAGGTGTTGATGGAATTACATCAGAATTCTACAAATTATTTTCTGAACAAGTAGCTCCCTTCCTATTTGAAGTCTTTTTAGAGAGTATTAAAAACAATGTTCTCCCTCCTACAATGAGTCAGGGGTTAATAACACTGATACCTAAACCTAAAAAAGAAGTGCTGCTCATCGATAACTGGCGTCCAATTTGTCTTCTTAATAATGACTATAAGATATTAGCCTCACTACTTGCAAAAAGAATTAAAGAAGTTCTGGATGCAATTATTGATGAAACACAGTCTGGCTTCATGAGGAACAGACATATTTCTAACAATGTCAGACTAGTATTAGACGTACTTGACTACTCAGACCTAATAACTGAGGATAGCTTCATATTATTTTTAGATTTTTATAAAGCATTTGACACAGTAGAGCATCAGTTTCTCTTCCACTCCCTTGAGAGACTTGGCTTTGGGGATTTTTTCTGTAAGGCTATTAAGACTCTCTATGCAAATGGTAACAGCTCTATCAAATTGAAATATGGCACCTCACCTAGATTTGAGTTAAAGAGAGGAATTAGGCAAGGTTGTCCTATCTCTCCATACCTGTTTTTATTAATCACCCAACTTCTTGCAAATTCTTTAAATAATAGTCCTGTACAAGGTATTTCCATAGCTGGTAAAGAAATTATTATAAGCCAGCTGGCTGACGATACTACACTTTTTCTGAAAGACGCTAACCAAATTCCCATATCGATCAATGTGATACAATCCTTTTCCAAAGCGTCTGGTCTATATCTTAACATTAAGAAATGTGAACTCATGGCTGTCAAAGATTGTGTGACATAGAGGCTTACTAAATTTTAACCCTCTTATTAAAAAAACCCAGAAGAAACTAAATCAATGGCTACAGAGGGACTTATCTTTAAAAGGTAGAGTCCTGATAACCAAGGCTGAAGGTATCTCTAGACTAACATATGGTGCTCTATCTTTATATCTTGACCGTAAAATAAGCAAGGAGATAGACCAGATGCTTTTCAACTTTCTTTGGAGAAACCGTACCCATTACATTAGGAAAACTGTTGTAATGAACACTTATGAGAATGGTGGACTGAATTTTCTGGATTTTACTACTTTAAATAATACTTTCAAGATCATTTGGATAAAACAATTCCTAAGAAGACCCACTTCTATCTGGAATTTTATTCCTCATCATGTCTTCTCTACTTTTGGTGGCCTTAACTTCATGTTGTTTTGCAATTATAATATTGACAAAGTTCCAGTGAAACTTTCTGCCTTTCATCGGCAGGTTTTCTTGTCATGGTCCTTAATTTATAAACACAATTTTTCTCCACACAGATATTATATATGGAATAATCGGGATATATTGTATAAAAATACCTCTCTGTTTTTAGAATATTGGTTCAGAAATAATATCCTATTGGTGAGCCAACTGGTAAATGCAGAGGGTTTTTTACTCAGTTATAAAGAATTCTTATCACTTTACAAGGTCCCTGTAACACCTAAAGATTTTGCAATTGTTTTAGATGCCATTCCCTCAGGTGTTGCTATGTTATTCAGGAACATGTCAAGACCTGACCCTCAGAGCCTACCTTCTATTGACCCTGTTGACTCATCAGTAGGAAAGATTTGTTTCTCTTTTGGTCCATTCAACAACAGAGCGATACGATCCTTGTTTCAGCAGGATGTTGTATCTATACCTTATGTCATGCCTTATTGGAATGGATTTATTGATAATATCTGTTGGAAAAAAGTTTGGATGTTGCCACAAACATACCTACTTGTTAACAAAATTAAGGAAATTTCCTTTAAAATTATTCATAAATATTATCCTGCCAACCACTATATGAAGAAGTTTAAGGAAAACATCAACTCAAATTGCTCCTTTTGTAATGACCACCCAGAAACAGTTGTGCATCTTTTTTGGCATTGTATGCATGTAAGAAAACTGTGGCAAGACATCAGTAGGTTTATAATTGAACACATTTATGAAGATTTTACACTATTGTGGAGAGATGTACTGTTTGGATTCTTTACATACAATAGAAATAAGCGGAATCATTTTTATGTAATTAATTTCATTATTCTTTTGGCCAAATTTCATATACACAAATGTAAATTTACAAACAGAAAACCACATTTTCATACCCTACAAAAAGAAATTGAACTGTATTTTAAGACGGTTAAATGCTCTACTAACAAAAAAGCTGTTAGAATTGTAAGTATATGCATGTCCCTTAAGGTCCTTGTGTAATTGTAATGTGATATTGTACCCCCTAGCTCGATTGTCTATTATTTGTAATCTATGTATGCTTGTGTTCCCTCATGTGCTTTATGTATTGATTTGTTGTTAATTTAAAAAAAAATTATAAAAAAAAAGCACATGTCGACCATACATGTAGACCAGCTGGAGGAGGTTTTCTCCATGATAGGAGAGACAGTGGTAGACCAGTAAGTTAGCTAGCTAGCTAACGCATAACGACATTAGCCAAGTTCCTCTTTGCAAATTGACGAGCTAACGCTAGCTTTTTAACGCGTCTACGATATTGTAATATATTGTCAATTACTAGCTAGCTAGATAATGCGCGTTTAATTCGTTTTTTTGCAGTATTTAAATGTCCAGTAGCCAACTGTCTGTGGCAGTGGCGCAAGAACACGTTCATGGTTACAAAAGTATCCAGTTGTCACAAGACAAGGGTTTAGCTGTCCTAAAGTTAAGTACATTTCTAATAAGAATCCCATTTCTTTTTAACCTTTTCCTTATGAAGAATCGTAGGAAAAATAAAATGTAATAAAGTTTCCAATGACTTTATTGAGGAATAGCAACATTGCTTACCTTTCTTCATAAATCTATAGTTAAGGAAAAAATAGCAGTTAAGAAGACATTTCTTAAGAAGGTTTTGTGAATCTTGGCCCTGATAACTGAGACGGCAATGGCATATGGTTTACATAGTTTTCATGCTCATCAAACCATTCAGTGACCACTCATGCTCAGTGGATGGAGGTGTTGTCATCCTAATTTGGCATAGCCATGGTTGCCAAATTTCTACGTGACCTTATACATAATGGGATGTTTATTTCTTAACTAACTCAGGAACCACACCTGTGTGGAAGCACCTGCTCCTAATACTTTGTATTCCTTACTTAATCTAGTGTTTTCATCATGTGTATATATACAGTTAATATACAGTAAATATGTAAATATCGCAATATATTTATAGCATATGCAACTTGTATGAAGGGCTGAGTTAGTATTGGTAGACCAGCGGATTGTACGAAGTGCTGGGTTAGTATTGGTAGACCAGCGGATTGTACGAAGTGCTGGGTTAGTATTGGTAGACCAGCGGATTGTACAAAGTGCTGGGTCAGTATTGGTAGACCAGCGGATTGTACAAAGTGCTGGGTTAGTATTGGTAGACCAGCTAATTGTACCAAGTGCTGGGTTAATATTGGTAGACCAGCATGATTGCGTGATATTGATTAATCAGTCCTATGTGAAAGGCCTAAAAGTCTTAAAAATGTGATCCAGTACTTTGGCGACTAGTCGTTATTTTTTAAGCATCCTGCTTTGGGCTGGCTGTGTCAATGTGTAGTTCATACATGCATAATCTATGAGCCATGAAACCCCTAGTTTGAAAGCGACTGCTTTCTTGAAGCTGTGCTGCACTATTTCCCCAACATTTCCCCCCACGTGGGCCTGCCCCCTAGCAATTCCAGTTCCAACCAATATTTGATGTAGTATGCAATTTTCGTGGTCCACTTTTAGCTTCTGGGTGCTACTTTCAGAACTAATGGCTACAAAGTACACACAAGTACCAGAGAATCCCTTTAGGTGAGAGCCTCTTGCCCCAGGTAAGAGCATAAAACAAAGTGGTTATGTCCTGTACGCGGAGCATGCAATGTATGTTTATTCATCTTTCAAAATGGTAAAATCTAAGCAAAACCAAGAGCCACTAAAAAATACCACACACATTGAAAACTATAAGGAAAAATAATAATTTATGAATTTAAGGTCGAACATTTCGGTTAATTTTGCTGTGGACTAACCAACCCCCATTAACCAGTTAATAAATGGTTAAATACGTTTCAGTAAAATATGTGACCAACAGAAACTACATTGCATGGGTATAAGGAACTGAACGTTTTCATTAAGAGCTTAAAAAACATGCGACAATAGCAAGCCTATCCTTTTATATTATTGAACATGCAACTAGGCTACTGCAATGAAGAAGACAATGTAATACATCATTTTCCAACATTTGCCAAAATGCCATTTGTGGGAAACGTTGTTCTTAAAGAAGAAACTGAGGCTTTTCATGTGACTGAGACTAACATCTCACAGTTATAAACTTAGAAAGAGGCTAAATCTAAATATGCAACAAGTAGAATGGGTTACTAATATGACTAGGATAATGCCTTTGGCTTCTGGACAACGAAAGAAAGTTGATTTGAAAACCAGTAGAACAGGAGATAAATGCTAAGAAACCTTTTCAGTTGCTAGCTTAGCTGTTGTTGTTTGCTACTGAGTGCTGCTGCTCTCGGTCTCTCCCTCTGCTCGGCTGCTCCCTGTGCTGCTGCAGCCTGCTTCTGAGTTGCCATGCAACGAGTCTCCCTCTGGCTTGCTTGCGGCTCAATCTGACTAGAGATAAAGCCATCAGTTGACATTAAGCAAGCTATTTTATAACTCTATAAACTCACTGTACATTACTATTTACAGCAAAATTATCA
This sequence comes from Oncorhynchus kisutch, assembly GCF_002021735.2. Classification (NCBI taxonomy): domain Eukaryota; kingdom Metazoa; phylum Chordata; class Actinopteri; order Salmoniformes; family Salmonidae; genus Oncorhynchus; species Oncorhynchus kisutch. The sequence continues at coordinate 22,402,094 of NC_034188.2, forward strand.
TTCCAGTTGACAGTGTTCCGGTTTTATGACTGACGAGATTTGTTCAATTCTGGCACCAATTTAATTCCAATCAATTATGCAAATTAACCTATAGACCGATAAGCATGACTGGTCAAAATTATTTTTAGCAGCTAACCGAATAACAGTTCATCGTTAACATCATACCATGTGGACCAATATAGCGTGCATGTGATGTGTAACATGCATGAGTGAGTTAAGTGACCTTGATTCAATATTGGATCAAGTGTTTTATAGCTCTTATACTGTCATTTGGATGAAACCTTTTTGCATAGAGATGTGGCATATGGGATGTTAATGAAAATTACAGTCCCATTTAGATGTGTAATAAATACTATATCATGGCCCTTGTCAGTATGGCTGCTTGTCTGAGCTGATCCGTCTTCGGCAAGCAGCAACAGAGCCCCTTCTGCCTGTCAGCTGAGGAAGAGGGGCCCCAGGAGACTGATTTTTATCATGAATGCCGAAATGTTGCTTAAGGAGAGTCAGGCAGGCCGGCTGACCCCAGCTCGTTGAACTTTAATCGGACTAGGGAAAGGGCATTATGTTTCTCTCTCTCTCCTCCCTCCCTGGGAGTCTCACCCTTCTCCCCTCCTGCCTCTAGTTTGGCATGGCATCACTTGTTTCCTTCCACTGTCAGATGTGACAGAGACCTGCTGGTTATTCTTATCATGTCTTTGGACCACGGTTACCTGCCTGATTATGATGGCTCCATGAACTCATGTAACAGTTGTCGGTGGAGATCTGGAGGTAACAAAAGATTGAACTGAAGTTTTCTGGTTCGAGTTCCTTAAGGATTTGGGCATATATCCTTTCAAATGCGAGGAAGGGTAATCCATAGTGTGTCTTCCGCTGGGATACAGTGTGCTTGTTTGGTAGCCTGTCCTCTTGTGTATCGTCAAACATTTCCTTTGAAATGTCTAAATGCACGATAAGACCTCCCTCAAGGCAAGACTTATTGAGATATGAATTCTCTGTCACCTACGCTTTGAAATTCCATAGCCTCAATTTGCTGTGGGGGGGGAAATGGGAATTGGAAAAGCCAATTGAATATTTTCCTTCAGAGTCCATTTACTGTACTAACTGGGTTAGTTAGTCACCATCATCACAGTCAATAACACCAGAATAACCTGGGTTAGTGACTCACCATCATAACAGTCAATAACACCAGAACAGCCTGGGTTAGTGACTCACCATCATCACAGTCAATAACACCAGAACAGCCTGGGTTAGTGAGTCACCATCATCACAGTCAATAACACCAGAACAGCCTGGGTTAGTGACTCACCATCATCACAGTCAATAGCACCAGAACAGAACATAGAATCTGGTATACAGTATGCATGTTTGGTCTTAACAAAAGAGATCTCTTCTAAAAACACCCCATACTGTTGTCTTGTAAGTCTGGTCCAGAGGCTGGTTGCGGTCTGGAAGCTTAAGTTGTGTTTTAACTCTAGGCACCTATCATAAAAAGGGTATGATTTTACAGAAATTATTTTGGAGCTACAGTCTGCTCCTAACTGCTTATTTCTCCACAGGCAAAATCAGATCAGTGCTAATTTCTTTCTTCTCTAGTTTGATTTAGATGAGGTCTGTTGTATGTCAGACAGCATCATATAATATGACATGATAAAGGAATGTTTATATCTATCACTGTACTGGAAAACATGGCACAGTATATTTATTTTAGATTTTATTTATTTTTATTGAACCTTTATTTAACTAGACAAGTCAGTTAAAAACAAATTATTTTTTTAAATGAAGGCATACCCCGGCCAAACCATCCCCTAACCCGGAAGATGCTGGGCCAAGTCCCTATTGGACTCCCGATCACGGCCAGTTGTGATACAGTCCGGGATCGAACCAGGGTCTGTAATGACGTCTCTAGCACTGAGATGCAGTGCCTTAGACCGCTGCGCCACTCAGGAGCCCGAATGATCTCTTACACAGAGTAAGTAGTTAATCTTCTTTTATCCAGATATGCAAAAGAGCCAAGCCTGAAAGAAAGAAAGAGGCAAAGGAGGGAGAAAAAAGAGTGCATCCACTATTATTTGACTAACAGTGAAGTGCTTTATAAACAACATGTGTAGACGAACAGTGAAATGCTTCTTAAACAACAGGGGTAGACTAACAGTGAAATGCTGGGTAAAAAAACAGGTGTAGACTAACATTGAAAAGCTTGGTAAACAACAGGTGTAGACTAACAGTAAAATGCTTCTTAAACAACAGGGGTAGACTAACAGTGAAATGCTTGGTAAATAACAGGTGTATACTGACAGTGAAATGCTTTGTAAACAACAGGTGTTGACTAACAGTGAAATGCTTCATAAACAACAGGGGTAGACTAACAGTGAAATGCTTTGTAAACAACAGGGGTAGACTAACAGTGAAATGCTTTGTAAACAACAGGTGTATACTGACAGTGAAATGTTAAGAGTTAAGAATAAAGATTTAAGGATAAAGATTTTTATTTTATTTTCAAAAAAAATAAGAATAACAGTAAATAACAAATGATAAAAACGAGTCAAAATAAAATACAGGGAGCAGAAAATAGCGTGCTTATATACAGGGAGCAGAAAATAGCGTGCTTATATACAGGGAGCAGAAAATAGCATGCTTATATACAGGGAGCAGAAAATAGCGTGGTTATATACAGGGAGCAGAAAATAGCGTGGTTATATACAGGGAGCAGAAAATAGCGTGGTTATATACAGGGAGCAGAAAATAGCGTGGTTATATACAGGGAGCAGAAAATAGCGTGGTTATATACAGGGAGCAGAAAATAGCGTGGTTATATACAGGGAGCAGAAAATAGCATGGTTATATACAGGGAGCAGAAAATAGCGTGGTTATATACAGGGAGCAGAAAATAGTGTGGTTATATACAGGGAGCAGAAAATAGCGTGGTTATATACAGGGAGCAGAAAATAGTGTGGTTATATACAGGGAGCAGAAAATAGCGTGGTTAAATACAGGGAGCAGAAAATAGCGTGGTTATATACAGGGAGCAGAAAATAGTGTGGTTATATACAGGGAGCAGAAAATAGCGTGGTTATATACAGGGAGCAGAAAATAGCGTGGTTATATACAGGGAGCAGAAAATAGCGTGGTTATATACAGGGAGAAGACAATATTGTGGTTATATACAGGGAGCAGAAAATAGCGTGGTTATATACAGGGAGAAGAAAATAACGCGGTTATATACAGGGAGCAGAAAATAGTGTGGTTATATACAGGGAGCAGAAAATAGCTTGGTTATATACAGGGAGCAGAAAATAGCGTGGTTATATACAGGGAGAAGAAAATAACGTGGTTATATACAGGGAGCAGAAAATAGCGTGGTTATATACAGGGAGAAGAAAATAACGTGGTTATATACAGGGAGCAGAAAATAGCGTGGTTATATACAGTACAGGAAGTGGAAAATAACATGGCTATATACAGTATGAATGCTTAGTTCTAAATGTGGCCCTTGGTCCTAATGCACTATTAACGCTAGCGGGAGTTTATTGCCCACCCTCAGCTCCGGTATCTGCTCTATGCAAATTGTTTGAGTTCATGTCTAATTATGCAAACTCTGAATTTTTGATTATCGGAGATCTCAATCTGGACTGGCTGATGCCAGCATCGTTTAAATTAAAAGACATTTGAAACTAACTAAATCTTACTCAACTAATAACTATACCTACCCGTCCTAATCCAAAAGACCCCCCAAAAATCTACATTAATAGACCTTATCTTAACAAATACATCTCACAAATATATAGCTTGTGGGTTATTTGCTAATGACATCAGTGACCACTGCCCTATTGCATGTATCAGAGATACTAAGCCAAAAAACCCCGACCCCCGTATAATTATAAAAAGAAACTATAAACACTTCTCAGAGCAAGCCTTTATCCATGACCTTTATTATTCTGAGCTTTTATCTGTAAACTGCATAATGGACCCAGTTTTAGCGTTCTTTCTTTTCATACATTTTTACCTTCGTAGCTGATAAACACTCCCGTTAAAGAAACTTGGGGTAAAAAATCGAACTAATCCTTGGTTTTCCTGTGATTTGAAAATCCTTTTTCTGCAAAAGAATCAAGCATGGGCCTTGTGAGGAAGCTGATTGGCTGCTTTTTAGGCAATTGAGAAATAAATGGACCGGAGGAATAAAAAAGGCCAAATCTAGGTATTTTCTTGATGCTCTGACAGAGTCTGCTGGTGATCTGGAATTCTGGAAAAATGTTAACTCACTTAAACCAGGAAACTCCTTAACTTCCCTGCCGAAGCAAGTTACATCGGAATCTGGGATCATCAGTGACCGAACTGAAATTTGTGATATTTTTAATAAGCATTTTATTTCTGCTGGTTTTCTTTTTGAAATAAAAAATGTCCAACATGATCCTGACCGATCTATTGTTTCAGCCCCTCGGCCTTTAGCTGATGTGGAAGACAGTAATCCGGTTTTTAACTTTCAAAAAGTCACAGAAGATGAGGTCTTATCTGCACTATCTGCTATAGATTCTAAGAAAACATTAGGCCCTGACAATCTGGATCCATATTAACTCAAGTGTGCGGAACCTATTATTGCTGGTGTAGTGACGCATATCTTTAATCAAACATTTGTCATAGGAAAGATTCCTAAATCTTGGAAAACAGCTTTTGTTTTACCACTCCTCAAGGGAGGTGATGGTAGTGAGTTGGATAATTATCGGCCCATCTCTAAGCTCTCCACTTTGGCAAAAAGTCTCGAGTCATTGGTGAATAGGCAACTACAATTTCTTTTAAACTGTTAACAATACTCTTTCTAGTAATCAATCTGGCTTCAGACCTAAACACAGTACTATTACGGCCACTGTACGTGTTGTAAATTATATTACTAATGCCCTAGATAATAGAAAGTACTGTGCTGCCTTGTTCATAGATTTATCTAGAGCTTTTGACACTGTAGACCATGCAATACTTTTGGGTAAGCTGTCGTCAATAGGACTGGGATTGGATGCCCGTCGTTAGTCATGAAACCAACTAAAGGATAGACGTCAGGCTGTTAGAGTCGACGGCATCCAGTCAGAGCCATTGGAGTTGGTTAAAGGGGTCCCACAAGGTTCTATACTTGGTCCATTACTGTTCACTCTCTACATAAACAATATCGGTGATGAGATAAGAAAGTGTCAAATTCATTTAAATGCTGATGACACTGTCATGTACTCTATCGCTTCAATGGCTGACCAAGCATTATCACTATTGATAATAAAAAACTGATTTTAAGATATTACAAGGGTCTTTATACAGGTGAAACTTGTTTTAAATGCAAAGAAAACACATTTTATTATTTTTAATAAGTTCTAAAAGTTGGTTGAAAGTACACTTGCACTTACGAGCTTAGATGGTTCTCAAATTAATCAGGTCTCTGCATATAAATACTTAGGGATATGGTTGGATGATAAACTGTCTTTTAATATGTATATCGACAAACTTTGTAATGTCAAAAAATCAGGCTAGCAAGCTAGGCTGCCTCTACAGAGACAGGACATGTTTGTCTTCTACAAATTGAAGACAAATTGTGCAAGCTACTTTTATGTCTGTTATAGATTATGGGGATATTATTGACATGCATGCTACGGCATCAACACTTAAATTGCTGGATGCTACTTATCATTGCACACTTTATTACGGGTGCTAGCTACAGAACTCACCGCTGTGTTTTACATCAAAATGTAGGTTGGACTTCACTGTCCGTGAGACGAGAACAACATGCTCTCATGTTTGTCTATAAAGCACTCCTGAATAAGCTACCTTCTTATTTATCATCACTCATCAATATTATAATTATAATTCCTAAAACCAGGTCTCAAGCATGGATTAAACTTGAGGCCCATGTGATTTCCACAGAGTTGGGTATGGCTGCCTTTTCCTGTTACGCTCCTTGCCTATGGAATAGCCTGCAGACTAAACTTCAACTTAAGACTCTTGTCCCCCTGTCGCCCATTTGAAATATTTATTGGAGGATTTTTATGTTTGTATTGCTTGTAACTGTTTCGGGTAATGCAAGTTCTTGTGCTGTTTGGGGAATAACCTGTTAGGGGAATAACCTATGTGTAAATGTAATCTGTTGTTGTATTTTTTTGTGTTATCTGTGATCGTTTTGTTTGTCTTGTTTCGTTTTTTAGTCATTGTACCTAAACTGTATGTGTAAACATGTTTACGCAGGGCCCAGCTGTAAAAGAGACCTAGGTATAATAATATACAGGGAATAGAAAATAACATGGCTATATACAGTGAGTGAGTAGAAAATAACATGGCTATATACAGTGAGTGAGTAGAAAATAACATGGCTATATACAGTGAGTGAGTAGAAAATAACATGGTTATATACAGTGAGTGAGTAGAAAATAACATGGCTATATACAGTGAGTGAGTAGAAAATAACATGGTTATATACAGTGAGTGAGTAGAAAATAACATGGCTATACACAGTGAGTGAGTAGAAAATAACATGGTTATATACAGTGAGTGAGTAGAAAATAACATGGCTATATACAGTGAGTGAGTAGAAAATAACATGGTTATATACAGTGAGTGAGTAGAAAATAACATGGCTATATACAGTGAGTGAGTAGAAAATAACATGGCTATATACAGTGAGTGAGTAGAAAATAACATGGCTATATACAGTGAGCGAGTAGAAAATAACATGGCTATATACAGTGAGCGAGTAGAAAATAACATGGCTATATACAGTGAGTGAGTAGAAAATAACATGGCTATATACAGTGAGTGAGTAGAAAATAACTAAAACCATACTTATCCTGAATACAAAGTGTCATGTTTGGAGAAAATCCAATACAACACATTATTGAGGACCACTCTCCATATTTTCAAGCATAGTGGTTGCTGCATCATGTTATGGATATGCTTGTAACCGTTAAGGACTGGTGAGTTTTGCAGGATTAAAAAAAATTAATGAAGCTAAGCACAGGCAAAATACTACAGGAACACTTGGTTCAGTCTGCTTTTCACCAAACACTGGGATATTAATTCACCTTTCAGCAGGACAATAATCTAAAATTCAAGGCTAAATAGGCACTGAAGTTGTTACCAAGAACACAGTGAATGTTCCTGAGTGGCCGAGTTGCAGTTCTGACTTGAATCTACATGAACATCTATGGCAAGACCTGGAAATGGTTGTCTAGCAATGATCAACTACCAAGTTGACAGAGCTTGACGAATTTTGAAAAGAATCATGGGCAAATGTTGCGCACTCCAGGTGTGGAAAGCTCTTAGAGACTTACCCAGAAAGACTTACAGCTGTAATTACTGCCAAAGGTGCTTCTACAAAGTTTTGACTCAGGGGTGTGAATATTTCTGTATTTAATTTTTATACATTTGCTAAAATGTCTAAAAACATGTTTTCACTTTGTCATTATGGGGTGTTGTGTGTAGATGGGTGAGAATGGAGACACTTTGTCATTATGGGGTGTTGTGTGTAGATGGGTGAGAATGGAGACACTTTGTCATTATGGGGTGTTGTGTGTAGATGGGTGAGAATGGAGACACTTTGTCATTATGGGGTGTTGTGTGTAGATGGGTGAGAATGGAGACACTTTGTCATTATGGGGTGTTGTGTGTAGATGGGTGAGAATGGAGACACTTTGTCATTATGGGGTGTTGTGTGTAGATGGGTGAGAATGGAGACACTTTGTCATTATGGGGTGTTGTGTGTAGATGGGTGAGAATGGAGACACTTTGTCATTATGGGGTGTTGTGTGTAGATGGGTGAGAATGGTTTTTAAAAATGTTTTAATCAATTTTGAATTCAGGCTGTAACAACAAAATGTGGAATAAGTCAATAGGTATGTATACTTTCTGAAGTCACTGTAGGTAGGGGTAAAGTGACTAGGGAACAGGATAGATAATAGACAGGGAAAGGGGGAAACCTAGTCAGTTATACAACTGAATGCATTCAACTGAAATGTCTTCCGCATTTAACCCAACCCCTCTGAATCAGAGAGGTGTGGGAGGCTGCCATAATCAACATCCACGTCTTCAGTGCCCAGGTAACAGTTAGTTAACTGTCTTGCTCAGGGCCAGAATGACAGATTTTTTACCTTGTCAGCTCGGGATTTGATCCAGCAACCTTTCGGTTACTGGCCCAATGCTCTAAACACTAGGCTACCTGGTAGCAGCAGCATATGTGGTGATTGTAAATGAGTGTATGTAGGTGAGTGTAAATGAGTGTATGTAGGTGTGTGTGGTGTCAGTATGCATGTGGGTGTGTGTTGGGATGTCAGTGTAAGTATTTGTGATTGTGTGTGCAGAGTCCAGAGCGTGTGCATAGAGTCAGTACAAGAGAGTTAGTGCAAAAAAGGGTCAATGCAGGTAGTCTGGATAGCTATTTGATTAGCTATTTAGCAGTCTTGTTTAGCAGTCTTATGGCTTAGCTGTTCAGGGTCCTGTTGGTTCCAGACTAGGTGCACTGGTACCGCTTGCTGTGCAATAGCAGAAAGAACAGTCTAAAATTCACAATGAGAGGCTACAAGGACAAAACTCTTGATGTTGCAATGATGAAAATATCTCAAAAACCAAGAGAGGAATTACTAAAAACTCAACCAAAGAAGTAAAACAACGCAACTGTCTTTCACACTAAGTACACCAAGGGTTCAGAGAAAATGAAAGCAATCCTGAAAAAGCACTAGCATATTCTGCAATCTGACCAAAAAAATCACACACTTCTTCAAGGAACCCCCACAGGTGGTCTATAAGTGTGGTCGCAATATTGGAGATAGTTTGGTGAGATCTGACCTGCCCCTCAGCCCACTCAGACACTTTTGACACCTATCCCAAATGGGAACTACAAATGTGGCTCATGCGCATAGTGCAATAGTGCACTGTCATTGCACCAATGTGTACCTAACCATAAACATCAACGCCTTTCTTAAAATCAATACACAAGTATATATTTTTAAACCTGCATATTTAGTTAATATTGCCTGCTAACATGAATTTCTTTTAACTAAGGAAATTGTGTCACTTCTCTTGAGTTCTGTGCAACAGAGGCAGGGTATATCAGAGTCAGGCAGCAGTTTGGGCCACCTGGCTCCTTGCAAACTGTTTGAAGACTATTTCTTCCAAACAAAGACAGCCAACTTCACCAAACGGGAAGATTTAACAAAAGCGCATTTGCGAAAAAAGCACAATCGTTGCACGAATGTACCTAACCATAAACATCAATGCCTTTCTTAAAATCAATACACAGAAGTATATCTTTTTTAACATGCATATTTAGTTAAAAGAAATTAATGTTAGCAGGCAATATTAACTAGGGAAATTGTGTCACTTCTCTTGCGTTCATTGCACGCAGAGTCAGGGTATATGCAACAGTTTGGGCCGCCTGGCTCGTTGCGAACTAATTTGGCAGAATTTTACGTAATTATGACATAACATTGAAGGTTGTGCAATGTAACAGCAATATTTAGACTTTGGGCCAGAGGGATGCCACCCGTTAGATAAAATACGGAACAGTTCAGTATTTCACTGAAGAACAAACGTTTTGTTTTTGAAATTATGGTTTCCGAATTTGACCATATTAATGACCTAAGGCTCGTATCTCTGTGTATTATTATATTATAATTAAGTCTATGATTTGATAGAGCAGTCTGAGGGACTTAAACGTTAGCAAGGAACTTAAACGTTAGCTTTTTTACACCAAATTGGACATGTTTCATTATTTATTTGTGTCTAAATTGATTTTATTGATGTATTATATTAAGTTAAAATAAAAGTGTTCATTGTTCCTTCAGTATTGTTGTAATTGCCCTTATTACAAATATATACTGTGTATATATATATATATATATGCAGGATTAAGGGAATAATCTATCTCATCACCCGTTCATGTGGGAAACCCTATATGGACAACCGAAAAGACAATTAAAACAACGCATAGCTGAACACCGCTGCTCAATCAGGTGTAAGAACACAAACTATCCAGTAGCAGCTCACTTTGTTGAAGCTAACCATTCAATCTCCTCCCTACCAAGGAGAGGACGTAACATTGAGATCCTACTACTACAAAGGGAGTCTTACTGGATATCCTGTCTAAAAACATTAACCCCTAGAAGTCTGAATATTGACTTTGAATTCAGGCTCTTCTTATGAACAATTCTCTCTCTTATGAACAAGTCTTATAAATGTATATATGTTCTCCTCCACATTATGTTGATCTGCCCATCCACACAACACCTGTTCTCCTCCACATTATGTTGATCTGCCCATCCACACAACACCTGTTCTCCTCCACATTATGTTGATCTGCCCATCCACACAACACCTGTTCTCCTCCACATTATGTTGATCTGCCCATCCACACAACACCTGTTCTCTTCCACATTATGTTGATCTGCCCATCCACACAACACCTGTTCTCCTCCACATTATGTTGATCTGCCCATCCACACAACACCTGTTCTCCTCCACATTATGTTGATCTGCCCATCCACACAACACCTGTTCTCCTCCACATTATGTTAATCTGCCCATCCACACAACACCTGTTCTCCTCCACATTATGTTAATCTGCCCATCCACACAACACCTGTTCTCCTCCACATTATGTTAATCTGCCCATCCACACAACACCTGTTCTCCTCCACATTATGTTAATCAGCCCATCCACACAACACCTGTTCTCCTCCACATTATGTTAATCTGCCCATCCACACAACACCTGTTCTCCTCCACATTATGTTAATCTGCCCATCCACACAACACCTGTTCTCCTCCACATTATGTTAATCTGCCCATCCACACAACACCTGTTCTCCTCCACATTATGTTAATCTGCCCATCCACACAACACCTGTTCTGCCCACCCAAACAACACCTGTTATCCTTCACATTATGTTGATCTGCCCATCCATACAACACCTGTTCTCCTCCACATTATGTTGATCTGCCTATCCATACTACACCTGTTCTCCTTCACATTATGTTGATCTGCCCATCCATACAACACCTGTTCTCCTTCACATTATGTTGATCTAACCATCCATACAACACCAGTTCTCCTCCACATTATGTTGATCTGCCCATCCATACGACACCTGTTCTCCTTCACATTATGTTGATCTAACCATCCATACAACTCCTTTTCCCCTCCACATTATTTGTCCACACGGTTAGCTAGCCACCTCCTGCAGTGAAGCAGAAGTGCCCGTGCTCCATGACGTTTACGTTGGAGGGCACTAATCAATGGAAATGGAGATCAGCCTGGCTCCATACTGACCTCCCCCAGACCTGTCTCTGGAGCACTTGCCACAGTAAGAGTTTCACGGGAGACCTACTCAACAGGGGGCTGGATTCTAATTAAGAGTCTTTAAGGCCTGTGAGGAACACTCTTTTAATAAGCAGGAAGCACAGCACAGTGCCGTGCGTGGGAGCAGCCCCATGACATACAGTATGTAACTCACAGACTTGGATCTCTGTCACAGTTTGTGATTTACATATTTTATGTAGGAGAATGTCCCACGTGGGTTTTTACTGAAGAGAGACATTGATGTATTAGGTGTAGGCTAGTCTGTGACTGTGTTTGGTTTCAAAGATAATCAAGATGAGCTCTTAGTTGATTTTCTTTGTTTTTATTGTAGTAGATCAGACACTCCCAGATATGAATAGGTATTTTTCGAAGCGACATCAGTTGGTCTGTTTTAAGCATTTGTGCTTGGGTTGTCCATTTAGACGAGTGGAAAGTTCTCCATTATCTTATCTGTGGGGTTAAAATGGAGCAACCCTATTGCTGGGAGTTTTCCGTAAGCGTTCCCAGATCACCCCAATGCCGACAGACACCCATGTGCCGGCTGGGGCAGGGGCAGGAGTGCCTGACGGAGAGAATTTGTGTCAGGGCTGTCTATGCTGCTCAGGCTCACCCCAGTCATGTCTCTGCTCTCATCAGTGCACAGGGAATTGATGGCTGTCAGCGCTGTGCTGAGTCGGCACTACCCTACGCCATACGCCTTGGCCAAGGTTAGCCAGGTGCCATGACATCATCAATGACTTGCATCAGGGCCCGCAGGCTTTGTTGTCCACCTACATTTGTCAGTTTGCTTGTTTATAAATAGAAGAGCTGTTTTAATCGATTGGTGGTCAAGGTAACCAGAAAACTCAAGTTTGTTGTAGTGACTGACCCTAAAAACCAACGGATCCCATTTGAAACAGCCTACAGTGTATTCAGAAAGTATCCAGACCCGTTAACTTTTCCACATTTGGTTACGTTACAGTCTTATTCTAAAATGGACAACTTTTTTTTCTCCCCTCAACAACACACAATACCCCATAATGAAAAAACATACATTTATAAAATATACTAACCTTAAATATCAATATTACATAAGTATTCAGACCCTTTACTCAGTACTTTGTTGAAGCACCTTTGGCAGCGATTACAGCCTTGAGTCTTTGTGGGTATCATGCTACAAGCTTGGCACACCTGTATTTGGGGAGTTTCTCCCATTCTTCTCTGCAGATCCTCTCAAGTTCTGTAAGGTTGGATGGGGAGCGTCGCTGCACAGCTATTTTCAGGTCTCTCCAGAGATGTTAGATCGGGTTCAAGTCCAGGCTCTGGCTGGGCCACACTGTGCTTAGGGTTGTTGTCCTGTTGGAAGGTGAACATTCACCCCAGTCTGATGTCCTGAGCGCTCTGGAGCAGGTTTTCATCAAGGATCTCTCTGTACCTTGCTCTGTTCAGCTTTCCCTCAATCCTGACTAGTCTCCCAGTCCCTATTGCTGAAAAACATCTCCACAGCATGATGCTGCCACCACTATGCTTCACCGTAAGGATGGTATTGGCCAGGTGATGAGCAGTGCCTGGTTTCCTCCAGACGTGAAGCTTGATATTCAGGCCAAATAGTTCAATCTTGGTTTCATCAGACCAGAGAATCTTCTTCCTCATGGTCTGAGAGTCTTTAGGTGCCTTTTGTCAAACTCCAATCGGGCCGTCATGTGCCTTTTTACTGAGGAGTGACTTCTGTCTGGCCACGCTACCAAAAAGGCCTGATTAGTGGAGTGCTGTAGAGATGGTTGTCCTTCTGGAATGTTTCCCCATCTCCCTGACCAAGACCCTTCTCCCCTGATTACTCTGTTTAGCCAGGCAGCCAGCTCTAGGAAGAGTATTGGAGGTTCCAAACTCCTTCCATTTAAGAATGATGGAAGCATGCACTGTCAACTGTGGGACCTTATGCAGACAGGTGTGTGCCTTTCCAAATCATGTCTAGTTGAATTTACCACAGGATTACTTTCATCAAGTTGTTGAAACATCTCAAGGATGATCAATGGAAACAGGATGCACCTGAGCTCAATTTCGAGTCTCATAGCAAAGGGTCTGAATACAGGTATTTCTGTTTTTTTTAAAACTTTTAATACATTTTCAAAAATGTCTAAAGATCTGTTTTCACTTGTCATTATGGGGTATTGTGTGTAGATTTATGAGATTTAAAATCAATGTATGAGATTTTAGAATAAGGCTGTAAAGTAACAAAATGTGGAAAAAGTCAAGGGGCCTGAATACTTTCCGAATGCACTGTACGTGGCATTGATATGAGTCAGAAACATTTATTCTAGTGTAAAAATGGACTTCAACGTGTAAATAGTATAATTTTGGTCATAAAGTCAGTCCGGTCTAAAACGGAGTTTGGAACAGTGCATGACAACGAGTGAATTAAGGTTGGTATTGAATTAGTGCCGCACGGTTAATCGAATTCAGATCGAAATTGCGATATTGACATATGCAATATCCATATTGCGATTTACTCCTTTCTTTGACACTCCATTAATACAACATAACGCAATGTATGCTTCCAGCAGAATGCACAGCCAACAACTATGGTTTGCATGCCCTGCCAAAAGGACCCTTATTGCACAGTCAACAACTATGGCCTGCCCTGCCGAAGAACCCTATCATGCAGAATAAGTGGATGGAGTTCGTTGGTTCCCAGTGGTGGTAAGTATACCGGTAGCTAGACCATAGACTGATGGTTATGTATCTGATGGTTTAGTATTTTTTGATAATCATTATCACTATCATAGCTGATGTTAACTCGCTGGATAACTAGCTAGCTAGGTAGCTAGCTAACGCGTTAGCCTACCTCAATTACAACTCGGATTTGGCTTGGAAACACAATAACATTTCAAAAGAAGGCAAATAATTAGTAGAAAAACATTTTGTCGTGATTCTGATGTCGCCAGATTGACTTTAGATGCTGTATAACTTTAGCCAGCTAACTAAGATTGAAGGAACCACCGTATTTTAGCTCGCTAACATTAGCATTGCTAGCTATTTTGCTAGCTATTTTTGACGAACTTTGCTAGTAACATTAATGGCAATATTGTGATCTCTCTAAGTAAATGTGCCATCATAATATGGCAAACTTGTTTCCTACTAATTATCTGCCTACTTTAATATGTCCTTGTATTTCCATGGCACTCTAAATTAGTGTAATTTAGACTAAACAATCACATTAGCCTCAGAGGTGCAACCCATGTCTAAGGCACAAATAAATATTGGATGCAGCTATGGTGGTACTAGCTAACTCATGTCTGACTACAACATTGTACTAACTAGCAGCAACAAACTCAAACCAACCCAGGGACATAGAAAAACATGTCACAGATAGTGTAACGGCATCACCGGCCTGAATCTAATCCAGTCTGGAGCCAGTCAGTCTATATCTATAATGCATCGAATTAGCTTCCGAATGAGTACAATATTTCTTGAGCTATGTTTATAATTGAGGGATGATGACAATTTTTGTCCTGTTTTTCTGTTAGACAAAGTGTACAGTTGGGTGCCCTTGGTTTGAACGGATCCTGGGACCTACAAGAAGGAACAAAGGTGGGTATCATAACCAACATAGTTCCACTTCGGAATTTGCTGTAATTGGATGAACATCAATTTTTGGACCTATTAATTCTGCCTGGTTACAAGGTTAAATGCGGGGCTCCTGAGTGGCTGTTACGAATCCCTTTGGCCCAGCAGTCTAGGGGGGACGAGACCCATAACATAACTCATGCAAAGTATATTAGTGACAAAGTAACAGTAAGAACGAAAAACCACAGACAACTAAATTACCGTCAAACACTCAGGGCTTATTTTTAAACGCACGGTAAAGGGGGGCAGGGCTGGACCCAAGGAAAGAAACAAATATCCAAAAACACCCCTAAGCTAGACTAGCCTACTTCAATACAGCTAAGTAACTAACCAAAAATACAGCGGGTGGTCCGCCCAGTTCTAACTAGTGTTCTTAGACAAAGTATTCCTACGGGTAGATTATGCCCATAGGCAACTTGTCTTGGTACCCCCTTTTCCCACCATCAAACACCATAACAATACTCACAGGTGTGGACAAAGTGACATGGAGAGAGAGAGAGAGAACCACAGAGGAACCAACTGAATGGGTTTTTAAACCAAGGGAAATGGGATATGATGATTGCCACCTGTGAGGAGGGGAGAAGGAGAGAAAAGAAATACACACACACAGGATACCTGTATCCGTAACAGTGGCGCAGAAACAACTCAAAGGGTTAGGGTATTCATTCTGAGTTGTTATTGTTTGGGGAAGGCTTAAAACAAAATAATTTTAAAAAATGTGCTGTTTCCATTAAGTATCATCTAGTACTCTCCCTGCTTGCTTGGGAGTTGTGAACTGCTGTGGTGTGGTGGTCTAAGCAGTGAACTCTGGTTCTGAACCTTTGGAGTTCAAGCCCAATGCAGTGCCATCTTTTTTTGTGGGGGGGTCAGCATCAACAAAGGCATATATTGATGTCCTCAGGACCTTTTCAAATGTCCAAAATCGACGGCTCTTTCTTGTGACTAGCCTGATCATAACATGTCCAGCAATGTAATTGCAATTGTTTAGCGACCTCAAAAAATTATTTAACTCGCTGTTCACTTGCTATTTTCACAGCTTGTCAGGCAAGACCTCAGAATAAAAGTGTGTAATGCAACAGAAGTACCCTTGTGACACTTCCTCCGTTGTTGCCAGAGTCTCCCTCGACTCCTATGAAAAGGAGTTACTGCCCTGATGACACAGATGGCTTCATCAACAACGATAGGTAATGTGTGTTATGTGAAAGTTGTATTAAAAAGAACCTGGGTTGATAAACTAGTAGGCTTATTCCCCAGCCAAGCAGTTACACCTAGTAGAGTCATTTTGCTTGTGAAGTGCATTATCAAAAAGCTTTGTCATTTTAGTTTTTTACAAAATGCAATTTACCACTTGGCTGTCTATTATATCACCCTGTCACAGGCCCTCCCAGTCAACATCACCTCATAATATTGCCTGCTGCAGTTGTGGAGACGTCCAGTTTGCAGCAGAACATGCAGCATAGAGAAGACCAGCAAGGGGGCCCTCATCGGCCTCATGCAGACATGCCCTCGTTATGAGCATTCCTATGAATGGAACGGTCAGCCACATGTTGGCAAGTATATGGCCAGCAACCTGCACCTGTCAGCACCAACAGCTTTCACAGGCTCCTCATTTGTACAAATACAGAAGGTAACCCACTTCATTACTTTGATACATTTGATAACCCAATTGTGAAACATCATTTATGTAAACTGACATTATTTGTTGTTTATTTTCTACTTCTTAGATGCATATAATATCCAGGGCATAACCTAGCCTAGTGGAACCAGCCTGATCGCTGTGTTCACCATTCTATTTCACTTCACATGTTATGATATCTGAGGTGAAATAGAAAGGTGAACGGAGTAATCAGGCTGGTTCCTCAAGGCTAATCATTAATAATGTAATCAGTGCTCTGTGTGTGCGTGCGCGACCGACCGACCGACCGACCAGTTGTGGCCAGGAGCTGATCTACGCTGCTATGGCCATCAATGGGGCTTGGGTAAAGATCTCACCTCCAGCTTCACCTCTTGCCTGCTCACCAACTGTCGTCGATGGGGAGACCAGAATTGGGTAGGTTTTATCTGACCTGTTCAAATTTCAACATAGTACCTGTCTGTGTGTCAGATATGACCTATCCTAACTGTCATTGGTAACAGTGACTATGTGTGTATTTGTTCACAGAAACATGTATGGTGCCAGCACATGGAGACTTGCAAGATGATGTGATGAAGTCCGGACTGACAGATGGGCTTGAAATATATTTTTTACTACACAACTTTTACTTGTATTGTCTTTTTTAATGAGATATTATCACTCAATATGGGGAAGGGAGAAACCCTGTGTATTCTAGACCAGGATCAGGGGAACTATTACATATTTCCACTCGGACATGTTTGCCAAGGTTGCCCCATTAGCACCAGACAAAATGCTGATAGGCAAAGTATCCTTATCAGCTGGGAATGACAATGGAAGGTGAAAGGTTCACATTGTTTTATTAGCAGAACACTACTTCTATGGTATTATGTAAAGGTGGGTTTATTAGCAGAACACCATGGTATTATGTAAAGGGGGGTTTATTAGCAGAACACTATGGTATTATGTAAAGGGGGGTTTATTAGCAGAACACTACTTCTATGGTATTATGTAAAGGTGGGTTTATTAGCAGAACACTATGGTATTATGTAAAGGTGGGTTTATTAGCAGAACACTATGGTATTATGTAAAGGTGGGTTTATTAGCAGAACACTATGGTATTATGTAAAGGGGGGTTTATTAGCAGAACACTACTTCTATGGTATTATGTAAAGGTGGGTTTATTAGCAGAACACTATGGTATTATGTAAAGGGGGGTTTATTAGCAGAACACTACTTCTATGGTATTATGTAAAGGTGGGTTTATTAGCAGAACACTATGGTATTATGTAAAGGGGGGTTTATTAGCAGAACACTACTTCTATGGTATTATGTAAAGGGGGGTTTATTAGCAGAACACTACTTCTATGGTATTATGTAAAGGTGGGTTTATTAGCAGAACACTATGCTATTATGTAAAGGGGGGTTTATTAGCAGAACACTACTTCTATGGTATTATGTAAAGGGGGGTTTATTAGCAGAACACTACTTCTATGGTATTATGTAAAGGTGGGTTTATTAGCAGAACACTATGGTATTATGTAAAGGGGGGTTTATTAGCAGAACACTACTTCTATGGTATTATGTAAAGGTGGGTTTATTAGCAGAACACTATGGTATTATGTAAAGGGGGGTTTATTAGCAGAACACTACTTCTATGGTATTATGTAAAGGGGGGTTTATTAGCAGAACACTACTTCTATGGTATTATGTAAAGGTGGGTTTATTAGCAGAACACTATGCTATTATGTAAAGGGGGGTTTATTAGCAGAACACTACTTCTATGGTATTATGTAAAGGGGGGTTTATTAGCAGAACACTACTTCTATGGTATTATGTAAAGGGGGGTTTATTAGCAGAACACTACTTCTATGGTATTATTTAAAGGGGGGTTTATTCTACATGGACCTGTTACTACATTTGATAGTTATTACAACTCTTAGTTTAGAATATCTACATCAATTCAGCAATTGCATTCTTCTGTAGTCTACTGACCTATTCAAAGCCACCTCCGGCATCTTACCATACAGCTGTCTGTAGTTATTGAACTCAACCTGCAGGAGGTTTGTTTGTTGTGATTGAGTGGGGAGAAAACGCTGTGGCCAAGGTTATGACAGATGGGTGTGTCTTGGTGGAGGCAAGGACACACCACATTCCCAAACCAAAAAACAAGGCCAAATCAGCAGGCGCCGTTTCCCTTTAAGATTAGCCTAAAAACAACATGGTGTTGAATGTTCTTCTTCCATCCACTTACCTTGTTGCTGCTGTACCAAGTGGTTTCTATCCCAAATCGGTTTGCATCTTAAATACCTGTAGTGCATAGCTACTTGTGGGCTGGCTCCTCGTCAAAGAACAGCAGTATCTCTACAGGTAAGGCCCTGCTAAATTGTCACAGCACATGATCTGGCTGTGTGGGAGCCTCTAGGGAAAATGCATATTCCCCAGATTGCAGAGGTAAGCGTATCGTGACAGAAGACCTCGAGGGGAAAAGAAAAGCTTACAGAGGGGCCTGCTTGGGCGGGAGTGACTGGAGACTCATCCCTGTAGGGGGCGTAGTATATATGACTCACTGTTCTTGCATCAGGTGCTGCGAGACAGGATATGATCCAGTCCAGCCAGCTTCTCCTGCTCCCCTTTCTCCTCCAGAGAGCTCCACACAGTCCTGTATAATTATGCAAAAATATTCCCACATAGCCATTGGGCCCAACTTAAACCTCCCCTTACAATTGTTCCAGACAGCATTGGCTGTCAAACACACAGATTTGGCTCCTTGTCACAAATCAATGTGTTTGATTTGGATTCTGTTAAAGCATTCGCTTTGAAATGGAGGTTTGGAAAAGTGCTTGAGGATTCAACAGAAAGGCAGTGGCAGCCCACCTACTGAGATAGTCTGCTGTTATGCACCTGCCTCATGCATGATAATGGAAACGTAGTGCTGTTATGTCCTCGTAAAACAGAGGACACATAGGAACTGCAGCCAGTCTGGAGTACGGATGTCATCAAGCTTAAAACGAACAGAAATATTTCCTTTTAGTCCCTGATAAAGTATCCATATTTTATATATTAACATAACAATCTGTTATGATGCAAAATGTGTCATATTATGCAAAGGTGTTCTGGGGGCTGACTGTGTTTAAAGCAAGATTGTCTGTCATATTCATATTAAGACAATAAAATTATAAAGATTCTCACAGAAATAACATCTGCTATGAACCTAAGACATTTTATGCAATAGGATTCAATCGAACATGAGAAGAGGAATGAAAAACAGTACAGTGTCAGATTAGTTACATTTCTTCCAGTGAGTGGTTTGGAGTGGGAAGCTCTAAGCTCTGCAGCTAGGGAATAAGCAGTCATCAGGTTTATTACAAAGGACCCATTTGGGCATGTCTTGATGGGCTGCTGAAAATATTTTAGCCACTGTGCTCTTTGTCTTGTGTCAGTGTCCTAGAAATGGCTTGAGTGAGTTTATAGCCCTGTGGGCAGCCTCACTTAGGCTAGTCTTAGAATGGCTACTCGGCCCTTAGACTTCATAGTGCAATGAAAGACTTCATAGTGCAATGTTCTTTCTGACCTCATCATCCGCACAGTGAGAAAAGACTGTTTCCCTCTGGTCCTGTTATGCTGTTATGTTTCTCCACACTTAAGAGAGAGGGTGTGTGCGCGTGTGTGTCTAGCCCGGTCTTAGCCCCTTCAGTTGAAACTTGTGCTGCCTCAGTTCAAAATTAGTGAGTGACAGTTTGGCGCAATGGACCTAGCGCGGCGTGGTATGTGTTGAGTGGGGTGTCTATGGAAAGCTACTGTTGATTGCGAAGATGGAGGATTTTTTCATTAAAGTAAAAGGAAAGTTGTAGGCTATTCACTGTAGACAGTCTCTAAGGCAGGGCTCCAGACCGCCACCATTTAGTCACATTTTGCGACCCTCACTAAAAACATCCTATTTTTTAGGAGGCTAATATCATGATTTGGTCAAACAGTAAAAGTACATTATCCTCATGATTCCTGTAATGAAAGTGTCTGCCTGCCCCTGTACCTGTTTTACTGGGTCCTGCTGCTGTGTTGAGTGAGCCACTCTCTCCTTTCCCAGGGGAAAGAAATGCTCAGAGAGAAAGAAAAGTGTTCTGATTATATAACATTTTAAAATCCAATTGCTGGGAAAACACTGCTGTTGTCACAGCTGGAGAAAGAATGTTCTCTGCTTTCTGTACGTATAGCCTACTTTTTATTTCTCAACTCTCAATTATGAACTCAATAGCAACTATTTTACAAATATATTTGATATGGCTTTGAGATATGGAGAGTGTGAAATGTGCATTGGCCATTGTGAGTGCATAGGCCTCATTGGGCGGGAAGGCTACCAATGTGTCACCTTCTGTCCTTAGTTCCTTTGTTTTGTCTTTGTTTTAGTATGGTCAGTGCGTGAGTTGGGGTGGGCAGTCTATGTTGGTTTTTCTATGTTGGTTTTTGTGTTCGGCCTAGTATGGTTCTCAATCAGAGGCAGGTGTCGTTAGTTGTCTTTGATTGAGAATCATACTTAGGTAGCCTTTTTCCACCTGGGTTTCGTGGGTGTTTATTTTCTGTTCAGTGTTTTTCCAGCACCATTCAGGACTGTTCGTTTGTTTTATTTATTGTTTCAGTGTTCAATTACTTTATTAAAGAATATCGACACTTACCACGCTGCACCTTGGTCCTCACCTCCTTCCACCTACGACGACACACGTTACACAATGCAACCTTTTTTGGGACATTAAATGCGCTGTTAGATTAATACATGGCTACTATGAGTGGTTATTATCTTTAGAGTTAGTGGTCTAGCTAATATCTTTTGAGTTTCCACTTACTCAGATGGTAAATTAGCCCCAAATGAATTAGGTTATGATCGAGCACATAATACAAAGGCAAATTCATAGATTTAGGGCCAACCTGTCACTTCATAGTCAAACGCTTTTGAACTTTTATTTTTTATTGTGATATAAGCAGAATTCAACATAATTCCAATGCAAGAACCCAATGACTCCCCTGCAGCTACATCAAATCAAATCAAATGTATTTATATAGCCCTTCGTACATCAGCTGATATCTCAAAGTGCTGTACAGAAACCCAGCCTAAAACCCCAAACAGCAAGCAATGCAGGTGTAGAAGCTACATATGGTTATGTTTCATCATAGCGATAGATTCATTCTATTCTGGTTGTCTTAGTGTCCTATTGTTTTCTGTGTTGTAAATGGAACTGTTCGTGTTGGAAACGTGTTTATGTTACGCGTGTCGAATTTGATTCACAGAAGTGTATTGTGCCATATCACAACGTGTTGCTGAACTCATGAGCAAGCCTATAGGCCTATTTGTTTGTCAAGACAGCTGTGCATGGCTGCATCTCACTGTAGTAGGCTGTAGGCTGCATCTCGTTGTAGGCTGTATCTCACTGTAGTAGGCTGCATCTCACTGTAGTAGGCTGTAGGGTGCATCTCACTGTAGTAGGCTGCATCTCACTGTAGTAGGCTGCATCACACTGTAGTAGGCTGTAGGGTGCATCTCACTGTAGTAGGCTGTAGGGTGCATCTCACTGTAGTAGGCTGTAGGGTGCATCTCACTGTAGTAGGCTGTAGGGTGCATCTCACTGTAGTAGGCTGTAGGCTGCATCTCGTTGTAGGCTGTATCTCACTGTAGTAGGCTGCATCTCACTGTAGTAGGCTGTAGGGTGCATCTCACTGTAGTAGGCTGTAGGGTGCATCTCACTGTAGTAGGCTGCATCTCACTGTAGTAGGCTGTAGGGTGCATCTCACTGTAGTAGGCTGCATCTCACTGTAGTAGGCTGCATCTCACTGTAGTAGGCTGCATCTCACTGTAGTAGGCTGCATCTCACTGTAGTAGGCTGCATCTCACTGTAGTAGGCTGTAGGGTGCATCTCACTGTAGTAGGCTGCATCTCACTGTAGTAGGCTGCATCTCACTGTAGTGGGCTGTAGGGTGCATCTCACTGTAGTAGGCGGCATCTCACTGTAGTAGGCTGTAGGCTGCATCTCGTTGTAGGCTGTATCTCACTGTAGTAGGCTGCATCTCACTGTAGTAGGCTGTAGGGTGCATCTCACTGTAGTAGGCTGTAGGCTGCATCTCACTGTAGTAGGCTGCATCTCACTGTAGTAGGCTGTAGGGTGCATCTCACTGTAGTAGGCTGTAGGGTGCATCTCACTGTAGTAGGCTGTAGGGTGCATCTCACTGTAGTAGGCTGTAGGCTGCATCTCGTTGTAGGCTGTATCTCACTGTAGTAGGCTGCATCTCACTGTAGTAGGCTGTAGGCTGCATCTCACTGTAGTAGGCTGTAGGGTGCATCTCACTGTAGTAGGCTGCATCTCACTGTAGTAGGCTGCATCACACTGTAGTAGGCTGCATCTCACTGTAGTAGGCTGTAGGCTGCATCTCACTGTAGTAGGCTGTAGGCTGCATCTCGTTGTAGGCTGTATCTCACTGTAGTAGGCTGCATCTCACTGTAGTAGGCTGTAGGGTGCATCTCACTGTAGTAGGCTGTAGGGTGCATCTCACTGTAGTAGGCTGTAGGCTGCATCTCACTGTAGTAGGCTGTAGGGTGCATCTCACTGTAGTAGGCTGCATCTCACTGTAGTAGGCTGTAGGGTGCATCTCACTGTAGTAGGCTGTAGGCTGCATCTCACTGTAGTAGGCTGCATCTCACTGTAGTAGGCTGTATATCACTGTAGTAGGCTGCATCTCCCTGTAGTAGGCTGCATCTCACTGTAGTAGGCTGCATCACACTGTAGTAGGCTGCATTTCACTGTAGTAGGCTGTATATCACTGTAGTAGGCTGCATCTCACTGTAGTAGGCTGCATCTCACTGTAGTAGGCTGTAGGCTGCATCTCACTGTAGTAGACTGCATCTCACTGTAGTAGGCTGCATCTCACTGTAGTAGGCTGCATCTCACTGTAGTAGGCTGCATCTCACTGTAGTAAGCTGCATCTCACTGTAGTAGGCTGCATCTCACTGTAGTAGGCTGTAGGCTGCATCTCACTGTGGTAGGCTGTAGGCTGCATCTCACTGTAGTAGGCTGTAGACTGCATTTCAATGTAGTAGGCTGTAGGCTCCATCTCACAGTAGTAGGATGAAGTCTGTATCTCACTGTAGTAGGCTGCATCTCACTGTAGTAGGCTGTATATCACTGTAGTAGGCTGTAGGCTGCATCTCACTGTAGTAGGCTGCATCTCACTGTAGTAGGCTGCATCTCACTGTAGTAGGCTGTATATCACTGTAGTAGGCTGTATATCACTGTAGTAGGCTGTATATCACTGTAGTAGGCTGCATCTCACTGTAGTAGGCTGTAGGCTGCATCTCACTGTAGTAGGCTGTAGGCTGCATCTCACTGTAGTAGGCTGCATCTCACTGTAGTAGGCTGCATCTCACTGTAGTAGGCTGCATCTCACTCTAGTAGGCTGTAGGCTGCATCTCACTGTAGTAGGCTGTAGGCTGCATCTCACTGTAGTAGGCTGTAGGCTGCATCTCACTGTAGTAGGCTGCATCTCACTGTAGTAGGCTGCATCTCACTCTAGTAGGCTGTAGGCTGCATCTCACTGTAGTAGGCTGCATCTCACTGTAGTAGGTTATTTGGATCTCCATTCACCTTTTGTTCACTGCGTTTGTTTACTGTTAATGTAACTATCCTCAATATAGACTGTGTTACGCCTTTATCGATCTGATATTTTGTTTAGGCCTACTCCTTGGTACCGCTATTTTGTTCTGTTCACATTCATTTGTTTGCATTCAGTTGTTCGGTATTTTAAGCCAAACTGCTATTGAGTATTTTTGTTTTGCATGCATGAATAACTAGGCTACTATTTTCATTTAGTCTGCATTATTTTGTTACGACAGCGGTCTGTACAGCTGCATTCACACAGGCTGTTTGTATTAGGTGAATTACCCTATCTATTTTGTAGTCTATATTCATGACTAAAACTAGCTGTAGGGCGCTGATACATTGTGCTGATACAAGCGTGAATACTGTAGCCTACCTGTCACTTCAGACGCACTCAATGATCTCGGAAGTCTCTGCATTTGAGCTTTATGTTTATTGCGGGATACAATGCCTTGCAAAATAAATTCAGACCCCTTGGATTTCTTCACATTTTATTGTGTTACAAAGTGGGATTTTTTGGTCAACATTCTGCACAAAATACTCTCATGTCAAAGTGGAAATGTTTATTTTATTTTATTTTTTACAGATGAATAAAAAATACATCAAATATAGTTGTTGCGTAAGTATTCAGCTCCCTTAACACAATACAATGTTTAAAAAATCCAAGCTGTCTGAATACTTTTGCAAGGCACTGTAGTGTGATATAATCAGAATTCAAAATAATTCCATTGCAAGAACCCACAAAAATTGTGCCCCCTCACTGATTTCAGCTGCCCCCTTAGGCACTTTATCCTGCCTCCGGGTCTGGTGTAGTCTGATGAAAGGGAGTTCCTTGGGGCGCCTCCTGTCACTCGGTCATCAGTCAAACAGATGTGGATATTTCTCTGTAATTTCTCTGTCATTGTTCTCATTCATGTAATTTACAGATTCATTTTAGCTTAACAACGCCATAGATAGTAGTGCATCGATAAAAAGAGATTTGTTGATGCTAAGATGGGAATCCACAGAAGCAAGACAGATGTCGTTTACTTCACTAGTAAATAGAGCTCCAGTGAGGCCTACAATGCCTAGGGCTAAACGTTATGAACTCATAAAACAAGACACGATAAAAGCCACAAAACAAAAAGCTGAGAGGTTAACTGCTATGTTGAAATGTACATCCAAAGTGTAGTTGCAAGCCACATTTAACCAGGGCTCCGCTTAACACCACCACCCATATGGCTAATAACTACACATATTACAGGACTCCACCTAACGCTACCACCCATATGGTTAATAACTACACCAATTACAGCGCTCCGCTTAACGCCACCACCCATATGGCTAATAACTACACCAATTACAGGACTCCGCTTAACGGCACCACCCATATGGCTAATAACTACACCAATTACAGGGCTCTGCTTAACGCCACCACCCATATGGCTAATAACTACACCAATTACAGGGCTCCGCTTAATGCCACCACCCATATGGCTAATAACTACACCAATTACAGGACTCCGCTTAACGCCACCACCCATATGGATAATAACTACACCAATTACAGCGCTCCGCTTAACGCCACCACCCATATGGCTAATAACTACACCAATTACAGCGCTCCGCTTAACGCCACCACCCATATGGCTAATAACTACACCAATTACAGGGCTCCGCTTAACGCCACCACCCATATGGCTAATAACTACACCAATTACAGGGCTCCGCTTAATGCCACCACCCATATGGCTAATAACTACACCAATTACAGCGCTCCGCTTAATGCCACCACCCATATGGATAATAACTAGACCAATTACAGTGCTCCGCTTAACACCACCACCCATCACCCACCCCGGGGCGGCAGGGTAGCCTAGTGGTTAGAGTGTTGGACTAGTAACCGGAAGGTTGCAAGTTCAAACCCCCGAGCTGACAAGGTACAAATCTGTTGTTCTGCCCCTGAACAGGCAGTTAACCCACTGTTCCTAGGCCGTCATTGAAAATAAGAATTTGTTCTTAACTGTCTTGCCTAGTTAAATAAAGGTAAAAAAAATAAAAATAAAAATAAAAATATGGCTAATAACTTGACCAATTACAGGGTTCAGCTTAACGCCACCACGCATATGGATAATAACTAGACCAATTACAGGCTCCGCTTAACGCCACCACGCATATGGATAATAACTAGACCAATTACAGGGCTCCGCTTAACGCCACCACGCATATGGATAATAACTAGACCAATTACAGGCTCCGCTTAACGCCACCACGCATATGGATAATAACTAGACCAATTACAAGCTCCGCTTAACGCCACCACGCATATGGATAATAACTAGACCAATTACAGGGCTCTGCTTAACTCCACCACCCATATGGATAATAACAAGACCAATTACAGGGCTCTGTTTAACTCCACCACCCATATGGATAATAACTACACCAATTACAGAGCTCCGCTTAACGCCACCACCCATATTTCTAATAACTACACCAATTACAGGGCTCCGCTTAACTCCACCACGCATATGGATAATAACTAGACCAATTACAGGGCTCCGCTTAACTCCACCACGCATATGGATAATAACTAGACCAAGTACAGGGCTCTGCTTAACTCCACCACGCATATGGATAATAACTAGACCAATTACAGGGCTCCGCTTAACTCCACCACCCATATGGATAATAACTAGACCAATTACAGGGCTCCGCTTAACTCCACCACGCATATGGATAATAACTAGACCAATTACAGGGCTCCGCTTAACTCCACCACGCATATGGATAATAACTAGACCAATTAGGCTCTGCTTAACTCCACCACCCATATGGATAATAACCAGATCGATTACAGGGCTCTGCTTAACTCCACCACGCATATGGATAATAACTAGACCAATTACAGGGCTCCGCTTAACTCCACCACCCATATGGATAATAACTAGACCAATTACAGGGCTCCGCTTAACTCCACCACGCATATGGATAATAACTAGACCAATTACAGGGCTCCGCTTAACTCCACCACGCATATGGATAATAACTAGACCAATTACAGGGCTCTGCTTAACTCCACCACACATATGGATAATAACCAGATCGATTACAGGGCTCTGCTTAACTCCACCACCCATATGGCTAATAACTACACCAATTACAGGGCTCTGCTTAACGCTACCACCCATATGGCTAATAACTACACCAATTACAGGGCTCTGCTTAACCCCACCACCCATATGGATAATAACTAGACCAATTACAGGGCTCTGCTTAACTCCACCACCCATATGGATAATAACCAGATCGATTACAGGGCTCTGCTTAACTCCACCACCCATATGGATAATAACCAGATCGATTACAGGGCTCTGCTTAACTCCACCACCCATATGGATAATAACTAGACCAATTACAGGGCTCTGCTTAACTCCACCACCCATATGGATAATAACTAGACCAATTACAGGGCTCTGCTTAACTCCACCACCCATATGGATAATAACCAGATCGATTAGCTCGTCACTGTAACTTCAAAGCCCGCCAGTATCCTCACTTTCACCTAATTCACCTCTGTACTGCAAAATACAGCAAGTGATGACAATTTGCCATCGTAATTCCATTATTTAAAAAATGTCCAGTACGAGTTAAGATTTATTTTTAAGTAAGAGTTCTGTGGTCTTTCACCTCAGATGCTTTGCATTACATTAATTTGTAGTCCAGGTTGCACAGAACTTAAAATATTTGCTTATAAGGTCGATTTTGCGATCAGTGCAGTCTTGGGTCTTCATTTTACTTGATGTGGATTATGCTAAAAGCATCATTCTGGGCTCAAGAACTCTTACATCAATAATATCCAGTCATGAGCACTGCTTATTGAGTAGACTACTACAACTACATGAACAGTGTCATGTTGACTGTATTGGAAAGAGTAAGTGTGCCTCATACTGCTGGTGGATAAACACCTTGTGAACAGAGCGCATCAATAGATGTAGCTTTTTAAAGCTACTTTGACAAGTGTACAAAACCATGTTTTGAGTGCATGAAATGTAAATATAAAGCTCAAGACATCAACACTCAATGTGATGGTTCTGGAGATGGATATCACTCCTTAGAAGACAGACTCCCTGAATTACACAACCATCCAAGTATAAATAAGCCCGCAGATGCTGTTAGTTCCTAAATACAAGTGTTTTTTTCCCTTCAGTTTTCTCTAAATCTCTTTAAGTTCTCCACAGATTTCAGTTTTGATAACTTCACAGGTAGACAATGATTTGGGTATTGCTCTAAAAGTGATTGTCTCTGTAGAATTGTTGTTTTTCACTGAGTAACAATCACAAGTTATTTAACATGTTTTTCTCTCTCCACTTTATTACTACATGTAGCGAGTGCTACCTAAATGAATGCAGCCTAAATATTTCAGATCCGAAAATATTTTCCCTCGAATAATAGTATTGAAATTCCATTTGCCCTCTGCAAACCAACTAAGTTCTTCACCTCTTTAGCCCATTGTAATGTTGTCCTCTGGCACTTGTTCTACCTTCCTAGCAATAGTCAGTAGTGAGTTGTGTCTCATAGCACTTAACTTATTTTTGTGGGTTTACAGTACATTTTAATGTCATTGAATGCATAGAAAAAAAATCTTCAAACATAGTTAACTATTCATAGTCTAATACATGTATGTGCATATCAAGTTTCATGATGTTGCAGTCTTACAGCCTGATTATAAGACCTGTTTATACCGGTGCCCACAGAGATTTAAATGCAGCCTACTTAAATGAGGCTTTTTTTTACATACAGCCACTTATCACATAGAGGCTGCTGTGATGAACAGCGCTTAGGACCCAAGCTCTATGTACGTCGAGACAGTTAATTCTTAGGGACACACATGTACAGTACCAGTTTGGAGACACCTACTCATTCAAGGGTTTTTCTACTATTGTACATTGTAGAATAATTGTGAAGATGTCAACACTATGAAATAACACATTGAATTATGTTGTAACCAAAAAAGTTATTCAAAGTAGCCACCCTTTGCCTTGATGACAGCTTTGCACACTCTTGTCATTCACTCAACCAGCTTCACCTGTAATGCTTTTCCAACAGTCTTGACGTAGTTCTCCCACATATGCTGAGCTCTTGTTAGCTGCTTTTCCTTCACTCTGCAGTCCAACTATTTCCAAACCATCTCAATTGGGTTGAGGTTGGCTGATTGTGGAGGCCAGATCATCTGATGCACCACTCCATCACTCTCCTTCTTGTTCAAATAGCCCTTACACAGCCTGAAGGTATGTTGGGTCATTGTCCTGTTGAAAACAAATTATAGTCCCACGAAGCGCAGATGGGATGGCGTATCGCTGCACAATGCTGTGGTAACCATACTGGTTAAGTGTATATTGAATTCTAAATAAATCACAGACAGTGTCACCAGCAAAGCACCCCCACACCATCACACCTCCTCTATACCTCATCCTCTATACCTCATGGTAGGAACCACACATGCGTAGATCATCCATTCACCTACTCTGCATCTCACAAAGACACAGTGACTGGAACCAAAAATCTCACATTTGGACTCATCAGACCAAAGGACCAATTTCCACCGGTCTAATGTCATGTTTCTTGGCCCAAGCAAGTCTCTTCTTATTATTGGTGTCCTTTAGTATTGGTTTCTTTGCAGCAATTCAACCATGAAGGTGTGATTCACGCAGTCTCCTCTGAACAGTTGATGTTGGATGTGTCTGTTTCTTGAACTATGTGAAGCATTTATTTGGGCTGCAATTTCTAAGGCTGGTAACTCCAATGAACCTATCCTCTGCAGCATAGGTAACTCTGGGTCCTCCTTTCCTGTGGAGGCCCTCATGAGAGACAGTTTTATCATAGCGCTTGATGGTTTTTGCGACTGCACTTGAAGAAACTTTCAAAGTTCTTGAAATGTTCTGTTTTGACTGACCTTCATGTATTGATGCACTGTCTTTTCTCTTTGCTTATTTGAGCCGTTCTTGCCCCAATATGGACTTGGTCTTTTACCAAATAGGGTTATCTTCTGTATACCACCCCTACCTTGTCACAACACAACCGATTGGCTCAAATGCATTAAGAAGGAAAGAAATTCTGAATGAACTTTTAACAAGGCAAACCTGGTATCCCAGGTTACTACCTCGTGAAGCTGGTTGAGAGAATGCCAAGAGCGTGCAAAGCTGTCATCAAGGCAAAGGGTGGCTCTCAAATATAAAAACTATTTTGATTTGTTTAACACTTTTTTACTTATTACCTGATTCCATATGTGCTATTTCATAGTTTTGGTGTCTTCACTGTTATTCTACAGTAAATAGTAAAAATATAGAAAAACCCTTGAATGAGTAGGTGTGTCCAAACTTTTGACTGGTACTGTATATAAAGTCAAGGTCATCCATGGCCCCAGGCACTATTGCTTCTTTTAGAGAATACACACCAACGTGCTGTCTTCGTCAATTAGATTTGCTTATGTCAACTGTTCGGCCATGGATGACATCCTCCATACAGTATGTTCTCCTCCAATCAACATGGCTTATGGGTGGTGTGGTGTGTTGGTAGTCCACAGCTGGTACTAATAGCTAAATCCTGTGGTGACTTTGCTGGTTAATTTGCTGAGCATTTGTTTACAGTACTGATCATTTTTCAGTTGGTAATGCTGATGCAAACAGTAGAGGATGATCTACTGAAAGCTTAGCTGTACACTCTCCTGCACTACCAGAGCTATAGAACTGTCAGGCTTTGTTTCTGTCAATGTGTGATGCCTGACAATATGTTTGTATGTAATGCATAGCCTACATGCTCCAAGATGTCTGAACAAAATACCCTCAACATTTCTACTTTTGAAATAACATATATTTCGCTGTAAATGATAATCCTTCAGTGTGTTGAAGTATATTCAGCAGTCGTTTTATCTTCTATTTCTCCTCTCTCTGCTAATTAAGTATACTCTCTCCCGCTGGGTCACTGCCTAGAAATAACTCCAATTATTTGCCTGACTCCTCCACATCCCATCCTGTGAAGTGTGCAGTGAATCACTGACTCTAACTGGTCAACAGTGGTGCCTCCCTCCTGTGTTGAGAGCTCTGTTCAGCTCATTCTGACGCCTGTCTTCCACACTGCCTGCCAGAACAGTGCTATCTCCAGCAGGTCACTGGTTCAGTAGTTTGTCCACTCAAAAGGGAAGGAAATATGCTACAGTGTTTAACCGTTCCTCATCGCGTGTTTTAATTGCTCTGGAAGGATGTGGGACTCTAATTGGTTTAGAAGGGCTTTCTTTAGAAATGTCTGAAGCTTAAACAAAAGTGCCTTTTGCTTTGAGCTATAGGGAAATATACACGCTTAACTTTAATAGAAATGACTTATTTCCTGGAAGATGCTTAGGGTATGTTAATGGACCAGGTGAAATGGAAAGTACTGTCTGAACTGAATAAGAGAATTAAAATGTATTTACATTTAAACTATGTCTGAACGGAATAAGAGATAATTCAAATGGGATGATATTTTGGGAGAATAATATCTTCTTTGCTTAGCCATGGGAGTGATGGTAAGCCTATCTGCCAATAAGCTCCAGTTTACCATGTGGCCTTTTCTCCAATTTGACATGACCAATGATGGTTCCTAAGAGTTTCAGATTTTGACAGAAGTGTCAAATTATTGACACTGCATGGTTGACCCTGAAGCCAACTATGTTATAACAAAACTCTCGAGTGGTGTTCATATCCATTTCTTTTACTCTGGGCTGTATTAGAAAGATCAGGTTTTTTCAAAGCATGTCTGCTGAGATAAAAAGCAAAAAATGAATAATTTTGAATTCATAAATGATAAATGATAAGAACACAGATATCTCTTTTCCACCTTGAAAAGTGCTATTGCTGTTATCCCTCAAGCCATCAGGGTTAGCCGTGTAACAAGGCTAATAGGTATCACTGTGGCTCTGACTATGCCCTATTTTCCCTGGTATCTCATTCAGCTAGATTCAGACTCCTTATTTCAAACCCCTTTGTTTGAATCATGTGGAATAACAGGATCAAATCCAAGATGTAGGTTGTCGATACTAAAAATAGATGCGCGTAGGCAGAGTGGTTATTGACAGAGGAAAACATGATTTCCTTTGGATTTAAAGAATTTGTAATGAGCAGCAACCTGGCTGGTGGAGTCCATTTAAAGTGATGTTTTCTGCTAAATGGAGACTTCACACTGTTAGAGAATAAATATATTCCATTTAGCAACATTATGGGTAGTGCCGGGAATCGAACCCACTATCCTGGCGTTGCTCTATCAACTGAGCTACAGAGGACTGAAAAAAATACATATTTTGTTATGTATTCACTGTACATACTGTAGAGCACAGTATAGTTGGACCAAAGGTCCCGCCGAACACAAGCCTCATGTGAACCATCCTGATCTCTATTCTGTTTCGCTAGCGAGACACGGCTAAATAATGTAAGCAAAGACAACATGACAGTTGCATGTGTCATCCCTGCTCTGTCAAATTAAAAACAACGTGTTTGAATAGAAATCCCCATCGAGTCCTTTCATGGTTTGAAGTAGACAGTCTTCAGTAACACTTAAACATTTAGTAAGGTCTTTCAAAGGGCATATTGTTTTTCGACCTGGCTTTATTTAACAAGCGATAAAAATGACTTCAGTTGTTCCAGGCTTGATGTAAAGAGCTGCTTGAGAAAAGACGTAGCACTTTTGATTGCTTGTTGTCATCACATCCAGCTCTACTTGAAGGAGAGTAGGCCCCAGTGCCCAGTAGGAGGCCTCCATTCAGCCATAAATATGTCCTGAGTAGGCCCCAGTGCCCAGCAGGAGGCCTCCATTCAGCCATAAATATGTCCTGAGTAGGCCCCAGTGCCCAGTAGGAGGCCTCCATTCAGCCATAAATATGTCCTGAGTAGGCCCCAGTGCCCAGTAGGAGGCCTCCATTCAGCCATAAATATGTCCTGAGTAGGCCCCAGTGCCCAGTAGGAGGCCTCCATTCAGCCATAAATATGTCCTGAGTAGGCCCCAGTGCCCAGTAGGAGGCCTCCATGCAGCCATAAATATGTCCTGAGTAGGCCCCAGTGCCCAGTAGGAGGCCTCCATTCAGCCATAAATATGTCCTGAGTAGGCCCCAGTGCCCAGTAGGAGGCCTCCATTCAGCCATAAATATGTCCTGAGTAGGCCCCAGTGCCCAGTAGGAGGCCTCCATTCAGCCATAAATATGTCCTGAGTAGGCCCCAGTGCCCAGTAGGAGGCCTCCATTCAGCCATAAATATGTCTTGAGTAGGCCCGAGTGCCCAGTAGGAAGCCTCCATTCAGCCATAAATATGTCCTGAGTAGGCCCCCGGTGCCCAGTAGGAGGCCTCCATTCAGCAAAAAATATGTCCTGAGTAGGCCCCAGTGCCCAGTAGGAGGCCTCCATTCAGCCATAAATATGTCCTGAGTAGGCCCCAGTGCCCAGTAGGATGCCTCCATTCAGCCATAAATATGTCCTGAGTAGGCCCCAGTGCCCAGTAGGAGGCCTCCATTCAGCCATAAATATGTCCTGAGTAGGCCCCAGTGCCCAGTAGGAGGCCTCCATTCAGCCATAAATATGTCCTGAGTAGGCCCCAGTGCCCAGTAGGAGGCCTCCATTCAGCCATAAATATGTCCTGAGTAGGCCCCAGTGCCCAGTAGGAGGCCTCCATTCAGCCATAAATATGTCCTGAGTAGGCCCCAGTAGCCTACTGGCCGGTCAGTGGAAGCATGTATAATGTTATTTTGTTCATTGACATTTTTACATTTCGTGTTGTCCTTCGCTGTGTAAAATCAAGACACATTAGTTCCTCATTAACACGCTGCCAACTTCTTTCTGAGCACTCTCTCCACACTTGAGGAAATGAAAAGTAAACAGAGTAAGGGCCAATTCAATCAGGATCACCACAGCATGTAGACCTCACTGGGGTGAGGCCAAACACTATTGCTCCAGAATCACCTGGATACAGGTTTTGATTGAATGGACCCCCTAGTGAACTCTATATGGGTCAGTGAGTAGGGGCAGGTAAGCCAGTATCATTTCATATATCAATGTACTTCACAAATCACACACTAACCTGTGCCCCCGCACATTGACTCTGTACCAGTACCCCCCTGTATATATAGTTATTTTTTTACTGCTGCTCTTTCATTTCTTGTTACTTTTATCTCTTATTCTTTTCTGTATTTTTTTTAAACTCCATTGTTGGTTAGAGGCTCGTAAGTAAACATTTCACTGTAAGGTCTACACCTGTTGTATTCGGCGCATGTGGCTAATACAATTAGATTTTATTATATTTGACATCCATGAACCCTGAAACCCACATTTGCTGCAGTAGGTTACTCTCTGTTGGATTGGTAGACCCTTCCAGATCTTTCCGTAGACTGTGCATCGACATATAGTAATTGAACAAGATATAACATGATATGAACTAAATCCTATTGCTCTTCCAAAAGTAATAGCATGAGATGATAGTTATGTAGGATTACATGCTGATAGAAGGATTGCAATATACTGCAGACACCAGTGAACTAGGGGCATATTTGTACGTTTATGTCATTGCATTGTACATTACACCACAAATGGTGTTATAGCCTACAATATCGGGAAAGTGACGGAGCATAATACCTTTTCCTCTCCACTGTTAAGATAATGTACTGTATACTTATGCATATTGAATCACATCATAGTTATTTGACATATCCATTTAATCGTCTCACTCCTTTGAATGTAAATATGATAATACACCAGATGATCATCAAAATGAGTCAGCTATTTCCTCCCTATTTCTTCCTCTCCTGTTCTCTCCCAACTCACTGATAAATGTTTTGTCTGTTTATTCAGTTATTTCTCTTGTCAAACTTAAGGGAATGATATTATTTAGAATATCTTGATGGATCTGCTGAACTCTTTTCAACCCATTCATTATTTGGGTTATGGCAGTAGCTGTGTACTTACAATGGGGCACACACCAACTGTTCTGTCTGTTCTTTAGCAATAAAGAAGTCATGTCTCTGAATCGGATCCAACTAATCTTTTAGTTTTTTGTTTTTTGAGAACACAACTTAATGAAACATATTTTCAGAGGAGTGTGACCTGCAGACTTGTACGTAGCTAGCTTTGATTTAAAAAAAAAAGAGAGTTAAGATAATGTCATCACTGAAAAGATGTTCTGTCAGAACACACAAATAATATCAACTGCCAACGCATCTGGTTACCCATCTACTCCGGCCAAACGCCACACCCACTAATGTTCCTTCTCCACCATGAATGTATGGCGCAATCCTAGGGATAGATAAAGCAGGGGAATTAAATACAGGATGTCATCAGGCAACCTGTGATTCGTAAACCAGGAACATTGTAAGAAATCTGAAGACTCTCAAACATTACCCTTTTGTCCTACTGAACACAGCTGTAGAGGTTTACAGTAATTGAGTCACATGTTGACATCAAACAACCCAACATCTGTGACATGAAAGGATTAGTAGGGAAATTGAAAAAGTGCAAATATGTCATTCCATGGAAGAGATGACTTCAATATAATTAACAGTACGTGGGCTGATGTTCTGGTAGGGCGCTACTGTACTGCACAGGATACCACAGAAACACAGTTCATTTACCTGAACTTGATTTAGCTAAATAATGAGACCATTAGAAACCATTATTAATAATAATAATAATACTATTGATAATAATAATGGATATTCATGTAACTCTTCATAATGATTTTCCTTTGAGGAAGGAAATAATTGTTTTCAGCACTAAATTGATGATACTACAACTACTGCTTGTACTACTGCTGGCACTATTGATGGTACTACTACTTTTACTACTATTGGTACTACTGATGGCACTACCAATGGTACTACTACTGTTACTACCGCTGATACTCTCGCCGGTACTACTACTGTTACTACTGCTGTTATTACTACTGTTACTACTGCGGGTACTAATGCTGCTACTACTGCTGGTACTACTGCTGGCACAATTGATGGTACTACTACTGTTACTACTGCTGGTACTACTACTGTTACTACTGATGGCACTACTGATGTTACCACTTCCGGTACTACTCCTGTTACTATACTGGTACAACTACTGTTGCTGGTGCTACTGCTGTTACCACTTCTGGTACTACTACTGTTACTACTGATGGCACTACTGCTGTTACTACTGCTGGTACTACTGCTGTTACTACTGATGGTACTACTGCTGTTACTACTACTACTACTACTGTTACTACTGCTGGTACTACTTCTACTACTGGTACCACTGTTGGCAGTACTGCTGGTACTACTACTGTTACTACTGCTGGTACTACTACTGTTACTACTGCTGGTACTACTGCTGGCACTACTACTGTTACTACTGCTGGTACTACTGATGGCACTACTGCTGTTACTACTGCTGGTACTACTGCTGGTACTGGTGTTACTACTGCTGTTACTACTGCTGGTACTACTTCTGTTACTACTGCTGGTACTACTGCTGTTACTGATGGCACTACTGCTGTTACTACTGCTGGTACTACTGCAGTTACTACTATTGGTACTACTACTGTTACTACTGCTGTTACTACTACTGTTACTACTGCTGTTACTACTGCTGGTACCACTACTGTTACTACTGATGTTACTACTGCTGTTACTACTGATGGTACTACTGCTGTTACTACTACTACTACTACTGTTACTACTGCTGGTACTACTTCTACTACTGGTACCACTGTTGGCAGTACTGCTGGTACTACTACTGTTACTACTGCTGGTACTACTACTGTTACTACTGCTGGTACTACTGCTGGCACTACTACTGTTACTACTGCTGGTACTACTGATGGCACTACTGCTGTTACTACTGCTGGTACTACTGCTGGTACTGGTGTTACTACTGCTGGTACTACTTCTGTTACTACTGCTGGTACTACTGCTGTTACTGATGGCACTACTGCTGTTACTACTGCTGGTACTACTGCAGTTACTACGATTGGTACTACTACTGTTACTACTGCTGTTACTACTACTGTTACTACTGCTGTTACTACTGCTGGTACCACTACTGTTACTACTGATGTTACTACTGCTGTTACTACTACTGTTACTACTGCCAGTACTACTGCTGGTACTACTGATGGTACTACTGCTGTTACTACTGCAGTTACTACTACTGTTACTACTGCTGTTATTACTGCTGGTACTACTGCTGTTACTACTGATGGCAGTACTGCTGTTACTACTGCTGGTACTACTGTTGGTACTACTGCTGTTATTACTGATGGTACTACTGCTGTTACTACTGATGGCACTACTGCTGTTACTACTGCTGGTACTACTGTTGGCACTACTGCTGGTACTACTGCTGTTACTACTACTGCTACCACTGCTGGTACTACTGCTGTTCCTACTGATGGTACTACTACTGTTACTACTGCTGGTACTACTGCTACCCTTGCTGGTACTACTGCTGTTACTACTACTACTACTGTTACTACTGCTGGTACTACTTCTATTACTGGTACCACTGTTGGCAGTACTGCTGGTACTACTGCTGGTACTACTACTTACTACTGCTGGTACTACTGCTGGCACTACTGCTGTTACTACTGCTGTTACTACTACTGTTCCTACTGCCAGTACTACTGCCAGTACTACTGCTGGTACTACTGCTGGTACTACTGCTGTTACTACTGCAGTTACTACTACTGTTACTACTGCTGGTACTACTGCTGTTACTACTGATGGCACTACTGCTGTTACTACTGCTGGTACTACTGTTGGCACTACTGCTGGTACTACTGCTGTTATTACTGCTGGTACTACTGCTGTTACTACTGATGGCACTACTGCTGTTACTATTGCTGGTACTACTGTTGGCACTACTGCTGGTACTACTGCTGTTGCTACCACTGCTGGTACTACTGCTGTTCCTACTGATGGTACTACTACTACTACTGTTACTACTGCTGGTACTACTGCTACTCTTGCTGGTACTACTGCTGTTACTACTGCAGTTACTACTACTGTTACTACTGCTGGTACTACTGCTGGTACTACTGATGGCACTACTGCTGTTACTACTGCTGGTACTACTGCTGGTACTGGTGTTACTACTGCTGTTACTACTGCTGGTACTACTTCTGTTACTACTGCTGGTACTACTGCTGTTACTGATGGCACTACTGCTGTTACTACTGCTGGTACTACTGCAGTTACTACTATTGGTACTACTACTGTTACTACTGCTGTTACTACTACTGTTACTACTGCTGTTACTACTGCTGGTACCACTACTGTTACTACTGATGTTACTACTGCTGTTACTACTACTGTTACTACTGCCAGTACTACTGCTGGTACTACTGATGGTACTACTGCTGTTACTACTGCAGTTACTACTACTGTTACTACTGCTGTTATTACTGCTGGTACTACTGCTGTTACTACTGATGGCAGTACTGCTGTTACTACTGCTGGTACTACTGTTGGTACTACTGCTGTTATTACTGCTGGTACTACTGCTGTTACTACTGATGGCACTACTGCTGTTACTACTGCTGGTACTACTGTTGGCACTACTGCTGGTACTACTGCTGTTACTACTACTGCTACCACTGCTGGTACTACTGCTGTTCCTACTGATGGTACTACTACTGTTACTACTGCTGGTACTACTGCTACCCTTGCTGGTACTACTGCTGTTACTACTACTACTACTGTTACTACTGCTGGTACTACTTCTATTACTGGTACCACTGTTGGCAGTACTGCTGGTACTACTGCTGGTACTACTACTTACTACTGCTGGTACTACTGCTGGCACTACTGCTGTTACTACTGCTGTTACTACTACTGTTCCTACTGCCAGTACTACTGCCAGTACTACTGCTGGTACTACTGCTGGTACTACTGCTGTTACTACTGCAGTTACTACTACTGTTACTACTGCTGGTACTACTGCTGTTACTACTGATGGCACTACTGCTGTTACTACTGCTGGTACTACTGTTGGCACTACTGCTGGTACTACTGCTGTTATTACTGCTGGTACTACTGCTGTTACTACTGATGGCACTACTGCTGTTACTATTGCTGGTACTACTGTTGGCACTACTGCTGGTACTACTGCTGTTGCTACCACTGCTGGTACTACTGCTGTTCCTACTGATGGTACTACTACTACTACTGTTACTACTGCTGGTACTACTGCTACTCTTGCTGGTACTACTGCTGTTACTACTACTACTACTGTTACTACTGCTGATACTACTTCTACTACTGGTACCACTGTTGGCAGTACTACTGTTACTACTGCTGGTACTACTAATGTTACTACTGCTGGTACTACTGATGGCACTACTGCTGTTACTACTGCTGGTACTACTGCTGGTACTGGTGTTACTACTGCTGGTACTACTGCTGGTACTACTGCTGGTACTACTGCTGTTACTGCTGTTACTGCTGCTGTTACTACTGCTGGTACTACTGCTGGTAGTACTGCTGTTGTTACTGATGGCACTACTGATGTTACTACTGCTGGTACTACTGCAGTTACTACTATTGGTACTACTACTGTTACTACTGCTGTTACTACTGCTGGTACTACTGCAGTTACTACTATTGGTACTACTACTGTTACTACTGCTGTTACTACTGTTGTTACTACTACTGTTACTACTGCTGTTACTACTGCTGGTACCACTACTGTTACTACTGATGTTACTACTGCTGTTACTACTACTGTTACTACTGCCAGTACTACTGCTGGTACTACTGATGGTACTACTGCTGTTACTACTGATGGCAGTACTGCTGTTACTACTGCTGGTACTACTGTTGGTACTACTGCTGTTATTACTGCTGGTACTACTGCTGTTACTACTGATGGCACTACTGCTGTTACTACTGCTGGTACTACTGTTGGCACTACTGCTGGTACTACTGCTGTTACTACTACTGCTACCACTGCTGGTACTACTGCTGTTCCTACTGATGGTACTACTACTGTTACTACTGCTGGTACTACTGCTACCCTTGCTGGTACTACTGCTGTTACTACTACTACTACTGTTACTACTGCTGGTACTACTTCTACTACTGGTACCACTGTTGGCAGTACTGCTGGTACTACTGCTGGTACTACTACTTACTACTGCTGGTACTACTGCTGGCACTACTGCTGTTACTACTGCTGTTACTACTACTGTTACTACTGCCAGTACTACTGCCAGTACTACAGCTGGTACTACTGCTGGTACTACTGCTGTTATTACTGCTGGTACTACTGCTGTTACTACTGATGGCACTACTGCTGTTACTATTGCTGGTACTACTGTTGGCACTACTGCTGGTACTACTGCTGTTGCTACCACTGCTGGTACTACTGCTGTTCCTACTGATGGTACTACTACTACTACTGTTACTACTGCTGGTACTACTGCTACTCTTGCTGGTACTACTGCTGTTACTACTACTACTACTGTTACTACTGCTGATACTACTTCTACTACTGGTACCACTGTTGGCAGTACTACTGTTACTACTGCTGGTACTACTAATGTTACTACTGCTGGTACTACTGATGGCACTACTGCTGTTACTACTGCTGGTACTACTGCTGGTACTGGTGTTACTACTGCTGGTACTACTGCTGGTACTACTGCTGTTACTGCTGTTACTGCTGCTGTTACTACTGCTGGTACTACTGCTGGTAGTACTGCTCTTGTTACTGATGGCACTACTGATGTTACTACTGCTGGTACTACTGCAGTTACTACTATTGGTACTACTACTGTTACTACTGCTGTTACTACTGTTGTTACTACTACTGTTACTACTGCTGTTACTACTGCTGGTACCACTACTGTTACTACTGCTGTTACTACTACTGTTAATACTGCTGTTACTACTGCTGTTACTACTACTGTTACTACTGCCGGTACTACTGCTGGTACTACTGATGGTACTACTGCTGTTACTACTGCTGTTGCTACTACTGTTACTACTGTTGGCACTACAGCTTTTACTACTGCTGGTACTACTGCTGGTACTACTACTGATACTACTGCTGGTACTACTACTGAGTCTACTACTGGTGCTGCTGCTGTTACTACTGATGGTACTACTGTTGGTACTACTGCTGGTACTACTGCGGTTACTA
This sequence comes from Oncorhynchus kisutch, assembly GCF_002021735.2. Taxonomy (NCBI): domain Eukaryota; kingdom Metazoa; phylum Chordata; class Actinopteri; order Salmoniformes; family Salmonidae; genus Oncorhynchus; species Oncorhynchus kisutch. The sequence goes on from NC_034188.2 coordinate 22,443,430, forward strand.
CTGCTGGTACTACTGCTGGTACTACTACTGATACTACTGCTGGTACTACTACTGAGTCTACTACTGGTGCTGCTGCTGTTACTACTGATGGTACTACTGCGGTTACTATTGCTGGTACTACTGCTGGTACTACTACTAATTCTACTACTGGTACTACTGCTGGTACTACTACTGTTACTACTACGGTTACTACTGATGGTACTACTACTACTGTTACTACTGCTGTTACTACTGCTGGTACTACTGCTGTTACTACTGCTGTTACTAATGCTGCTACTACTGCTGTTACTACTACTGGTACTACTGCTGGTACTACTGCTGTTACTACTGTTGTTACTTCTACTGTTACTACTGCTGTTACTACTGCTGGTACCACTACTGTTACTACTGCTGTTACTACTGCTGTTACTACTGCTGTTACTACTACTGTTACTACTGCCGGTACTACTGCTGGCACTACTGATGGTACTACTGCTGTTACTACTGCTGTTACTACTACGGTTACTACTGATGATACTACTACTGTTACTACTGCTGGTACTACTGCTGGTACTACTGCTAGTACTACTACTGATACTACTACTGGTGCTACTGCTGGTACTACTACTGTTACTACTGCTAGTACTACTACTGATACTACTACTGGTGCTACTGTTGGTACTACTACCGTTACTACAGCTAGTACTACTACTGATACTACTACTGGTGCTACTGCTGGTACTACTATTGTTTCTACTGCTAGTACTACTACTGATACTACTACTGGTGCTACTGCTGGTACTACTATTGTTTCTACTGCTAGTACTACTACTGATACTACTGTTCTGTTTCTTTTCAAATTTTTGTAGTGCTAAAAGATCAACATCTGTTTTGGGCCGATTTGGTAGGTTTCTGCTAGGTTAGGTATGTGGTTTCCAGAGGGCTGTAGAATAAACACGTACATCTTCATGCCTCTGCACAATTCAAAATCAGGCAGAACCAAAATAATTTCTTACAAGATGACATCTTTTCATCGATTGCCCGGGGGGCAAAGGCTTTCATCAGTTGGCATACTGGTTCAACATTGCCTACTTTTTCCTCTAGCAAAACTTGCAATTATTATGCGGTCATCCCATCATGCTGTTGGTACAAGTCAGAGATGTAGTAGGTTGAACTTTAACCTCAAGTCAGCTTTTTCTGAAATGATGACAATTCTCTTTCATGTGCTTCTTTTCAGGTTGACAGTACAGTGTTAGGTTAACTTCAGGTTAACCCACATCATGCATGTTATGATTCAGGCCAAACAGTACATATAAATTATGAGTACTAAGACCTGAATACAAAGACCTGAATACTAAGACCTTCACTGTAGTGAGGTTTCCATTTTCATCCTCTCTGCCTCAAGTGGAAAAGAGATAACATGGACTGGTTGGTTACAGTACTGGTTAGCCTACACACATATATTATCAGCTGTGCTCTCTATCACTCTGAGAAGTCCCTCTGATCTTCTGTTTGAGTAGTGCTGACCCATTTCAAGCAGATCAATTCCCATGTAGCCTCTTCAACATTGTACTAAAGACCATATGGATTCGGGCTGCTACAAACCCAGTTATGCAGGACACAGAGTTGGTCCTCTTCAAATGGCTGTCAGAATCTCAATTATAATCCCCATTTATTTCCACAAAAAAAATCGAATCAAATGTATTTATATAGCCCTTTGTACATCAGCTGATATCTCAAAGTGCTGCACAGAAACCCAGCTTAAAACCCCAAACAGCAAGCAATGCAGGTGTAGAAGCACGTTGGCTAGGAAAAACTCCCTAGAAAGGCCAAAACCTAGGAAGAAACCTAGAGACCAAGCTATGAGGGGTGGCCAGTGCTCTTCTGGCTGTGCCGGGTGGAGATTATAACAGAACATGGCAAAAAATGTTCAAATGTTCATAAATGACCAGCATGGTCAAATAATAATAATCACAGGCAGAACAGTTGAAACTGGAGCAGCAGCACAGCCAGGTGGACTGGGGACAGCAAGGAGAGATCATGCCAGGTAGTCCTGAAGCATAGTCCAAGGGCTCAGGTCCTCCGAGAGAGAGAAAGAAAGAGAGAAAGAGAGAATTAGAGAGAGCATACTTAAATTCACACAGGACACCGGATTGTACAGGAGAACTACTCCAGATATAACAAACTGACCCTAGCCCCCCGACACATAAACTTATGCAGCATAAATACTGGAGGCTGAGACAGGAGGGGTCAGGAGACAATGTGGCCCCATCCGATGACACCATCGGACAGGGCCAAACAGGAAGGATATAACCCCACCCACTTTGCCAAAGCACAGCCCCCTCACCACTAGAGGGATATCTTCAACCACCAACTTACCATCCTGAGACAAGGCCGAGTATAGCGCACAAAGATCTCCACCACGGCACAACCCAAGAGGGGGCGCCAACCCAGACAGGAAGATCACATCAGTGACTCAACCCACTCAAGTGATGCACCCCTCCTAGGGACTCGGTCTCAACTTAAAGGTTGAGACCGAGTTTGCGTCTCTCACATGGGTAGGCAGACCATTCCATAAAAATTGAGCTCTATAGGAGAAAGCCCTGCCTCCAGCTGTTTGCTTAGAAATTCTAGGGACAATTAGGAGGCCTGCGTCTTGTGACCGTAGCGTACGTGTAGGTATGTACGGCAGGACCAAATCAGAGAGATAGGTAGGAGCAAGCCCATGTAATGCTTTGTAGGTTAGCAGTAAAACCTTGAAATCAGCCCTTGCCTTGACAGGAACCAGTGTAGGGAGGCTAGTACTGGAGTAATATGATACATTTTTTTGGTTCTAGTCAGGATTCTAGCAGCCGTATTTAGCACTAACTGAAGTTTATTTACTGCTTTATCCGGGTAGCCGGAAAGTAGAGCATTGCAGTAGTCTAACCTAGAAGTAACAAAAGCATGGATTGATTTTTCTGCATCGTATTTGGACAGAAAGTTTCTGATTTTTGCAATGTTACGTAGATGGAAAAAAGCTGTCCTTGAAACAGTCTTGATATGTTCGTCAAAAGAGAGATCAGGGTCCAGAGTAACGCCGAGGTCCTTCAGTTTTATTTGAGACGACTGTACAACGATTAAGAGTAATTGTCAGATTCAACAGAAGATCTCTTTGTTTCTTGGGACCTAGAACAAGCATCTCTGTTTTGTCCGAGTTTAAAAGTAGAACGTTTGCAGCCATCCACTTCCTCATGTCTGAAACACAGGCTTCTAGCGAGGGCAATTTTGGGGCAATTTTACAGCTGTGTGACATCCGTATAGCAGTGAAAGTTAACATTATGTTTTCGAATGACATCCCCAAGAGGTAAAATATATAGTGAAAACAATAGTGGTCCTAAAACGGAACCTTGAGGAACACCAAAATGTACAGTTGATTTGTTAGAGGACAAACCATTCACAGAGACAAACTGACATCTTTCCGACAGACAAGATCTAAACCAGGCCAGAACTTGTCCGTGTCGACCAATTTGGGTTTCCAATCTCTCCAAAAGAATGTGGTGATCGATGGTATCAAAAGCAGCGCTAAGGTCTAGGAGCACGAGGACAGATGCAGAGCCTCGGTCTGATGCCATTAAAAGGTAATTTACCACCTTCACAAGTGCAGTCTCGGTGCTATGATGGGGTCTAAAACCAGACTGAAGCATTTTGTATACATTGTTTTTCTTCAGGAAGGCTGTTGCCTTTTCTAAAGAATTTGAGAGGAATGGAAGATTCGATATAGGCCGATAGTTTTTAATATTTTCTGGGTCAAGGTTTGGCTTTTTCAAGAGAGGCTTTATTACTGCCACTTTTAGTGAGTTTGGTACACATCCGGTGGATAGAGAGCCGTTTATTATGTTCAACATAGGTGGGCAAGCACAGGAAGCAGCTCTTTCAGTAGTTTAGTTGTGTAACGGTTTTCTTCTGGTGAAAGAGAGGCGGACCAAAATGCAGCGTGGTGGTTATTCATGTTTAATTTATAAAGACACTATTCATGAATAAACTAACAAAACCAATAAACGTGTGAAAACCTAAACAGCCCTATCTGGTGCAAACACAGAGACAGGAACAATCACCCACAAAACCCAACACAAAACAGGCTACCTAAATATGGTTCCCAATCAGAGACAATGACTAACACCTGCCTCTGATTGAGAACCATATCAGGCCAAACATAGAAATAGACAAACCAGACACACAACATAGAATGCCCACCCAGCTCACGTCCTGACCAACACTAAAACAAGGAAAACACATACGAACGATGGTCAGAACGTGACAAGTTGGAAGGGGTCCAGTGGGTCCAGTATGCAGCTTGAAGGTTTAGAGGCCATGATTATTTTTGTAATTGTGCCAAGAGATATAGTACTAAAACACTTGAGTGTCTCTCTTGATCCTAGGTCCTGGTAGAGTTGTGCAAACTCGGAATAACTGAGCTTTGAAGGAATACGCAGATTTAAAGAGGAGACCGTAATTTGCTTTCTAATAATCATGATCTTTTCCTCAAAGAAGTTCATGAATTTATTACTGCTGAAGTGAAAGCCAGCCTCACTTGGGGAATGCTGCTTTTTAGTTAGCTTTGCGAGAGTATCAAAAATACATTTCGGATTGTTCTTATTTTCCTCAATTAAGTTGGAAAAATAGGATGATCGAGCAGCAGTAAGGGCTCTTCGGTACTACACGGTATTGTCTTTCCAAGCTAGTCGGAAGAATTCCAGTTTAGTGTGGCGCCATTTCCGTTCCAATTTTCTGGAAGCTTGCTTCAGAGCTCGGGTATTTTCTGTATACCAGGGAGCTAGTTTCTTATGAGAAATGTTTTTAGTTTTTAGGGGTACAACTGCATCTAGGGTATTGCGCAAGGTTAAATTGAGTTCCTCAGTTAGGTGGTTAACTGATTTTTGTCCTCTGACGTCCTTGGGTAGGCAGAGGGAGTCTGGAAGCTCATCAAAAAATCTTTGTGTTGTCTGTGAATTTATAGCACGACTTTTGATGCTCCTTGGTTGGGGTCTGAGCAGATTATTTGTTGCAATTGCAAACGTAATAAAATGGTGGTCCGATAGTCCAGGATTATGAGGAAAAACATTAAGATCCACAACATTTATTCCATGGGACAAAACTAGGTCCAGAGTATGACTGTGACAGTGAGTAGGTCCAGAGACATGTTGGACAAAACCCACTGAGTCGATGATGGCTCCGAAAGCCTTTTGGAGGGGTCTGTGGACTTTTCCATGTGAATATTAAAGTCACCAAAAATGTGAATATTATCTGCTATGACTACAAGGTCCGATAGGAATTCAGGGAACTCAATGAGGAACGCTGTATATGGCCCAAGAGGCCTGTAAACAGTAGCTATAAAAAGTGATTGAGTAGGCTGCATAGATTTCATGACTAAATCAAATCAAATCAAATCAAATTTTATTTGTCACATACACATGGTTAGCAGATGTTAATGCGAGTGTAGCGAAATGCTTGTGCTTCTAGTTCCGACAATGCAGTAATAACGAACAAGTAATCTAACTAACAATTCCCCAAAAACTACTGTCTTATACACAGTGTAAGGGGATAAGGAATATGTACATAAGGATATATGAATGAGTGATGGTACAAAGCAGCATAGGCAAGATACAGTAGATGATATCGAGTACAGTATAACATATGAGATGAGTATGTAAACAAAGTGGCATAGCTAGAAGCTCAAAAGACGAAAACGTATTTTTTTTGTGTGTAAATTTAAATTTGCTATCGTAAATGTTAGCAACACCTTCGCCTTTGCAGGATGCACGGGGGATGTGGTCACTAGTGTAACCAGGAGGTGAGGCCTCATTTAACACAGTAAATTCATCAGGCTTAAGCCATGTTTCAGTCAGGCCAATCACATCAAGATTATGATCAGTGATTAGTTCATTGACTATAATTGCCTATGAAGTAAGGGATCTAACATTAAGTAGCCCTATTTTGAGATGTGAGGTATCACGATCTCTTTCAATATTGACAGGAATGGAGGAGGTCTTTATCCTAGTGAGATTGCTAAGGCGAACACCGCCATGTTTAGTTTTGCCCAACCCAGGTCGAGGCACAGACACGGTCTCAATGGGGATAGCTGAGCTGACTAATACTGTCCTCAGCATATTCCGTACAAATCATATCATTGGTTATCCTGTAGTTGATATCCAAACCATCAAAGATGGCCTCCCAGCTAGGTTTGCCAACATCAGCAACAGACTCAAACGGCCTATACCTCATGGATATAGTGTCTCTGTGCTGTGCTCTCCCCATGTTTTTCACTCCCATCAGCATTTTGTGTGAATAGAAGCCATCAGAGTGCATAAGAGAAATCAATAAGGAATCTGGGTGATAATTAATTAGGGAGCAGGGAATGAATTACTGTTCCTCCCTCTTCCCCCAGATGCAGGTCAGAGTCACACTCGATTTGGGAAGCGCTCTGTTTCTCCATTACAGCGTGCTCAGTGTTTCTGATGTGAGCCCAGTGAGTGATGGGAGAGCGAAGAATTGGGCTATTGTCTAGAGAGGTGGCACTCAGTGGCCAACAATGACATGATCAATGCTTGGGCCAGTGGTTACTGCCAAGAGGAGCCCTTTCCCTCCCTCAGTCAGATTAGTCAGTTGTTGGGATAGTTACAGGAAGCTCCTAGCCTGGTCACATTTCCCTCCTGCCACGCGCAGATGCTGTCGCAGCTTTCAGCTGGACTGGATGTTACATAGCTACCAGTATATTGATTTACATTTCCCGATTGTCTTCCTTATATGTTGGTGGTATATTGTGTTGAACTGAGTTTTTTTTATAGCATTCAATTACACATTATATTTATACAATGTTTTGAATGTCAAATTCTCCAGAAATATACAGCAATACCATTTTCTCCTTTCTAGTAGGAGAGAGGACAAAAGAGAGAGGGGCACACCTACCCACGCTGGTCTTTGATAAATCAGGGGATTCATTCCATTTCAGTGGTGACTCTGTTTTGTCTTCCATTTCAATACATATGAGCCCATGGGTATCTCTATTGCCTGTGGCACAAACTCTGAAAGGCTTCCCTGTTTTCCCCAGCACCCAACATGCTCCGTGCTCTTGTCTCCCTGCACACATGCACAGCACACTGAGGCCCAATAACTCCCTCTGGCTGTGTAACATGGCATTCATTCCTCTATTTCCACCTTCATAACTCTGCTCCAAATCACTGGGGACCAGACTTATCTCCACGGGCTAAAACCCTGCCTGTGATTCTGAAGCTCTGTCCCCATGGCTGCTGGTCTTTCCCTGGGCTCTGGAGCCAGCACAACGAGACCGTGGTTCAGCTGCAGGGAGAACAGGGAGGAGACTGGCAGGGTAGTTATCCCCACAAACCAAGTAGAAAACTATAGAACCAACCAACACACAGTTAAACTAATGCTCAGATAAACCAGTTAGAACTGGTTTCGCAGTTCCTTTTAAGTATTCGATGTGATTACTTTCTACCCAAATCTATGGGTGGAAAGTATGTGGGAGAAACAGCAACAAAAAGTTTGTTGGTGCTCTATATTAATGTTTCATAGCATTAACCGCCCAAGGATTTAGATGTGGATTTTGGTCATTCAGAGCTACAGAAGAGCTCGGTGTCTAAACCCGATGGGGAATCAATAAAACATGTTGCTGGTCTTGAGAGGGACAGGGTCAACAGTCATCCTATGGAGCTGAAGGTTTTACTGCATGCCCTCACTACCTTACCAAACATGTATGCCATGGAGATTTACCCATTCATAATTTGTATCCACCAGGTAAGTAGATTGAACAAAAAGAAAGAAAATTCAAATAAAAAAGATTTTAAAAAATAGCATAAGGGTACTCTCTCTCATCCAAAATGTACACTTTACAAAACATTGATCCACAGTTGTTGGTGGCCATGTTTCTCCCAGTCCCAGTAGAGGTTGATGAGATCTTGTGGTGACGTCTTGGTACTGGGGCTCAGCTCCACAAGAGGCCTTGTCCCGACCTCCAATTATGTGTCCTGAGTTGGCTCATCAAAGGCCTTAGTGACTCCAGTCAGGCACATCCATCACTGGAGGGATGGATTTTGTCCCACCGCATTTTGAAGATAGGTTAATTAACAGATTCATTTGAACATGGAAATCAAGTTATCCCAGCACTCTGGTTGTGTCCCAAATGTGCTCTAGTCAAAAGTAGGGCACTATAGGGTTAGGGTTCAATTTGGAACACATCCATACACTCTGCTATTGGGTAGTTGACACCAGTTCATCTCCCAAACAAGTGTGTTCTACTTCAGTAGCCAGCATTGTGATGGAGATTACATACAGCACAGCATCTCAGGGGCAGATAGCCTCATATCAAACTCTGCCTGATCGCTTCACAGACATGCTCTTATCTGATCCTGTGTAGAACTGCGTTTGCATTTCTGACAGACCTCTTTGAGCAGGTACAGGGCAACGAGCATGTTGCCAGCAGAAAGTATGATATACATTATTCTAAAACCATATTTTCCTGTTAATCGGAGCCCATATTTATTTAATGGATGTAAGCACAATTCATGTTACCACAACTCATATTATAAAAGAGAGTTGCACACTCATATATATAAAAAATATATATATATATCACTGTGCCTTCTTCGTGTTACCACAATTCATGTTACCACAACTAATTTTACCACAATTCATGTTACCACAACTCATGTTACCACAACTCATAGTAATTTCCAACAGTGCCCCATCTTATAGTGTCCTACTACTGCTCTCTCTCTCTCTCTCTCGCTCTCGTTTTCTCTCGCTCTCGTTTTCTCTCTCTCGCACTCTCTTTCTCCTTTTCTCTCTTTCTCTCTCTCTCTCTGTCTCCTTTTCACTCTCGCTCGCTCTCTCTCTCCTTCTCTCTCTCTCTTTCTCTCTCTCTCTCTCTCTCTCTCTCTCTCTCTCTCTCCTTTTCTCTCTGTCTCCTTTTTGCTCTCTCGCTCTCTCTCCTTTTCTCTCTGTCTCCTTTTCTCTCTCTCTCTCTCTGTCTCCTTTTCACTCTCGCTCGCTCTCTCTCTCCTCTCTCTCTCTCTCTTTCTCTCTCTCTCTCTCTCTCTCTCCTTTTCTCTCTGTCTCCTTTTCGCTCTCTCGCTCGCTCGCTCTCTCTCTCCTTCTCTCTATCTCTCTCCCCCTCGCCCTCCCGCACTCTCTCTACTCACTCTCTTTCACTTGCATTGTCACATACTGGCCAGTTTTTAGGTACATTCATCCAGTACTGGGTCAGGCCTCCCTTTGCCGCTTAGTTCACTCGTTAGTTCACTCGCGCACCTGGAGCAAATTGGGGTTAAGTGTCTTGCTCAAGGTTTTTTCAACTTGTCGTCTCGGGTATCCGTACTTAAATGAACATGTTGACACTAATGGGAGAGGGATAGAGCAGATTCCTATATTATTAATGTCTTCCTTTTCCCTTTCAATTACATTTAACACCACACTGAATGATGGTGCAAACTGACAGAGAGGCAATGCTTTACATGACATTACGTCGTTGCCTCCCTGTTCATAGAGGTAATTGGCAACAGGAGTCACAGTGAGAGTAGGGTCCGTTTGAAGAGCGCCACTCAATGTTCCGTCAAATGGTGCTCTGTTTTGTGACCAAGAGTAACCAATATGGATGGGTCTGTCACATGTGTCCTCCCTAGGAATAGCAGACAACGTGGCTTTTAAATGTGCCACTTTCTTCTGCTGGGCCCTCGCTCAGCCATGCCAGTTTGAGAGCAAAACACTTTTTTTGAAGCCGTCTACAAATCATGTTTCAGCTCTCTCACTGACAGGTTGAATATTGAGCTTTCTGAGAATTCTATACATGTAACGTAGCCTCACAAGTTATACATTGTTCCCACAGTACAATTCACAGTTGACAATTCATATAAAGATTACATTTTTACTCCAGCATTTTATCAACCTGGAAATGTCAGAACAGTTAACATAATATTGAATCAGAATCAATTCTTATAATTTCTCTCAGATAATTCTGTACAGATAGATTGTTTAAATTGATTTGAATGTGATACTTTTAGTATCAAGCAGTTGAAAAGTGAATATGCTCCTCTCTCATCTCTCCTAATTGTGCAAGATGGGGTAAATCTGTTTGCCTGATGGATCTACAATCTCCTCAATATGCCAGTCATATCCGCCTGCAACCTTTTGTGTTGGGAAAACAATCCCTAGTTTTGAGGGATATGAATAATTGTGGTGGAAAGTGGTCACGATTGCTGTTGCTTGTAAGCATGAAATTCTGCCTGCAGCCTGAATCTATTGAACACAATTACAAGCAGGAACGAACACACCATGTACTTGTGATTGGTCCACCCCCAGAATCTGAGCACACAGCTAAAAATGCTCTGGGATGTCTCTGTGAATTAGGGACAGAAGAGAGGAAGAGATTGAAGACTAACTGACACACACAGTCTATCTGAAACAATATCCAGCGCTGCCATGATCATTGTGGGTGGAGGGAGGAGAGGGGACAAAAATGTGTTTTATGCTGTTTCAAACCTAGCTATCTCTGAACATTGGGGATTGAGTTCAAAGATGGTTCTTCAGGGATTTCATTTTTTATCCTTTGTTTACCCTTCAATCCTCTGAAATGTGGCAGATGTAAGTTATATTTTTGAATAATAGGTCTGCAACGGCATAGGCTAATTAATACATACTGTAACCTCCAGTATACAGACAACAATTCATCCTCCCATGCATCCTGCATCCTGATGGGTTTTTGTTTATGTTGGTTTGGTGGAATGAATGAATTTCTATATGCTGGTGTTGGTATTCATTCTGCATATAAAATAAGTCAATAATTCACTCTCTTTAGATTGATGAATAAATGGAGCAGATGGGGACAAATATGGATTACAGGATACATTTTTGACCAATTATAGATCACTGACCACGTATTTCACTAGTTATAGATCAATGACTACATACTGTATACATGATGCCACGTCAAACAGTGAAATAGTGGCCAATCGTTAGCCATCATTAACGTTGCATAGATACCATTGGTCAATAAGCACCACTGCAACCTAGAACTCCCAGTAAGTGTATGGACAGTGTATGGTGACTGCCATTGACACTTGACATTCTGTAGATCATCACAAATCACAAGTCAAGTTTCTACGGAAACCTTTGTCAATTAAGATTCTATAAAAATGTGTGCAGGCCCATCAATAGGCCTTATGCACATTCCATGGTCGAACGTTCTTAACACACTTCCTATCGGTTTGGCCATTTCCGGTCAGTCTAGTTGTTATCGACAATATAACGTGACTACCACTATGTCACCGTTTTTTTACTAGGTGTCTTCAGGACTTACCTCAAATTAATATTGTACATCGAATTGTTACATCAGCCATTGAGACTCCAGCTAGCAAGAATGAAAAGGGGTTCAAGATGTACATAGGAAGCTACATAGACAACTATGAAGGTGATTACCAAGTCAGTGACAGATATAACGTTAGCTAGCTACAATCATTAGCTAGCTAATTTAACTATTAACTGTAGCTAGCTAGTTACTTGAGATCTCATGAGTATGAGATCTCTTCAACTTCAGCTCTCCATTCTGTATCTTCAGGTAAGGGCAGTCAACATAACTTGGAACATTTGGGCACTTGACCTCTAAGAGTCCAAAGTGTGGTCTCACACTGGGATCAAATATGATTCCATCTGGAGAGGATCCAAACCACGGAGCATCTTGGTGCACTACGAAGCCACACGGAAAGAAGTTAACATTCTTCAGTATGCAGCACTCCTGTACAGCCACTGGCTCCATGACTAGCCCCCTCTTCATCTCCATGGTCTGTATACCAGATCCCTGTACAGCCACTGGCTCCATGACTAGCCCCCTCTTCATCTCCATGGTCTGTATACCAGATCCCTGTACAGCTGCTGGCTCCATGACTAGCCCCCTCTTCATCTCCATGGTCTGTATACCAGATCCCTGTATAGCCACTGGCTCCATGACTAGCCCCCTCTTCATCTCCATGGTCTGTATACCAGATCCCTGTACAGCCACTGGCTCCATGACTAGCCCCCTCTTCATCTCCATGGTCTGTATACCAGATCCCTGTACAGCTGCTGGCTCCATGACTAGCCCCCTCTTCATCTCCATGGTCTGTATACCAGATCCCTGTACAGCCGCTGGCTCCATGACTAGCCCCCTCTTCATCTCCATGGTCTGTATACCAGATCCCTGTACAGCCACTGGCTCCATGACTAGCCCCCTCTTCATCTCCATGGTCTGTATACCAGATCCCTGTACAGCCACTGGCTCCATGACTAGCCCCCTCTTCATCTCCATGGTTTGTATACCAGATCCCTGTATAGCCACTGGCTCCATGACTAGCCCCCTCTTCATCTCCATGGTCTGCATACACAGAACACTTCCTGCAACACAGGAGCAGTGGCTTTGGACCACTATCACTGGTACGGAGTGCTTTAACACCATCTGTGAAGATGAGTGTGATGGAAGACTGAAGTGAGAATGAATAACAATAAACATGTCTAGTCTTCTTAACTAGGGGCTCATTTAACTATACAGGAATACATTGTGTTTCAGTAACAAAACTACCAAACACTGCATCAACAGATATTTACCAAATAACCTGTTAAGTGGGCAATTCTAAATTGGGATTCGGACCCATCCTTAATATCTATCTACTGATAAGATTAAACGTTGACACTGCCTCCAACACATTTTGACCATGATGACAGTGTCTCACAGGAGATGTTTAACAAGGTCCCTAGTAGCTATCTTTAACCTTTCCCTACTCTCATGCTGTGCGTGTTTTCACTCTTCCTCATGGACCTGTGACAGGCAGCCCTCACGGTGATCTCCCCTGTCAATGTATCTTTGTTAGATACTGTGTAGAAGACATGAATGACAATTATTTTTAGCTAGCAAATATAGCTAACAAGCATAACTTAACCAATTTAACGAAAATACACACATTCTCAGGTAGATTCTGTCAAAGTTACGTCATTTTACGAAGTAACTAGCTAGCTACAGTTAATAGTTAAATTAGCTAGCTAATTTCGTCGATAACAACTAGACTGACCGGAATTTGCCAAACCGATAGGAAGTGTGTTTAGAACGTTCGATCATGGAATGTGCATAAGGCCTATAAATAACATCATGACATTGGCCTTCTCATCTCCAGTTGTGGAGCAGGCTGACTTTTACACTGGGACATGGTAAAGGCATCCAGCATTCAAGAACAGAGTCCAGCCATCTGGAAACGTTAGTGTTGTTTCCTGCCTAATACTGTTATAGTTGAAAGAGCATCTAACCCTAACCTAGAGCAGCTATGACTTTGCCTGGTCCACATCCAACCCTGACCTAGAGCAGCTATGACTTGGCCTGGTCCACATCCAACCCTAACCTAGAGCAGCCATGACTTGGCCTGGTCCACATCTAACCCTAACCTAGAGCAGCCATGACTTGGCCTGGTCCACATCTAACCCTAACCTAGAGCAGCTATGACTTGGCCTGGTCCACATCTAACCCTAACCTAGAGCAGCCATGACTTGACCTGGTCCACATCTAACCCTAACCTAGAGCAGCCATGACTTGGCCTGGTCCACATCTAACCCTAACCTAGAGCAGCTATGACTTGGCCTGGTCCACATCTAACCCTAACCTAGAGCAGCCATGAATTGGCCTGGTCCACATCTAACCCTAACCTAGAGCAGGCATGACTTGGCCTGGTCCACATCTAACCCTATGCCAGAGCAGCCATGGCTTGGCCTGGTCCACATCTAACCCTAATCTAGAGCAGCCATGACTTGGCCTGGTCCACATCTAACCCTATGCCAGAGCAGCCATGACTTGGCATGGTCCACATCTAACCCTAACCTAGAGCAGCCATGACTTGGCCTGGTCCACATCTAACCCTAACCTAGAGCAGCCATGACTTGACCTGGTCCATAACTAACCTTAACCTAGAGCAGCCATGACTTGGCCTGGTCCATAACTAACCTTAACCTAGAGCAGGCATGACTTGGCCTGGTCCACATCTAACCCTATGCCAGAGCAGCCATGACTTGGCATGGTCCACATCTAACCCTAACCTAGAGCAGCCATGACTTGGCCTGGTCCATAACTAACCTTAACCTAGAGCAGGCATGACTTGGCCTGGTTCACTTGTCTCTGCGTACTGGATGTCTTCCTTAATTTAAAAAAAGTGCTTGTCTTTATTGTAGCTCCACTATTAGCCTAATGTAATGGCATTGTCTTTATTGTAGTGTCACTATGTTCGGTAGCATAACTTCCTGAAATAGAGACATTTTCCTGATGTTCACTTCCTGAAATAGACATTTTTCTATAGGATTGAGGTCAGGGCTTTGTGATGGCCTGACCTTTGTTGTTGTCCTTAAGCCATTTTGCCACAACTTTGGAAGTATGCTTGGGGTCATTGTCCATTTGGAAGACCCATTTGCGACAAAGTTGTAACTTCCTGACTGGTGTCTTGAGATGTTGCTTCAATATATCCACATAATTTTCCTGCCTCATGATGCCATCTATTTTGTGAAGTGCATCAGTCCCTCCTACAGCAAAGCACCACCACAACATGATGCTGCCACCCCCGTGTTTCACGGTTGGGATGGTATTCTTCGGTTTGCAAGCCTCCCCCTTTTTCCTCCAAACATAACAATGGTCATTATGACCAAACAGTTATATTTTTGTTTCATTAGACCAGTGGACATTTCTCCAAAAAGTACGATCTTTGTTCCCATGTGCAGTTGCAAACCGTAGTCTGGCTTTTTATGGCGGTTTAACAGCAATGGTTTCTTCCTTGCTGAGCAGCCTTTCAGATTATGTCGATATAGGACTCGTTTTACTTTGGATATAGATATCTTTGTACCTGTTTCCTCCAGCATCTTCACAAGGTCCTTTGCTGTTGTTCTGGGATTTATTTGCACTTTTCGCACCAAAGTACGTTCATCTCTAGGAGACAGAACATGTCTCCTTCCTGAGCGGTATGATGGCTGCGTGGTCCCATGGTGTTTATACTTGCATACTATTGTTTGTACAGATGAACGTGGTACCTTCAGGCGTTTGTAAATTGCTCCCAAGGATGAACCAGACTTGTGGAGGTCTACAATTTTTCTTCTGAGGTCTTGGCTGATTTCTTTAGATTTTTCCATGATGTCAAGCAAAGAGGCACTGAGTTTGAAGGTAGGCCTTGAAATACATCCACAGGTACACCTCCAATTGACTCAAATTATGTCAATTAGCCTATCAGAAGTTTCTAAAGCCATGACATCATTTTCTGGAATTTTCCAAGCTGTTTAAAGGCACAGTCAGCTTAGTGTATGTAAACTTCTGACCCACTGAAATTGTGATACAGTGACTTATAAGTGAAATAATCTGTCTGTAAA
Organism: Oncorhynchus kisutch; assembly: GCF_002021735.2. NCBI lineage: Eukaryota > Metazoa > Chordata > Actinopteri > Salmoniformes > Salmonidae > Oncorhynchus > Oncorhynchus kisutch. The sequence goes on from NC_034188.2 coordinate 22,458,826, forward strand.
CAATTGTTGGAAAAATTAAAGTAGATCAAATCAAATTTATTTATATAGCCCTTCGTACATCAGCTGATATCTCAAAGTGCTGTACAGAAACCCAGCCTAAAACCCCAAACAGCAAGCAATGCAGGTGTAGAAGCACGGTGGCTAGGAAAAACTCCCTAGAAAGGCCAAAACCTAGGAAGAAACCTAGAGAGGAACCAGGCTATGTGGGGTGGCCAGTCCTCTTCTGGCTGTGCCGGGTGGAGATTATAACAGAACATGGCCAAGATGTTCAAATGTTCATAAATGACCAGCATGGTCGAATAATAATAAGGCAGAACAGTTTAAACTGGAGCAGCAGCACGGCCAGGTGGACTGGGGACAGCAAGGAGTCATGTCAGGTAGTCCTGAGGCATGGTCCTCCGAGAGAGAGAAAGAGAGAAAGAGAGAATTAGAGAGAGCACACTTAAATTCACACAGGACACCGAATAGGACAGGAGAAGTACTCCAGATATAACAAACTGACCCTAGCCCACCGACACAAACTACTGCAGCATAAATACTGGAGGCTGAGACAGGAGGGGTCAGGAGACACTGTGGCCCCATCTGAGGACACCCCCGGACAGGGCCAAACAGGAAGGATATAACCCCACCCACTTTGCCAAAGCACAGTAGTAGATGTCCTAATCGACTTGCCAAAACTATAGTTTGTTAACAAGGAATGTGTGGACTGGTTGAAAAACGAGTTTTAATGACTCCAACCTAAGTGTATGTAAACTTCCGACTTCAACTGTATACGACGTCAGTGAGAGATATACACTGAGTGTACAAAACATTAGGGACACCTGCTCTTTCAATGACATAGACTGACCAGGTGAATCCAGCTAAAAGCTATGACTCCTTATTGATGTCATTTATTAAATCCACTTCAATCAGTGTAGATGAAGGGGAGGAGACAGGTTAGCATGTTTAAGTCTTGAGACAATTGAGACATGTATTGTGTACAGTATGTGTGCCATTCAGAGGGTGAATGGGAAAAACAAAATATTTAAGTGCCTTTGAATGGTGCACCGGTTTAAATGTGTCAAGAACTGCACCTCTGCTGGGTTTTCCTCGCTCAACAGTATCCTGTGTGTATTAAGAATGGTCCACCACCCAAAGGACATCCAGCCAGCTTAACGCAACTGTGGGAAGCATTTGAGTCAATTTGGGCCAGCATCCCTGTGGAACACTTTCAACCCCCTGTAGTCCATACCTTGACGAATTGAGGCTGTTCTGAGGGCAAAAGGAGGGGCTGGGGTGCAACTCAATATTAGGAAGGTGTTCCTAATGTTTTGTTCACTCAGTCGAACAGTACAGTAGGTTAACTGCTAGAAGATGATACTATGGGTGTAGAAGCAGCAAGGAGGAGGAAGAGGGGATGTGCATAAACACACCAAAGGTCCATCACTGCTTGGACTGGGATAAACCCTTATCTGTGTGGTAATGTCATCATCATTGCCATAATACCAGCCATGCATAGTCTCCTAGGTATGGAGCCAATCATCTGATAATGAAACCTCCTGTGAAGCACTTCCTTTAAACTGCATCCTTTACTGAACTATTTCAACGATTGTTTATTGACCTGGATAATGTGGTGATGCTGGGAACAGTCAGAGTTATGGGTATCTCTGTACTGTGAGTTTTTCAGCATGATCATTTCCTCCATTAATTGGAATACAAATGAAAAAGGTCAGCACACATGCCAGATTTGTAACAATTACCGTATCCTTGTGTTTTTGAGGAAAACATCTGCCTTGCTTACAGAGGGATATCTTATATCTTAACAATTAAAGCATGGAAGTCTGAGGAGTTGTCTGAGGTCTCCAGGGTACGCCGTTCCCCCTCAGAGTCCAAAATGAGACGTTTTATTTTGAATCACTCTGAAAAGACTTCAGGGACTGCTCGCGTGTGTTTGTTCTGTTAAGTACACTTAAAATGTTGATGTGATCTGCAAGCAATTTATATTAGCGACCTCTTGCCATAACTCATTCCGCAAACGATGCAAGCTAATGTTTGACAAATGTGTTGCCACTAGGGATTTTGAAACACCGGTATAATTAACTTTTGTCTAAGCTTGATAAATTGATCCATACCAAAGACTGTTCTCCTCTTAGTGAGTCTCTTTGGAAAAAGTCATCACAAGCTATAGGATGACAGTGATGGCACAACATCCTTATTGTATTTGAACATAGTGAACTGGACAGATCAGGCTCTCAACACTTTTAGGAACTACCATTCCAATGATGTGTTACACGACCTTGGCGACAGCCAGCCAGTACAATACTTTTAGGAACTACCATTCCAATGATGTGTTACACGACCTTGGCGACAGCCAGCCAGTACAATACTTTTAGGAACTACCATTCCAATGATGTGTTACACGACCTTGGCGACAGCCAGCCAGTACAATACTTTTAGGAACTACCATTCCAATGATGTGTTACACGACCTTGGCGACAGCCAGCCAGTACAATACTTTTAGGAACTACCATTCCAATGATGTGTTACACGACCTTGGCGACAGCCAGCCAGTACAATACTTTTAGGAACTACCATTCCAATGATGTGTTACACGACCTTGGCGACAGCCAGCCAGTACAATACTTTTGCCCTCCATGCTGAATAATTGCTTCAACATAATAATGAACTTCAGAGCTCACTGTCAGGTAAAACGGCTGCCTGAAGTCACAACTGGCTAGTAAGGGAAGAAGATTACATTCTAGCCCATGTGAGGAGAAGACCTGCTGGGTTATCTGGGCTCAGATGTCCCCTCACTGCCCTTCACTAAGGATTATGAGGAACTCTTGTGCGCCTTTAAATTTGGCACAGGCTCTGACAATAGCAGGTGTCCTTAGCATCTGACCCACTCTAACCTCAGAATGGAAAGAATTGGAACAGTGGTCAGAAGTTAGAGGAAACCTGCTGTGTCTGCTTTTCACATTCAGCCAAATTTGATAGCACAGTAATGAGGGAGGGCAGGGATGCTTTGGGTTGGGTTTCAGATAAAAGGTGTGTTTAACAGTAACTTTTTGTTAAACAAATCATGCCGTGGTCTGTAAATGTCTCAAGTTTTGGGATTTTAAATAAATAGCAAAGAAGTCTTATAGCAACTTCTAACACTTATCTAACATATTGCAAATGGAATGCCAATGAAAAACAACTATTGAAGGAAATTGCATATTTTCTGGTTGTTGGTAGAAATTGTAAGTTTTACCAGAATTTGTCAGCTACCTCCAAAGGGGTGTTTTGATGTAGGATGACTCCCACTTCTAGATCCTTCATTAAATAGATTTCTTTCTCAAAAACACAAGTTCTTGCCAGAGGACCTCATGTGTTTCTCATTCTAATTCTGAGCCACCCTTTTATCAGAAATAAATTGATGATATCTAATTATTGCTATTATAGTCAGGCAACAATCCATGAACTAGACATGTCCTAATTCTTTCCTGTACACTTACCAGAAACCTGCAGTGAAACAATGACAGAATATGATAGAATTGCAGTCAACAGATCACATTGGGGAGTATTACAGTGTTGAAGTAGACACTTGTTGTCCCTTTTGAGAATAAACATATAAAACAACACATATGGAAAATATAGTATTAAGAAAAGTAATCCCTATTTAAAACCAGCCAAATATATTATTTTTCAGGATTCTAGAGCATCATTAGATTCTACCTAAGTGAGTGGGGGTAATCCAGTACCTCCTCTGGTTGCATTGTCAACTCCAACACACATTCCCAGTAACATGAGGCCACTTTAGTCGAGTGAGTCAACCTTCCCCCATCTGACCTTATCTGTGGGGGCACAGCCTGCCCTCCTAGACTCTGCCGGGGGCATAGCTTGGCCTGGTGCCAGCAGTCCTCTGGCTTAAGGGCAGCCTATCCATGGTGGAAGTAGACAGCTGCATAGGCCTCTATGTTTACTGTATGATGGTGTCACCTAACCCAGCCACCCCATGATGTTCTTTTGAATACATGCATACTGGCATTTCTCAGCCCTTCTCGAATGTTGGCAGAGGGGTTGTGCATTTGCTGAGGGGTTGTTGGCCTGTGTGTTCTGGTTGAGAATGGCTTTTTAGCTATTTTTACGAAGCATACTGTATATCTATCCTTAAGCATGTCAAGAGCTGCCATGCATAATGAGTAATTATGAGCGCAAGGTACAGTAAATATAGAATGTTAATTATTCTTGCCTCGATCCAATTCGGAGCTCATTTCAGCAAGGTGCACTAACAAGCTTTTTATATTTAGGTGTATGCCCATGTCCCCCTCATTAGAATGTCAGTTCTGTTGATATTTTCCAAATGTTTGTTTGTGAGGATAGCTGTTCTGAAGCACTCTTCTCATAGCTGTGTAACCTCATTCAACTTATTTACTGCAAGGTAATGATCTAATGTCATTACCAGCTGACTTTATGGGATGAGAGAGGCGTTGTCTTGTGCTGTTAACTCAGCCAATATATTAAAGAATAAACATTAAAGAACATTGGCTTGGCTGCCATGACGATGATCTAACAGTTTAACCTCGTCAACAACCTTCAGGACTTCCTGAATCACTCTTTCATCCAGGAAATGATGGACCTCTAAAGTGCCTACATACTGCTTTTCCTTGACTCTGGCTGATAGAGAACCCCATCAAATAATGCCAGCAAGGCTCCTCTGCTAAACATATATTTTTTGCCTTGTCTGAAGTAAATGAACACAATCCTAACTTAACACAACCCTAAATTAATACAACCCTACCTTAACACAAGCCTAACTTAACACGAACCTACCTTTAAACAACCCGAAATTAACACAACCCTAACTTGACACAACCCTAACTTGACACAACCCTAACTTGACACAACCCTAACTTAACACAACCCTAAATGTACACAACCCTAACTTAATACAACCATAACTTAACATAACCCTAACTTAACATAACCCTAAATGAACACAACCCTAAATGAACACAACACTAACTGGACACAGCCCTGACTTAACACAATCCTAAATGAATGTAACCCTAACTTAACACAACCCTACAGTAAATGAACACAAACCTAACTGAACACAACCCTAAATGAACACAACCCTAAATGAACACAACCCTAAATGAACACAACCCTAAATGAACACAACCCTAAATGAACACAACCCTAACTGAACACAACCCTAAATGAATGTAACCCTAACTTAACACAACCCTACAGTAAATTAACACAAACCTAACTGAACACAACCCTAAATGAATGTAACCCTAACTTAACACAACCCTACAGTAAATGAACACAAACCTAACTGAACACAACCCTAACTGAACACAACCCTAAATGAACACAACCCTAACTTAGCACAACCCTAAATGAACACAACCATAACTTAACACAACCCTAACTGAACACAACCCTAAATGAACACAACCCTAAATGAACACAACCCTAAATGAACACAACCCTAACTGAACACAACCCTAAATGAACACAACCCTAACTGAACACAACCCTAAATGAACACAACCCTAACTGAACAGAACCCTAAATGAACACAACCCTAAATGAACACAACCCTAAATGAACACAACCCTAACTGAACACAACCCTAACTGAACACAACCCTAACTGAACACAACCCTAAATGAACACAACGCGAAATGAACACAACCCTAAATGAACACAACCCTAACTGAACACAACCCTAACTTAACACAACCCTAAATGAACACAACCCTAACTGAACACAACCCTAACTTAACACAACCCTAACTTAACACAACCCTAAATGAACACAACCCTAAATGAACACAACCCTAACTGAACACAACCCTAACTGAACACAACCCTAAATGAACACAACTCTAAATGAACACATCCCTAAATGAACACAACGCTAAATGAACACAACCCTAACTGAACACAACCCTAACTGAACACAACCCTAACTCTAAGTAATGTTCTCTACATTCTCTGTGCTCTTTGTAATCTCAGTATGATTTTTTTGTACTGAAATCCAGTGTTATTTTTTTCACACTCTAAGAAGATGTCAGTTTTCCCCGTATTCCGGGTATTGTGTCCTGCAGTTTATACTTGTTCCTGTCAGTGCAATGTATAATGTTTTGATATTGTGTTCTAATAATGAATTTTCTGGATCAAAGATAGGAAGCAATCCATATGTGGACTTCAGATAAGGTCATAGGTTTATTCTGGATTAGTAAAGGCTTATGATGCCCTCTGTATTACAATGTATTTTCTGTTAAAGTAATACTCTGCGAAAGCCTGTCTATTCCATTTTTTACCCCTGATGAAAAAAATAGGGAGAAATAGAGAGAAAATGCAAAATTACATATTTGTGGAGTTTCTTTTCAAGTGTGTGATTCTGGCCATCTGTTGTGGCTCTGAGACATACACCTCGAGGTAGATGGCAGCCAACACTTTTGCGGCAGGCAGCCTGTTTACACTTCTTAATGATGATTCAAACATGTATCAGATACAATCCTCCTCTTAGCAGGACTGAAGGGTTAACTCCTCTTCTCCTCAGTAAGGATGTGACTTCATCACACTCGTATGGAACATCTCTAGTGAAGGCCTCCACAGCAGGGAAGCCAAGGTTCTCTTTAGAAATCAAAGCACAACATCAAGACTGACTCATACATGCCATTATTCTCTTACGGAGAAAATGAAACAGGCTCTATAAATGATATGTTTCTGTGTCCGTGTTTGAGACATTTATCTTGGAGACACATAATGAAAGCTATGTGTGTTTTATCCTATTGTTGTCTCATTGATGTGGGAATATGTCTTGATGTTGTATTTTTCAGACCGGCTTTCTGGGTTTGCTTTTTACGTGCTCTCCTTTCCTTAAAAATAACTTTTGTTCTTGAAATGCACATTTTAATTTATTATGAGTCAAATATTCAATCAATTTTTGTATTATTACTGTATTTCATCAAAAGGCATGGAAGACTCTTGTAGAGGAGATGTACTTTAACCCTACTCTATGTAGTCCTATGGCACCTGCCTTTCATGACAGACTAAATCTATGGCACCTGCCTTTCATGACAGACAAAATCTATGGCACCTGCCTTTCATGACAGACAACATCTATGACACCTGGCTTTAATGACAGACAAAATCTATGGCATCTGCCTTTAATGACAGACAAAATCTATGACACCTGGCTTTAATGACAGACAAAATCTATGGCATCTGCCTTTAATGACAGACAAAATCTATGACACCTGGTCTTTAATGAAGGACAAAATCTATGACACCTGTGTCACAGATCCCCCCCCCCCCTTTGGCTATGCCGGATTAAGTGATATGACATACTATTCTATAAAACCCTTTCTCTGTAATTAATATTACCTGATTGAGCTAATCATGTAAATGTAATTAACTAGAAAGTCGGGGCACCACAAAATAATATTTATAGAGCTGTTATCTTCAGAAGAAACTCTTAGTCAATATTAATCGTCACCTTATTTCAGTCTCATCTGAAAGTTGTACATTCTTGGTTATCTTCACGAACCCTGGCTAACAAGTTGAATCAGCAATACAAAATGTGGTTTAATTATTTATTTACTAAATACCTAACTAATCACACAGAATTACATATACACAGAATGAATCATACCTTGATTACAAATTATATCATGAAGGAAAACGTCCCTGGCGGAGGGAATGGATATGACAGCTGGTTACACAAAGAAAAGGGGGGTTGGGTTTGAGTAAAAGAGCGGGAAGACTTGAGGAACAAAGGGAGAAGCCATGCTATTGTAAATGCAGTATCTTCTGCATTCTAAATTACCGCCCATTTGGAAAAGGAAAATGCAATAAATATTTACTCTGAGCTGCGCTTCGGTAGGTTGGTGGTAGATGGAAGGCCGTGTTGCCCAACCGAGTCCTTTGTCCTTTGAAGAATGTCTCTGTTGGTAAATTGTATACGTTGTAGTAACGTCGTTGCGTGGTAGGCGGGATACTTTGTCTGTTCTTTCCTAGCCCTCGTTTGCAGCTGCTGCTGCTAACTCAACGGCTAGGAGGTATCACTCTGGAGTGAATAAGAGTTCAAAGTTCATACCATTCGCAACCAAAGCTCACGCTGAGGTTGGCTTAGTTCTGTAGTTGACATGTTAGTCCTTTCAACGTATGGACCGTCGTCCTCACATCCTCAGAACAGGAGGTTACATTTTCGTCAAGGCTTTATATAGTGGAGCGAGAAGGGTGTGTTTGAAAAGTTTTAGAACCCATGTCTCTTCACAGGGGCGGGCCACTGATTGTGCAGAGCCCTAACCTTATGAAAACCCAAATCTCTCTTTTGGAAGCTAAAATTACATTTAATCTCTTTTATTTTGAATTTTATATTCAAACATTTAAATTGAACAACAATTCCATGTGAATCCGATAACTACAATGTGCAGACTTTCCACTGTAGAGTTTATGTCACACTATCATTGATGAGAATGTCTCAGATGACAACCGGACTGACATCATATTCATTAAGTATCACCTCATATGTTCAATTGGTTGGATTACCAGGATATAGTTCATTTCCCCCCACCTTCTGATGTTCCCAGAATCTCTATGTTAACCAAAGGATTTTCAAATGTCACATCAGTAGGGTAGAGAGAGGAAAAAGGGGGGGGGGGGGTATTTATGGTTGTCATAAACTAACCCCAGGCCAACATCATTTTTTTATTTTTTATTTCACCTTTATTTAACCAGGTAGGCTAGTTGAGAACAAGTTCTCATTTGCAACTGCGACCTGGCCAAGATAAAGCATAGCAGTGTGAGCATACAACAAAGAGTTACACATGGAGTAAACAATTAACAAGTCAATAACACAGTAGAAAACGAAGGGGGGGTCTATATACAATGTGTGCAAAAGGCATGAGGAGGTAGGCAAATAATTACAATTTTGCAGATTAACACTGGAGTGATAAAAGATCAGATGGTCATGTACAGGTAGAGATATTGGTGTGCAGAAGAGCAGAAAAGTAAATAAATAAAAACAGTACAGGGATGAGGTAGGTGAAAAGGGTGGGCTATTTACCAATAGACTATGTACAGCTGCAGCGATCGGTTAGCTGCTCAGATAGCTGATGTTTGAAGTTGGTGAGGGAGATAAAAGTCTCCAACTTCAGCGATTTTTGCAATTCGTTCCAGTCACCAGCGTGACAACCTGGCCTTTAATGACAGACAAAATCTATGACACCTGCCTTTCGTGATAAACAAAATCTATGGCACCTGCCTTTCATGACATACAAAATCTATGGCACCTCCCTTTAATGACAGACAAAATCTATGGCACCTGGCCTTTAATGACAGACAAAATCTATGGCACCTCCCTTTAATGACAGACAAAATATATGACACCTGCCTTTAATGACAGATAAAATTACGTTCACTTGAATCTGAATTGCATAACACTTCTTTAGCAATTGATAATGATAAGCATTATTGTTTGGTACAACTAACCGAAAAATTGCATGTGAATCAGTGCAGATATTTGAATGCACAATTTAGCATTTTCTTGCAAACATACACTGCTTAACCCTGTTCTTAAAACTTGGAATATCTCTGCAAGAGGAAACAAGTGCACATGAATGAATGTCAGATATATGGCTCAGTGGCTGTGTGGCAATATGCATGTATATTTTTGGCAAGTAAGTGAGATATGCACTTGTCAACTTTCCAGTTGTTGCTGTGGACTCCAGAAACCCAGTGGCATTATTTCACAGTACCACCTTTCCCGCTCCTGTCGTTGGTCATCTATCAATTCAGCCTCTTTGATTTCTGCCAGGCACTGCAAACCTGCTGACGAGCAGAAAAGATTCAATAGATGTCCCACATCAGCAAAGTTATACATTTAGTTGCATGTTTTTAGGGAGGTTGGTAAGGGAGAAATAAGACAGGCATTTAGCATGTAGAGGGGCTTTGGGGGGCTGCTGAATAGTTTGGTCTAATGAAGAGAGTGAAAGACCTCTTCCTTTAGCAACCATTGAGTCTATATGTTTTGACCATGACAACTTGCTATTTAGGATTACACCTTGCTCAATTGCCACATTATTCAATAATATAGTGAACAAAAATATAAATGCAACATGCAACAATTTCAAAGATTTTACTGAGTTACAGTTCATATAAGGAAATCAGTCAATTTAAATAAATGAATTAGGCCCTAATGTATGGTCAGGGGTGCAGCCATGGGTGGACCTTGTAGGGTATAGGCCCACCCACTTGGCAGCCAGGGACACCCACTGGGGAGCCAGGCCCAGCCAATCAGAATTTGTTTTTCCCCACAAGAGGGCTTTATTACAGACATAAATACTACATATTTTCTTCAGCTCATGAAACATGGGACCAACACTTTACATGTGTTTAGACCAGACATATTTAAGCAGACACACAATTGATTATGGTCACTGTAGTTAATTACAACGTTTTCTGCGCTAAACTACAGTATGTAGAATATTAGCCTGTTGGAAACTACAACTCCCTACTACATTGCACAGCTCAAGCTTGATCTGAATTATCTCTATAGAAACTGCACACCTCACAACAAAACAAAAAAAGTACTAAATGAAATTCTAATACTTGAACTGATGTCGATCAATTAGTTGTTTAAAAAAGAAAATGTTGGTTAATCTCACAGAACCAAGAACTTGTAATCTAGTGTATGATAAAACACAAAGATCCCTAGCATATGATGGTCACCAAAATTACATCTATGTCAAATCACGGTGAACAGCAGGATTCTTTCTGAGCTGTCAATATTAATCCAGACATCAACATTGAAAAATACCCATTAGATCAGCCAGTCACCATTCAGCTTCATGAAAGGAGATGACGGGGAGTATATTTGTACTGTTTAGTGAAGTCCAGGTGATATACAGACAGGATAATTACCATGTTCTCACAACTGCTTTTCTCAAAGAATGGGCATGATGGTGACTGAATGCCAAGTAGTCCATTTCCTATTCAACGTATTTGTCTGTCGTCATTACTCTACAGTCTAAATGGTAGTTTGTTGTGGTAGCATTACAACATAATCAGATTGAAATTAGTCATGGTTAATGCATGGTAAGGCACCTTCCTTATGCACAATACCATACAGTGCCTTTGGAAGTATTCAGACCCCTTGACTTTAAGCTCTAGAGCTCTAGAGTTCCTCTGTGGAGATGGGAGAACCTTCCAGAAAGACAACAATCTCTGTAGCACTCCACAAATCAGGCCTTTATGGCTAGACGGAAGCCCCTCCTCAGTAAAAGGCACATGACAGCCCGCTTGGAGTTTGCCAAAAGGCACCTAAAGACTGTCAGACCATGAGAAACATGATTCGCTGATGAAACCAGGATTGAACTCTGAATGCCAAGTTTCACGTCTGGAAGAAACCTGACATCATCCCTACGGTGAAGCATGGGGGTGGAAGCATCTTTCTGTGGATATGATTTTCAGCGGCAGGGACTGGGAGACTATTCATGGGAGAATGGGAGAACCTCCCCAAATACAGGTGTCCCAAGCTTGTAGCGTCATACCCAAGAAGATTCAAGGCTGTAATCGCTGCCAAAGGTACTTCAACAAAGTACTGAGTAAAAACCTGTTTTTGCTTTGTCATTATGGGTATTGTGTGTAGATTGATGAGGGAGAAAAACAATTGAATCAATTTTAGAATAAGGCTGTAACGTAACAAAATGTGGAAAAAGTCAAGGGGTCTGAATACTTTCCGAAAGCACTGTATCTAACCTATTGATTCTTGATTGTTACGGGAATTGACAGGTCCCCCTGTTCTTGTTGAATTGTAACCCACACATCAAAGGCTTTTGGCTGGTATTTTTCAATGGCACAGTGATTTAGCCTAAAGCACTGCAGCAGTACACAGGCCCTTGAGTTCCTGTATGCTAATAGTCAGGTGAAAAGGGTCTGTGTTCCCTTTGTAGCGTCTGCTCATTGTTTCTGAGGGGGAAAAACGGCTCTGCTCTGCAGCATTGATATGGGGCACAGACGCCCGTGGCGCTCCTAAAAGCCATCCACACTGGCCTATGAACAGGTGTTGAATGAAATCCAGACAAATGCTGAAGAGACCTGTGTTTGACACCTATCCATCAGCAGCGGAGTGAGTGGCCGGTTCAACAATCCGCCCACTGGAAACACCTGTGTCGCCCGCGGCCCCCGCGTCTCTTAATGATCTGCCAGTCATATCACAGAGCCATGTGTGCCCATCATAGGGGGGAAATGATGAACAACAATGTTATCCGTCCTTAATTATCCTCCTCCGTGCTTTATTAAAATGTCATTTGGTCCTAATCAAAGTAATATCCTGTAGGTCAAACAATAAAGGAGATCACCTGATAGCAGCCCTGTTTCCAGGGGAGCGTGATCCTAGTCTCTGCTGACGACAAACTCATTACGGACTATAATGAATCAAGTACACAGCAGGACACAATTGGATTTGTATAGTGCTATTCGATCATAATGATGTGTGCCCCTCTACCCTGCATACTGTAGTACCAAACCAAGTCAAATGAAATAGTTGATTTGATTTTAGCCTAGCTAGCTGTATGATGTTTCAAAGTTATGCTAGTGTTTGATGCCTTGTTGATTAATCTAAATGAGTCATCTAAGACAGGTGATATATTTTCCCTTCGTGCTTATAGTAGCCTATGTGCTGTCCAGTTTATGCGACCACGTTAACCCTATATTTATACACTGAATGTACAAAACATTAAAAATGCCTTCCTAATATTGAGTTGCATACCCCCACCCAAAGTACACTCTACAAGTTGTGGACAGCGTTCCACAGGGATGTTGGCCCATGCTGACTCCAATGCTTCCGACTGTTTTATCAAGTTGGCTTGATGTCCTTTGGGTGGTGGACCATTCTCAATGCACACGGGAAACTGTTGAATGTGAAAAACCCAGCAACGCTGCAGTTCTTGACACAAACCGGTGGACCTGGCACCTACTACCATACCACATTCAAAAGCACTTAAATATTTTGTCTTGCCCATTCACCCTCTGAATGGCACACATTTTTATTTATTTTATTTATTTTACCTTTATTTAACCAGGTAGGCAAGTTGAGAACAAGTTCTCATTTACAATTGCGACCTGGCCAAGATAAAGCAAAGCAGTTCGACAGATAAAACGACACAGAGTTACACATGGAGTAAAAACAAACATACAGTCAATAATGCAGTATAAACAAGTCTATATACAATGTGAGCAAATGAGGTGAGAAGGGAGGTAAAGGCAAAAAAGGCCATGATGGCAAAGTAAATACAATATAGCAAGTAAAATACTGGAATGGTAGTTTTGCAATGGAAGAATGTGCAAAGTAGAAATAAAAAATAATGGGGTGCAAAGGAGCAAAATAAATAAATAAATAAAAATTAAATACAGTTGGGAAAGAGGTAGTTGTTTGGGCTAAATTATAGGTGGGCTATGTACAGGTGCAGTAATCTGTGAGCTGCTCTGACAGTTGGTGCTTAAAGCTAGTGAGGGAGATAAGTGTTTCCAGTTTCAGAGATTTTTGTAGTTCGTTCCAGTCATTGGCAGCAGAGAACTGGAAGGAGAGGCGGCCAAAGAAAGAATTGGTTTTGGGGGTGACTAGAGAGATATACCTGCTGGAGCGTGTGCTGCAGTTGGGAGATGCTATGGTGACCAGCGAGCTGAGATAAGGGGGGACTTTACCTAGCAGGGTCTTGTAGATGACATGGAGCCAGTGGGTTTGGCGACGAGTATGAAGCGAGGGCCAGCCAACGAGAGCGTACAGGTCGCAATGGTGGGTAGTATATGGGGCTTTGGTGATAAAACGGATTGCACTGTGATAGACTGCATCCAATTTGTTGAGTAGGGTATTGGAGGCTATTTTGTAAATGACATCGCCAAAGTCGAGGATTGGTAGGATGGTCAGTTTTACAAGGGTATGTTTGGCAGCATGAGTGAAGGATGCTTTGTTGCGAAATAGGAAGCCAATTCTAGATTTAACTTTGGATTGGAGATGTTTGATATGGGTCTGGAAGGAGAGTTTACAATCTAACCAGACACCTAAGTATTTGTAGTTGTCCACGTATTCTAAGTCAGAGCCGTACAGAGTAGTGATGTTGGACAGGCGGGTAGGTGCAGGTAGCGATCGGTTGAAGAGCATGCATTTAGTTTTACTTGTATTTAAGAGCAATTGGAGGCCACGGAAGGAGAGTTGTATGGCATTGAAGCTTGCCTGGAGGGTTGTTAACACAGTGTCGTCTGCGTAGAGGTGGATCAGGGACTCACCAGCAGCAAGAGCGACCTCATTGATGTATACAGAGAAGAGAGTCGGTCCAAGGATTGAACCCTGTGGCACCCCCATAGAGACTGCCAGAGGTCCGGACAGCAGACCCTCCGATTTGACACACTGAACTCTATCAGAGAAGTAGTTGGTGAACCAGGCGAGGCAATCATTTGAGAAACCAAGGCTGTCGAGTCTGCCGATGAGGATATGGTGATTGACAGAGTCGAAAGCCTTGGCCAGATCAATGAATACGGCTGCACAGTAATGTTTCTTATCGATGGCGGTTAAGATATCGTTTAGGACCTTGAGCATGGCTGAGGTGCACCCATGACCAGCTCTGAAACCAGATTGCATAGCAGAGAAGGTATGGTGAGATTCGAAATGGTCGGTAATCTGTTTGTTGACTTGGCTTTCGAAGACCTTAGAAAGGCACGGTAGGATAGATATAGGTCTGTAGCAGTTTGGGTCAAGAGTGTCCCCCCCTTTGAAGAGGGGGATGACATACACATCTACATTGATTGAAGTCAATTTAACAAGAGACATCAATGAGGGAACATAGCTTTCGCCTGGATTCACCTGGTCAGTCTATGTCAAGGAAAAAGAAGGTGTTCATAATGCTTTGTACATTAAGTGCAGATCCATGCCTTCAGTCCATGGCCACTGTCCCCATGGTCTTGTATTGCCAGACATCACACCATATTTGTCACGCTCTGACCTTTATTTCCTTTGTTTTGTCTTTATTTAGAATGGTCAGGGCGTGAGTTGGGGTGGGCAGTCTATGTTTGTTTTTCTATGTTTGGTTTCTGTTTCGGCCTAGTATGGTTCTCAATCAGAGGCAGGTGTCGTTAGTTGTCTCTGATTGAGAATCATACTTAGGTAGCCTGTGTTTCACTGTTGGTTTGTGGGTGTTTGTTTCCGTGTGTGTGTTTGTCGCCACACGGTACTGTTTCGGTTTTTGTAGATTTCACGTTATCGTTTATTGTCTTTATTAAAAACATCATGGACATCATGCATCTTGGTCCGATCCTTACTCCTCTTCAGACGAAGAGGAGATCTGCCGTTACAATATTGTTATGAAGACATTACACCATATAGTTATGAAGACATTACACCATATAGTTATGAAGACATTACACCATATTGTTATCAGTATATTACACCATATAGTTATGAAGACATTACACCATATTGTTATCAGTATATTACACCATATAGTTATGAAGACATTACACCATATTGTTATCAGTATATTACACCATTGTAACTGCTTTCTTCCATCTCCTCCTCTGACGAAGAGGTAGAACAAGGACCGGACCAAAATGCAGCGTGGCTATTTGCAATCCATGTTTATTCAATAATAAAGAAACACAAACTTTACAAAAACAATAAACGTAATGTGAAAACCGAAACAGCCCTATCTGGTGCAAACACAAAGACAGGAACAATCACCCACAACATACACAGTGAAACCCCGGCTACCTAAATATGGTTCCCAATCAGAGACAACGAGAATCACCTGACTCTGATCGAGAACCGCCTCAGGCAGCCAAACCTATGCTACACCCCTACTCAGCCGCAATCCCAATGCCTACAAAACCCCAATATGAAACACAACAAAATAAACCCATGTCACACCCTGGCCTGACCAAATATATAACGAAAACACAAAATACTATGACCAAGGCGTGACAGAACCCCCCCCCCTAAGGTGCGGACTCCCGGATGCACCTCAAAACCATAGGGAGGGTCCGGGTGGGCGTCTGTCCATGGTGGCGGCTCCGGCTCGGGACGTGGACCCCACTCCATTAATGTCATAGTTCCTCCCCTTCGCGTCCTGGGATAATCCACACTCGCCGCCGACCATGGCCTAATAGTCCTCACCCAGAACCCCACTGGACTGAGGGGCAGCTCGTGACTGAGGGGCAGCTCGGGACTGAGGGGCAGCTCGGGACTGAGGGGTAGCTCGGGACTGAAGGGAAGCTCGGGACTGAGGGGAAGCTCGGGACTGAGGGGCAGCTCAGCACTGAGGGGAAGCCCAGCACTGAGGGGAAGCCCAGCACTGAGAGGAAGCTCAGCACTGAGAGGAAGCTCAGGCAGGTAGCTGGCTTTGGCAGATCCTGGCTGGCTGGCGGATCTGGAAGAGTCTGGTTGACTGGCAGATCTGGAAGAGTCTGGTTGACTGGCAGATCTGGAAGAGTCTGGTTGACTGGCAGATCTGGAAGAGTCTGGCTGACTGGCGGATCTAGCTGCTCTGGCTGCTCCATGCAGACTGGCAGCTCTGGTTGCTCCATGCAGACTGACATCTCTGGCTGCTCCATGCAGACTGGCAGCTCTGGCTGCTCTATGCAGACTGGCAGCTCCATGCAGACTGGCAGCTCTGGCTGCACTATGCAGACTGGCAGCTCCATGCAGACTGGCAGTTCTGGCTGCTCTATGCAGACTGGCAGCTCTGGCTGCTCCATGCAGACTGGCAGCTCTGGCTGCTCCATACAGACTGGCAGCTCTGGCTGCCTTGAACAGGCAGGAGGCTCCGGCAGCACTATAGAGGAGGAAGGCTCTGGAAGCGCTGAACAGGCGGGAGACTCCGACAGCGCAGGAGAGGAGGAAAACACTGGCTGCGCTGAACAGGCGGGAGGCTCCGACAGCGCTAAAGAGAAGGATGGCTCTGGCTGTGCTGAACAGGCGGGAGGCTCCGGCAGCGCTAGAGGGAAGGAAGGCTCTGGCTGTGCTGAACAGGCGAGGCGCACTGAAGGCCTGGTGCGTGGTGCTGGAACTGGTGGTTCTGGAGCGAGGACACGCACAGGAAGCCTGGTGCGGGGAGCTGCCACCGGAGGACTGGTGTGTGGAGGTGGCTCTGGATAGACCGGACCGTGCAGGCGCACTGGAGCTCTTGAGCACCAAGCCTGCCCAAATTTACCTGGCTCGATGCCCACTCTAGCCCGGCCAATACGAAGAGCTGGTATGTACCGCACCGGGCTATGCACCCGCACTGGAGACACCGTGCGCTCCATAGCATAACACGGTGCCTGCCCGGTCTCTCTAGCCCCCCGGTAAGCACAGGGAGTTTGCGCAGGTCTCCTACCTGGCATCGCCATACTCCCTGTGGGCCCCCCCCAATACATTTTTGGGGCTGCTTTTCGGGCTTCCTTGCCAACCGTGTTCCCTCGTATCGTCGGCTCTTATCTCCGGCTGCCTCTGCTCTCCTAAGTGCCTCCACCTGTTCCCATGGGAGGCGATCTCTTCCGGCCAGTATCTCCTCCCAAGTGTAACAACCTTTGCCATCCAACACGTCTACCCATGTCCATTCCTCCTTTCGCTTTTCCTGCTGTCGCTGCCTGTTACCACGCTGCTTGGTCCGTGTGTGGTGGGTGATTCTGTAACTGCTTTCTTCCATCTCCTCCTCTGACGAAGAGGTAGAACAAGGACCGGACCAAAATGCAGCGTGGCTATTTGCAATCCATGTTTATTCAATAATAAAGAAACACAAACTTTACAAAAACAATAAACGTAATGTGAAAACCGAAACAGCCCTATCTGGTGCAAACACAAAGACAGGAACAATCACCCACAACATACACAGTGAAACCCCGGCTACCTAAATATGGTTCCCAATCAGAGACAACGAGAATCACCTGACTCTGATCGAGAACCGCCTCAGGCAGCCAAACCTATGCTACACCCCTACTCAGCCGCAATCCCAATGCCTACAAAACCCCAATACGAAACACAACAAAATAAGCCCATGTCACACCCTGGCCTGACCAAATATATAACGAAAACACAAAATACTATGACCAAGGCGTGACAACCATATAGTTATGAAGACATTACACCATATTGTTATCAGTATATTACACCATATAGTTATGAAGACATTACACCATATTGTTATCAGTATATTACACCATATAGTTATCAGTATATTACACCATATAGTTATGAAGACATTACACCATATTGTTATCAATATATTACACCATATAGTTATGAAGACATTACACCATATTGTTATCAGTATATTACACCATATAGTTATGAAGACATTACACCATATTGTTATGAAGACATTACACCATATTGTTATCAAGACATTACACCATATTGTTATGAAGACATTACACCATATTGTTATGAAGACATTACACCATATTGTTATGAAGACATTACACCATATTGTTATGAAGACATTACACCATATCGTTATGAAAACATTACACCATATTGTTATGAAGACATTACACCATATAGTTATGAAGACATTACACCATATTGGTATGAAGACATTACACCATATAGTTATCAATATATGACACCATGTTGTTATGAAGACATTACACCATATTGTTATGAAGACATTACACCATATTGTTATGAAGACATTACACCATATTGTTATGAAGACATTACACCATATAGTTATGAAGACATTACACAATATTGTTATGAAGACATTACACCATATTGTTATGAAGACATTACACCATATAGTTATGAAGACATTACACCATATTGTTATCAAGACATTACACCATATTGTTATCAAGACATTACACCATATTCAGCTCAGCTCCTCTCTACTGGGTTGGGTTGGTAATGTCTCTCAGTTCCTCTCCACTAGGCTGGGTTGGTAATGTCTCTCAGCTCCTCTCCACTGGGTTGGGTTGGTAATGTATCTCAGTTCCTTTCCACTAGGCTGGGTTGGTAATGTCTCTCAGTTTCTCTCCACTGGGTTGGGCTGGTAATGTCTCTCAGCTCCTCTCCGCTGGGTTGGGTTGGTAATGTCTCTCAGTTCCTCTCCACTGGGTTGGGTTGGTAATGTCTCTCAGTTTCTCTCCACTGGGTTGGGCTGGTAATGTCTCTCAGCTCCTCTCCACCGGGTTGGGTTGGTAATGTCCCTCAGTTCCTCTCCACTGGGCTGGGTTGGTAATGTCTCTCAGTTCCTCACCACTGGGTTGGGTTGGTAATGTCTCTCGGCTCCGCTGGGTTTGTTTGGTAATGTCTCTCAACTCCTCTCCACTGGGCTGGGAATGTCTCTCAGTTCCTCTCCACTGGGTTGGGTTGGTAATGTCTCTCAGTTCCTTTCCACTGGGTTTGGTTGGTAATGTCTCTCAGTTCCTTTCCACTGGGTTTGGTTGGTAATGTCTCTTGGGCTCCTCTCTGCTGGGTTGGGTTGGTAATGTCTCTCAGTTTCTCTCCACTGGGACGGGTTGGTAATGTCTCTCAGTTCCTCTCCGCTGGGTTGGGTTGGTAATGTCTCTCAGCTCCTTTCCACTGTGCTGAGTTGGTAATGTCTCTCAGTTTCTCTCCACTGGGTTGGGTTGGTAATGTCTCTCAGTTCCTCTCTGCTGGGTTGGGTTGGTAATGTCTCTCAGTTTCTCTCCACTGGGTTGGGTTGGTAATGTCTCTCAGTGCCTCTCCGCTGGGTTGGGTTGGTAATGTCTCTCAGTTCCTCTCCGCTGGGTTGGGTTGGTAATGTCTCTCAGCTCCTCTCCACTGGGTTGGGTTGGTAATGTCTCTCAGCTCCTCTCCACTGGGTTGGGTTGGTAATGTCTCTCAGCTCCTCTCCACTGGGTTGGGTTGGTAATGTCTCTCAGTTCCTCTCCACTGGGTTGGGTTGGTAATGTCTCTCAGTTCCTCTCCGCTGGGTTGGGTTGGTAATGTCTCTCAGTTCCTCTCCGCTGGGTTGGGTTGGTAATGTCTCTCAGTTCCTCTCCGCTGGGTTGGGTTGGTAATGTCTCTCAGCTCCTCTCCACTGGGTTGGGTTGGTAATGTCTCTCAGCTCCTCTCCACTGGGCTGGGTTGGTGCTGAATGTGCCTGGATGTTAATCTCCATCTACAGTAATCCATGTGTGGACTGGAGGGTGACCAATACACAGCAGATACAGCTACAGCTAACTCCTCCAGTGAAGGGGAGGAAGAAGAACCACAGATTGGATACAGGTGTGAGGCAATGTGATGCTCCATCAAAACACATTTTGTCCTCATCTCTTCAGATTTTTTTTCACCCACATTTATGACCAATCGTCCTCTTCAACAATATGGACTATGCCGACTCTACTTTGAACATAGTCATTGGATTGGCTATGGAATAATTTGTATTTATATTTTCCTATTGTCGAGGGATTGCAATACACGTAACTAAGCAGCCAGAGGTCAAGGTATTCAGGCAGCTTGTTTATTGGAATGACAGAATGACAGTGCCATCTTTTAACAAAGATTTAGAGGTTTGCGGTCGGGAGCTTCGCCTAACACTCCTCTGTCCATCCATTTTATCCTTCACTGCTCCTTAGTGGCCTGCACAATGTTAAAGGTGTCCTGGCTGCCACATGTCATGGAGGCACGTCACAGGGTGACACAGAGGCAGCCACGGCAAACAGGACAGAAATTATTTTTAGCCATGCCTTTGTCTGGGTTGGTGCACAGAGCCTGAGGTTAGCTGACAGGACAAACTTAACTCTACAACTCCTTTATGAGATATTATTTTATATGAATGCATTTAGTTTTTGTTAGTGTAGGCCGTAGCCGCTAACCTACAATGGATCATTCTGGTATTATACCAATGTATCTCTTTTCTTGAATTGAAATTTACATTAATTTATTCATTTTTTTGTTCTCATTTTAATTCTGATGCTGATATTTCCCATTTAAATGCCAGGTGCTGAACAGAAACTTTGAGACACATTTACATTCAGTAAAGCCTGGCTGTACAGTCTTAATATTGTTCCAATTCCCTCTTTTATTCTTCATGGTTTTATAGTACTTATCCAGCTACCTCATATTTCAAGAATGCTTACACACACCGGAGAGAATTTAATGCTGAATGAAATGCTACATGAAATATGCAAGGAGAAGTGTGAAAAGTCCCTTTTAGAATATGTGCAATATAAATGGCTGCTTGGCTAGAGTCAGTTGGGAGACAGACAGAGCACGAGTCCTATCTCAGTCTCTACCAGGTGGGACAGAGAGCATGAGTCCTATCTCCATCTCTACCAGGTGGGACAGAGAGCATGAGTCCTATCTCCATCTCTACCAGGTGGGACAGAGAGCATGAGTCCTATCTCCATCTCTACCAGGTGGGACAGAGAGCACGAGTCCTATCTCCATCTCTACCATGTGGGACAGAGAGCATGAGTCCTATCTCCATCTCTACCAGGTGGGACAGAGAGCATGAGCCCTATCTCCAGCTCTACCAGGTGGGACAGAGAGCATGAGTCCTATCTCCATCTCTACCAGGTGGGACAGAGAGCACGAGTCCTATCTCCATCTCTACCAGGTGGGACAGAGAGCACGAGTCCTATCTCCATCTCTACCAGGTGGGACAGAGAGCATGAGCCCTATCTCCAGCTCTACCAGGTGGGACAGAGAGCATGAGTCCTATCTCCATCTCTACCAGGTGGGACAGAGAGCATGAGTCCTGTCTCCATCTCTACCAGGTGGGACAGAGAGCATGAGTCCTATCTCCATCTCTACCAGGTGGGACCGAGAGCATGAGTCCTGTCTCCATCTCTACCAGGTGGGACAGAGAGCAAGAGTCCTATCTCCATCTCTACCAGGTGGGACAGAGAGCATGAGTCCTATCTCCATCTCTACCATGTGGGACATAGAGCATGAGTCCTATCTCCATCTCTACCAGGTGGGACAGAGAGCATGAGTCCTATCTCCATCTCTACCAGGTGGGACAGAGAGCATGAGTCCTATCTCCATCTCTACCAGGTGGGACAGAGAGCACGGGTCCTATCTCCATCTCTACCAGGTGGGACAGAGAGCATGAGTCCTATCTCCATCTCTACCAGGTGGGACAGAGAGCACGAGTCCTATATCCATCTCTACCATGTGGGACAGAGAGCATAAGTCCTATCTCCATCTCTACCAGGTGGGACAGAGAGCATGAGTCCTATCTCCATCTCTACCAGGTGGGACAGAGAGCACGAGTCCTATATCCATCTCTACCAGGTGGGACAGAGAGCATAAGTCCTATCTCCATCTCTACCAGGTGGGACAGAGAGCATGAGTCCTGTCTCCATCTCTACCAGGTGGGACAGAGAGCATGAGTCCTATCTCCATCTCTACCAGGTGGGACAGAGAGCATGAGTCCTGTCTCCATCTCTACCAGGTGGGACAGAGAGCACGAGTCCTATATCCATCTCTACCAGGTGGGACAGAGAGCATAAGTCCTATCTCCAGCTCTACCAGGTGGGACAGAGAGCATGAGTCCTATCAATTCAATTCAAGGGCTTTATTGTCATGGGAAACATGTGTTAACATTGCCAAAGCAAGTGAGGTAGATAATATAGCAAGTGAGGTAGCAAGTGAGGTCGATAATATATAAAGTGAATATATAAAGTACAATAAACAATCAAAATTAACAGTAAACTTTACACATACAGAAGTTTCAAAACAATAAAGACATTACAAATGTCATATTATATATATACAGTGTTTTAACAATGTACAAATGGTTAAAGGACACAAGATAAAATAAATAAGCATAAATATGTTTGTTCTTCACTGGTTGCCCTTTTCTCGTGACAACAGGTCACAAATCTTGCTGCTGTGATGGCACACTGTGGAATTTCACCCAGTAGATATGGGAGTTTATCAAAATTGCATTTGTTTTTGAATTCTTTGTGGATCTGTGTAATCTGAGGGAAATATATCTCTCTAATATGGTCATACATTGGGCAGGAGGTTCTCCATCTCTACCAGGTGGAACAGAGAGCATGAGTCCTATCTCCATCTCTACCAGGTGGGACGGAGAGCACAAATGCTATCTCCATCTCTACCAGGTGGGACAGAGAGCATGAGTGCTATCTCCATCTCTACCAGGTGGGTTGGCTCTGAGAATAACTTTTCACTGGTGGAGGATATAACAGAAGCAGACCATTGGAAAGTCACAATGAACTAATGATTTGGGGAGGCTGAGAGGAACATAAGAAATATTTGGAATATTGGAAAAGCTTGGCCAAATTGTAGCCTCCAGGACATGTGTCCGGAATGACCTTGACAGCGTGGGACAGTGTCTCATCCAGACGGAGGGGGGCCAAGCCGCATTCCAATCACATCGATGAGAATAGCAGAGGGGTTCAACATTCTGCTAGTTCCCCCTCATCCACACTGACACACTCCTATAAAAACATAGCTGAGCAAGTAATTGAGTTGTGAATTGTTGTTTCTCTATCTATATCCTTGTCAATGGAGTTACTATAGATTACTTGTGAGGGGGGAGAATGAAGGGAATCAGATGAGTCTTTTGCTTCTTCTTATTAGTCTTAGGCAGCTGTGGTGAACACCTCTTCTCATGCTTTGATAACTCTACCTACATGTACATATTACCTCAATTACCTCGACACTGGTACCCCGCACATTGACTCTGTACTGGTACCCCCTGTATATAGCCCTGCCATTGTTATTTACTGCTGCTCTTTAATTATTTGTTTTTCTTATCTCTTACTTTTTGGGGGGTATTTTCTTAAAACTGCATTGTTGGTTAAGGGCTTGTAAATTAAGCATTTCACTGTAAGATCTACACCTATTGTGTTAGGCGCATGTGACAAATAACATTTGATTGGATTTGATCAGGTAAATGGGTCAAGGCCCATAGGCAAAGTAATAACTGTACCACAGAAGCAAAGAAGACGTGATTTTCCCCTTTATGCATACGGTGAGCTCCAAAGGTATTGAGACAGTGACATTCTTTGTTGTTGCTTTGGCTCTGTACTCCAGCACATTGGATTAGAAATTATACAATGACTATGAGGTTAAAGTGCAGACTATCAGTTTTAATTTGAGGGTATTTTCATCCAAATCGGGTGAACCATATTCATATTGTATTCATATTGTACATAGTCCCTCCATTTTAAGGGACCAAAAGTATTGGGACAAATGGCTCAGATGGAAGTATCCAAGCAGTAGATACAGCTCCTTTAAATATTAAATATGACTTTTGTAATACAGTAAATAGCTCAACGTTAAGGCTATCTTACAAACTAATGTAACATTCAACCTTAACATGAATAACACATCCATGGCCACATTTAGAGTTTACTGTAACTATAAATGTCTTCTTCTGTAATCATAGGAAGCGTGCATGTTCAAGACAGCATGCAAAGGTCGCAGGTCTGTGGAGAGCTTCACAATTGCTTTAATAATCTGTACAGGATCTCGAACTGCATTGATCAATTGCACCTTGTACTTTTAATGTAATCTCAACTGCAGTCCATGTCATTTGGTTCTGCAATTAATTGAAGCACAGTGATAACACATTTCTCTGTTATATAAATAAACAGAATATGTGACATTGTATTCCCATTTTAACTTTTTCTGTGCTTTTAAATGATTGAAAGCATAGCGATAACACATTGGAAATTCAACTAACTTTAGGCTGTCTTTTTGAGCGGGCGAATATAGGTTGTAATCTCATTGATCAATGTCTCACCCATATATTAGCCAATGAACCAGGTTGAAATGACGTGGTGTGCCCAGACGGGAACATGCAGTTACGCAGCCAGAGTATGAGTATCATTACAATCCCACAGCGAGACACATGCCTAACAAACACATATGTTAAATGATGATTTTCCACATCCTCTTGTGCAGATATACAGTAGGCTATGGGAGGATGGTGTATTAAAGAGTAGCCATGCAGTATCACTGTCCTGGTGTTTTCACCGTGGTGTCGGCTCCCTATTCCCCAGTTCCCTGTGCTATTTCCTGCCGGCTCACAGCCCACAGACCATTACCGGCCTGGCCTCTCTGTCTGTGTGGCAGGCCACTCTCCCTGTGACCAGGTGCCACTCAAGATTGATGTTCTTGTTGGGCCAGGCTCCCATGTGGCCGATGCGTCCAGCGCCAGTCCGTGTGTGCCAGTCCCACTGGGCGTGCCACAGAGCAAAGCGCCGCTCCGAGCCACTCCACACTACTGCTGCTTCCGCGGCTGCAGAGAGACCGGGGTCCAGGCAGTACCCTACAGCCAGTCTGCTCATAGTTCAACTGGAATACTAAAACCATTGTGTTTCCATGTACCTCCTCCGTTCATCCATCCTGATTGTTTGACTAGCCAACTGTTTTCCTAATCAAACAGCGATTCCATGCTCAATACTTCTTCAAATATTGTTTGAGAATGATTGGACACAAGAAGCACAGTCTCCAGTATTGAGAGTGTCAATTTGCTGAAACTTCTGTTGCAAAGTTTATTTCATGGAATACTGAAAATAAGCCGGTCTCTCCCATGTGGGCTGTGATGTACAGTACCAGTCAAAAGTTTGGACACACCTACTCATTCAAGGGTTTTTCCTTATTTTACTATTTTCTACATTGTAGAATAATAATGAAGACATCAAAACTATGAAATAACACATAAGGAATCATGTAGTAACCAATAAAGTGTTAAACAAATCAAAATATTTAATATTTGAAAATCTTCAAAGTAGCCACAATTTGCCTTCATGACAGCTTTGCACACTCTTGGCATTCTCTCAACCAGCTTCATGAGGTATTCACCTGGAATGCATTTCAATTAACAGGTGTGCCTTGTTCAAATTTGTGGATTTTCTTTCCTTCTTAATGTGTTTGAACCGATCAGTTGTGTTGTGACAAGGTAAGGGTGGTATACAGAGGATAGCCCTAATGGGTAAAAGACCAAATCCATATTGTGACAAGAACGGCTCAAATAAGCAAAGAGAAACAACAGTCCATCGTTACTTTAAGGCATGAAGGTCAGTCAATCTGGAAAATGTCAAGAACTTTGAAAATTTCTTCAAGTGCAGTCGCAAAAACCATCAATCGCTATGATGAAACTGGCTCTCATGAGGACAGCCACAGGACAGGAAGACCAAGAGTTACCTCTGCTGCAGAGGATAAGTTCATTAGAGTTACCAGCCGAAGATTGCAGCCCAAATAAATGCTTTACAGAGTTCAAGTAACAGACACAGCTCAACATCAACTGTTCAGAGGAGACTGTGTGAATCAGGCCTTCATGGTCGAATTGCTGCAAACAAACCACTACTAAAGGACATCAATAAGAAGACTTGCTTGGGCCAACGAACACGAGCAATTGACATTAGACCGGTAGAAATCTCTCCTTCGGTCTGATGAGTACAAATTTGAGATTTTTGGTTCCAACCGCCGTGTCTTTGTGAGATGCAGAGTAGATGAACGGATGATCTCCGCATGTGTGGTTCCCACCGAAACATGGAGGAGGAGGTGTGATGGTGTGGGGGTGACTTTGCTGGTGACACTGTTTGTGATTTATTTAGAATTCAATGCACACTTAACCAGCATGACTACAATGACCCAACATACATTCAGGCTGTGTAAGGGCTATTTGACCAAGAAGGAGAGTGATGGAGTGCTGCATCAGATGACCTGGCCTCCACAATCACCCGACCTCAACCCAATTGAGATGGTTTGGGATGAGTTGGACCGCAGAGTGAAGGAAAAGCAGCCAACAAGTGCTCAGCATATGTGGGAACTACGTCAACACTGTTGGAAAAGCATTCTAGGTGAAGCTGGTTAACAGAATGCCAGGAGTGTACAAAGCTGTCATCAAGGCAAAGTGTGGCTACTTTGAAGAATCACAAATATGTTTTGATTTGTTTAACACCTTTGTTTACTACATGGTCCCATATGTGTTATTTCATAGTTTTGATGTCTTCAATATTATTCTACAATGTAGAAAATAGTAAAAATAAAGAAAAACCCTTGAATGTGTAGGTGCGTCCAAACGTTTGACTGGTACTGTATTTCTTTGTCTTGGTACATGTCTACAGAGCATATGTAGAACATTACAGCTGCTGACCTCCTTCCCTTATTGCTTGGCTGTCAACATGCATATTGAAGAAACACTAGTGATGTTCATAGACGCCTATGGCCTTGTACTATGTAGACTTTACGGTCCACCGTGTCTTCCGCTGTCTGTCTGACTGAGCCATGGCAACATGTTACTGTAGGTCACCTTACTGTTACTGTAGATCACCTTACTGTTACTGTAGGTCACCTTACTGTTACTGTAGATCACCTTACTGTTACTGTAGGTCACCTTACTGTTACTGTAGATCACCTTACTGTTACTGTAGGTCACCTTACTGTTACTGTAGATCACCTTACTGTTACTGTAGGTCACCTTACTGTTACTGTAGATCACCTTACTGTTACTGTAGGTCACCTTACTGTTACTGTAGATCACCTTACTGTTACTGTAGGTCACCTTACTGTTACTGTAGGCCACCTTACTGTTACTGTAGGTCACCTTACTGTTACTGTAGGCTACCTTAGTGTTACTGTAGGTCACCTTACTGTTACTGTAGATCACCTTACTGTTACTGTAGGTCACCTTACTGTTACTGTAGGCTACCTTAGTGTTACTGTAGGTCACCTTACTGTTACTGTAGATCACCTTACTGTTACTGTAGGTCACCTTACTGTTACTGTAGGCTACCTTAGTGTTACTGTAGGTCACCTTACTGTTACTGTAGATCACCTTACTGTTACTGTAGGTCACCTTACTGTTACTGTAGGCTACCTTAGTGTTACTGTAGGTCACCTTACTGTTACTGTAGATCACCTTACTGTTACTGTAGGTCACCTTACTGTTACTGTAGGCTACCTTAGTGTTACTGTAGGTCACCTTACTGTTACTGTATGCTACCTTACTGTTACTGTAGGTCACCTTACTGTTACTGTAGGCTACCTTACTGTTACTGTAGGTCACCTTACTGTTACTGTAGGCCACCTTACTGTTACTGTAGGTCACCTTACTGTTACTGTAGGCTACCTTAGTGTTACTGTAGGTCACCTTACTGTTACTGTAGGCTACCTTACTGTTACTGTAGGTCACCTTACTGTTACTGTAGGTCACCTTACTGTTACTGTAGGTCACCTTACTGTTACTGTAGGCCACCTTACTGTTACTGTAGGTCACCTTACTGTTACTGTAGGCTACCTTACTGTTACTGTAGGTCACCTTACTGTTACTGTAGGCCACCTTACTGTTACTGTAGGTCACCTTACTGTTACTGTAGGCTACCTTACTGTTACTGTAGGCTACCTTACTGTTACTGTAGGTCACCTTACTGTTACTGTAGGCCACCTTACTGTTACTGTAGGTCACCTTACTGCTACTGTAGGTCACCTTACTGTTACTGTAGGCTACCTTACTGTTACTGTAGGCTACCTTACTGTTACTGTAGGTCACCTTACTGTTACTGTAGGTCACCTTACTGTTACTGTAGGCCACCTTACTGTTACTGTAGGCTACCTTACTGTTACTGTAGGCTACCATACTGTTACTGCAGGTCTGTTGTGTTTCTATTGGGTGACTCCGATGACGAGCATAACATGAGCCAAGGCACTGACCCACCTGGGCAGACAAATAAAACCCCTGCCCAACCCAACGCTGGGTTCCTTTATGAACCTGGGTTTCTGTGGCAACATCCCCGGTCCCTGGGTCTGGAGGCTGCTGGATGGGGAAGTGAATATTGCATTGCTGATGAATGACAATCTGGCTCCAGCCTTATCTGATAGCTGACAACACCTTTCACCCGCCCATGCTCTCCTCTCCAGAAAAGCCTGATGACTGACAGTTTCCAGCTGAGAGAGTAGAAAGTCTGATCCTAACTGCACCGTATGCAACTCTCCCAGTCACTCAGATCCCATTGGAAATGAAGAGGCTGTTTCCCCCCTCTATAGCGCTTAAGCTGCTGTTGGCTGAACAGTGTGTGCTACTGTCGTTACATCAAATGTGGATGTTATCAGATAAACCCGATTTTCCAACCGTAAACCAATGCTTGCCTCATATTGCAACACTGTCTCAACAAGCAGATGGAGGTGAATGTCATCCACATAGACAGTTAGCTGAAACACACTGATGTCACAGCCAGGTGGCACTATATGTGTCCGGTTTCCAGGTGCGTCTCTTTGGGACTGAGTTGTGTACAGTGTGTTCTGTCCAGCCATAGAGCTGTAATGCGGAGCTATTCTCCTCTGGAGGCTGCCTGGACTGGCTGCTCTCCCCATACTGCCTGTGCTGTCAGAACCACAGTAAATTCTAGCTTCATAGAGAGACCTATGGCTGCAGGCTTGAGGGGTCAGCTATAGAGGTTTGGGGAGAGTGCCACAGAGGCCTGATGCTGATGAGGAGGTCAAACCAGTCCATCTGTTCCCACTCAGAGATATCCCCTGAGACTCCCAATCTCCTCTCCTCTCATCCCTTCCTCCCTCGCTTCCCTTCTCTGGCCGGCCTCTCAGACATCACTATCACTCGGTCTCCCTCCTCCCCTTCTTTATGTCTTTCCCTCTCCCCCCCCCGCTCTCTTTTCTCTCCCCCCTCTCATTCTCGTGCTCTCTCCATCTCCCTCTCTCACTCTACCCCCCGCTCTCTTTTCTCTCCCCCCTCTCATTCTCTCTCTCCATCTCCCTCTCCCACCCCCCGCTCTCTTTTCTCTCCCCCCTCTCATTCTCTCTCTCCATCTCCCTCTCTCACTCCACCCCCCGCTCTCTTTTCTCTCCCCCCTCTCGTGCTTTCTCTCTCATCATCATGACATGTGCTGTCCTCCTGGTACAGTGCTCCCTAACAGCCCAGAGCCGTCAGCCCTCCACATCCCCAACACCTTTGTTAATTGTCACAGTCAATGCATTCTAACTCCCATTTTCTTTAATGCTACACAGTTTATTACCTGTATTCGCTTAGCAACACAGGCTCTTTGTGGTTCTAGAGTTATAAGGCCCTTGCTTCATAGCAGACAACAGAGTTGATGTTCGAATTAGAGAGAACACATGCAACTAAATAGATGCACTGAGCAAGCTTATGTTGGAAGACTTTTAGGACTGCCACATCTGGTGTACAACAGGTCCCCATAAGGCCAATTTAGGTTGTTTGATTTCTGGATCAAATTCTCATCATGCAGTTGTCTATTGGTGTATTTAGGTTGACTGATTTATTTACCAAGAACAACATAGCCTATCATTGGTCAAAGTGAGAGCTGTGGTTGGGTTTCTTAAAGCCCTGAGTGATCCGGAGAGAGAACAGAACAGGAGAGGGTTATTTGTATTGATCAGTGTAAACTGGAGAGCATCCGCAGGGAGATTTAGTAATTAGGCCAACTCGTTTCCTCATTAACTTGTAAAGGAAGAGAAACAGGTGGAGACAGTCACATAGTGGACGTTACTTCTAAATAGATACATTATATTACTACTACTTAGAGAGACAGAAGAGAGAGGCTTCCGTCTAGTCTTAATTGCCTACAGACATTCGATCGGGAAAGGTACTGGACATTGAAGCATATTTAATCATTAAAACAAAAATGTTCAGTCATTAAATAATGAACATAGTCTAACCTGATAAGATCTGATAAGATCTGACCTGTGCTCTGGATGGAGTGACCGACATGATTGATCGGGATCCATAACTCAATTACCTGGAGCGTTAAAGTTTTTCTCGAAGCGTATGGTGGTCAAGGTTAGCTGGTTAATGGTCAAAAACGGCAGACGTTTTTCTGCAGGACATGTTGGTGGGAGTTGTGACTATGCCTGCGGGGCAAATGTTAAATTGTCCTTGAATTATGAGGTCTGGCGACATATGAAAGAGCTTTTTCGGAGTTCCTCTGGCACCAGCACCGGCTCCAACTGAAAATCAAACGTCTCAGGAGAAGCTGCTGGCTAATGAGGACATTGAAGCATGGCACCATGGAAGCACACATACGACACGTGACAGTAGCAGCCAAAACAAATGCTCACAGTACCAGGATATATTCTGCTCAGAAATTCAACACATCCTGAAGCTGAATGTCTCTGTATTATTTCACATTTTTATCCATTTTGTGTATTTGGTATCCATCCCTGAGTCTTCACTATGAATCCTTGATAGATGCTTTTCTCATCTTGATTTGATAATTAGTCCAATTTTAGTAATATAATTCCATTTTAGAGGTTAGGCTCTATATTTCAAAGATTTATTGTTGGGGTTTAATGCAGAATGAAATAAACTGATGTTTTGAGATCAAAGATGCATACTTTTAATAAAGTGATGAATCATTCTGTGCCATTACCTGGCTGGGTTGGCAGGTTGGCATCTCAGAGAGAGAACGCTACAGCCCAGACTAGCAGCAGGTAGCAACACAACTAGTTGTGCCAGCGCTGCCAACTGGTGATATTATTGCTCTCTGCCTCCCTACCTCTGGGATTCCCTCTGCAAAACTATGGCATTGACAAACACACACACTTGCATGCAAGCACTCACACACACACACACACACACACACACACACACACACACACACACACACACACACACACACACACACACACACACACACACACACACACACACACACACACACACACACACACACACACACAGACCCCTGTATTTAGATTAAGTTTAGAGCAGTGTAACTAATGATGTGCGCTTGGAAGACCTTGATGTGTACTCCATAGATTAAAAGTTATTGGTTGACTAGCTTGAATGTTCTTGCCAAGTTCCCAGTACATATATTTGTCAGACAGCCTTCTCTTCAAGATCATTGGCCTCTTCAGTGTTCAGCATCTGAGACTTTTATTTAATTTCATTAAATATCTGAAGAATTTATTTGATTATTATTATCTACTACAGTCCATCTTTACAGTGGTGAGCTTTGTGGAGACCTTTGATCTTTCCAAGAACCAGGAATATTTCATTATTCAATCGTTAATAGACAGCAGAATTATGTAGGTTATCCTAACTACTGTAGATGGCATAAATAAGTAAGCCTGAGCCAGAATGATAGGGGAGCCTATCCCCTGTTTCTGTAGTGCGAGGCAGCTTGATGAAGTTGGCATAACTGGCATGACTCGCTCTTCTCTCCAAATGGCTTCTTTAAGTCCAATGTTAGCCATGTAAAGTGTAGGGGATGTCAATATTGGTGAGGTGGGGAGAGGGAAGGGGAGATAGGGGTGAGGGTAGGGGGGAGAAGGAAAACACATTAATCCCTTGTTATCGTTCAAATGGTTAGTTTATTGACAAAGTGTCAGGGGGATTTTAGATAGATTAAAATGTGGACATAGGCCTAATGTATGCTATGGATTCTGGGAGAGGTTTTCGCTTGTGTCAAGCATTTTCAAAGTGAGGTTATAGAGTTTACTTCCAGTCCTGCTGTTTATGTTACTTACAGTAGAGAGAGTGGTGGTAGGAGGGGAAAAGTCTGCAGCTGTTTTGATAATTGTACAGCAGCCCTACTTCCTGGGTTAGTTTTTCAGCCAATTCTAAGTGAGACCAAATCCCCCATTACCTGTGTAGTAAATGAACGTTCTGTAAATTAGAACAAGTAGTGTAAGTGATGAATATTTCCATCTTCCCAGCTGAACTGAATGACTGTATGGGAGATTATGGGGTCCTGTACATGTAGGTACAGATTACAGAGTTACAGTAGGGCTCCCTCCATTAGATGTGATTGCCTGTCAGAGGCAAATGTCACTCTAACAGTGATGCACAGCGAGAAGAGGAACCATCAGTAACCAAGGAGGTACAGTAAGTGGTAGGCTGACAATGTGGTTTGAACTAGTTCATTAAGCAGCCCAGTGGTATCCAGAACACTCCCTCTCTCTCTCTGTCTCTCTCTCTCTCTCTTTCTCTCTCTCTCTCTCTCTCTCGCTCACTCTGTCTATCTGTCTCTTTCTCTGTCTCTCTGAATCTCTCTCTCTCTCTCTCTCTCTCTCTCTCTCTCTCTCTCTCTCTCTCTCTGTCTCTCTCTCTCTGTCTCTCTCTCTCTCTCTCTGTCTCTCTGTCTCTCTCTCTCTCTCTCTCTCTCTCTGTCTCTCTGTCTCTCTCTTTCTCTCTCTCGCTCACTCTGTCTATCTCTGTCTCTCTCTCTGTCTCTCGGTCTCTCTCTCTGTCTCACTCTGTCTCACTGTCTCTGTCTCGCTGTCTCTCTCTCTCTGTCTCTCTCTCTGTCTCGCTGTCTCTCTCTCACTGTCTCTCTTTCTGTCTCTCAATTCAGTCTCTCTCGCTCTGTCTCGCTTTGTCTCTCTCTCGCTGTCTGTCTCTCCCCCTCTCTCTCTCCCCTCTCTCTCTGTCTCTCTCTCTCAGGCTTCGGTCTCTGTGGATCCCTGGTGCAGGAATGTGCAGGACCACTTCTCTTTATTAATGACAAGCAGAGTAAAGCAACCTGCACGAGTAGCTACACTGGCTCCCAGCCAGCTTGACACATTTGGGACAGAAAGGGAGGAGTAGGAAGGCAGAGGGAGGGGGAGGGAACGCGGTGGAACACAGACACACACCTTAAAACGACTCCACCACACTAGAGCCACTGTGACAAATAGAGTTAGAACACACAACACACAGGATGGACTGAGTTCTTCAGAGTCACTATGACAAATAGGGTTAGAACACATGACACACAGGATGGACTGAGTTCTTCAGAGTCACTATGAAAAATAGGGTTAGAACACACGACACACAGGATGGACTGAGTTCCTCAGAGTCACTATGACAAATAGGGTTAGAACACACAACACACTCAATAGATTGAGTTCCTCAGTCACTGTGCCAAATACGGGTAAAACACATAACTCACAGGATGGATTGAGTTCCTTAGAAGGCAATTGTTTCAGAAAGGGTTGTGAAAGATAGGGCTCCCTGTTTGTGAACATCCCATTGGTTGTTTTATTGTCTCAGGACATTTTGAGTCAAGTACATCACAGGATGAATGTACATATGGCCTCAAATCAACAGTTTATCCACTGTATTGAAGCTATCTATAAAGCCTATCAATTCTGAATAACAAAAAACATCATAGTCATATCTTTATCAAGGTATGTTAATGAAGAGCTACACTAAGTGGACAAAACATTAAGAGCAGCTTCCTGATATTGAGGTGCACCATTCAAATATTTTGTCTTGCCCATTCACCCTCTGAATAGCACACCTACGCAATCCATGTCTCTGTTGTCTCAAGGCTTAAAAATCCTTCTTTAACCTGTCTCCTCCCCTTCATCTACACTGATTGAAGTGGATTTAACAAGCGACATCAATAAGGGATCATAGCTTTCACCTGGATTCACCTGGTCAGTCAGACTAAGTCATGGAAATAGCAGGTTTTCCTAATCTTTTGTACACTCAGAGTACTGTGCATTCGAAAAGTAGACCCCTAATGTTTTTCCACATTTTGTTACCTTACAGCCTTATTCTAAAATTGATATTTTTTTAAATCCTCAATCTACACACAATACCCCATAATGACGATGCGAAAACAGGTTTTTAGAAAATGTTGCACATTTATTAAAAATGAAAAACATGAATAATGTATTTCCATAACTATTCAGACCCTTTGCTATGAGACTCAAATTGAGCTCAGGTGCATCTGCAGAGAGCTTGAGAAGATCTGCAGAGAAGAATGTGCCAAGCTTGTAGCGTCATACCCAAGAAGACTTGAGGCTGTAATCGCTTCCAAAGGTGCTTCAACAAAGTACTGAGTAAAGGGTCTGAATACTTATGTAAATGTAAATTTCACATTTTTAAAAACCTGTTTTTGCTTTGTCATTATGGGATATTGTGTGTAGATTGATGAGGGG
The DNA here is from genome assembly GCF_002021735.2 of Oncorhynchus kisutch. NCBI lineage: Eukaryota > Metazoa > Chordata > Actinopteri > Salmoniformes > Salmonidae > Oncorhynchus > Oncorhynchus kisutch. The sequence continues at coordinate 22,493,639 of NC_034188.2, forward strand.
GCAAAAACGATTTAATCCATTTTAGAATAAGGCTGTAACATAACATAATGTGGAAAAAGTCAAGGGGTCTGAATCATTTCTGAATGTACTGTATGGGCATCTGGATTTCAACATGTCCTCTGTCGCATGATGATAATGGGTTATATTATGTAGACTTCTTGTATAATTTTACACATCCTACTCTCTGAAAGCAGAACAGAGTGACGCTAAGGAAAAAAAGCTGGAGTCTGTGTCTGTGAGGGTTCTCTTAGAACAGCCGAGCCCAGCACAATGATTAACAGCATGTTGGGTGAACACAATGCAAATCTATTTCTGTCAACAGAAATCAACTCCAGGCAATTACTGTCCTTTGTGTGCATTTGATTACTACAGCACTTTGAATGAAGCAGTCTTAAGCTGCCAGTTATAGAGACATTCATCAGTTGTCTTGCAGGGTGATTTAAATATCTTGTTGTTTTCCCGTCCTTGTATCTCTCTCCGCCCTCACTCTGTCTGCTGGCTCTGGAGCTGTTATGTATTGATGCTCTGGTAATGGCCTGCAGGATTCACTCAAATAAACAAGACGAACAGGGGAAAGAAATGTTTGGTTTTTCTTCCATCCCTGTTTTATTTCCATCTATTATTCCCTGATTATTGATGTAAATTAATGGGGTCATTTGTTTCTGACCACAACTAAAATTAAACTCATTCTTTCTCATTATGGACCTCTTCAGAAGGTTATTTATTCCTGTGACACAGTTGCCTTATTTCAATCATCATCATCTGATATTGTCTTCTGTTGGAGACCTCCTCTGTTGGAGACCTCTTATGTTCTAGATCTCCTCTGTTGGAGACCTCCTCTGTTGGAGACCTCTCATGTTCTAGATCTCCTCTGTTGGAGACCTCCTCTGTTGGAGACCTCTTATGTTCTAGATCTCCTCTGTTGGAGACCTCATCTGTTGGAGACCTCTTCTGTTCTAGACCTCTTTTGTTCTAGACCACTTCTTTTGGAGACCTCTTCTGTTCTAGATCTCTTTTGTTCTAGACCTCTTCTGTTCGAGACCTCTTCTGTTCTAGACCTCTTCTGTTCGAGACCTCTTATGTTCTAGACCTCTTCTGTTCTAGACCTCTTATGTTCGAGACCTCTTCTGTTCGAGACCTCTTCTGTTCTAGACCTCTTCTGTTCGAGACCTCTTCTGTTCGAGGACTCTTTAGTTCGAGAACTCTTCTGTTGGTGAGCTCAAATGAAAACGCTTTTGGGCTTGTACAAAGAGGGTTAGTATCAACATAGAAATCACAATTGGAATGGCTTTCGATTTTCCTATTGACCGTAACATAGCAAATAATTTAACATCGTTGTACACAGTGTAATACAGTGTAAAATCTGTTTCTATGGACATAATTCTGTTATGTTCGTTCGTAGGCCAATACATAACCTGCCAATATGTTATGTTCAGTCAGACAAAGCTCACATTCATGCCTGACTCCCAGATGTTGAAAGAGCATCAGGGCTCTCAAGCCACTCCATCCAGTGGTTGTAGCAGGATTGGATCGTCATAGTGTTGTGTTGAGTAAACAAAGACTCTCTTTCTGCCAGATGCTCCCCTCGTCGACTGACCCTTGACGTACTGCTGTCTCTCTGACGTCTTTCTGTCTCTCTCCCTTGACTTCCTACTAACTCCCCGGGGCTCCTTGTCTCCTGCTCAGCTAGCACCCTGATCAAGATACACCGTGTCATTCTTTCTTCACATACTAAGGTTGTAGGTTAATCATGTATTGTACTACAATACTATGTTATATGTATAAGGATCAAAGCGTCTTTCATAGTATGGATCTATTTGAGAAATGTATACCGCACATACAGAGCCTTCAGAAAGTATTCAGACCCCTTGACTTTTTCAACATTTTGTTATGTTACAGTCTTATTCTAAAATGGATTAAATGAATAAAAATCCTCAGCAATCTACACACAATACCCTATAATGACGAAGCCAAAACAGGTTTTTGATTTTTTTGCAAAAAAAACCCATAAATACCTTATTTACACACGTTTTCAGAAACTTTGCTATGAGACTCGAAACTGTGCTGAGGTGCATGCTGTTTCCGTTGATCATCCTAGGGATGAGTCCACCTTGGAGTCCACCTGTGGTAAATTCAATTGATTGGACATGATTTGGAAAGGCACACACCTGTCTATATAAGGTCCCACAGTTTGACAGCAATAACCAAGCCTTGAGGTCAAAGGAATTGTCCGTAGAGCTCCGAGACAGAATTATATCAAAGCACAGATCTGGGGAAGGGTATCAAAACATTGAAGGTTTGAAGGTCCCCAAGAACACAGTGGCCTCCATAATTCTTAAATGGAAGATGTTTGGAATCACCAAGACCCTTCCTAGAGCAGGCCGCCTAGCCAAACTGAGCAATTGGGGGAGAAGGGCGGTGGTCAAGAACCCATTGGTCACTCTGACAGAGCTCCAGAGTTCCTCTGTGGAGATGGGAGAACCTTCCAGAAGGACTACAATCTCTGCAGCACTCCACCAATCAGGCCTTTATGGTAGAGTGGCGCAGACGGAAGCTACTCCTCAGTAAAAGGCACATGACAGCCCGCTTGGAGTTTGCCAAAAGGCACATAAAGACTCTCAGACCATGAGAAACAATATTCTCTAGTCTGATGAAACCAAGAATGTCAAGCGTCACGTCTGGAGGAAACCTAGCACCATCCCTACAGGGAAGCATGGTGGTGGCAGCATCATGCTGTGAGGATGTTTTTCAGCGGCAGGGATTGGGAGACTAGTCAGGATCGAGGCAAAGATGAACAGAGCAAAGTACAGAGAGATCCTTTATGAAAACCTGCTCAAGAGCGCTCAGGACCTCAGACTGGGGCGACAGTTCAACCTTCCAACTAGACAATGACCCTAAGCACTCAGCCAAGAAAACGCAGGAGTGGCTTCGGGACAAGTCTCTGAAAGTCTTGAGCTTCCCAGCCAGAGACCTGACCCAATCAAACATCTCTGTAGAGACCTGAAAATAGCTGTGCAGCGACGCTCCCTATCCAACCTGACAGAGCTTGAGAGGATCTGCAGAGAAGAATGGGAGAAACTCCCCAAATACAGTTCTGCCAAGCTTGTAGCGTCATACCAAAGAAGACTCGAGACTGTAATCGCTGCAAAAGGTGCTTCAACAAAGTAAAGTGTCTGAAAACCTACGGAAATTTGATATTTTATATACTGTATATGTTTTTTATAAATGAGCAAACATTTCTAAAAACCTGTTTTTGCTTTGTCAATATGGGGTATTGTGTGTAGATTGATGATGAACAAAAACAATTTAATACATTTTAGAATAAGGCTGTAACCTCACAAAATGTGGGTTGAATACTTTCCAAAGGCACTGTAAACATCACTGTTTAAGTGAGGATGCTGTGTTTCAATTTGCTAGAGATAAGCCCTTTTCCCTCTGTATAGTAATAAGTTCTATATACATTACTAGTCAAACGTTTGAACACAAATACTCATTCAAGGGTTTTTCTTTATTTTTTACTATTTTCTACATGATAGAATAATAGTGAAGATGTCAAAACTATAAAATAACACATATGGAATCATGTATCACATCAAATCAATTCAAATTGTATTTGTCACATGCGCCGAATTCATCAGGTGTAGTACAGTGAATTGTCAGACCCTTAACCAACAATGCAGTTTTAAGAAAATCCCTAAAAAAGTAAGAGATAAAATAACAAATAATTAAAGAGCAGCAGTAAATAACAATGATGGGGTTATATACAGGGTGTACTGGTACAGAGTCAATGTGTCAATGTGCATGGGGTACCGATGTCGAGGTAATTATGTACATTTAAGTAGAGTTATTAAAGTGGCTATGCATAGATAATAACAGAGAGTAGCAGCAGCGTGGGGGGGGGGTAGCCATTTGATTAGCTGTTCAGAAGTCTTATGGCTTGGGGGTAGAAGCTATTTAGAAGCCTCTTGGACCTAGCCTTGGCTCGCCGTGCGGTGGCTGGAGTCTTTGACCATTTTTAGGGCCTTCTTCTGACACCGCCTGGAATAGAGGACCTGGATGGCAGGACGCTTGGCCCCGGAGATGTACTGGGCCGTGCACACTACCCTCTGTATTGCCTTGCGGTCAGAGGCCGGGCAGTTGCCATACCGGGCAGTGATGCAAACCATCAGGATGCTCTCGATGGTGCAGCTGTAAAACCTTTTGAGGACCCATGCCATATCTTTTCAGTCCCCTGAGGGGGAATATGTTTTGTTGGGCCCTCTTCATGACTGTCTTGGTGTGCTTGGACCATGTTAATTTGTTGGTGATGTGGATACCAAGAAACTTGAAGCTCTCAACCTGCTCCACTACAGCCCCATCGATGAGAATGGGGGCGTGCTCGGTCCTCCTTTTCCTGTAGTCCACAATCATCTCCTTTGTCTTGATCACGTTGAGGGAGAGGTTGAACTGCACTGTTGGTTAAGGGCTTGTAAGTCTACACTTGTTATATTTGGCGCATGTGGCAAATAAAGTTTGATTTGAATTTGTCCTTGCACCACACGGTCAGGTCTCTGACCTCCTCCCTATAGGCTGTCTCATCGTTGTCGGTGATCAGGCCTACCACTGTTATGTCATCAGCAAACTTAATGATGGTGTTGGAGTCGTGCCTGGCCATGCAGTCATGAATGAACAGGGAGTACAGGAGAGGACTGAGCACGCACCCCTGAGGGGCCCCCGTGTTGAGGATCAGCGTGGAGGATATGATGGTACCTACCCTTACCATCTGGGGGCGGCCCGTCAGGAAGTCCAGGATGTTTAGTCCCAGGGTCCTTAGCTTAGTGATGAGCTATGAGGGCACTATGCTGTTGAACTCTGAGCTGTAGTCATTTTTTACATTTTACTTTATTGCTTTTCTTTTTTCTTTTACTTTCATTTAACCAGGTAGGCTAGTTGAGAACACCTTTATTTAACCAGGTAGGCTAGTTGAGAACACCTTTATTTAACCAGGTAGGCTAGTTGAGAACACCTTTATTTAACCAGGTAGGCTAGTTGAGAACACCTTTATTTAACCAGGTAGGCTAGTTGAGAACACCTTTATTTAACCAGGTAGGCTAGTTGAGAACACCTTTATTTAACCAGGTAGGCTAGTTGAGAACACCTTTATTTAACCAGGTAGGCTAGTTGAGAACACCTTTATTTAACCAGGTAGGCTAGTTGAGAACACCTTTATTTAACCAGGTAGGCTAGTTGAGAACAAGTTCTCATTTGCAACTGCGACCTGGCCAAGATAAAGCAAAGTAGTTCGACACGTACAACAACACAGAGTTACACATGGAATAAACAAACATTACAATCAATAATACAGTAGAAAGATCTATATACAGCATGTGCAAATGAGGTAGGATAAGAGAGGTAAGGCAATACATAGGCCATGGTGGCGAAGTAATTGCAATATAGCAATTAAACACTGGAATGGTAGAATGTGCAGAAGATGAATGTGCAAGTAGAGATTCTGGAGTGCAAAGGAGCAAGATAAATAAATAAATACAGCATTGGGATGAGGTAGATTGTATGGACTATTTACAAATGAGCTATGTACAGGTGCAGTGATCCGTGAGCTGCTCTGACAGCTGGTGCTTAAAGCTAGTGAGGGAGGTAAGAGTCTCCAGCTTTAGTGATTTTTGTAGTTTGTTCTAGTCATTGGCAGCAGAGAACTGGAAGGAGAGGCGGCCAAAGGAAGAATTGGCTTTGGGGGTGACCAGAGAGATATACCTGCTGGAGTGCGTGCTACGGATGGGTGCTGCTATGGTGAGATAAGACGGGGCTTTACCTAGCAGAGACTTGTATATGTATGTATGTACTGTATGTATGTGTGTATGTATGTATATATACAGTATGTGCGTGTGTGTGTATATATATGTAAGATTCCTACACACAATACACAGTGGTATTGTTTAACTCATTAGTCCCTCTGCATAAGTAAGACATGTGCTGTATAATAATGTGCATGAGCCATATTCAAATTTGAGAGACTGGGAAAACAAAATAAATATACCTTACGTGTTTGACATGGCAAATAAATGTCAATCCCTTTTGTGGTCTGGATGGACCTCTGTGGTCAAGTCTATTTATTTAAAAGGGCCTACAAGTTGTGCGTTGATAAACTGCTTCTCCAGCTCCATAACAGGAGGGGCTATAACCCTCCCCACTTCTCCAGCTCCATAACAGGAGGGGCCATAACCCTCCCCACTTCTCCAGCTCCATAACAGGAGGGGCTATAACCCTCCCCACTTCTCCAGCTCCATAACAGGAGGGGCTATAACCCTCCCCACTTCTTCAGCTCCATAACAGGAGGGGCTATAACCCTCCCCACTTCTCCAGCTCCATAACAGGAGGGGCTATAACCCTCCCCACTTCTCCAGCTCCATAACAGGAGGGGCCATAACCCTCCCCACTTCTCCAGCTCCATAACAGGAGGGGCCATAACCCTCCCCACTTCTCCAGCTCCATAATAGGAGGGGCCATAACCCTTCCCACTTCTCCAGCTCCATAACAGGAGGGGCCATAACCCTCCCCACTTCTCTAGCTCCATAACAGGAGTGGCTATAACCCTCCCCACTTCTCCAGCTCCATAACAGGAGGGGCCATAACCCTCCCCACTTCTCCAGCTCCATAACAGGAGGGGCTATAACCCTCCCCACTTCTCCAGCTCCATAACAGGAGGGGCTATAACCCTCCCCACTTCTCCAGCTCCATAACAGGAGGGGCTATAACCCTCCCCACTTCTCCAGCTCCATAACAGGAGGGGCTATAACCCTCCCCACTTCTCCAGCTCCATAACAGGAGGGGCTATAACTCTCCCCACTTCTCCAGCTCCATAACAGGAGGGGCTATAACCCTCCCCACTTCTCCAGCTCCATAACAGGAGGGGCCATAACCCTCCCCACTTCTCCAGCTCCATAATAGGAGGGGCCATAACCCTCCCCACTTCTCCAGCTCCATAACAGGAGGGGGCATAACCCTCCCCACATCTCCAGCTCCATAACAGGAGGGACCATAACCCTCCCCACTTCTCCAGCTCCATAACAGGAGGGGCTATAACCCTCCCCACTTCTCCAGCTCCATAACAGGAGGGGCCATAACCCTCCCCACTTCTCCAGCTCCATAACAGGAGGGACCATAACCCTCCCCACTTCTCCAGCTCCATAACAGGAGGGGCAATAACCCTACCCACTTCTCCAGCTCCATAACAGGAGGGGCCATAACCCTCCCCACTTCTCCAACTCCATAACAGGAGGGGCCATAACCCTCCCCACTTCTCCAGCTCCATAACAGGAGGGACCATAACCCTCCCCACTTCTCCAGCTCCATAACAGGAGGGGCCATAACCCTCCCCACTTCTCCAGCTCCATAACAGGAGGGACCATAACCCTCCCCACTTCTCCAGCTCCATAACAGGAGGGGCAATAACCCTACCCACTTCTCCAGCTCCATAACAGGAGGGACCATAACCCTCCCACTTCTCCAGCTCCATAACAGGAGGGGCTATAACCCTCCCCACTTCTCCAGCTCCATAACAGGAGGGGCAATAACCCTCCCCACTTCTGCAGCTCCATACCAGGAGGGGCTATAACCCTCCCCACTTCTCCAGCTCCATAACAGGAGGGGCTATAACCCTCCCCACTTCTCCAACTCCATAACAGGAGGGGCCATAACCCTCCCCACTTCTCCAGCTCCATAACAGGAGGGACCATAACCCTCCCCACTTCTCCAGCTCCATAACAGGAGGGGCCATAACCCTCCCCACTTCTCCAGCTCCATAACAGGAGGGACCATAACCCTCCCCACTTCTCCAGCTCCATAACAGGAGGGGCAATAACCCTACCCACTTCTCCAGCTCCATAACAGGAGGGACCATAACCCTCCCACTTCTCCAGCTCCATAACAGGAGGGGCTATAACCCTCCCCACTTCTCCAGCTCCATAACAGGAGGGGCAATAACCCTCCCCACTTCTGCAGCTCCATACCAGGAGGGGCTATAACCCTCCCCACTTCTCCAGCTCCATAACAGGAGGGGCTATAACCCTCCCCACTTCTCCAGCTCCATAACAGGAGGGCCCATAACATATTTATTTCCCTCTGATAAGATCGTTTTTTTCTGCGCCGGAGTGTAACTCATTTCTAGATTTATATCAAAATGGCTGTAACCCCTGCTCCCCCGTTTTATACCTCTGTAAAGCTACATGTCCACTAAAAGCTATTCATTCACATTTCTCAAGAAAATCCTAAACAAACTATCAAATGCAAGGACTGAAATTGCACATCAGCACAAAATGTTTGGTGGGCTATAGCTCTGACGTTGACTTTTTTCCTCCTCTCAGCTGTCATTGCTGAAATTGCTATACTGCTTCATGATAAACTTGGCCAGTGTGCAGCAGCCAGGTCAAGCTATTATTATTAAAGCAGGTGCTGAGATCTACACAGGATTTTACAATGGATTGTGATTCTCTGTTGGGCTTAGTAGCTGTGAGGGCTGACGACCAGCAGCTAGAGACCTCAGTACTGGTTTACAGCCCCTTTGTACCGACACACTGTGTGTGTGTATTTCATGGTGATGCCTTTCTGTACCATTGTAGCAGACTATATTTAAATTTTTCAGTGGCTTTTCTTGAAAAGGTGAGAGAGTTAATGGACAGTTCCTTGACATTGGGTTGTTATATTACATATGTTCAGTCCGTCCCACCAGTGGCCTGCTTTATGACACATCCTGGTTACTACTTTATTCTAACTTATTTTCAGACTCAAATATTATAGTGCAAATGGTGATCTGTTGCAGCAGCTGACTGGAATTATATATCTGGCCTGTTAGGCCTCATCGTCACAATGAATAGCTCCCTCCTCAACCTTGCCACTGTGGCAAACACCAGGGAGGCAACGATGAATGAATCATTCAGAAAAGTGCATTGCGGCTGTGACTTCAGACAACATATGGTTGCTTCTCCTGCGCCCGTTTATTTAATCTGTAACCTGAGCACTCAGCGTTGGTTGGCTGTGCCTTTTGTCTAAAAGACAGTACATTAACCTAGCAGATTGAACTAATGCGTGCCGCTTCTGCTTTCCTTGCATCTCATCTCCCACATGTTTGAGCTCTCACAAATAAACTCAGGGAACATCACCTTCCATCGTAACCCCTCCCCTTGGCTCCAGCCTGCAGTTCGGAGCCATCTCCTCCTCCTCCTCCTCCTCCTCCTCAGGCTCACTTGATGGATGTCATTTCCCCTTGTCAATTTTTACTTCCTGTCTATGTCAGGAATTCATTTTCCAACCTGGCAAGACAAATAATTATCCGAAATAATAGAATCTATACTGTAAATCGTCTTGGTGGCAGACCTCAACACATTACAATGGACAGTTTTTCAATGTAAAACATATTTATAGGACACAGAGAGCTGGGACAAGTACCTGGAGTCTGTAATTCCACTGATGTGCAGCTGTGTTTCTGCAATTGGAGCTGTCAGCTTTTCTCTTCAAGTTGACATCCGTATTTATGTTCCTCTGACGCAATGTTTATTATGACAGATGACAAAAAGACTGTCTTCATGTCTTCAATGAGTTGTCCATCCATGTAGCTGGCTGACCTGGCATTTGGGGTTTGTAATGTGAAAGCATCCTACTGTACTGTAGTCACACAATGAGAAGAGTAGCAGTCCATTTTAGGCAATTCACTGGTTATTTTTGGCCATAGACATACAGTACATCTTAAAGTAGTTATTATTTGAAAATGAACTGTGTTCATGGAAGAGTAAATTATCTTCTTTGCCTCTCTACAACAGCAGTGCCTTAGCTGCTAACTGGTTTATCCTAAATAACCCTGCATTAGTCTGATTGTGACTATGACCTTCTCTGCCTCTCCCTGTCATACGCTATTGTTTCACCATGTGTCACGGGTTCAAAGCTCACCAGCATTAAGGCAATCTTGACTGGCTCATCATTACTGGCTCCTGTGGCTTTTCCCCCACTACTCACCTATGGATGACAATGGAGAGAGAGGAGAGCGGCAGCTAATTACCGAGTACAACTTGAAATGTCTTTGAAGCCTAGCTAGAGAGCTCCCATTTAGGATGCAAATGAAAATCCAAATGGAGAAGATGAATATGAGATGAGATTTTCTTCCTACTGCAAGGCACAAACTTCATTTGTCACATGCACACAAGTGTCGACCTTACTGTAAAATGCTTACTTACAAGCCCTTAACCAACAGTATAGTTCACAATAAAATAACAATAACGAGGCTATATATAGGGGGTACCAGTACCAAGTCAGTTTGTGGGGGTACAGGTTAGTTGAGGTAATTTGTGCATGTAGGTAGGGGTGGACTATGCATAAATTATAAACAGTGCGTAGCATCAGTGTATAAAACAAATTGAGGGAGGTGTCAATGTAAATAGTTTGTTGGCCATGTGATTAATTGTTCTGCAGTCTTATGGCTTGGGGGTAGAAGCTGTTAAGGAGCCTTTTGGTCTGGTACCGCTTGCTGTGCAGTAGCAGACTAAACAGTCTATGACTTGGGTGACTGGAGTCTCTGACAATTTTATGGGCTTTTTTCTGACACCGCCTATTATATAGGCCCTGGATGGCAGGAAGCTTGGCCCCAGTGATGTACTGGGCCCTACACACTACCCACTGTAGCTCCTTGCCAAACCAGGCAGTGATGCAACCGGTCAGGATGCTCTCGATGGTGCAGCTGTAGAACCTTTTGAGGATCTGCCATCCATGCCAAATCTTTTCAGTCTCCTGATGGGGAAAAGGTTTTGTCGTGCCATCTTCACGACTGTCTTGGTGTGTTTGGAACATGATAGTTTGTTGATGATGTGGACACCAAGGATCTTCAAACTCTCGCTACACTACAGCCCCATTGTTGTTAATGGGGGCCTGTTCAGCCCGCTTTTTCTGGTAGTCCACGATCAGCTCCTTTGTCTTGCTTACATTAAGGGAGAGGTTGTTGTCCAAGCACCATACTGCCAGTTCTCTGACCTCCTCCCTATAGGCTGACTCATCGTTGTCGGTGATCAGGCCTACCACTGTTGTGTCGTCAGCAAACTTAATGATGGTTTTGGAGTCGTGTTTGGCCACGCAGTCGTGGCTGAACAGGGAGTACAGAAGGGGACTAAGTACACACCCCTGAGGAGCCCCAGTGTTGAGGATCAGCGTGGCAGGCGTGTTGTTGCTTACCCTTACCACCTGGGGGCTGCCCGTCAGGAAGTCCATGATCCAGTTGCAGAGGGAGGTGTTTAGTCCCAGGGTCCTTAGCTTACTGATGAGCTTTGTGGGCACTATAGTGTTGAACGCTGAGCTGTAGTCAATGAATAGTATTCTCACATAGGTGTTCCTTTTGTCCAGGTGGGAAAGGGCAGTGTGGAGTGAAATTGAGATTGCGTCATCTGTGGATATGTTGGGGCGGTATGCGAATTGGAGTGGGTCTAGGGTAACCGGGAGGATGCTGTTGATGTGAGCCATGACCAGCCTTTCAAAGCACTTCATGGCTACCGACGTGAGTGCTACGGGGCAGTAATCATTTAGGCAGGTTACCTTTGCTTCCTTGGGCAAAGGGACTATGGTGGATTTGGGTTTTCATTGCTCCATGCATTGTAGGATGAGGTTTAGGCTCTTAGTTCCTAGTTTTAGCAAGCATAATATTGCATGACACCAACAACCACTCTGTTTGCACCAGTCCCCTAACCATATGTACTACTTCCTCCTCCACAGTGGACGGCTGCATCGATTGGTCGGTAGACCTGAAGAGGTACCGGGTCCTAGCAGGGGAACCAGTGAGGGTGAAGTGCGCCCTGTTCTACAGCTACATCAGGACCAACTACTCCATGACTCAGAGCGCCAAGCTCCGGCTCATCTGGTACAAAAACAAAGGGGACTCTGAGGAGCCTATCATCTTCTCCGGCCATCGGCTCAGCAAGGAGGATGACTCCATCTGGTTCCGCTCAGCTGAGCTGGAGGACAACGGCTTCTACACCTGCGTCCTGAGGTAGGTTTATTTAGTCCCTGTGCCTCTGAGGAATGAAACAGTTGAGCTTTTCTTACAGTAACCCCCAACCAAGCACCATGTTTATTTTAGTCATCCACAGCCCATTGAAAGCCCACATTTTCAGGAAGTGAGTGTTCATTGGATAACAGTTCATGACTGATCTTGGCTAGTGGTCCCACATATTGTACAGTAGTTTGAGAGGCCCTAATTTATCCATTTAGTTTACATCTACTTTCCAAAGCTACTGTGGTGAGTCAGTGTGTCTATTGTGATGCTGAACAGCCTCCTTGTTGCACGCCCACTGTGCCAGCCAAGCAAGCCCTGCGATTGCACACAGCATAAGGAGGAGGGAGAGATCCACATCACATGCCATGTTTCGTTTCCTCGCGGAGGAATGCATGACTGGCCTTGCGAGGTTAGTTCACCCCTGACACTGAACTGTGTTTGACTCGTGTTGTGGAACATGTGACTGACATTCCACAAAAGAATAGGCTTTGCCAAAATCATTAATATCAAATCCATGATGTTCCTGTCAGTTCTATGCGAGAAGGATTGTGCTAGAATTCCCTCCTCAGATTATGACATCAAACAACCTGCGAATCATTTGATGAATAAATAAAAGGTGTTTTTATAACATCTAGTACAAATATTTTCACTGTTCCTAGCTACTTTACCGTAAGAGTCAATGGTGAATAGAAAATAGAGACAACCTGACAGAGGCTTCAGCAAAACTCTCCTCAGATGAAGATCCAGCCCCTCTCTAACAAAGCTGATGCTTCTCCCTGGCCAATAATAAGTGTTTTCTCCCTCCTCTGCACTCCCCTCATGCTACGCTAACAGTCTATCTAGGAGAAGGTCCTGTCACTTTCACCTAGCTTCTTATTTGACTTACTTTCCCACCGAGTTGGTCATAGCCACAGCTCAGACAGCCAGGCGCATTGCATTCCAATGTGTTAGCTAGCTGGAGAGTCATCAAGCTGAGCCTTATTCTTTTGCCTGGGGAACGACAGATCGTTTGGAAGGAGAAGAAAAAACAATACTGGAAATTGAAGTGGCATTTTGCCCTGTGAAATGTGTTATTGAAAATAAGATACTGTATACAGTGATGTATCTCTATGATGTAATCTCAATATCCTCCAAATTAAATTAATTGTCTGTCAAAGACGTTCAAGGTGAAAAGAAGAGAGAAGTCCTCTTTTCACGCTTTAGTTTCCATTAATGGTGACTCTTGATCCCTGAAACCAAAGGAGCAGAAATCCAGATAAGTGGTGTTTTGGGTTTCTGGAGATCCCCAAGCAGCTTCTTTTAATTAACCCCCAGAATACTGAAACTCCCAATAAAGATACAAAACTACATCAGCACAGAGGAAGAAAGGCTGGCAGCACCCAGTTCTGAATCTAAAGGTAGGAATGTACAGTCTTCTCAGAGACAATTGCTGTAAAATTACATTGGCAGATGCTGCTGTGTCTGAAATGACAGGTTGGCTCTGGAATGACAGGGTGGCTCTGGAATGGAGGAATGTATTTTCTCAGAGGGTCTGCTGACCGCAGGAGGGGTAATATTCTGTGTCTGTCTCAGGCCCCCTACGCAGACCACTTGGAATAAAACAGACATCGTCAAACACACACACACACACAAACAAATACACAGATACACACACACAAACACACACTAGCCCTACCATCGAGGCCTTCATGGCAGTTATATGGGTACCAGGCGATGTCCTGTTTTATTGCAACATGAACAGTGACTAATCATGCCTGAATGCCAGAGAATCTCACAGCACCAGCATGACATGTTAAGCTGTAGCCAACGAGTCGATGCAATCTGCCCGGCTAATGCGCCTCGAGAGACAGATTCACCACACCTTTATTTCTCATTCTCTCCAGTGAGGCTAGACGAACCTCCCACATCACAGCACTGATGGAGGGAGAGGCATTTCACACCTTCCCCCAAACAATGGACACACGCTTAGCTTTGTTCAATAACTTTATGCCGAGGAGAGATACAACACATGTTCCCAATGTCTGAGGGATGCCTCTTATACAACACATACACAGTACATTATCTGAGCTAGGCTATCCCCCTGAGGCCTGTAGGGTAATATGTGCCACCTGTCTTTTTCTCCCCTCATAAGATAATTGTTCTTTCTCCAATCGCCCGGATGTCACAGACCGTTTCTTTCAAAGCGGTCCAGGTTTTTAAACCTTTCTATTAATCTGTCCACGCAGGAGCCCATTAGAGAGAGAGAGCCAGAGAAGGGAGTCTGTTCTTTGGCACTGGCTGAATCTACGCTACCTCGCTCGCCAGTTCAATTCAAATATTAAACGCTCAAGCTTCAGCTTTGACAAGAATCAACTTTTAAACTCTCAAAACCACATTTATATTTACTTGGGCAGAGACTATTGTTATAAATGTCTACAAAGAGGGGATGGAGAGTGATCTGTCTGGCTTTCATGGAATCACATCAAAGACAAATCTATGGGTATACAGTAACTCACCAGCCAGTGATTAAAAATGTTTTCAGTAAATACATTACAACGGGTCTAGACTTAAACAATCATTGTTAAAATGATGTTCTACTAGATGAGATGTAATCATTTTGTAATGTGAAGCTTCACCATATGAGGCTGTGTTCTACTAGATGAGATGTAATCCTTTTGTAATGTGAAGCTTCACCATATGAGGCTGTGTTCTACTAGATGAGATGTAATCCTTTTGTAATGTGAAGCTTCACCATATGAGGCTGTGTTCTACTAGATGAGATGTAATCCTTTTGTAATGTGAAGCTTCACCATATGAGGCTGTTGTAATGGGGTGCGTGCTGGTGGCAGGGTAGTCAGGCGCAGGAGAACGAACCTGGTATGAACATAGTATTTTAATAAATGCTCACAAACTCTGGGTACAAGTGGGTACAAAACCCGTCGCACACCATAACATACATAACATAACATACAAATACCAATACATACAACAAACAATCACCGACAAGGACATGAGGGGAAACAGAGGGTTAAAAACATGTAATTGATGGGATTTGAACCAGGTGTGATGGAAGACAAGACAAAACCAATGGAAAATAAAAAATGAATCAGTGATGGCTAGAAGACCGGTGACGTCGACCTCCGAACACCTCTCGAACAAGGAGAGGGGCCGACTTCGGCGGAAGTCGTGACAGTACCCTGGAGCCGCACGTCGACACCGACCTCGGGGACGACCCGGAGGGCGAGGCACAGGGCGATCCGGATGGAAATGGTGGAAATCTCGCAGCATAGAAGGATCCAACACGTCCTCCACCAGAACCCAGCATCTCTCCTCCCAGTCCACGAGGTACTGGAGGCCCCTCGACCGACGTCTCGAATCCAGTATGGAACGAACAGGGTACACTGGGGCCCCCTCGACGTCCAGAGGTGGCGGAGGAACCTCCCGCACCTCAGACTCCTGGAGCGGGCCAGCCACCACCGGCCTGAGGAGAGACACATGGAACGAGGGGTTAATGCGGTAATCCGGGGGAAGCTGTGACCTATAACATACCTCGCTCACTCTCCTCAGGACTTTAAATGGCCCCACAAACCGCGGACCCAGCTTCCGACAGGGCAGGCGGAGGGGCAGGTTTCAGGGTCGATAGCCAGACCCGGTCCCCCGGGGCGAACATGGGGGCCTCACTGCGGTGACGGTCTACTTTCTGAAGGTGGACATGGGCGGTATCCCATGTCCCTCCGTGCGCCGGAACTAGTCATCCACCGCAGGAGCCTCTGCTGCCAAGGAGCCTCGGTCTGACTCTGCTGCCAAGGAGCCTCGGTCTGACTCTGCTGCCAAGGAGCCAGAACCGGCTGATACCCCAAAAAACACTGGAAGGGAGAGAGGTTAGTTGAGGAGTGACGGAGAGAGTTCTGGGCCATCTCTGCCCAGTGCATGAATGCTGCCCACTCTCCCGGCCGGTCCTGGAAATAAGACCTCAGAAACCTACCCACATCCTGGTTAACTCTCTCCACCTGCCCGTTACTCTCGGGGTGAAAACCTGAGGTAAGGCTGACCGAGACCCCCAGACGTTCCATGAACGCCCTCCAGACCCTCGACATGAACTGGAGACCCCAATCAGACACTATATCCTCAGGCACCCTGTAGTGCCGGAAGACGTGAGTAAACAGGGCCTCTGCAGTCTGTAGGGCCGTAGGGAGACCGGGCAAAGTGAGGAGACGACAGGACTTAGTAAAACGATCCACAATGACCAGGATCGTGGTGTTACCCTGTGAAGGTGGAAGATCGATTATAAAATCCACCAACAGGTGCGACCACGGCCGTTGTGGAACGGGTAAGGGTTATAGCTTACCTCTGGACAGGTGCCTAGCAGCCTTACACTGGGTGCACACCGAGCAGGAGGAAACATAAACCCTCACATCCTTAGCCAAAGTGGGCCACCAGTACTTCCCACTAAGACAGAGCACCATCCGGGCCGATCCCAGGATGACCAGAGTAGGGTGACGTGTGGGCCCAATAGATCAGCTGGTCGCGGACAGCAGACTGGACACTGAGGGGGAGCGGGCTCTGCACGTGACGCCCACTCCATGTCCGCGTCCAGCTCCCATACTACCGGCGCCACCAAGCAAGAGGCAGGGAGTATGGGAGTGGGATCCATGGGCCGCTCCTCTGTGTCATACAGCCGGGAAAATGTGTCTGCTTTAATGTTCTGGGAGCCTGGTCTGTAAGAAAGGGTATACACAAAATGGGTGAAAAACATGGCCCACCTTGCATGGCGAACGTTCAGTTTCCTCGCCGCCCGGATGTACACCAGATTGCGGTGGTCAGTCCGGATGAGAAAAGGGTGTTTAGCCCCCTCAAGCTAATGTCTCCACGCCTTCAAGGCCTTGATGACAGCCATCAGCTCCCGGTCCTCCACGTCATAGTTTCGCTCCGCCGGGCTGAGCTTCTTCGAGAACAAGGCACAAGGGCGGAGCTTCGGTGGCATACCCGAGCACTGAGAGAGCACAGCTCCTATCAAATCAAATCAAATGTATTTATATAGCCCTTCGTACATCAGCTGATATCTCAAAGTGCTGTACAGAAACCCAGCCTAAAACCCTAAACAGCAAGCAATGCAGGTGTAGAAGCACGGTGGCTAGAAAAAACTCCCTAGAAAGGCCAAAACCTAGGAAGAAACCTAGAGAAGAACCAGGCTATGTGGGGTGGCCAGTCCTCTTCTGGCTGTGCCGGGTGGAGATTATAACAGAACATGGCCAAGATGTTCAAATGTTCATAAATGACCAGCATGGTCAAATAATAATAATCACAGGCAGAACAGTTGAAACTGGAGCAGCAGCACGGCCAGGTGGACTAGGGACAGCAAGGAGTCATCATGCCAGGTAGTCCTGAGGCATGGTCCTAGGGCTCAGGTCCTCCAAGAGAGAGAAAAAAAGAGAGAATTAGAGAGAGCATATGTGGGGTGGCCAGTCCTCTTCTGGCTGTGCCGGGTGGAGATTAAAACAGAACATGGCCAAGATGTTCAAATGTTCATAAATGATCAGCATGTTCGAATAATAAGAAGGCAGAACAGTTGAAACTGGAGCAGCAGCACGGCCAGGTGGACTGGGGACAGCAAGGAGTCATCATGTCAGTTAATCCTGGGGCATGGTCCTAGGGCTCAGGTCCTCCGAGAGAGAGAAGGAGAGAATTAGAGAACGCACACTTAGATTCACATAGGACACCGAATAGGACAGGAGAAGTACTCCAGATATAACACACTGACCCTAGCCCCCGACACATAAACTACTGCAGCATAAATACTGGAGGCTGAGACAGGAGGGGTCACAGATAGTGCACGAGCAGGAACCCCCTCCTTTCTCCCTGCGCACCCCCCCCCTCCCAGCTCCATGGGTATCGGAGAGGGGGTGCGGGAGGATGGAACCACCAGACCCCGATCTGAACATCCGCGAGCAGCCAGCAGGTTGTCCAGCCGGATGGACAGGTCCACCAGCTGGTCAAACGAGAGAGTGGTGTCTCTGCAGACCCAGCTCCCGACGGACGTCCTCGCGTAGACTGCAGCGGTAATGATTGATCAGGGCCCTGTTTAATCCCGCGCCGGCAGCCAGGGTCCTAAACTCCAGGTCGAATCCTAGGCGCTCCTCGTCTCCTGCCTCAGATGGTAGAGGCGCTCACCCGCCGCTCTACCCTCGGGTGGGTGATCGAAGACTGGGTGAACTCCTCAAACTGGTCCAACGCCGCATCGCGCTCTCTCCACACGGTGTTAGCTTAATCCAGGGCTTTCAAGGTGAGGCACGAGACGAGGACAAACACCCTCTCACGGTCCGATGGATCTGGGTGGACCGTGGCCAGATAGAGGTTTAATTGAAGGAGGAAACCCTGGCAGTGTGCAGCACTACCGTCGTACTCCTGTGGCAAGGAGAGATGGATCCCACTGGGTTCAGGCAGGAAAGGGGCACTCAGGGGAGACCCCGGTTGTGCTGGTGGAGGCGCTGGAAGAACTCCTTGTCTCTCCCAGCGGTCCATTGTCTGGACAACGCGGTCTATGGCGGCACCAAGATGGTAAAGTATTACTGCATGCTCCTGGACGCGCTCCTCTACCTCTATGGCCGGGGTACCTTTTCCTGCTGACTCCATAGAAGGGTCGGTGATTCTGTAATGGGGTGCGTGCTGGTGGCAGGGAAGTCAGGCGCAGGAGAAAGAACTTGGTATAAACGGAGTAATTTAATAAATGCTCACAAACTCTGAAAACCAACATATACAAAATAAAGAAAGTGGGTACAAAACCCGTCGCACACCATAACATACAAAGCACCAATACATAAAACAAACAATCACCGACAAGGACATGAGGGGAAACAAGGGGTTAAGTACACAACATGTAATTGATGGGATTGGAACCAGGTGTGATGGAAGACAAGACAAAACCAATGGAAAATGAAAAATGGATCAGTGATTGCTAGAAGATCGGTGACGTCGACGGTCAAACACCGCTCGAACAAGGAGAGACGCCGACTTCGGCGGAAGTTGTGACAGCTGTGTTAGAGGGTAGACCGTCTTTTAGGAAAAATCTATCCAAACAAAATAAAAATACCTTCTGAGACATTATTATTGATAGATAAAACCAGTTAGTTATCAGACACACAGACAGACAGACAGGCAGACAGAGATTCTCACAGACAGGCAGCTAGGCAGTGTAGCTATGAGATGTTCATTTGTAAGCCCCTCACTTGCAGAACATCATATAGCATCTGAAAGCTATGATCCTTATTGATGTCAGCTGTTAAATCCACTTCAATAAGTGTATATGAAGGGGAGGAGACAGGTTAATAAAGGATTTTTAAGCCTTGAGACAATTGAGACATGGATTGTGTATATGTGCCATTCAGAGGGTGAATGGGCAATACTAAAGATTTAAGTGCCTTTGAACTGGGTATGGTAGTTTGTCAAGAACTGCAACGCTGCTGGGTTTTTCACGATCAACAGATTCCTGTGTGTATCAAGAATGGTCCACCACCCAAAGGACATCCAGTCAACGGCAGACCAGTGGTCGAAAATGGGTCATTGATGAAAGGGGACAAAGGAGGCTGACACAAACTACGCAGAGCAACAGACGCGCTACAGTTAGTCAACTGACAGTCCAGTAAAACATTGGTGCCCAAAGTCCCATAAAAGAATGCACAATTCTTCGTAGCCTGTCACAAATGAGGTATGGCAGCTGACGACCTTACAGAGTTCCTCTTCTTTTAGCAAACAAAAATAAACTGTGTTTGCAGTTGGCTAAGAAACAGAACACTGGACTGGAGAATTGGAAAAACATTGCCTGGTCTGATGAATTGTGGTTTCTGATGTTTCACACTGATGGGAGGACTAGAGTATGGAGAAAACTACGAGTACATGTATCCATTCTGCTGTGTGTCAACATATCAGGCTGATGGTGGTTGTGTTATGGTGTGGGCTGTGTTTTCATGGCACACATTGGGCCCCTTGATATAAGTGGAGCAACATTTGAATGCCACAGGATTTCTGAACAGCATTGCCAATCAGGTGCATCCCTTTATGGCAGCAAAAGAATGCACAATTCGTCGTAGCCCGACAGGAATGGGGTATGGCAGCTGACGACCTTACGTACCAGTGTATCCATCTGCAAATTGATTTTTTCAGCAGGATAATGCCACAATGGTTCCAGGAACATGACAGTAATTTTTAAGCTTACTGCAGTGGCCTGCCCAGTCACCAGATCTCAATCCAAGATGAAACAAGCTATTCAGAGTAGAGATCCACTACCACCCAACTTGACACAACTATGGGAAGCATTGTTGTCAACATGGGCCATCATGCCTGTGGAACGCTTCCTGGCTGTTCTGAGGGGAAAAGGTGGTGCAAACATGTTCTTAATGTTTTGTATACTCAGTGTATTTTGAAACTGTGAGAGTGATAGTTAAATCCGTTTTCAATTTCATTGTATTTCCATTGTGAATTCATGCAACATATCTTGACTGACATACTGTATCATTTGACCACTACAGTGCATTTGTTATGATAATAATCCATATAAAGATCAGTAATTTGTTAAATTAGAGGTACGTGTGAAAGTGAAAACGTTGTTGAAATACTATAAAAGTCTGAGTTAATGGGAAATCGAATGAGAGGCTAATATTGCTCTTTTGGAAGATTGGTAGGAGTTTTTTTGCAGAAAGTACAGATTGGCTCATCAGATATAATTTCCCATGAGGATTTAAGACCTGCTTTAGAGAGGCAAACAAACACATGCCATTCCAGTGCACATCCAAGTGCTATCCGCGCTCAGGTTTTAGTCAACAGCAACTTTTCAGTGGGAGCTTGCTGATCTCACAGCCCTCGATGAGCCAATGTTTTGGATGCAATCATCAGCAAAACAAAATGTAACATACAATTTCCATACACCATTGCACAACAGGTTGAAGTCCAGAGGGGTTTCTTTGCCATCAATGGGCTCCCAAATACAAGCAGAGCAGTAGAAGACAGCAACATCGCCATAAAAGCACAATCCCAAAACAAGTTATGTGAACAGAAAAGCTTTCAACTCTTAATGTGCAGGTGATGGCCTGCACATTAAGGTTATGTGATGCGCAAAAGACGCTGCTGAAAGTTGGGCCAGGTGGAATGCACGACTCACAGAACAGCAATGTTGGCCTATACTCCTACAGGAGACAGCTGTTGAGGATAGATGTCTTATTGGTGAGTTGCCTACTCATTTGAGGGATATTTGCCATTGCTAAAGCAACTTGAATTGCCCTAATGGTCCGCTCTTTGTACCTATGTGTTTATTTTTACTGGTCAAGCCTGTGTGTTGAGGCACAGATCTGGGGAAGGGTATCGAAAAATGTCTGCAGCATTGAAGGACCCCAAGAACACAGTGGTCTCCATCATTTTTAAATGGAAGGCCTTTGGAACTACCAAGACTCTTCCTAGAGCTGGCCGCCCGGCCAAACTGAACAATCGGGGGGAAAGGGCCATGGTCAGGGAGGTTACCAAGAACCTGATGGTCATTCTGACAGAGTTCTTGAGATCCTCTGATGAGATGGGAGAATCTTCCAGAAGGACAACCATCTCTGCACCATTCAATCAGGCCTTTATGGTAGAGTGGCCACACGGAAGCTACTCCTCAGTAAGAGGCACATGACAGCCCGCTTGGAGTTGCCAAGACTCTCAGACCATGAGAAACAAGATTCTCTGGTCGGATGAAACCAAGATTTAACTCTTTGGCCTGAACGCCAAGTGTCACATCTGGAGGAAACCTGGCACCATCCCTACGGTGAAGCATGGTGCTGGCAGCATCATGCTGTGGGGATGTTTTTCAACAGCAGGGACTGGGAGACTAGTCAGGATCAAGGCAAACATGAACGGTGCCAAGTACAGAGAGTTCTTTGATGAAAACCTGCTCAAGAGTGCTCAGGACCTCAGACTGGGGTGAAGGTTCACTTTCCAACAGGACAATGACCCTAAGCACACAGCCAAGACAACGCAGGAGTTCCTTCGGGACAAGTTTTTGAAAATAGCTGTACAGCAACACTCCCCATCCAACCTGACAGAGCTTAGGAGGATCTTCAGAGAACACATGTGTGCCAGGCTTGTAGAGTCATACCCAATTAGATTCGAGGCTGTAGGCGCTGCCAAAGGTGCTTCAACAAAGTACTGAGGTAAGGTTCTGAATACTTATGTATATGTGATATTTCAGTTTATTTTTTGTAAAATATTGGAAAACATGTCTGAAACCCTGTTTTTGTAATCAATTTTAGAATAATGCTGTAATGTAACAATATGTACAAAAAGTCAAGGGGTCTGAAGGCACTGTACATTCCCAGCGGGCTTTAAAGGGATGATTTTGACCATACAGTGTATGGTTAATTAGGGAGTGTTTCGAAATGCAAATAGAAGAGGTTGTGCCCGAGCACTGAGGCTGAGAACAATTGGTATTTATCAATTATTATGACGTTTGTAGGATTGTTTGATAAATCACACTTTTTCTATGAGTACGAACATTCAAAATTCCTTTCATAAAGAGTATCTTAGAATAGTTTACACCCAATATTGATAAATGAGGCCCCAGGAACTGGATTCCCAGAATAAGGAGTAAGGAGGTTTGATGCTGGAGAAAACCTGGCTGTATCGTTGATATGCTGCTCTGCGTAGCAGCCCCATAGGGACCACTCTCGCGCCCATTTAACCTTGAACATCACACAATCCCATTGATCCAGGTTGAACCAACTCCTGCAGATTAGTGATGTGGATAGTTTCATCAATGGCCCATGAGTCAACAGAAACCCCATTATCCTGTGTAGTGATGATGTACTCAGATTCTTTCACACATTGACATGTTTCTTGCCATTGCTTTTCAACACCTTTTTTAAAATGTGATTTCCTTGTACATTCTGTCTGTTTGATCTTCTCTTGGTGTGTGTAGAGAGAGAGAGAGAGAGAGAGAGAGAGAGAGAGAGAGAGAGAGAGAGAGAGAGAGAGAGAGAGAGAGAGAGAGAGAGAGCGAGTGTGTGTCTGTTACTTTCTTTCTACAAAGATAATTTACACTGGGGCGGCAGGGTAGCCTAGTGGTCAGAGCATTGGACTAGTAACCAGAACCCGAGCTGACAAGGTACAAATCTGTTGTTCTGCCCCTGAACAGGCAGTTAACCTACTGTTCCTAGGGCGTCATTGAAAATAAGAATTTGTTCTTAACTGACTTGCCTAGTTAAATAAAACTAGAGGTTTAATTGCTCCAGAAGTAGGGTCTTCATGGTTCATTCCCAGTTAGAGTGGTTACAATTCAAATGAAATTGGGGGCTCTTGTTCTCTTAAATATTTTGCATTCCTCTTTAAAACTTGACTACATTTTCCTCTTTCTCCCTCTTACAGAGAAATGGTGGAAATGATTTCTCCCCCCCATTTGAATCAATGGAATTGGCCTACATTTAGATTTAAACTGTTGCATGTAAAATTCTCTTTCTCTCTTGCTGAAATCCATCTTTAGTAAGGTGCTTTATTAAGTTCAAAAGAGCAATTGAGGCAGGGAGATTGTGTAGGAAATTCTGCCCACAGAGATTTTGAAGGACTTGCAAAAGCATCTGGGGACCTGATAAATCCATTCATAAGCTCATAAAGCTTTTGCATTGCACCACAATTAATGCCAATAACATCAACAACCATTTCAAACTAACCTACATAAATTGCTTTCATTCCTTATTGGCAAACAGATTGTAATGAATGCTCAGGGAGAAAAAGGTGTAGATTCACACCCAGAGCACGGCAGGTGTTGATTTCACCTTCGCAGAAGGCAGGAATCGGGGTCACAGGCAGGCAATGGTCATACACAGGTAGGCAAACAGGCAGGTGAATCAAAACTAGGACTGAAGGCTATAACTGGTTCTGACAAACGAGCTAGGAATGGGCTTAGTAGAGTCAAAATGTAGAGTCAAAATACCTCATAAAGGCACAAACAGAGCTGATGAGACCAGGTGAGTAACTAACAGGTGAAATCAATGAACCAAAATAAAAGACAGGGCTACGTTCAAGAACACAAAGAAACAGGGCTACGTTCAAGAACACAAGGTTGACTAAGAAAATAAATACAGATGGACAAGTGCCTTCTCATTAGGGAGTGTACGTTATTTTTTTAAAGGCTTACCTCGAGAAATTGGACCTCTCTGAAATAAAAATGGTTGGCCCTACCCTATATTTCAACGAAACCCTCCCTGAATGCTTGAAAAAAAACAAGTGACCCTCCCTGTCCTCCCTGACCCTGTCCATTTCTGATTAATTGTGCTTCAAGTTTGAGCACCACAATGGAAGTTACTCGAATCTGGCTAATATTGTGAGGTCAATAACTCTGATAAATAGCTTCTTCATGGTCAAGAAACATATTGTTTTTATTGAAATAAATGATGGATCATTCGATTGAGACCACACTAATAGCCTATAGCGATGATCACCAATCCAAGGAATTCCTCGTCAATCCCCAAACATTTCTTTAAAAGAATAAAGCCATTTTCTTTGTTTCACGCTGGTGTTTCAGCAGTCCTAGTGCCTGGAATGCAAAGTGTTCCCATTTTGAACCATTTCATCTGTCTGAAGGTAGATCTCCAACTACCCGGCAGGCCCAGAGAGCAAAGCAAGTGCACCCATAGGCCTACAGCTTGCCAATCAGGTAGCTCAGATCACTGTGTCTGCACAGTTTCCCCTGGTTTCCTTGAGCCATAGACTGTAAAAAGAAGCTATGAACACACAGCGGTTAAAACCATGACTAGAGAGAGACTCAACGAATACAGCAAAGAGCTACTGTTTTTATGAGGAAGTTATGACACAAGGCGAGACCCAGATGCAGACACAGGAGGCAGATGGTTGGAGTCTAAGATTGCCTACTCCAAAAAGGAGTAGGCAAGAGAATGGTCGTGGACAGGCAAAAAGGTCAAAACCAGATCAGAGTCCAGGAGGTACAGAGTGGCAGACAGGCTCGTGGTCAAGGCAGGCAGAAATGGTCAGGCAGGCGGGTACAGAAACAGGCAAGGGTCAAAACCGGGAGGACTGGAAATAGGAGAATAGCAAAGGCAGGAGAATGGGAAAAACCACTGGTTGACTTGGAACATACAAACTGGCACAGAGAGACAGGAAACACAGGGATAAATACACTGGGGGAAAACAAGCGATGCCTGGAGGGGGTGGAGACAATAACAAGGACAGGTGAAACATATCGGTGTGACAAAGTTCATGATTAAGTTGTTATTCAGCATTGTCAACACTTTGTTCAACACTTTTATAAACCATCAAATGTGCGTTCTCCCTACTTCCACTCACCCTACAACCATTACTGCAGCTGTAATGAATGAGTATTGCAAAGTGTTCCAATAAGCTTCCATTGTTATTATTAGCTGAATGTAGTTTTTAATAGAGGAATATTTCACTTTTTCTGGTCATGGATTGGTGCATGAGGCAGAAATAATGCAGTGTGACTTGAGTTTTGCTATCAGCTGGAAGGAAGACTGTGTTTTCCTAGATGTTTAAAAAACAATCTGAATGGTGGCTTGCATTTTGACTCAGAAAGTGATCTTGACTCAGAAAAGGTTGGTGACCACTGACATATAGGCACACTTGATATTGCACTCCCAGCGAAGATTAAGAGATGAGGGATGGCATTGGGAACACATCCATACATTGGTTCTTCCTTTAAAAGTCGTGGCGTACTGCAGCACAGCTTGCGGGGTTCCGCAGAATTCTATGGCACGTTATTTAAGTGTCAGCCATTGTTGCCAGAATGATGTAATTTACCACAATCTGCAACCATCTACCACAAACGGTTGTGTTATAAACTCAAAACTTTTAAAGGAAGAACCCCTGTATAATACCTAATTAGCAAATATTTTTTAGACACTGAGAAACATAGAAATGTAATTAATTGCAAATTACATGACCCTCCCATGGACTGAAAAAATACTTAACCCCCGCTTGACTGAAATTGAAAAGGCATGACCCTCCCCCATTTTCCTCCATGTCGAACCATCCCTTATGTATAATGAAAAGGGAGTGTTAGTATTAGACAAGAGTGCCAAGATGCTGCTCTCTGTGGTATAGGCCATCTCAGCGGATGATCCAAAATGAAAACAGGTCAAATCATAGTGGCAGACAGTGCTAATTTCTATGAAGCTCATAGAGCAACACTTTGTCAGTCAGTATAATTGGCCCTGGGGTCCTCCTAGGCCCATCTTCCACAGAGAGAGTTATATGAGCGCTAAGGGCTGTGGAAGAAGGAAGGAGAATGAGGTTCATTACCAGTGAATTAATCATATGGTTTAATCTCCAACTTTCTCCTTATCCTCTCTCTGTGTGAGAGGAGGGCAGGTGGCAGGGTGCCCCAGAGAGCAGTACTGTGTACTCTATGTCTCCTCTGCCAGGACTGGGAGCTACGGTGTCACTGCTCTCCCCAGACAAGCCTCTTCTAGATGTTCTGAGGCTATTTACTTTCTCAGGTGGTTTTTAGGACAAACAGGAAATGCAGCAAAACAGAACAACATGAGTGACCTACTTGCAGCGGAGCCTCAGTCGCTCTCTGTCTGTCTGTCTGTCTGTGGATGTTTACCCCACAGAGTTCCAAAGTCAGGTCACTGCAATGAAAGGCTTCTGCATTGACCTCCATGGCTGCGGTGTCAGAGCGGTCCCCCAACGATATAGGAAACTACTTAGCACCGTTCATGTGTTACAGTCATTTACTGAGATCTACAGTGGAAAGAGCCTGATGCACGGTTGACCTCTGCCAAGAGGGCATTTACACAGTTTGGCTCTCTGTACTATGGCTCACACGGAAACCTGTGTAGGGGAAATTACATGGAAGGAAGTCATTCAGGCGTATGGGTGTTCAGAATGCTTATTCAATGTCTCAAGAAAGCTAAGAGCCCGGGCACGCTGACCCATGAAACACTGACCCACCTGGGTGGGCCACATCTTGAAGGTTGTCGTGTGTTAGATTCATTGAAGATCACATTAACAGGTGTAATCAGGAACCGCGAGCACACAGAAATCCATTTTTTATTAAGCATATAATTCAACTGGTGAGGTGTAGCCAAGGCTACTTGAGAGTAATGGCAGGAGTGAGAGATTAATTATTCATGAAGTGGAATCAGTCTTATCAGGATAGCACAATAGTTATGCAGCCTGATTAACTGGGCTAATTGTCAGTAACAGATCCTCATTTGTCCTGAGTGACTTCACACATCTGTCCCCTGTTTGTCTGTTGTTGTTTGTCTTTTTATTCGTCACAATATGAGACCATTGTCACCAGACACAGCAAGTGCCCTGTGAATTTTTTTTTAGTCATAGATCATAAATAAAATAGCCCAGAACAGCTATAGTCTCTATCTCTGCCTGAGACAAGGAATTCTACACACGCACACACACACACACGCACACGCACACACACACACACACACACACACACACACACACACACACACACACACACACACACACACACACACACACACACACACACACACACACACACACACACACACACACACACACACACACACACACATATAGCAGACCTGTCATGCCACCTCTCTCAATACACACACACACACACACACATACACACACAGTCACATACACAACCTGCCTGATGTCCAAGTCTAAAACCAGCTAAATGTTTCATGCTGAAAAGTAAAATCTTGGCATTAAACAGGCTGAACTTGCTAGGGAAGTTCAGGGGGCCTTAGCATTTGAGAGGCTGACACACAATGCCACTGGAGGGCAATCCCATGCCTGAAAGCCCTCATGCATTTTCAATGGGAACCTAGTGTAGTAGCCATGGTAGTAGCTATGTGTTGAGCTAGGGGTCATGTGCCCTGACACAGGCCTCCCTGAAGGAGACTTGTACTTCTCACTGGTGCCTGCCTCGTGCAATGATATGCACATTCATTCCCTATACAGTATGTGCTCCTGCCACTTCAGGGGGAGCCGCATCTCTTTACTAATTGAAGCATTTTGAAATATTCCATTCCGATACCCTCCATGTTCAAACTGCCTGTTGTTCTTGATGTTGTTGGCAAAAAAAAGTAAAAAGTGGCCCCACTTTACATCATCACAGGCAGGCAGGGAGGCATTGATGAAATGAATGGCAGTGTTTAAGAGCTCTGCTAGTTCACAGATGAAACCCCGTGGAGAAATCGATGTGTGCTTTTGTGTGTTTGTGATGATTGTTGGCTAGAGGTGAACCTGGGGAAACATAAAGCCTCCTGTGTTGTGTTCCCTGCCTGCAGAAACTCCACCTACTGCATGAAGGTGTCCATGTCCTTGGCGGTAGAGGAGAACGACGAGGGCCTGTGCTTCAACAGTAAAATACGTCACCTGGAGAAAGCCGAGATCACTAAGAGCAAAATGATCAACTGCCCCGACATCGAGGATTACCTCGCCCCTTACAAGCAGCCCCAGATGACCTGGTATAAGGTAACGAATCACTCTTATTCTCAGAAGCGTTGTATAGTCCTTGTGTATGAACCCAAGAAGATTAGCCCTGATCCACTAATGGGTATCTAAATAAACGTAATTAAACGTAACATAGTGAATCGGTAGATAATGACTGTGAGTTGGATATGGAAAAGATATGGAACAAGATGAAACTGACGCAGTATAACACTGTGTGATGGTGTGATGTTAATGTGACCTGTCTGTCTAGGAGTGTGAGAAGAGGACGTGGCGGAGCTCCATCATGGTGAACATCACCAACATCTGGTTTCCTGAGGTGCAGGAGGACGACGGGGGGAACTACACCTGTGAGCTCAAGTATGGCAGCCGGGTGGTGAGGAGGACCACGGAACTCAAAGTCACAGGTAAGCCCCCCATGCCTTGTGTGTGCGTGAGTGTGTGTTTGGGTGTGTGTGTGCATAATGCGTGTGTGTGCGTGCGTTTGGGTGTGTTTGTGTGCGTGCGTGTTTGGGTGTGTCTGGTTACAGTGTGAATGTGTTGTATATTGTTATGTGCATGTGTGTATTGTATGTACACAGTTCCAAAAACAGTTTGACAGCTGGCCACGATTTGCATCTGAAATCAGCTGCAGTGAGCGGAAAGGTTTAACTTTTGCACTCTTACATTTAATATTCTGAAGTCCCTTCCTCTCAAGGTTTGGTAGTTCAGTGATAAAACACTCAGCCGGATGCACTGCGTAGACACACCATTTATCACCGTAGCATAGTGGGGTATCACTGTGTATCTGTGATGCATCAGCCCTCAGTGTAAACGCTGGCATCCACTGTGACGTGAGATGGATTTATTTATTCACATTCTGGGCTTGTGCCTCCTCCGCTGCCTCTGTCATGCAGCGGGCAGTCAGGCAGGCTGGGATTCCAGGCCAGTGAGTCTGACCCTTGGGGTGTGTGCTGGGTCCCGACTGCAGGAAAAGCAGCTGCCAACTGCAGTGTGAAATCAACCCCCAAGCTCATTCACCCTGCCTGCCTGCCTAGCCCCACTCTGAAACAGAGCCAATCCGCTGGAGCCTCAGGACGGCAGTAGGCAGGCAGCTCTCTCTGAGTCTGACTCTAGCTACTCTATAAACAGGACATAAACACCTGGAAACTACACACAACAGTTCCAGAAATGGAACTAAAACCGATAGTAGCCCATACTAGACCAGAGAGAATGATCGACAGCCCTATCACCATTTATTTAAGATACGCTTTGAAGAGGTAGGGTTTCAGGTGCTTTTGGAAGATGGGCAGGGACTCTGTCCTAGCTTTTAGGGGGAAGCTGGTTCCACTATTGGGGTGCCAGGACAGAGAAGAGCTTGGACTGGGCTGAGCGGGATCTTCCCTCCCAAAGGGGTGGGAGGGCCAAGAGACCACAAGTTGCAGAACAGAGTGCTCAGGTTGGGGTGTAGGGTTTGAGCATAACCTGAAAGTAGGGAGGGGCAGTTCCTCTTGCTGTTCCGTAGGTAAGCACCATGGTCTTGTAGTTGATTCGAGTTTAGACCGGAAGCCAGTGGAGTGTGTGGAGGAGCAGGGTGACATGGGAGAATTTGGGAAGGTTGAAAACCAGGCGGGCTGCAGCATTCTGGATAAGTTGCAGGGGTTTAATGGCACAAGCGTGGAGCCCAGCCAACAGCGAGTTGCAGTAGTCCAGACAGGTGATGCCTCCATTAGGACTTAGGTAGGGTCGTACGTTACGGATGTTGTCGACCATAAACCTGCAGGTGTGAGTCACTGCTTTGCTGTTTACCTTCCCAGGGAGGAAGAGCAGCTCTTTCTTGTCGAGCATGTTACTTGAGGTGGTGGGCCGACATCCAAGCTGTGATATCTGCCAGGCACGCAGAGATGCATGTCGCCACCTGGTTGTCAGAAGGGGGGAAGGAGAGAAGTAGTTGAGTGTCATCTACATAGCAATGGTAGGAGAGATCATGTGAGGATATGACAGAGTCGAGTGACTTGGTATATAGAGAGAAAAGGAGAGAGCCTAGAATCGAGCCCTGGGGGACACCAGTAGTGAGAGTACGTGGTGTAGACACAGATCCTCTCCACGTCACCTGGTAGGAATGGCCTGCCAGGTAGGATGCAATCCAAAACGCCCAGCCCTGAGAGGGTGGAGAGGAAGATCTGATGGTTCACAGTGTCGAAGGCAGCGGATCGATCTAGGAGGATGAGAACAGAGCAGAGAGAGTCAGCTTTGGTAATGCGGATGGCCTCTGTGATACAGAGAAGAGCAGTCTCGGTTGAGTGACCCATTTTGAAGCCTGACTGGTTAGGGTGAAGAAGATTTTTCTTAGAGAGATAACGAAAGAGTTAATCAGAGACAGCACACTCAAGTGTTTTTGAAGGAAAAGAAAGATGGGATACAGGTCTACAGTTTCTGATGTCAGATGAGTCGAGCGTTGGTTTCTTGAGGTGGGGAGCGACCGTTTTGAAGTCAGAGGGAACACAACCGATGGTCAGAGATGAGTTGATGAGGGAAGTGAGGAATGGGAGAACGTCTCCAGGGATGGTCTGGGAGGAGGGGATGGGGTCAAGCCGGCAGATTGTCGGGCGGCCAGACCTCAATAGTCACAGGATTTCATCTGGAGAGAGAGGGGAGAACGAGGTCAAGGTGTAGGGTAGTTCTGTTTGACTGGGACCAGTGGATTCAATATGCTGAGTGATTGAGGAGCGGATGTCATCAACCTTCTTTTCAAAGTGGTTGACAAAGTTGTCCACAGAGAGGGAGGGGGTGGAGGATTAAGGAGGGAAGGGAAGGTGGAAAAGAGTTTCCTAGGGTTAGAGGCAGAAGCTTAACATTGTGAGTGGTAGAAAGTGGCTTTAACAGTGGATACAGAGGAAGAAACGGTAGAGAGGATCGAGTGAAAGGATGATAGATCCTCTGGAAGTTTAGTTTTCCTCCATTTCCGCTCAGCTACCTGCATCCCTGTTCTGTAAGCTCTCAATTGGTCACTCAGCCACGGAGCAGGAGGGGAGGATTGAGCCGGCCGGGAGGAAAGGGGACAGTGCAAGTCATAGGATGCGGAGAGGAAGGAGAGTAGGGTTGAAGAGGGAGAATCAGGAGACAGGAGGGAGAAGGATTTAGCAGCAGGGAGAGATGGTAGGATAGAAGAGTAGTAGTGGAAGAGAGAGAGCGAAAATTGCGATGCTGCATAACCATCTGGGTAGGGGCTGAGTGGTTAGGGTTGCAGGAAAGGGAGGCAGAAAAGGAAATAAAGTAGTGAACAGAGACCTGGAGGGGGGTTTCAGTGAGATTAGTAGGTGAGCAGCCTCTAGTAAATATGAGGTCAAGCATATTGCCTGCCTTGTAAATTGGAGGGGATTGGTAAAGGCTGAGGTCAAAAGAGGTAAGGAGGGGGAAAAGAGAGTTGGAAAGAAATGCAGACGTCGGGAGGTTGAAGTCGCCAAGTACGAAGAGCAGTGAGCAGACATTTTTTGAATGACATGTTAAACACCCCCCATTGTCTTTCTGTAGAATCTATAAGAACGCTAAAGCGTCATCTGCGATTTAACGCATCGTCTCGACACTTACATCCAAAGAAAGAGGTGAAAGATTTTATGTGGAACTGAAAAAGTTATAATTTAATACAGATTAAATGTTTACAATTTAGATGAGCTGAAATGAAAGCACCTTCTGAACATTAACACTCAGATTATAGTGTCTGGTCTTGCAAACAATGTAAAGTATGTTCATTTGAAGTCAAAGTTTACGTACACTTGGAGTCATTAAAACTTGTTTTTCAACCACTCCACAAATGATTTGTTAACAAACTATAGTTTGGGCAAGTCGGTTAGGACATCTACTTTGTGCATGACACAAGTAGTTTTTCCAACAGTTGTTTACAGACAGATTATTTCACTTATAATTCACTGTATCACAATTCCAGTGGGTCAGAAGTTTACATACACTAAGTTGACTGTGCCTTTAAACATTCCAGGAAATGCAGCTTTGCTGCAGGAGGGACTGGTGCACTTCACAAAATAGATGGCATCATGAGGCGGGAATATTATGTGGATATATTGAAGCAACATCTCAAGACATCAATCAGGAAGTTAAAGCTTGGTCGCAAATGGATCTTCCAAATGGACAATGACCCCAAGCACACTTCCAAAGTTGTGTCAAAATGGCTTAAGGACAACAAAGTCAAGGTATTGGAGTGACCATCACAAAGCCCTGACCTCAATCCTATAGAAAATGTGTGGGCAGAACTAAAAAAGCATGTGCGAGCAAGGATACCTATGAACCTGACTCAGTTACTCCAGCTCTGTCAGGAAGAATAGGACAAAATTCACCAACTTGGGAAGGTTGTGGAAGGCTACCCGAAACATTTGACCCAAGTTAAACAATTTAAAGGCAATGCTACCAAATGCTAATTGAGTGTATGTAAACTTTTGATCCACTGGGAATGTGATGAAAGAAATAAAAGCTTAAATAAATCATTCTCTCTACTATTCTGACATTTCATATTCTTAAAATAAAGTGGTGATCCTAACTGACCTAAAACAGGGAATTTTTACTAGGATTAAATGTCAGAAATTGTGAAGAACTGAGTTTAAATGTATTTGGCTAAGGTGTATGTAAACTTCCAACTTCAAATGCATTTACAGTGCTTAATTTGAGCTGGATCCTGCCGGAACGTGATCCGGCACCTCTCCGTTTTGGACTGTTTTGTTCCGGGAACCTATTTGGCCAGATCCGGTACTTCTCGTGGCACGAACAATAATTTTCACTTTTCACAGAATATATCAAAGTTCATTCAAATAACCTCTTTGTTAATTCCCCTGCCCCCACAAAAACGTAATTGATGGTTTGCACAACATTGTAACCTATGTTTGAGACTAACACGTTGCCGTGGCTGTGTGAGAAGTGCGCCAGTATCTCTCACATAACTAGAATGGGATTAATGTTCTATGATCCCTCTCTGTTCTGGTAGACATGAGCCTGCAACCCTCATCTCTAAGTTATTGTAATCCATAAAATATTTCCTTAAAGAAGGGTTCTGAAGGAACTGCAGGACACCTGATAAATTAAAATATATTTGCCAAATTTATAGAATCACTGCTGTCTGTTCAGAAATAAATGAAATCATTCAGAATAGCCTATTACACCATGAGAAGGCCTATAATTTAGCCAGGATCAGTAGCTTATTTTTAAAAATAGCCTAGCTGTGGATTCTAGCCCAATAACAGGGAATAGCCTATAGTCGGGAACGCGCGGCGAGTCTGTCAGTAAAAAAACAGCTTGCAGACAAAACAGGAATATTTCAAATACAATTGAGGGAAAACACAGGTTGGAAAGCAAATGGCTCCTTCTGAAAAGAGAAGACTCTATGCTTTAGGCTACCAAATATTTGATCAACTTCCAAACATTGTTTTACAAAAGAGAGAGAGAAAGAGAGATAGGCTTTTGGCATGAGCGCATCGGCTATCACCAGCAAGTGAGCTGTGTATCATTGGTCAGTCAGTGAAACTGTAAAGCATTTTTAGGACTATAATGTCCTCCTCATATTGTGGCCTGCAATATGTATCCACACACATAGTCCTAGGTTATTGATGGATTCAAGATGAGGTCATTTTAATTTTCCTCCGATTTTCAGTTTGTTAGTGCCTGCCATTTCGATCATTTGTGCGGTATTAAAAACAATATTCTGCCAAAGTCTCAGTCATGTAAAAATGAAGTAGAATTGCATTTATAAAAGGCAAAAAAAAAATCGCAGACCCTAGGCTACTAAAAATGTTCTCCACGTGTGCAACTTCTGTAAGTGCCTCTGGTGTACTGCTCTATGCCACTAGCAAATGTGACGATAAAGCATGCAATGTTTTATCATAAATGTGATTTTTTTAATGTGTTCCTGTACCTCAGAACTCCCCAGGTCACCTCACTCTATCGCTCACTTTTTGTTCTGGCACCTCCTGATTTACAAATTCAGCGCTGTGTATACATAGGTGTAATCTAGAGCCACGTGGTTGTTTTTTAATCTGAGGGTATCCTGATACACTTGTTGAATTTTGCAACTGAGCATGAAAACAACAGTAATTTATGAGGCAGTCTAGACAGCAGAGGTGAGTTCAGGTAAGCCTAGACAGAGCTGTTTTTTAGTGTTTGCGGCCATGTTCCTCCTCTTTATGTTAATCTTTTCAGATTTGCAAATCCACCCTGTGGTTTTATGCAAATGAGGCACATATCATTTTCTTTATTTTAACACAAAATATATATTTTTATATGTATTTATGAGTGCATTCTAAGAAAACACATTCAATTTGACAACAAATGTAATACCTGAATTCCCACCAAAATCCCTGAACTTCCATTCATTATTTGTCTGTGCCAGTAAAATGTTTCATGTGCTATAATTCAGTCAATATATGATGGATTGTAAAATTCTTAAAGTTTGAGGTGTCTTCATCCATTGTACAACTATTGCATATATTAGAACCTTAACAATTTTGATAACCGTTGCTACACACACACAAGTTATTTTACGTGCATTTCTAAGACCAAAACAGCACTGTGCTTCACTAAACAACAGTATTCAACGAACTAGCATTACAAAGCCACAATAGAGTCAGTAGCAGCAAGCTAACGTGATCTGCTAAGCTGAAAGACATCTGCTTCAGTGAGATGTGAATTGGCAGGGAGAATATGATGCTTGTCTTGACAGTTAACTGAGCCATTGTTTGTTCACTCACTCACATGCCCTTCTGCTAAGCTAAGCACTAGGCGTGCATGAGTGGTGTAATGTTGGAGCTGGATTCCACATGGTTTACAAGCTGCCTGGGGTGCTGACCTGTTGGATCAAATGCCATGT
Source organism: Oncorhynchus kisutch (assembly GCF_002021735.2). Lineage (NCBI taxonomy): Eukaryota > Metazoa > Chordata > Actinopteri > Salmoniformes > Salmonidae > Oncorhynchus > Oncorhynchus kisutch. Next base: position 22,528,933 of record NC_034188.2, read on the forward strand.
AGGGTGCTGCTGGTTGGGTGGTGAGCCGAGTCAGGGTCAGACAAGGCCTGCGTTAGTTAGCTTCAAGCACACAGAGATGTCACTCAGGACACTTAGGCTTCCAGGGGCAGGGGGCTTGTCCTTGTTCTCAATTCCACTGCCCCTCCACCCTTAAAGAGCATTGCCCCTGTAGAGAAGGAATATAAATGGTGTTGCTAGCCATTTATAGCAGAGGAGGGAACATGCCCCGATCCACATCAGCGGGACTGCAGTAGCGAGAATTAGCAGTTGTAAGTTCCTCGACGTCCACATCACGGAGGACTTGACAGGGACCAACAACACCACTACTCTTGTCAAGAGGGCGCAACAGCGTTGCTACTTCCTAAGGCGGCCGAAGACATTTGGTTTGCTACCCCGGGTCCTCTCCAAATACTGCCGCTGCACCATCGAGAGCATCCTGACCGGTTGCATCATGACCTGGTACGGGATTTGCGCTGTCCACGACCGCAAGGCCCTCCAGCGAGTGATGAAGACAGCCTGGTGCATCACTGGGACCGTGCTCCCACCCATCCAGGGCATCTACTCGAAACTGTGCCTGAGGAAGGCCCGCAGCATCATCAAGGACCCCACACACCCCAGCCTCGAATTCTTCACTCCCTTACCGTCGGGAAGATGGTATTGGAGCATGATGTCTGATACCAACAGGCTCATAGACAGTTTCTATCTACAAGCCATCAGACTGCTCAAAAAATATTCCAAAACGTAATTGAACTGGACTGATCACCTGCACTGACTCTCTGCACCTTTGCACACATGCACTCACTCACGCACACACCCACACTGATACACAATCATCCACACACACACACACACACACACACACACACACACACACACACACACACACACACACACACACACACACACACACACACACACACACACACACACACACGTGCGCACACACGCACACATACACACACATATACACACATATACAAATAAACTTGCCCCCCATCCCCTCCTTCCCCAAAACACGTTTAAATATTGGGCTATAAATTGTGCCTTCCTGTATTATACTTCTAAAATTCTAAAATGTTTTTTCTATTCTACTCAGCCATTTACTTTATGTTCGTATTCTTATCTTTTATTATTTCTTATTGTTGTTGCATTGTCGAGAAGGAACCTGTAGCAAGCATTTCATTGGACGGTGTTTACCATGTGTATCCCATACATGCGACTAATAAAACTAACTTATAACTTGAAATGAGGCAACAACAAGGCCTTGAAAGAGCCTGTAGGGCCAATCTGCTCCTGAATAGCCTGCAGTATAGTAGTGGTACAGTACAATAATAAATCAGAATGGAGGGGAGGCTAAGCCTTGGCAAAGGCTCAGATTTGTGCCCAAAAACCACCATGACCAAAACAAGCCTCTTCTCTCCCTCCACAGCCAGCAACCTGGTCATAAATATTTTAAAATGCATTTCAAAGTAAAATGCCTCTCATGAAAGAACATTGCGTTCAGGCTAAATTTAACAGTCATTGCTGTCACTGTGAGAGGCGAGTTACCACGGTCATGCATCTCCGAACCTCATTGGAATATTGTAACACTTTCCACAGCCAGTTAAGTCAACATTGAGAAAGATGATGGGCCATGCACATCCTGTCCCTCTCTTTCTCTCTCTCCCCCTCTCTTCCTCTTTCACTCACTCACTCCCTCTCCCTCTCTCTCTCTCTCTCTCTCTCTCTCTCTCTCTCTCTCTCTCTCACTCTCTCTCTCTCTCTCTCTCTCTCCCTCTCCTCCTCACTCACTCCCTCTCTCGCTCTCTCCCCCTCACTCACTCCCTCTCTCTCTCTCTCCCTTGCTCTCTCTCTCTCTCTCCCTCTCTTCCTCTCTCCCCCCCTCACCCCCTCTCCTCCTCACTCACTCACTCCCTCTCTCTCTCCCCCTCACTCACTCACTCCCTCTCTCTCTCTCCCTCTCTCTCTCTCTCTCCTGCCTTATCAGCTAGGCCTGTCAGTTCTGCCTCCATACTCCAGCCTCTCGGTTACCTTCTTACCCATGTGGAAACCCCATGACCTGTTTATTTTATTCTCATAACTCATCATGAAATTGGATGTGTTCACATGGGCTTTGTCCTGCTATTTCCCCAGATCAGTGTGACCAATTTCTCTTTTCTTAGGTGGAGAGAAACTGTGAAAAATAAAAAGTATATTTCTGTTCTTTTGGGGGCGAAATATGAGTGCACTCATTCAGGAAACATGGTAAAGAGCCGTTTAGTCCAGCAGATAGAATTGCTACTTCTCAAAACATAGGCCAGGAGTGTAATACTAGGTGGTTTTCTGACAACAGAAAACTATGTGCATCAGAGAGAGTATGATTTCTGACCAATGTTTCATGTTTCAAGTTTTAATGTCAATGTGCACAAGTACAGTACAACAATGCAGTACATATCAATGTAGCACAAAGGGTATATAACAAAGTATTGAGATAAACTTTTGTTATTGACCAAATACTAATTTTCCACCATAATTTGCAAATAAATTCATAAAAAATCCTACAATGTGATTTTCTGGATTTTTTCCCCCTAATTTTGTCTGTCATAGTTGAAGTGTACATATGATGAAAATTACAGGCCTCTCTCAATTGGTGGCTGACTAAAAACTTTGCCCCACTGTATATACAGGGTCAGTTCCAATACAATATTTACAATGTGCAGGAATACTGAAGTAATAGATGTACTGTTGAAGTTGGAAGTTTACATACACTAAGTTGACTGTGCCTTTAAACAGCTTGGAAACTTCCAGAAAATGATGTCATGGCTTTAGAAGCTTCTGATAGGCTAATTGACATAATTTGAGTCAATTGGAGGTGTACCTGCGGATCTATTTCAAGGCCTACCTTCAAACTCAGTGCCCCTTTGCTTGACATCATGGGCAAATCAATAGAAATCAGCCAAGACCTCAGACCAAAAATTGTGTGTCCTCCACAAGTCTGGTTCATCCTTTGGAGCAATTTCCAAACGCCTGAAGGTACCACGTTCATCTGTACAAACTATAGTATGCAAGTATAAACACCATGGGACCACGCAGCCGTCATACCACTCAGGAAGGAGACGCGTTCTGTCTTCTAGAGATGAACGTACTTTGCGAAAAGTGCAAATCAATCCCAGAACAACAGCAAAGGACCTTGTGAAGATGCTGGAGGAAACAGGTACAAAAGTAGTATCTATATCCACAGTAAAACGAGTCCTATATCGACATAACCTGAAAAGCCGCTCAGCAAGGAAGAAGCCACTGCTCCAAAACCGCGATAAAGAAGCCAGACTACGGTTTGAAACTGCACATGGGGACATAGATCATACTTTTTGGAGAAATGACCTCTGCTCTGATGAAACAGAAATATAACTGTTTGGCCATAATGACCATCGTTATGTTTGGAGGAAAAGGGGGAGGCTTGCAAGTCCGAAGAACACCATCCCAACCGTGAAGCACGGGGGTGGCAGCATCATGTTGTGGGGGTGCTTTGCTGCAGGAGGGACTTGTGGACTTCACAAAATAGATGGCATCATGAGGCAAGAAAACTCGCTGATATATTGAAGCAACATCTCAAGACATCAGTTAGGAAGTTAAAGCTTGGTCGTACATGGGTGTTCAAAACGGACAATGACCCCAAGCAGTCTTCCAAAGTTTTGGCAAAATGGCTTAAGGACAACAAAGTCAAGGTATTGGAGTGGCCATCACAAAGCCCTGACCTTAATCCTATAGAACATGTGTAGGCAGAACTGAAAAAGCGTGTGCGAGCAAGGAGGCCTACAAACCTGACTCAGTTACACCAGCTCTGTCAGGAGGAATGGGCCAAATTTCACCCAACTTATTGTGGGAAGCTTGTGCAAGGCTACCCACAACGTTTGACCCTAGTTAAACATTTTTTTTTGCTGTTGAATTTTTACCCTCTTTTCTCCCCAATTTCGTGGTATCCAATTGTTAGTAGTTACTATCTTGTCTCATCGCTACAACTACCGTACGTGCTCGGGAGAGACAAAGGTCGAAAGCCATGCGTCCCCCGCAACACAACCCAACTGCTTCTTAACAGCCGCACTGCTTCTTAACACAGCGTACATCCAACCCGGAAGCCAGCCGCACCAATGTGTCAGAGGAAACACCGTGCACTGCGTCCGGCCCACCACAGGAGTCGCTAGTGCACGATGAGACAAGGATATCCCTACCGGCCAAACCCTCCCTAACCCGGACGACGCTAGGCCAATTGTGCATCGCCCCACGGACCTCACGAACCCAGAGTCTTTGGTGGCACAGCTAGCACTGCGATGCAGTGCCCTAGACCTCTGCGCCACCCTGGAAGCCCAAGTTAAACAATTTAAAGGCAATGCTACCAAATACTAATTGAGTGTATGTAAACTTCTGACCCACTGAGAATGTAATGAAAGAAACAAAATCTCTACTATTCTGACATTTCACATTCTTAAAATAAAGTGGTGATCCTAACTGACAGGGAATTTTTACATGTCGGGAATTGTGAAAAACTGAGTTTAAATGTATTTGGCTAAGGTATATGTAAACTACCGACTTCAACTGTATCTTAGAGGTTTACATAGGGGAGGGGATAGTAGGGGGAGAAGGAGGCGAGAGGAAAGGGGAGAGGGTGGGAGGAGAGGGAGGGGAGGGGAGGGACAGGAGGAGGAGAGGGCAGAGACAGGAGGGAAACAGGAGGAGGAGAGGGACAGGAAGAGGAGAGGGACAGGTGGAGGAGAGGACAGGAGAAGGAGGAGGAGGAGGAGAGGAACAGAAGGAGGAGAGGACAGGAGGAGAAGGAGGAAAGGGACAGGAGGAGGAGAGAAGGACATGAGGAGGAGAGAAGGACAGGAGGAGGAGGCTAAAGTTACAGAAGCAGGAGAGGAAAACGAGGGAGGAGAGGCGAGAGACAGGAGGAGGAGAGGAGAGGAGGAGAGACAGGAAGAGGATAGGCTGAGGCATGGAAGCCCGACGATCCGGCTGAGACAAGATGTCTGTCGATCCCGCTGCAGAGAGGGAGCCCGAAGATCCGGTGGAGTGTGACGTGGGATGGGAAGCCGCCGAGCCAACCGAGCTAAGGAAACCTCTCGAGCCAGCCAGGGCGTGCAAGTCCGACGGGCTGGCTTAGGCACCCCCGGTTCCATTGGCGGCGGAATCCACCCATACGTCACCCAAAAAAATAATAAAAATCCTGGACCGGCTGGGTGAACAAGAACTGACGATCCGGCTAAGGTCCGACGTGGGATGGGCGCCATCCGAGCCAACAGGGGGAAGGAAACCTCTCGAGCCAGCTAGGGCGTGGAAGCCCGACGAGCTGGCTAGGCACCCCCGGTTCCATCGGTGGCGACCCAGAGCCGATGCCACCATACCAACCGGAATGCCAGTACTCCCTGATGCTTTGTGTGATGGCTTCTGCATTCTGTCACATGGGATGACGCTGGAGAGACGAAGCAGGTACAGGGAGTCAAACACTTAATAAAGAACGGACATGGAACGAGACAGGAACAGTGTCAGCAAACAAGTAACACAAACAAAAGACAATTAATGCAGAAGTGGGGAACAGAGCTGGGGAACTGACAGATATAGGGGAGGTAATAACAGGTGATGAGGGAGTCCAGGTGAGTCCAATATCGCTGATGCGGGTGACGAGGGAAGGCAGGTGTGCGTAATAGATGATGGGAGTGCGTGATGCAGGGCAGCCTGGCGCCCTCAAGCGCCTGGGGAGGGGAGAGTGGGAGCAGATGTGACAGAGGGGGAGGATAGGAAGAGAGGAGAGTGACAGGAGGAGGAGAGAAGAGGAGCGGGGAGGACATGAAGAGGAGAGGACAGGAGGAGAGGAGAGGGACAGAAGGAGGAGAGGAGAGTGACAGGAGGAGGAGAGGAGAGAAGAGGAGCGGGGAGGACATGAAGAGGAGAGGACAGGAGGAGAGGAGAGTGACAGGAGGAGGAGAGGAGAGGGACAGAAGGAGGAGAGGAGAGGGACAGAAGGAGGAGAGGAGAGGGACAGAAGGAGGAGAGGAGAGAAGAGGAGCGGGGAGGACATGAAGAGGAGAGGACAGGAGGAGAGGAGTGTGACAGGAGGAGGAGAGGAGAGAAGAGGAGCGGGGAGGACATGAAGAGGAGAGGACAGGAGGAGAGGAGAGAAGAGGAGCGGGGAGGACATGAAGAGGAGAGGACAGGAGGAGAGGAGTGTGTGATAATGAGCTAAAGGGAAAAAGCAGGATGTTTAGCCTGTCACTAGGCACCAGCATGTTCTGTTTTCCTTTATATGCCATGTGACACCACCGGACAATAAACACATTTGTTTCAGTAGAGTCAAAATCTCTGGGAGACTTGGGCTTTGAGTCTACATCTTGTCAGGACACCCACACAACGGCAGGGCGTCTTCCCCACATGAGGCGTGGCAGGGCTAGCATCGAGAGGAAGCGATTGCCAGTCACTCTCTCTTACCTCTCAGGTGACAGAGGGGGTTTACCTCTCTCTCCTCTCACACACTGGGTAGTGACTTACCACTGTACTGAGGACATGCCCCTAAACCTTGTTCCCAAGCAACTGCCTTTGTGGTTGCCCTCTATGTTACGCCTTTAGAGGATTTGACAGCAAGAGTTGTGTGAAATTCAGAATATATTACAAACACTTCGGTTTGACTAAATGAGGCTGTTGCATAGACTCATATTGAGTCAATATTAACACTGTTGGCCAATACCTTATAGAACCTCAGGTTTACTCATAAATATACTGTAGTGCTATAAAAGCACTTCTATACTGGAGGCACCTCTTCTAAAAGATGTCTCATATGCATGAGTGTCGGTTGAGGTGACCGTAGAAGTTAAAGTGAGCTCTCATTGCCTGTGTTAATGGCTCCAATGAACCTGGTATAGAAAGTTATCAGAGACCTCTATCCGTGTCAGGAGACATTTTTTGGAGGTGAGTTGATACCCAGTGATTACTGATGGAAGCAGAACAGTGGGGACTCTTCGATTTGATTCACTCAGTGAGTTGGAAAATTAGAAGCATGAAAAGGCTCATTTGTTCATTGACGGGAAACACTGAGTCACTGGTCAAGCTAATTGCATTATATCACCTAGAGATGTTTCCTTCTGAGAATAGATCGTTTTTTTCCCACTTTTACTCTCAAAAGATCATTTTAGGTGAGAAACAGAGCAGATATGTAAATCTGTTTACACATATCCATTCAGCAAATCAAAATCAGTTCTGTGAAAGTTCCCAGAACATTTGTTAGGTTTCGGGAAGTGTTCTGTAACACAACAACTGTCCACAACAACTGTCCACCAACTGTCCATACTGTAACACAACAACTGTCCACCAACTGTCCATACTGTAACACAACAACTGTCCACCAACTGTCCATACTGTAACACAACAACTGTCCACCAACTGTCCATACTGTAACACAACAACTGTCCACCAACTGTCCATACTGTAACACAACAACTGTCCATACTGTAACACAACAACTGTCCAATTGTGCTGATGATTATACAATGGACACACTGCTGCCATGAAGGGATGCACCTGATTGGCAATGCTGTTCAGAAATCCTGTGGCATTCAAACGCTGCTCCATTTTTATCAAGGGGCCCAATGTGTACCATGAAAACGCACCCCAATCCATCACACCACCACTACCAGCCTGCTATGTTGATGCGAGTCATGGCATGACGGATGCATGTACTCATATGGTTTTCTCCATACCCTAGTCCTTTCCAGTGTTTTCATTCCTTAGCCCACTACAACCACAAGAAGTGGAACTCCGTAAGGTTGTAAGGCTGCAATACCTCATTTGTGTCATGGTCTGACGAGCTTTGCATTCTTTTATGGGTCTTTGGGCACCAATGTTGTATTGGACTGTCAGTTGACTAGCTGTAGCCAGTCTGTTGCTCTGCACAATTCGTGTCAGCCTCCTTTGTCCTCTTTCATCAATGACCCATTTTCAACAACTGGCCTGCCGTTGGCTGGATGTCCTTTGGGTGGTGGACCATTCTTGATACACACAGGAAACTGTTGATCATGAAAAACCCAGCAGCGTTGCAGTTCTTGACACACTCAAACCGGTGCACTGGCACCTACTACCATACCCCATTCAAAACCACTTAAATATGGGCTTGCCCATTCACCCTCTGAATGGCACACATACACAATCAATGTGTCAAGTGTCTCAAGGCTTACAAATCCTTATTTAACCTGTCTCCTCCCCTTCATCTACTCTGATTGAATTGGATTTAACAAGTGACATCAATAAGGGATCATAGCTTTCATCTGGTCACTCTGTGTCATGGAAAGAGCAGGTGTTCATAATGTGTTGTACGCTCAGTGTATATAATAGTATGTGTGAATCTAATGTGGCGTTGTGACCTGAGGATGCACCATATTTAAAGTAGCATTATATAAACCACCATAAACCGCTACTGTGTTTTGAATCCAGGAGCCATCATATTGTTTTTGAACACCAGGAAAGTGACTAGAATTTGGCACGGTGGAGCCTCATCCTTGGACCCCTCCTGGTTCATGGTGGAGCCTCATCCTTGGACCCCTCCTGGTTCACGGTGGAGCCTCATCCTTGGACCCCTCCTGGTTCACGGTGGAGCCTCATCCTTGGACCCCTCCTGGTTCACGGTGGAGCCTCATCCTTGGACCCCTCCTGGTTCACGGTGGAGCCTCATCCTTGGACCCCTCCTGGTTCACGGTGGAGCCTCATCCTTGGACCACTCCTGCTTCACGGTGGAGCCTCATCCTTGGACCCCTCCTGGTTCACGGTGGAGCCTCATCCTTGGACCCCTCCTGGTTCACGGTGGAGCCTCATCCTTGGACCCCTCCTGGTTCACGGTGGAGCCTCATCCTTGGACCCCTCCTGGTTCACGGTGGAGCCTCATCCTTGGACCCCTCCTGGTTCACGGTGGAGCCTCACATCCTTGGACCCATCCTGCTTCACGGCGGAGCCCCATCCTTACACCCCTCCTGGGAGCCTCATCCTTGGACCCCTCCTGCTTCACGGTGGAGCCTCATCCTTACACCCCTCCTGGTTCACGGTGGAGCCTCATCCTTGGACCCCTCCAGCTTCACGGTGGAGCCTCATTCTTACACCCCTCCTGGTTCACGGTGGAGCCTCATCCTTACACCCCTCCTGGTTCACGGTGGAGCCTCATCCTTACACCCCTCCTGGGAGCCTCATCCTTGGACCCCTCCTGCTTCACGGTGGAGCCTCATCCTTACACCCCTCCTGGTTCACGGTGGAGCCTCATCCTTGGACCCCTCCAGCTTCACGGTGGAGCCTCATTCTTACACCCCTCCTGGTTCACGGTGGAGCCTCATCCTTACACCCCTCCTGGTTCACGGTGGAGCCTCATCCTTGGACCCCTCCTGCTTCACGGTGGAGCCTCATCCTTACACCCCTCCTGCTTTACAGTGAAGCCTCAGCCTTGGACCGTTCCTGCTTCATGGTGGAGCCTTAGCCGTGGACTCCTCCTGCTTCACGGTGGAGCCTCATCCTTGGACCCCTCCTGCTTCACGGTGGAGCCTCATCATTACACCCCTCCTGCTTTACAGTGAAGCCTCAGCCTTGGACCGTTCCTGCTTCACAGTGAAGCCTCAGCCTTGGACCCCTCCTGCTTTCACAGTGAAGCCTCAGCCTTGGACACCTCCTGCTTCCCGGTGGAGCCTCAGCCTTGGACCCTGCCTGCTTCACTTTCTCCTCCTCTTTTAGTTTTCTTTTTCATTAGAATTCACAGTGTCAAGGTAAACAGAAAGAAAGACCCAGTCACAGTTGATCTGCTGTCAATTCTAATAAAGACAGCATTATTAAAAAGGGGGCTCTTTAATATTATTGACTAATAGTTTAGTAATGAAATCAGTATTAATAGATCATTACCATTCATAGTGGTCCACTCAGGGATTATTGGTTAATCAATACAGCCTAATTGTAGCCTCAGTATTGCATGGCTGGTGTTGCCAGCAGCCTGGTGGTTGACTTCAAGCTTTTAAACAGCACATTGGCATTGATTTTAAGTCTATATTATTTAGCATGACAAGGTGGTGAATTAGAGCTCTGGCATCTTCAGCGCTGCTCTGCTCTCCTTACATGCTAGGTGCGTTGGATGAGCTTGCTGCCCTGAATATCATTATGGAAGCTTCACTTACATGAACTTTGTCATCTCTTGTTTTTGTATGGTGTGGTCTTGCATGTGTTCACATTTTTTTACTTGAAAAGACGGTTTCCTTTGTAAATCTGCCGGATTCACTGTATTTTGCTTGATGTAAGCTATTTTACGGTTTGGTATTAGACATCTTGTTCAAATTGTGTTTTTGACGTTAAAATCCACTTTAGATATGGCTCTTGATTTTTTACTGTGACTCAGTGAACAGTTAAATATTTAAATAAAATCATTCCTCTGGTCGAAACTGTGGTGGACTAGTGCTTGTTTTATATCGATTAATTCCCTATCGATTGTCACAATTCACTGACCCTGTTATTACCTTCGACTGTAACCACAGATCCCCCGAACAGGCACCATGGGAGCTGACTGTCTTTTCTCCCGTCCTATTGCTTCAGAGGGTAACAGAGCATAGCCTTATGTCTCCCTGCCTCCCTCCTTTCCTGCTTGCTGTACAGACAGACACAGAGAGTTAGCTCTGACAGCTTGATTCCACACCCCCTTACTCAGTGGCGATCTTAGCATGTAAATCTTGGTGGGGCACCCACATTTTTTTTTAGATACATGCCAACAAAGCCACTACCAAACACTAAACAATACATTAATTGCACTATAACGGTGACATTTACTGCTTAAACAAATATTGTTTCTACTGACAATTGAGATGTACCAACTATGGCAGAAGGGGACGACGAGCAGATAAGACGCAATCTGTAATTTTTAAAATAATGTTTCTGTTCCGGAATAGTATAGATTACTTTTGTTCTGATTCTGTTCCTCAAAAAATTCTGTGAACCGGTTCCAATCCCTGGTTGGTTATTATCCAACAAAATCTGCAATTAACTTCTACTTCCTTTTAAGCATGGAAATGAATGTCAAGTTAAAGCCAGTCCATAGCCAAACAGGGCTATATTGGAAAACTCTGAAATCCCAGAGAGGATATTTTTTGGCTGTCGGAGTAAGTAGGAATCCAGCCACACCGACACACTTTCCTGTGTTGTACTCATTTGTCACAGTGATGGAAGGCTAGTGCAGGCCCTGCTGCTGGTAGACTAATGTTCTGTGGTGCTGCTCTGAGAGACTCACTAGATGTAATGTGAAAATGTACATCCACCTGATCGCTCATTACCGACTGCATAACTGAGCGCCCAAACGGACTACGTTTCTGTACCCAAGCCAAGGGGGTCACCATTCCGGTTTGGTCCGGTTCCACTGGAAGATGTTGCATAGCAAGATTTGAGCCATCCTTGTTTTCCTCCTTAACTACATGCAGGGCAGCATATCACTCACTGAATCAAACACAAACAGGCAGAATGTATACTGCAGAATATAGGACTTTCTGTCCCTTTTAATGGGATCTGCAAAACACTTTTATACTAATAGAACAGTTACTGCTGAAATAAATATCCAACATTAGCCATTCGTAACTCGATATTTCCCACAAATAGTGAAGAAGATGACAACATTTAGGCTAAAGTTAACAGAATGTTCTGGTAATGCAGGGGTTTACCCCCATTCACACAAACAATATCCTGGGAGCCCACGTTGGGAATAACAAGGTAGGTCCCCTCCCAGAGGGCTCAGAAGACAATGTCTCGGAATCTCCTGTTCAGGCTGCCGGATAGAAACAGCAGATGAACTGTTTCTGTGACATTGTGTTGGATTTGGACAAGGTATTGGTGGGGTGTAGAGTGGAGCGAGAGAATGATGGAAAATAGTCCCATTATGCTGTAGTGTCATCCTCAATGTCACTGCAGTAACACTTCAGCAATTCTCTCAATTGAGCAGTGTTGGAGCACAGATTGATATACACTGATGTGCAATGACTGTGATTTATCGCCGGGCCTGCCTCCTTCTCCCCACAAGCCCGGCCAGGCAGGTGGAGGAGTGGAGCAGGGCAGGTGGAGGAGGAGAGGAGCGGGGAAGGAGGAGGAGGAGTGGAGCAGGGCAGGCGGAGGAGGAGGAGTCGAGCAGGGCAGAGGTAGGAGGAGTGGAGCAGGGCAGGCGGAGGAGGAGGAGTGGAGTAGGGCAGGTGGAGGAGTGGAGCAGGGCAGGGTAGGCGGAGGAGGAGGAGTGGAGTAGGGCAGGTGGAGGAGGAGGAGTGGAGCAGGGCAGGTGGAGGAGGAGGAGTGGAGCAGGGCAGGAGGAGGAGTGGAGCAGGGCAGGCGGAGGAGGAGTGGAGCAGGGCAGGCGGAGGAGGAGAAGTGGAGCAGGGCAGGAGGAGGAGTGGAGCAGGGCAGGCGGAGGAGGAGGAGTGGAGCAGGGCAGGTGGAGGGGGAGGAGTGGAGCAGGGCAGGTGGAGGAGGAGTGGAGCAGGGCAGGGTAGGCGGAGGAGGAGTGGAGCAGGGCAGGTGGAGGAGGAGTGGAGCAGGGCAGGCGGAGGAGGAGTGGAGCAGGGCAGGCGGAGGAGGAGGAGTGGAGCAGGGCAGGCGGAGGAGGAGGAGTGGAGCAGGGCAGGTGGAGGAGGAGTGGAGCAGGGCAGGCGGAGGAGGAGGAGTGGAGCAGGGCAGGAGGAGGAGGAGTGGAGCAGGGCAGGCAGAGGAGGAGTGGAGCAGGGCAGGCTCATAATGAACAGCTGGCCAGTAGATGACCAAATTCATTCTGATGTAAACTACAATAAACCAACTTTCACCAAAATAACAACTATATCTGTCTCTCCATCTCTCAATGTGTTCTAAGTTGTGTCAGTCCAAACAGTTTGTCTGCTGATATCATGGCCAGGATTTGGCCTGACACTAGAGAGTAGGGGAGAGGACACGTGAGGAGTGGATAGGACAGGAGAGAAGAGGAGAGGCAGATCTGCTCAGAAAGTTAGCTTCCCGTCTCTCCAGTTTTTGTTAAATTCCCCATTTCACTTGTCATCTCTACCTTTTAATAGTTCATTAGTGTGACATGCTTGTCACAGTCTCACAGCCGGTGAGCATCAAAGTAGAGTTGTTTACACCACTAAACATATCAATACACACCCAGCTCAATGTGAAATATTCTGTCAGGAATCACAGAGGCTACTATGATTTCATATGTCTGATGGCATTGAGTAATTATTCAGTTGGGTTAGCTTGAGAAGATAATTACAGTACATGTTATTTCACCCTGTCATCATGATCCACATAGAACTGCCCACATGAAAAATACTGCAGTATATAGAGTACTGTTGTAGAATACTGTACTACACAATGTAGTGTCCCTCGATCATGTGTAGTACTTACTATAGAATGTCGTATTATACTCTAGAATACTAAAGTAAATACTACAGTAATGTCTTCAAAAACACTAAAGTATTTCTCCAGTAGGTTTCCACAAGGAGAAAACCTCCACTTCTATGTCAAAGATAATTAAACAAAAACACTATAGTAAATACTACAGTAATGTCTGCAAAAACACTACATTAAATACTTCAATTTAGTACCGTCCGCAAAGCACACAAAAGTAAATACTACAGTATACTACAATCCATAAAACACTGCATTAAATACTCTAGTATATTCTACAGTTTCCTTTTACTACAGTATGCATACTACAGTTAACTGTAAATACAACAGTATACTACAATAAATAGTACAGTATAATACAGTATCCTACAATACATTCTATAGTATAGACTATAGTATACTACAGTAAATACCATAGTAAAGTCTTAAAGTCTTTACTAAAGTCTTGAAGTCTTAAGTCCGTAAAACACTATTGTGAATTCTACAGTAAAGTCAGCAAAAACTGTACAGTATAGTACAGAATATTTTTACAGTTGAAATCGAAAGTTTATATACAAGGTGTTTACATACAAGCCAAATACATTTAAACTCAGTTTTTCACAATTCCTGACATATAATCGTAGTCAAGGGTAGGTAACAACACATCTGCCACTCTGATCAGGGGTGTGTGCTCCCTGTTCACCCACGAATGCATGTCCAGGCACGACTCCAACACCATCATTAAGTTTGCTGACGACACAACATTGGTAGGCCTGATCACCGACAACGACGAGACAGCCTATAGGGAGGAGGTCAGAGACCTGGCAGGGTGGTGCCAGAATAACAACCTATCCCTCAACTTAACCAAGACTAAGGAGATGATTGTGGACTAGCACCGAGCACATCCCCATTCTCATCGACGGGGCTGTAGTGGAGCAGATGGGAGCTTCAAAGTCCTTGGTGTCCACATCAACAACAAACTAGAATGGTGAAAACACACAAAGACAGTTGTGAAGAGGGCACGACATAGCCTATTCCCCCTCAGGAAACTAAAAGGATTTGGCATGGGTCCTGAGATCCTCAAAAGGTTCTACAGCTGCAACATCGAGAGCATCTTGACCGGTTGCATCACTGCCTGGTACGGCAATTGCTCGGCCTCCGACCGCAAGGCACTTCAGAGGGTAGTACGTACGGCCCAGTACATCACTGGGGCAAAGCTGCCTGCCATCCAGGACCTCTACACCAGGCGGTGTCAGAGGAAGGCCCTGAAAATTGTCAAAGACCCCAGCCACCCCAGTCATAGACTGTTCTCTCTACTACCGCATATCAAGCAGTACCGGAGTGCCAAGTCTAGGACAAAAAGGTTCTCAACAGTTTTTACCCCCAAGCCATAAGACTCCTGAACAGGGAACCAAATGGCTACCCGGACTATTTGTATTGTGTGCCCCCCCAACCCCTCTTTTACGCTGCTGCTACTCTCTGTTTATCTTATATGCACAGTCACGTTAACTATGCATTCATGTACATACTACCTCAATTGGCCTGACCAACCAGTGCTCCTGCACATTGGCTAACCGGGCTATCTGCATTGTGTCCCACCACCCGCCAACCCCTCTGTTTACGCTACTGCTACTCCCTGTTCATCATATATGCATAGCCACTTTAACCATATCTACATGTACATACTACCTCAATAAGCCTGACTAACCAGTGTCTGTATATAGATTTACTACTCTTATTTTCAAATGTCTTTTTACTGTGGTTTTATTTCTTTACTTACCGACACACACACACACACACACACATATACTTTTTTTCTCAGCACTATTGGTTAGAGTTTCACTGTAAGGTCTACACCTGTTGTATTCGACGCACGTGACAAATACACTTTGATTTGATTTGATCTGAATGCTCTGTCTTAGGTCAGTTAGGATCACCACTTTATTTTAAGTATGTGAAATGTCAGAATAATAGTAGAGAGAATGATTTATTTCAGTTTTATTTCTTTCATCACATTCCCAGTAGGTCAGAAGTTTACATACCCTCAATTAGTATTTGGTAGCATTGCCTTTAAATTGTTTAACTTGGGTCAAATGTTTCGGGTAGTCTTCCTCAAGCTTCCCACAATAAGTTGGGTGAATTTTGTCCTATTCCTCCTGACAGAGCTGGAGTAACTGAGTCCGGTTCATAGGCCTCCTTGCTCGCACACACTTTTTCAATTCTGCCCACAAACTTTGTATAGGATTGAGGACAGGGCGTTGTGATGGCTACTCCAATACCTGGACTTTGTTGTCTTTAAGCCATTTTGCCACAACTTTGGAAGTATGCTTGGGGTTCTTGTCCATTTGGAAGACTCATTTGTGAACAAGCTTTAACTTCATGACTGATGTCTTGAGATATTGCTTCAATATATATCCACATAATCTTCCTTCCACATGAGCCATCTATTTTGTGAAGTGCACCAGTCCCTCCTGCAGCAAAGCACACCCACAACATGATGCTGCCACCCCCGTGCTTCACGGTTGGGATGGTGTTCTTCGGCTTGCAAGCATTCCCCTTATTCCTCCAAACATAATGATGATCATTATGGCCTAACAGTTCTATTTTTGTTTCATCCAAAAAGTACGATCTTTGTCCCCGTGTGCAGTTGCAAACCATAGTCTGGCTTTTTTTATGGCGGTTTTGGAGCAGGGGCTTCTTCCTTGCTGAGGGGCCTTTCAAGTTATGTCGATATAGGACTCGTTTTACTGTGGATATAGATACTTTTGTACCTGTTTCCTCCAGCATCTTCACAAGGTCCTTTTCTGTTGTTCTGGGATTGATTTGCACTTTTCGCACCAAAGTACGTTCATCTCTAGGAGACAGAATGCATCTCCTTCCTGAGCGGTATGACGGCTGCGTGGTCCCATGGTGTTTATACTTGCATACTATAGTTTGCACGGATGAACGTGATACCTTCAGGTGTTTGGCTAATTTCTTTTGATTTTCCCATGATGTCAAGCAAAGAGGCACTGAGTTTGAAGGTAGGCATTGAAATACATCCACAGGTACACCTCCTATTGACTCAAATAATGTCAATTAGCCTATCAGAAGCTTCTAAAGCCATGACATCATTTTCGGGAATTTTCCAAGCTGTTTAAAGGCACAGTCATCTTAGTGTATGTAAACTTCTGACCCACTGGAATTGTGATACAGTGAATTATAAGTGAAATAATCCGTCTGTAAAAAATTGTTGGAAAAATTACTTGTGTCATGCACAAAGCAGATGTCCTAACCGACATGCCACAACTACAGTTTGTTAACAAGAAATTTGTGGAGTGGTTGAAAAACAAGTTTTAATGACTCCAACCTAAGTGTATGTAAACTTCTGACTTCAACTGTAAACCATTGTATACTATATTAAATATACTGTATTAAACCCAGTGCTTGACTACTGCCGCAGCTGTCCGGAGCGCCGTACCAGCAAAACTCATTTTTGTGAAATTACGTGCCGGCTCCTCTATGAAACAAAGTAGCCTATCGCCGGGCCAGATTCACACACAGAAGCAAAAAAGGACATTCAGAGACTTGTCCCGAAGCCACTCCTACGTTGCCTTGGCTGTTGGAAGGTGATCCTTTCCCCAGTCTGAGGTCCTGAGCCCTCTGGAGCAGGTTTTCATCAAAGATCTCTCTGTACTTTGCTCCGTTCAGCTTTCCCTCGATCCTGACTACTCTCCCTGCCACTGAAAAACATCCCCACAGCATGATGCTGCCACCCCCATGCTTCACCTTTGGGATGGTGCCAGGTTTCCTCCAGACGTGACGCTTGGCATTCAGGCCAAAGAGTTCAGACCTTCAGGTGCCTTTTGGCAAACTCCAAGCGAGCTGTCATGTGCATTTTACTGAGGAGTGGCTTCCGTCTGGCCACTCTACCATAAAGACCTGATTGATGGAGTGCTGCAGAAGTGGTTGTCCTTCTGGAAGGTTCTGTCATCTCCACAGAGGAACTCTGGAGCTATGTCAGATTGACCATCAGGTTCTTGGTCACCTCCCTGAGCAAGGCTCTTCTCCACCGATTGCTTAGTTTGGTCGGATGGCCAGCTCCTGAGTCTTGGTGGTTCCAAACTTCTTCCTTTTAAGAATGATGGAGGCCACTGTGTTCTTGGGGACCTTCAATGTTGCATACATTTTTTGATACCCCAATGTTGCATACATTTTTTGATACCCTTCCTCTGTGCCTCGACACAATCCTGTCTCGGAGCTCTACGGACAATTCCTTCGACCTCATGGCTTGGTGTTTGCTCTGACATGCACTGTCAACTGTGGGACCTTATATAGACAGGTGTGTGCCTTTCCAAATCATCCAATCAATTGAATTTACCACAGGTGGACTCCAATCAAGTTGAAGAAGCATCTCAAGGATGATCAATGGAAACAGGATGCACCTGAGCTCAATTTTGAGTCTCAATGCAAGGGTGCGAATACTTCTGGTTTTTGTTTGTAATAAATTAGCAAAACATTTTATTTAAACTTTGTCGTTATGCGGTATTGTGTGTAGATTGATGAGGGGAAAAAAACACTTAACCCATTCCAGAATAAGGCTGTAATGTAATAAAATGTGGAAAAGGGAAAGGGGTCTGAAGACTTTCTGAATGCACTGTATAATAACATATCTAGTTAGATACCTTGCCTTGAAGTAACCTACCTTATCCATTTGAGCCCTGATTCATTGAATGAGGGAATCATTTTATAAAGCCAAAAGCATTTGGTTGTACCGTTGCAATATTGTATATCAAGGGTGGCAACCATCCTCCAGGATAGCTACTGGGTGTGCAGGCTTTTGTTCAAGCCCTGGTCTAACCACATTGTAGCCTAAACATCAGCTCAACATGACCTTGATAAGCAGACTTGGGTGTTTCAGGGCTGGATCAAAAGCCTGCACACACAGGAGCTCCCCAGATGGAGGGTTGACCACATGTTGACAACCTGTAACTAACAGTGCAGTTCTACTTTGTGGGGGGTTAAGTGCCTTGATCAAGGGCACAACGGCAGGTCTACATGAGAACAGACACAGCAGCCTTCCAGTGTCAATAATCTTACTTTATCTATGTAGGCTATAATAATAGTCATGAAAATGTGGTTAACATTCATGGAGAAGTCATGGAGATATGTGTATGAAACCTTAACAGTGAATAATCATAGGTCTCTATTAGAGGTCGACCGATTATGATTTTTCAACGCCGATACTGATTATTGGAGGACCAAAAAAAGCCGATACTGATTAATTGGACGATTTTATTTATTTATTTGTAATAATGACAATTACAACAATACTGAATTAACACTTTTATTTTAACTTAATATAATACATCAATGAAATCAATTTAGCCTCAAATAAATAATGAAACATGTTCAATTTGGTTTAAATAATGCAAAAACAAAGTGTTGGAGAAGAAAGTAAAAGTGCAATATGTGCCATGTAAGAAAGCTAACATTTAAGTTCCTTGCTCAGAACATGAGAACATATGAAAGCTGGTGGTTCCTTTTAACATGAGTCTTCAATATTCCCAGGTAAGAAGTTTTAGGTTGTAGTTATTATAGGAATTATAGGACTATTTCTCTCTATACCATTTGTATTTCATATACCTTTGACTATTGGATGTTCTTATAGGCACTTTAGTATTGCCAGTGTAACAGTATAGCTTCCGTTCCTCTCCTCGCCCCTACCTGGACTCGAACCAGGAACACATCGAAAACAGCCACCCTCAAAGCATCGTTATCCAAGGGGAACAACTACTTCAAGGTCTCAGAGTGAGTGCCGTCACCAATTGAAACCCTATTAGCGCACACCCCGCTAACTAGCTAGCCATTTCACATCGGTTACACCAGCCTAATCTCGGGAGTTGATAGGTTTATCAACTCCCAAGCCTTTCAACTCCCAAGATTAGGCTGGTGTAACCGATGTGAAATGGCTAGCTAGTTAGCGGGGTGTGAGCTAATAGTGTTTCAAACGTCACTCGCTCTGAGACTTGGAGTAGTTGTTCCCCTTGCTCTGCGTGGGTAACGCTACTTCGAGGGTGTCTGTTGTCGATGTGTTCCCGATTAGAGCCCAGGTAGGAGCGAGGAGAGGGACGGAAGCTATACTGTTACAGTCATAAACAGTGCAATGCTTGAAGCATTGCGAAGAGCTGCTGACAAAATGCACGAAAGTGCTGTTTGAATGAATGCTTACGAGCCTGCTGGTGCCTACCATCGCTCAGTCAGACTGCTCTATCAAATCATACTTAATTATAACATAATAACATAATACACAGTAATACGATCCGTAGGTCATTAATATTGTCGAATACGGAAAATATCATCTCGAAAACAAAACGTTTTTTCTTTCAGTGAAATACGGAACCGGATGGCATCCAAAAGTCTAAATATTCCTGGTACATTGCACAACCTTCAATGTTATGTCATAATTAGGTAAAATTCTGGCAAATTAGTTCGCGTGACTCTGTGTGCAATAAACGCAAGAGAAGTGACACAATTTCCCTAGTTTAATATTGCCTGCTAACCTGGATTTCTTTTAGCTAAATATGCAGTTTTAAAAATATATACTTCTGTGTATTGATTTTAAGAAAGGCATTGATGTTTATGGTGCAATGACAGTCCTTTTTCGCGAATGTGCACCGCATCGATTATATGCAATGCAGGACACGCTAGATAAACTAGTAATATCATCAACCATGTGTAGTTAACTAGTGATTATGATTGATTGATTGTTTTTTATAAGATAAGTTTAATGCTAGCTAGCAATTTACCTTGGCTTCTTACTGCATTCATGTAACAGGCAGGCTCCTAGTGGAGTGCAATGTAAGGCAGGTGGTTAGAGCGTTGGACAAGTTAACTGTAAGGTTGCAAGGTAAAAATCTGTCGTTCTGCCCCTAAACAAGGCAGTTAACCCACCGGTCATTTAACTGACTTGCCTAGTTAAATAAAGTTTTAAAAAAAGAATCTGCCTCAGTCAGTGTCCAAAAATGCAGATCACCGATTGTTATGAAAACTTGAAATCGTCCCTAATAAATAGGCCATTCCGATGAATCGGTCAACCTCTTGTCTAATGGCCCGACTTGGAAAAAGACAGCTCCTGCTCTTCTTTCATCCCAAGTGAAGCACTGACTATCTCTGTCTGGGTTTCGTGACTGTGGTCTTCCTGTATTATTCAGTAGCCCACAAATAATGTGTTGCATGGAAGCATCTGCTGTTCTGATAAAATCTTAGATTTGCATCACTTTACGCCCAGTAAGATTATAATATGTGTATATTGATTGCCTCTTTGTGTTTGCGGTGGCCTGCAGCAGTTTGTCAACAGTGTGAATCTCTTCATTAGTTTTTTGTCACTTTGCCTACTTGAGGTTCTTCAATAGGGCACCAGTCTCTGGGCTGGCCCCTCACTCTGGCCAGCTGTGACTGTGAGTTTATCGTCAGATTCCCTCATTCTCTGCATGGAGGATGTTGCCAGGCACAGATAAATTGGTTGCTGGCCCTGAGCTGGGGTTGCAGAGGTGATGCCACAGGTGAACGAGGGCCCTGTTACTGGACCCCACTCTGTGGTGGTGGGAGGAGGGGAGTATTTAACCCCCCCCCCTCATTTCCTCTACTGTCCTCTCTCTGTGGCTGCCGACCTCCAGAGAGGCCATAGAGATTTAGGCTCCACCCTGCAGAGCTCCAAAGAGGCTATAGGGATTTAGGCTCCTCCCTGCAGAGCTGAGACTGCAGTCAGCCCCCCCACTCCACTCCAACCGAGCAACCCAGCCCCAGTCCTAGTGTCACTTCTCATCTCCAGCCACTCACCCTAGCCCCAGGCCTAGTGTCCTTCCCCAGCTCCAGCCCCCAGACTCCCATCCTAGCCCCAGCTCTGGCCCCAGCCTCCCTCCTCAAATAATGGTAAACTAATTTGGAGCCCAAACTTAATCACTGCACGGAGGATTTTATAAATAAGTGGATTATTAAAGCAGCAATCACCTGCTAATTCTGCATTAAAATGACTTTCATCATAAAGGGGTTGTTGTTTAGTTTTCTTTAACTTTCACCCTGGCATTACCAGGGCTGGTGGTGCCACGTCAGGCAATGGGCAGACTCTAAGTTAAAAATCAACTGTCAGGGGGCCTAACTAAAGAGGCAGAGTGAGAAAGTGACAGGCTGTCTAATGAAAGCAGGATGCTGGGAGAGGAAGAGAGGGGGACAGGAAGAGAGGAGAAGAGGCTTCATTTAATCTGCCCTGATGGTCTCCAGATAAATGATTTATTCTCACTTGGTAATGAGCTGGATAATTAATAACACTGACATCCATTACATTCTCAACAAGCCCATTGTCTTGGAAATTGCTCCTTTAATCAATTTCAGCCAATGAAGCAGGTAGGGAGAATGAATGAGATGGGGGGATTAAGTAGGTATGGGAATGAAGCAGGTAGGAATAATGAAGCAAGTGGGGGAATTAAGCAGGTATGGGGAATGAAGCAGGTGTGGGAAATGAAGCTGGTAGGGGAATGAAGCAGGTAAGGGGATGAAGCTGGTAGAGGAATGAAGCAGATAGGGGTAATGACGTAGGTAGGTAATTAAGTAGGTAGGGGAATGAAGCAGGTATGGGGAATAAAAATAGGTAGGGTGTAGAAGTATGTAGGGGATTGAAGCAGGTAGGGAAATTAATCAGGTAGTGAAAGAAGCAGGTAGGGGAATGACCATAGGTAGGGGAATGAAGCAGGTGGGGGAATGAAGCAGGTAGGGGAATGAAATAGGTAGGGAATGAAGCAGGTAAGGGCATGAGGCTGGTAGAGGAATGAAGCAGATAGGGGTAATGAGGTAGGTAGGGAATTAAATAGGTAGGGGGTTGAAGTATGTAGGGGATTGAAGCAGGTAGGGAAATTAAGCAGGTAGGGAATGACCATAGGTAGGGGAATGAAGCAGGTAGGGGATGATAAAGTAATGAAACGTGGGATTATTCAAGCACACTTTATTGAAAAAGGTCATTGTTTCTCTTCTGTTAATCTCGTAATAAAAGGAACAGGAAGTGTACATATGAATGATTAAGGCTTATGATCTATGAATACATTACAGGCTGAGGGAGGCTGCCGTTCCTTTGTCTCTAGACAGAGAGAGGTTTTGGGGAGCTGTTTCTCCGTGTGTTCACTGGTCAGTTGCTAATGTATTTTTGTATTTCACAAAGATCAGACCATATTGGGGCCGATGGGGTTGTCCTTAAAGTACACTGGGAAAACCCTTCGTTTCTCCCATTGAAACGGATACATAGATAATGTATGTGGATATAATATCTGCTGAACAGAATTCCCTCAGGTTGTCCAATTTGCAGAAACAATCATATGTTTCAATACCTCGGTGCGATTGTATTGCTACCTCCTTTTTCAGGCCAACTCCAACATTTTGTATGACTGTAACTTTGTCACCCTAACATTGCATTCACAGCCTGGTCTGCCTCTGACTCTCAACCCGCATGAGTGCATCCCTCCATCAGGCCCCCAGACGAGACGGCTGCCTACTTTACCAGAGGGCCAACTCATATCATGCTTCTGTATCAGGGGACGATGACACAGAGGCTAAGTCCTCCATGACAGACATACTTTCAGACAGCACACAGAGTTTAGATGAAGAAGAAAATATATTTCTTGACATCAAGGTAAACATCTCCTCTATGAGATTACTCATGTTTCAGAAAATGAGAAATGAAAATGCACTTTTAGAGAATATTTTTGGTTTTGGTTGGTTGGCGTTGCGTAACTATGGGATGGATGGGAAAGGATTCACGAATGCTATTTTTACATGGTAGGTTTTTCAGCATGTAGTAAATAATTCATCCAATGAATGGAGGTGGTCTATGTTGAGTCACTCAACCAACCCTCCCTGTCTATAACAGCAGTCTAGACTGGCTACATTCTCAACAAAGAGACTAGGGTGAGATACAGTAGAGAGAGGGACATGGAAGGAGAACAGGCCGTTTATTGCTTTTCCCTGAGCTGACCTCGGTACTGTTGGTCACTCTGTGATGCATGGTCTGGACCAGAGAGTCACAATAGAGGACAAGCCCAACAGAGGGAGGGAGCTGCCGGGTTGTACTAGGACATGGCACAAAGTCCCATTTTTGAGAGGAGAGAGGGAATTATTGAAATTGGTTCAAATGTGCAGTGCCACGTAGCAATCCCACAGGCATGTGTTGGAGTAGGTTAATGGGGCTCAGCTGACAAAAGGGATTTGCTCATTTACATGGTGCTGAAGGGCTCACAGACATTTCCTCTATAGCCTGGAGTTTGCTGTGTGCTCTGTGGTAGTGGTACTGTACTGCAACCTAGCCCTGCGTAGATCAGACTATTGTGGTAATGTTGACTAGCGGCTTCTAAAATGGCAGCCTATTCCCTATATAGTGCACTACTTTTGACAGGTAACTGACTAAATAGGTTGCCATTTCAATCTAGCCTTGTGAGGATCACTCTAACGTAGAGGTCGACAGATTAATCAGGGCTGATTTCAAGTTTTCATAACAATCGGACATCTGTATATTTGGACACCGATTTGGCAGATTTTTTTTTTTACACTTTTATTTATTCTTTATTTAACTAGGCAAGTCAGATACGAAAACACATTCTTATTTTCGATGACGGCCTAGGAACGGTGGGTTAACTGCCTCGTTCAGGGGCAGAACGACATATTTTTACCTTGTCAGCTCGGGGGATTCAATCTTGCAACCTTACAGTTAACTAGTCCAATGCTCTAACCACCTCATTACATTGCACTCCACGAGGAGACTGCCTGTTATGCGAATGCAGTAAGCCAAGGTAAGTTGCTAGCTAGCATTAAACTTATCTTTTAAAAAACTGTCAATCAATCAATCATAATCACTAGTTAACTACACATGGTTGATGATATTACTAGTTTATCTAGCGTGTCCTGCGTTGCATATAATCGATGCGTTGTGTATCGTTGCTCCAATGTGTACCTAACCATAAACATCAATGCCTTTCTTAAAATCAATACACAGAAGTATATATTTTTAAACCTTCATATTTAGCTAAAATATATCCAAGTTAGCAGGCAATATTAAACAGGTGAAATTGTGTCTCTTCTCTTGCGTTCATTGCACGCAGAGTCAGTGTATATGCAACAGTTTGGGCCGCCTAATTTGCCAGAATTGTACGTAATTATGACACAACATTGAAGGTTGTGCAGTGTAACAGGAATATTTAGACTTTTGGATGCCACCTGTTAGATAAAATACGGAACGGTTCCGTATTTCACTGAAAGAATAAACGTCTTGTTTTCGAGATGATAGTTTCCGGATTCTGCTAAATTTATGACCTAAGGCTCGTATTTCTGTGTGTTATCATGTTATAACTAAGTCTATGATTTTATAGAGCAGTCTGACTGAGCGATGGTAGACAGCAGCAGGCTCGTAAACATTCATTCAAACAGAACTTTCGTGCATTTCCAGCAGCTGTTTATGACTTCAAGCCTATCAACTCCCGAGATTAGGCTGGTGTAACGGATGTGAAATGGCTAGTTAGTTAGCGCTAATAGCGTTTCAAACGTCACTCGCTCTGAGACTTGGAGTGGTTGTTCCCCTTGCTCTGCATGGGGTAACGCTGCTTCGAGGGTGGCTGTTGTCGTTGTGTTCCTGGTTCGAGCCCAGGTAGGAGCGAGGAGAGGGACGGAAGCTATACTGTTACACTGGCAATACTAAAGTGCCTATAAGAACATAGTCCTATAATTCCTATAATAACTACAACCTAAAACTTCTTACCTGGGAATATTGAAGACTCATGTTAAAAGGAACCACCAGCTTTCATATGTCCTCATGTTCTGAGCAAGGAACTGAAACGTTAGCTTTCTTACATAGCACATATTGCACTTTTACTTTCTTCTCCAACACTTTGGTTTTGCATTATTTAAACCAAATTCAACACGTTTCATAATTTACTTGAGGCTAAATTGATTTTATTGATGTATTATATTAAGATAAAATAAAAGTGTTCATTCAGTATTGTTGTAATTGTCATTATTACAAATAAATAAATAAAAATCGGCCGATTAATTGGTATCGGCAGTTTTTGGTCCTCCAATAATCGGTATTGGTATCGGCGTTGAAAAATCATAATCGGTCAACCTCTACTCTAATGTGTTAGTGTTGAGTGTGTCTTCGGCTGAAATGAGATATTCCCAATATGGTGCAATAATTTGTACAGGTCTATTTGACAAAAATTTCAATGACATACAATAAGGCATTGTTAACAGAATAGATGGATGCAGTTCAATGCATGATTAATTTAATTCACCAATACATTTCTTGTTTGTCCCCCCAAAGAATTGCTATTAACTTGTAAAACACAGCTGCCCTGGTACATTGTTTACTATCTCCACCCATTCTGGATGCACTGTTTCAGTTTACATGGCTCAATATTTTTTTTTACAAAAACAGACGACTAACTAAGGCTGGGAACGTCAATACAATCAAACTAGCAAGGGCAACGATCACAAGTCAGTCATAACGTGGCTAATAGGCAAGTGCACGTTTCAAACACAAGGCTCGCGGACTGAATAGGACACATTTCAGGTAAAATAACAACTCAATGTTTACATCCCAGGAAAAATTAGCTAGCAACAGTAAGCTAGCTAAATAGGACAAATTAGCTAGCAAGTGCAAGCTAACTAGCTAAATTTCCATACATGCTTAATGCTTTTCGCCCTGTCCCCAAATTAATGTCATTGGTTCAGAGTTTATTTTGATATTTTAACCTGCGTGTCGTGATCGCGTTTGGTGTAGGGGAACAACATCTATTTATGCTCGGTGACACACACGCGCAGCAGGTTTGGGTTCCTGTGTCACATGCTGATCAGACCGGACACGTCCACCACAAAATAAATTTAGAAAGCCATGTTATTCAATTATTGCACCCACGCTGCTTGCACGCGCCAACAAGCGTCTGTGAGGCCAAGGGCTAAAATAGAACTCCTTTCTATTTCTGACACAGATCGCCTGAAAGTCCTGCCTCTCCCATCTCCTCATTGGTTTATAGAAGCAGGTACCCACGTGCCATCTCCTGATTGGTTATACCCACGTGGGTGATTGAAAGACAAACTGTTTCTGCTGGTCGTTGTGGTAATACTATGAAAGTTTATATGCAATCACCATATAAGTTTAAAGATGAAAAAGACTGGAAGGAGGAGAGATGGCTAAAAATGATTTGTTTGGCTGTTTTATGTGTGGATTAATTGTTGGAGTAGAGGACCTTATGCATTTCAGGTAAAATAACAACTCAATGTTTATATCCCAGGACAAATTAGCTAGCAAATTAGCTGGCATACATGTTTAATGCTTTTCGACTTGTCCCCAAATGAATGTCATTGGTTCAGAGTTTGTTTTGATATTTTAGGTTCCGTGTGAAGCGCTAGCATCAGTGAATTCAACTTAAATTGCACTGCTTTCATGTGTCCCGTTTTTACCCCCCACGGAGAGAAAGTGTACAGACACATGTCAGTCTTACTAGGCTTCTAAAATGTTGTAGTCTGGCATCGGGTTTTAAAGCTTGACAATGAATAACCAAAAAACAAAACCTGCAACAAAGCACCATATAAAATAGAAACATGTAGGCCTATTACATCAACATTTCAGCAGTAGCCTAGGCTGGCTACCATACACCATACAGCAATGCTGCGTTCAACCACACCGGTGATCCATTCATTGCAAAACAGTTAAAAACATGTTTTAAGTTGACATTTTACAACAACCTATAGCTACGTTTTTGCTATTTGGAGTTGTTAAATACTTTTTGATTGGGGTTACAGGATATTATGCACATCTGCAAGCTTAGCAGCAAAGGCTGGAAAAATATTTTGTTTTAATATGTTAAAATGCTATATACAGCGTCCTATGTACATAAATGGACATTATAAAGGGACATCTTTTTTCAAATAAAACAATGGCCAGTTTGGGTTGCAGTAGCGCATTTTAAGAAGGTTTAAGGTTTAAGAAGGTGTATCTAAATATGCTATGTCTGGCCCATGAATTTGTTGTGTTTTTTCAATATGGCCCATGCACTGATTGAATTTGATACCCCTGGGCTTGCGTATCTGCTTATGTATCTAGATATTTATTTAGCATGCTAAAAACACAGTCTAACGTTAGCTAGCTAATTACCTAGCTGCTGGGAGGATGTCATGTCATTGGAGGAGTGGGTGAGTGACCGACTTTTTCCCCCTTACATCATTTTTTTGTGGCTACAGCTATCCAGGTAAAATTTGGTTAGCTAGCAAGCAATGTGAATCACTTTGCTATCTAGCTATGCTGAACTTGAATGACTGTTAACCACAGTTAGCATATCTCTTAGTTGTCAATTAAATGTATTTGACAACGATCAAATGGGCAGGCAGGAAAATTTCCATTCAGTTGTCAAAACGTGGGTTGGGACGAGCATGCATTGGCAGGCAAGCTGCAGAAGGACGAGCAGGCTACTATTCCCCATCGTCTATCAGTGCAATTCTGACAGCCAACTAGCTGAAAAGGTTTAAGAACATTTATCTAATGTTCCCTGGTTAGATTTTAGCTCATCTTGCTCCTGCTAGAATTAGTTGTTGGTCCTGTTGTTGATGTGCATAGGAACCTGAGGGAGAGAGCCTACCTTTTTCATGGTTGTTTGATCAATAGGACTGTGAAGTTCTTAAATGAAAGACTTCCATTCAGGTGTATTGTGTGGTTTTTGACAAATGCGTTCTAACGATCTAAAGTCTTGCTGTTGCTACTGCCTGTAAACAGTCCAAAGTGGATGATGGCAGACCCGTGTGTCAGTGCCACTTTAAGGCATTTTATGGTTAGAATCCAATTTCTAATATTACATATAAAGAGTGTGTAACTTTTAAGATTCTAGTGATTATAAATACATACAAAGTTGAAACCATTGTCCAAAAATTATTAGTGTCTCAGCCATTTGGGATGATTTCCTTTGATTCTGTTGAAACCATTCAGGAGTACTGTAGGCTCAAACTGGACAGAGGATACCCTTTGGTGTATAAACTAGAGAATGATCTGATGAGTTTGTCAAAATGAATTTGTTTTAGAGCGAGACACTCAAGACCTTTAGCTATCACAACGGCAGTTAACATTTCTAGAGACAGACAGTGCCCGATGTTTCATTATACAGCAGCGTACTCAAGGCAGTACTTGACATTTTAGAAACACTTCATTTACTATTTAAGAGTTAAACCTTTAAACTTGTAGGGATAAGACAAAGCTGTGGCTGCTCTAAAGGTTACTCAAAACGGGCCGAATCATAGCCATATATTTTGAGAGTTAGTACATTGAGGTTTCTGCGTTATGATGAATTTGCAGCCATATTGACCATTAGCAGTTCACAGAATGTTTTAATTTTAAACAATGCTATGTACAAGATTCCAAATTATTGTCATGAATTTGATCAATTGAATGCTCAAAGGCACTAACATATGACTCTGGGCCGGATATAGGAGAGCATTTGAAGAGGACTTTGAAAGCCTGAAGCTCTCATTTTATTTCCGCAGAACCACAGGGTGACTTGAAAAGGTTGCAGAGGAAGTCAAAGTAATGTTATTAAAAACTTTTTTTATTTTTTATTTTTGTGTTTATCAATGCCTTTTCGAATAGAGATTCTCCATTCAAGCTTCTCTTGTGGGTCATTCCAGATGTGTAAATCATTTCAGCTGTATTGCCATTTTCACATCATGCTTTAATGAGCTAGGAGATTATGCCATTAACCACAGAGTTGATGTCATCCTGCTCTTTCATCCCGGGTGTAAAGCTACAAAGAAACAAAACAATTACCACTTTAACAAAACATATTTTTTTAAAGCCTGGATTGAAAAATGGTCAGTTAAACAGAGTAGGCCTGAGGAAAAATAGTTCCTGTTTGGTTGTGCAGTTCAGACGCTTCACACCCTCTCCTCATGAGCCGGCTCTTTAGCTACAGTATTAACTCTGTGGGAAACTTTGCCATAGTCTTGATTAGTAATGCAAAGGTAGCAGACCAATTTAGAGAAAATAAATGCACGGCAGATGCTAGACTTTGGGTTTGAACATTTCCCAGTGTGTCAGCAACAAATAAGTTATTTTGGACAACTTTCAAAATTCCAACATAACACGAACCAAGCACAGATGTGTTGAATCCCCCGATGTGAATTAATTGATATCAGTTTTATATTTCTATGGTCGGAGGCTCATCTTCTTCCCCGCCATTGAGTCACTCACTCATATTAATTTGAAGCACTAACTAACAAAATGTCCCACCATCTGCTGGCTGTATCGTGGCCGGGGTGGACAGCAGGGTGGACAGCGGGGCGGACAGCGGAGCACAGCAGGCATGTGTGGTCTGAGTCCAGCTCCTTGTGAACCACGGCCCAAGCGGATGATGGAAACGTCTGCAGATGGGGCCCTTTACTGGGCCTCTTGGAGGGAGGAATTGCAGTCAATTAGACACCTTTCACAAGCCATTACTGATTTCATACATAATCGGAAGGAACTCATTAAACATGAAAGTGTCTGAAGCCGACAGTCCATGCCAGATATTAAACTTTTGCCACTCTGTTAAACTCAGTGACTGCATGGAGGAAAATGAGGCACTTGCTTTTAGACATGACCATAAGCGGGCAGGCTTCTGCTTCAGCCCCATTACGATGTTCTCCACAGGTACAGGATTTCACAGCCATGCAGTATTATGTACCTGCCAATCATTGTCTGACAGGGCTCTGAAGCAGAGCATGTACTGCAGGCCACAGTTCTGGCCATGCAGCAGCAAACACCAGCTTGTTGTTGACAACTTGAATGGAGCCAGGGGTTTGCAGTGTGACACATCATATGGCAAATCAGCTAAGGCCATGTGCATGGCTCTCGTAATTCATTGCTAATACTCTATGAAGCCATGTCCACCAATGACTCAGTCCATAGTGAATGCTATGCTATTATAAACAGCACTGTTAAGTATAATAGCTCTTAATTGTCTGTCTAATTTACAAATCCACTTAGGTCTTTTATATCTTTTAATTTACACAATTATTGAAAATATTATTACTTAATTACCACTTTTAACCTCAGTACAATGTTGCCTGGAATGGAATTATCCACACAAGTAAAGTTAAGTGACCTCTATTAAAGTCCTGTAATGGGCTTTCTAAACGTGCAGCAAGGAAATCTCTCTACTTAGGCTCACTCTTAAAGCCTACACGTGTGTGTGTGTGTGTGTGTGTGTGTGTGTGTGTGTGTGTGTGTGTGTGTGTGTGTGTGTGTGTGTGTGTGTGTGTGTGTGTGTGTGTGTGTGTGTGTGTGTGTGTGTGTGTGTGTGTGTGTACCATGGACATCATGTGTATTTATTTTCCCAAATTACCTACTTTGTCACCTGCCAAAACTATCAGGACCACGTTTGATCTTATCTTCAAACATTTAGCCTGGAATCTTTGAGTGCCAAATGATCAATCCTCTTTTGTTTTTCTGATGTTGCCCTTTGACCTTGGTAAGGCTTGCATAACATTGACCCAGGGTCAATACCATACATATGGATGAACTTTATACATTTAAAATAATTGGGAGGAGGGGGAGGTATTTAATAGTTGGATTCACTGCATTTTCACAGTGATTGGTCCGGACTGCTCCCTTAAGGCGAAATGCTAATTAGTTTTCTCAAACAGCAGTCAATGAATTAATCTGGCGCCCTGGATGGGGACAGAGTGCTCTCAGAAGGGATGGGGCTGCTTAGTTGAAAACTGTAATAATGGGAAGCATATTCTGTGCATTTCAAATAATGAAATGTGAACTCTTTATTCACAGTGCTTTACCTCCCAGCTTTAGTCTATCTTGCAAAAAACAACTGTCGATTTAACATATTTATTCTGTTTTTATTTCATCACTTGGCATTAGAGGGGTCCCCAGTCATTTTGAATAGCAGGCAGGGAATAATGTCATAAACAAGGTGTTTAGAGATACTGTAGATGACTGTCATATTGTTGACAGCCGTCTGCAGGAACATATTCTCTCTATTTGATGGAGTAGCAACATCTCTATTGTCCAATATTTTCTTTTTGGTCTCTCTCTGGATCACAAATGACACAAAATACCAAATCTATTTAGGTAAATTTAATTTTGTTGCAAAATCTAGCCCTGACACTAGACTTTGAATTCATACAAGACTGAGACAAGGAGGAATGTGGAAGTGTTCTATGTATTGTTCTCATTCACACACGTGCACTCATCCCACTTTTGCATGTTCTAGGTGGTTGAATTCTGGTCAGTAAAATAGGTGTGGGTCGGTGTAATAGGTGTGGGTCGGTATAATAGGTGTGGGTCGGTATAATAGGTGTGGGTCGGTATAATAGGTGTGGGTCGGTATAATAGGTGTGGGTCGGTATAATAGGTGTGGGTCGGTATAATGGGTGTGGGTCGGCATAATAGGTGTGGGTCGGCATAATAGGTGTGGGTCAGTATAGTAGGTGAGCGTCGGTATAATACGTGGAGCTTTTCTATCAGTGAGATGGTAAAATGGCAGACTGGGTATTGTGCACACTGCAAAAAGGGAAATAGCTCAAAAGCTGTAGGACCTGTAGGACATAGACCTGACTTTCAGGGCAAAGGCCGCATTTGGATTCAACATCTCCTTGGAGCCGCCAGGGGAAAACTGAGTACAGGATGGGTGTACGGATAACGCGTGGGAGGTACCCAACACGTTTAGCCAAGGCATAAAGCCATGAGCCATGAGCCTGCCATGAGCAGGGAGGTTTTGTAGTAGAGGATCTTCAGATCCACCAACTCAAGAGGCTCAAAGGTGGCCTCACACAGTGCCTCCAAAGCCAGTCCCATGTGTGTGCAGTAGGTTTAGAGACCCGTCTGAGACACAGGCCATGTAAACTTTTAATGTGGGGAATGCTTGAAAAGCTCCCGTAGAAACATAAGGATATCCCTCACAAAGAACTGAAAAGGAACCAGTCCTTTATCTTGGCACCAGAGCTCAAACGCTTGCCACTAAAACGCTGAGAACGGATCAGCTTGTCCAAAGCACCCTAACACAGGCAGGAGGCATAAAATGAACAGACCAAAGGCAGTGGTTGGGGTTCCTTTTCTTTTGTATCGCTTACTAAATGGGTCTTCTTTCGCCTGACAAAATAACTAATGTACAGGGAAGTCCAGCGCTGAAACACCAGCGCAACAAAACAAATAAACATAAACTAAGCCGTTGACCAAAAGGCTGTGGCCAAAAAGAGAAAGCAAAACAACAAACGGCTACTCCTGTCTTAGACTATCGTCTACACATAACAGTTACAGGAGGAACGCTTCTCTACCTAAAACCTGTCATGATTAACATAGTCACAGAAGCTTTCTCTGAAGTAGGAAAAACCAACGTCTACTCCCAATCCTCCCCCAGCTTCTCTTCTGGCACACCTATAGAAAGACACAAAGCAATTAGTGGGCCCAGCAGTGTACTAATTGGCTTTACACTGAGTACCAATCCCCTGAGGAGGGTGCTGTCATGTCATCTTCCTCCGGCTGGTCACTGAACTCTATCTTCCCTCCCAAGATCGACCCAGAGGGGCGTGCACCAGACGAGACCCCGGGTCTCGACGGGATAGCGCGTCTGCATTGCCATGTGCTCTCCCTGATCGGTGAACCACCCGGAAATTAAAGGGTTGGAGCAACAGGAACCATGTTGTTATTCGACTGTTCGGGTCTCACTTACCCGCCATCCACTGGAGGGGCGAATGATCCGCCTCCCCAGGAGATAGTACCTTAGGTATTCCAGGGCCCACTTAATTGCTAGTGCCTCCCTCTCTATCATTGCATACTTCCGTTCCCTGTCGGACAGCTTGCGGCTTATGTATAGGACGGGACGTTCCTCCGCATCGTCCCCTTGGGACAGAACAGCCCCCAAGCCGGTGCTGGAGGCATCGGTGTGGACAGTGAAGGGCTGCTGGAAATCTGGGGCTCTCAACACCCGCTCAGAGCAGAGTGTGTCTTTGAGGTGGAGGAACGACCCCCCTCAGCTTCTTATGTCCATACCACACTCACGGGCCCCTCTTCTTTATCATGTAGGCTAGTAGGGTGGCGATGGTGGCATAGCTTGTGATTTTCCGAAACTGCTTGATCAGCTCATTGACCCTCAGCATGGGGTAGGCGTCGAACCTGGAGATGGCGTTGAGGGCTCTGAAATCATTGCAGAAACTAATAGACCCATCGGGTTTCGGCACCACTAGGATTGGGCTGGACCATTCACTGGTAGACGGCTCAGTGACCCCATCTTCTACATCTCCCTCCCCTATTTCTGTACCATCCCCCGGCGTGCCTCTGGTCTCCTGTAGGATCGGAGATGGACCTTCTTCCCTGGCTCAGTGGCTATGCAATGGCAGAGCAAGGAGGTCTGCCCCAGAAGAGGGGAGAAGACTCGTTAGTTCTGGTGGACAAACTTTAAGGTCTTGTGTCTGCTCATCAGCACCTGTGCCTCTCGTTCCACATAGGCTTTCAACAGGTTGATGTGGTATATCTGCTGAGGGTGCCATCGTCCGGGCTGACTCACCCTGTAGTTGACCGGGGAGACTTGCTCTGTCACCACATATGAAGAGGAGTACCTTATCTCCTGGGTGGAACTGTCGAGGCTGGGCCATTCTACTGTATGCCCGGGCTTGGATTTCCTGCGGGGTCCCGGTTTTGGGCGGTTCCAAATTGGTCCCTTATTTCTTCCGACAGGGTGAATGTTGGGGCGAGGGAGGGGGAGCTCCTGGTCGGGATCGGATGACTCCTGAAACACCTGGTGTAACCACTCCCTCTGGAGCTCGTCAACTTGACTCAGGACGGGGGTCTGGTTAGATCCGGCTCCTGCCGAATCACTCTCAAACCCCCTCCAGGTGTCTTCCTCTGTGGTCTCCTGAAACAAGTGCCTCAGGCGGTAATCGGGAGAGTCTCCTTCCCACTTGGTCTGACGAGGAATCCCGGTTGCTCTGCCATGCCTCCTTAGCTTCATCTCGTCCCTTCCCCTGTGCTGTGCACCGCCAAGGGTGTCTCCGGGTGGGCTCTGAGTGCGCCAGTGTTTGGAGATTAGAGTTGTTCGGTCTCCGTACTCTATCAGGGCCACTCCCTCGGCCTGTCTTCCTCCACAAATGCTCGAACAGGGGGTAGTCCCACCCCAGTAGCACCGGTACCTTAATTTGGGGAACAAACCCGACAATCAAGGTGGTCTTCCCGGCAGGGGTATGGAAGCTGACTCGTGCTGTGGGGTAGCGTTTGGTGTCCCCGTGGATGCAGGCTACGGCGCTCTCCGCCTCAAGACAGGGCGTGTTGGCCAGGACCTCCTCCCGTACCAAAGACACCATGCTTCCCGAATCCAAGAAGGCCTCCCAGTCCTGCGGCGCGGGACATACCACCTGGACACAGGGAGTAGCTGATGATTCAGTAGGCATAGAGATGTCTACACTGGGGCAGTGTCTAGCCATATGACCATACAGTGGTTCCTCCTTTAAAAGTTGTGAGCTTGAGGACAAACAATAGAAGATAATGTCAATAGAAGATACTGTATGTGACGCAGACACCTATCAGAGTGTATCTGAAACATTTAAATATAGAGGGCTGTGTCTCTCCACTTGGTTGTTGCAAGGCTAACCCCCAGGAAAATCATGACTTGGCAGCAACAGATAGTCCAGTGAAAATGGCTGCGTTTATGTGGTTTAAATCTGAAAATTAGCAGCTGACATCTTAAGGGTTTTTTAATTAATGCATGTGAGACATTCAGAGATGAAGGGAGAAAAAGAACACAGAACAGTTTAATTACCTCTGGTTATGGACACTTTTGCTATAAAGCGTCCACGTCCTGGGAAAGGAATGAGACTGGAACAACAATATGTTACAAGTTGGGGGGGATAATAGCTGAACAACCTTTACTAAAGAATAGTCTAATAGCCGAGCTAAGTGTGAAAAAAAACTATCACGGACCAGATTTACCCTAATGACCAAGGGGTAGCTTGCTGTAATAAAGTAATGACTTTTCAAATAAGTTACCTTACACGTTATGTTGGCTGACAATTTGTTAGCTACGCTGTCCATATGAACATAATAGCATATAATTACAGCAGTATGTACAGGTATGTTAGCTAGCTACCTAACGTTAGTAGTTATACATCAAACTTGCCAGTATATTAGCTATAGGCTATCTTACTACCCAACGTTTATTGACTTGATTATTTCCGTCATTCTTTGCTTAGCTAAATGGTATAGTCGTTTTGCTTTCTCACGGACATTCGGGTGCCTTTGTAAATTCACTCTTGCTAGCTATAGGCTGGACAATAGAACGAGTCAAAATTCACCCAAAGCTGAAAAATGACTTAAGAACGTTGGCTAAACTGGAACACTAGCAAGAGCCCATAGCAAATGAATGGAATCGAACTTTCGCAGAGCCTGTTTTGACTGGAGTGATGCTTAGAATTCCATTTAGCCTAATTAATAAAACTAATGTATACCTTTTTATTTTACCACAATCTGTTCTTCGGACAAAACTGGAAAAAAACTACTTGTGTAGAAAGTAAACATCCGCACCTCGATGGTGTCAGCTGTACTGATGTCTGCATGACATGAGAAAGTGAGAAAGTAAGGGGGGGGAATTCTGAATATTTCTGGTCTAGCGATCGATGACAAACGAGCTAGCTGCCCAGGCTTACATAAGTAAAAAGAGGAGATTCTCCTGATTTAAAATGGCGTTCGACTTGAAAAAATCTAAATATACACATTGCGAGATATTTGGCAAAATAGACAGACATGCCTATATTTCCCCAATAGGAAACAATGGGAAGACCGCAGAGTTCCAAATTGTTTTGGGTTGTTTACATTTTAACTATAAAACAATGTGAGCAGGTCTCATTGCCAACAATAGCAAAGCAGGCATTGTGACATTGAACAATAAGCTGGGAATAGAACGTTCGGAAGGCGAGTTGGTGCCACGGTGCTCAATAGAACTAATAGGAGCTGGCAGGGTGAAAAATACACTAACATAAGGCCTGTTTTTTTCGTGATTACTTAAAAATGATGGCAAGCAGCTGGGAAATATGGTCATATTTTGAAACTGGGCTCCACGGTGGATGCAATAAACTAGTTTTTATCAGAAAAGTACGTTGTTAAAAATGTAATGTGTCCAGCCTACTATCTACACGGATTTCAGAGCACTCTCGTCTGACTGTACCAGAGCGCAATATAATTAATTTACGAGTGCTCAACACCCGTTGAATATGGCCGGTGTCAATAAACGCCGGAAAAAAGCATTATTAAATTGTTTCCAGCAGCACATTTACAGTCACCAACGCTCTGGTTATTAACATGAAAACTGCCTTACCAGCTCTGCTAGGGTGAGTAAAATGGTCAGAGTGTCTGGAAGTAGCTAGCAAGCTAGCCAACGTTAGCTGTTGTAAGGCCAGAACGTGCAAATCAACCCTACTCCTCGGACTGAAATGGACTGAATTTACAAAACTGACAATCTGACAATGCTTTGAATTCATGAGCAGCGCCATATTTTCTGTTCCATCCTAATGGAAACCCAGAGGGTTTTTCATTTTTCATGGACTAGAAACAACGTAATATTAATCAAATTAATTAAGCAAGTAACGTTACCAGTCAAAAGTTTGGACACACCTACCCATTCCAGGATTTTTCTTTATTTTGACTATTTTCTACATTGTAGAATAATAGTGAAGACATCACAACTATGAAATAACACCGGTCTCCCGCATGCCCTGCTCTCCCTTATGTAAGGAATTGGGCACTTTCCCATGTTTACTACAGTATGCATTGTAGACTGCACAGTAGCCTAATAAACAAATAAACACATTTCTTTAATAACATTTTGATTAAAAAAATACTCTTTCAAAATGCAGATGTTGATTTAGTTATAGATCCATAACGAATTACTATGGGAATAAATATCACTGATTTACACAAATATTGGAACAAAGTTGTAAAATGAAGGCAAACAATTTAGAATCCACCAATCCTGTAGCCTACTCCTGACGGTCATGTTGTACATCGCCATATTTTCTATTCCATCTTAACGGAAACCCTGGGGGTTTCATTTTTCGTTTTGCTCTGAATAGAAACTCCATAATAATTATCAAATTAAAATCAATCCCATATACTATGTTATTACAAAAAAAGGTTTTCAATTCTCTGGTAATGCCAATACGGAAAACTATCAAATGCTTCTCAAAGATGCCCCCTGGTGGTCAAACTAGCAATAATTTGCAGTAACATAAAAGATGGGTAAGAATTAAATGACGTGCCACAGAATGCTGCAGCAGCACGCAAGGTGTGCCGAAGTATGATGCAACTTGTATGTGTTGCACTTGAAACACTGTATAGGGCCCTGATGCATGGCCTTACTTAAAGTCTTGACTATGGGGCTAGGTAATAGCTTGGCCCTGCTAAGGGCAGCAAGGCTTATAGTAGACAAGTATAACTCAATGCACTGGACTAGGTGGTCAACTGTAACTGGATTTGCCTGACCGACTATCCTCTCCATGTTGACGGGTAATATCCTCAAACACTTGTCTATTACCAGATTTTCTAACATTTCGGCAGTGGTTTTAGTGGGGCATAGCCACCCCCTTACCAGACTGAGAAGTTTTTTAAAATTAAATGTCCAAAGCATACAATATACTTGCAGTGAAGCCGCTCAACAACTACACCACACCAGTCATCAAACAGACTCCCATCCAGGGTCAATGCCTTGCCCAAAGGCACATTGACAGATCTCCCACCAGGCCAAACAACGTGAACCTGAACCCTCCAAGATCTCCCCCCACAGTTCCCCAAAAGCTGTCCCTCAACCATCTGAGACCACTCCCACAGTCCCCCCCCCAAGAAGAACAAATTAAATAAAAATACAATGAATTCCATTCCCCACCCCCAAGAACCCCCCAATGCACCAACAACAAAGAAAATGAACTAAAGAGAAAAAAGAAAGACAGAGGAAAACAGCAAACAACCATGCAAAAAAAATAGACATCAAGGGCAACTAAAATCATAACAACAATGCCAACTGTGTATGTTTGTGTGCATGTTTGGCACTATTACATACATGTATGTGTGTATTCTTGTAAGCGTTTATTTGAATGAGCGTGTGTATATGCATATGTACATTTGCACGGCATCAGCTTCAGGCAAACCGGCATTAGCTGTATAAACACTGCCCCTCAGTGTCATTCAAACATACTTTTTGTTTGAATTTTTGACTTTTATCTCCCGCACAGCAACTCCACTCCCACTTGTCTCCAATTCCACATCCCAACCTTCAGCTTCCCTCAGCCCATCCCACCTATCTCTGCTGGCCACCCTCTTCAGATTTCTACGCAGTGTATATCTTTCAACTGTGCTGTGATGTTTAACGTACAATTTCAATCTATCTAATCAAATAGAATCCACAGATTGCAAGTTGAAGATAAATACTTTTACTAACAGTATTAGTATATTAGTAATTGACTGACCCGGTCTCTCCAGATCTCTTAACAGTACTATTTCTAGGGTCAGGGATAAGTTGGTAGAGCTGGCCCCTCGGTGACTCCTCTTCGGCATACTTTGTCATGAAACCTCTGGGCCCGATCTCTGGGGTTCAGCTGATAGCGGGACTGAATCTCCGCCTTCAGACATGTGTAATCCGCGGCAGCCCCTTCCTCAATGTCATAGTACGCAGCCTGGGCTTTGCCTGTGAACATGGGAGCCAGGAGGCCCGCCCATTCTTCTTGTGGCCATCGCTCTCTCTGCGCCAATCGTTCAAAGGCCAGAAGGTAGGCCTCCAAATCGTCGTCCTCCATCAGACATGGAATCAGAGCGTTGACATTGTGAATCCTACGGTCCCTGGGAGACGGGCAGTCTGCTATTTCGGACCGGAGGAGGTCAAGCCGTTAGCTGACGTATCAATTCTTTGCTCATGCCTATCAGCAGGAGTGGTGGGCTTCCGAAATAAATGTAAAAATCACAGCCACTGGATAAGGGAAAGGTTGTGGTCTTGCATCAAAGCTGCCCGCATTCTCCACCAATTGTAAACAGATCAGCTTGTCCGAAACACCCTAACACAGGCAGGAGGCATAAAATTAACGGACCAGAGGCAGTGTTTGTGGTTCCTTTTATTTTTGTATCGTTTACTGAACAGATCTTCTTTCGCCTGACAAAAAACTCCAGTACAGGGAGCGTCCAGCTCTGAAACACCAGTGCAACAAAATAAATAAACATAAACTTAGCCATTGGCCAAAAAGGGAAAGCAAAACAACAAACGGCTACTCCTGTCTTAGACTATCGTCTACACATGACAGTTACAGGAGGTACGCTTCTCGACCTAAAGCCTGCTTTGATTAACAGAGAGACAAGGTGGCCAGTCACAGACGCTTTCCATGGGGGGGGGTGGGGGGGGGGTCCTTGTCACAGGTCCTTCCTCACAGGTCCTTGTCTCTACTCCCAATCCTCCCCCATCTTCTCTCCTGGCACAGCTATATAGAGGAAGACAATAAGTAATTAGTGGGCCCAGCTGTGTACTAATTGGCTTTACACTGAGTACCTGTCCCCTGAGGAGGGTGCTGTCGTGTCGTCTTCCTTCGGCTGGTCACTGAACACTCACAACTCATACAGCCCTCTCATGGGGGGCAGGCACCCTTGTAGACTAAATGGTAGCAATAACTTTCTGAAGTAAACCTCTTGCCATCAGATTGGCATTCTTAGGGGTCAGGCCCATAGGAACCAAAGCTCTGGCCTCACTTGCCAAACCTGCCTGTGCACCTGGGACAACAGGTCTCTGCACAAATGGAGTTTCCATGGGTCCCCTTCTAAAAAGTGAATTATCTCTGGGCCTTGGTTAAGCCAACCGGGAGCCACAAGATTCAATGGTAAGCCCTCCCGGTGCTCACTCTCCAACGTAGGCTGAAACAGAACCACTAGTGGGAACGTGAAGGAGTGTCTGAGGCCACTGGGAGAACTCACCTTGCGTTTTCTCATGAGGCGTAAAGAGCTACACTACCAGTCGTCCACACCTATTCATTCAAGGATTTGTTTTTGTTTTGTTACTATTTTCTACATTGTAGAACAATAGTGAATACATCAAAACTATGAAATATCTGACATGGAATCATATAACCAAAAGGGTGTTCTTTTGGATTTTTAAAAGTGGCCACCTTTTGCCTTGATGACAGCTTTGCACACTCTTGGCATTCTCTCAACCAGCTTCACCTGGAATGCTTTTCCCAGTCTTGAAGGAGTTTCCACAGATGCTGAGCACTTGTTCTCTGCTTTTCCCTCACTCTATGGTCCAACTCATCCCAAACCATCTCAATTGGGTTGAGGTCGGGTGATTGTGAAGGCCAGGTCATCTGATGCAGCACTCCATCACTCTCCTTCTTGGTCAAATAGCCCTTATACAGCCTGGAGGTGTGTTGTACGTTGGCCACGCCGAAAATGTCTCATACCTGGGAGAGTCTCTACTCCTGACAGAGAGGGTCCCCCCTGGATAAAAGGTCTGCACCCTTGTTGAGGCAACCAGGGACATGCTTTTCCCAAAGCAAAAGCATGTGCATTGTGCTCCCCAGTAATAGGGAGTGAGCCAAGGTTAGGAGGGAGAGAGACAGTCTCTTCGCTTCTGTTGATGCACGCCACCACTGACATATATGACCCGTTTCAGGAATCTAGGCGAATGTAGTCACTACTTCACAGGAGAGGTATTTGAACTTTAAAAAAAAAGCTTTGATCAAAATGCATTTTTTGGCAGAAATGCATTCTAGAGCATGTGAATTTTCATATGCTTTAATTACGAACTTGTATTCCATTCATAAATACAAATAAAAATTGTTAGATTACGAGCCTAGTTGGTTTAGCCACAGAAAAAGTCAGGAACCTTCCCACTAGCCATGATTGGCTGAGATAATGGATGGGCTGGACATGCCGGGAGATGAGTTTGGATTGTTCTGCCATGTAGAATGCTTCTGTCTGTAACGTGAGCTGTTCAGTATGTTGATAGTGCTTTCTACTGTGACATTTTTGAAAGTTATAACGTTAGCCATCGAGAACTACAAAAGTTTTACTACTTTTCTCAACAACATTGATGCCCTGTTTTTAGGAGGCGCTATTGACAGATCAGTTGGAAAAAGTGATGGGCTACTTTCTGCATTCTGCTTTCTGTTCAGTGTGAACCGGAATGACTTGACACAATGCTGGCTAAACAAACAAAACAAAGTTAAATGTTTCCAGTCTACCATGAAGAATTCATCCATGTATACGGATAAGAGCCTAGCTACATTTTCAGTTATTGCAAGTTTCTAGTTTTGTCAGAAAGTCATTTTCATTGCAAGTTAAAGCGTACCGTTCGCTAGCAAGCAAACGTTACTGTCGCTGGCTCGCTAGCTAACGTCACGTGTAGATCTGTGTAGTGATATTTTTCAAATCAGAAACCATTTGCATTGCTAGTTATAGCCTAATGTTAGCTAGCTAACATTGAATCTATTTGGTTAGCTCTTTAGCTACCTGCAGATGTATGTGTGTGACTGAGACCCTACGTGAAAAGTGCTGTTGGAGTCACTCAACAAAAATCCTAGCTTACATGTCAGCAACACAAAAGTTCAGCAGAGTTTGGTGTAAAATATGAAAGATTTTCTAGTTTGCCGTTACATACTGCAGCAGGTTGGTTAGTTCTTTAGCTACCTGTAGATTTCTACTACAGCTATGACAATGTTTGTATTGGTAGTAGTATGAGTTGGTATTATTCCGGTTCATTGTTTAGCTAGTTAGGTTGTTACATGTTTAAACAAAAGACTCCACTTCGCCAGACATGACCCATCATATTAGCTAGCTGTGTCTGGGGGTGATTAAGGCCATCTATTGTATTTCATGAACATGTGTACATGTCTAGACAATAGTGACCCATCCACTTATCTAGATATGGCTGGGGGGTGGTTATGGCATTTCCTTCACGTGACCCATCAATTTAGACAGTTGTGTCAGGTAAGCGTCATCTAATATTTTTTAAATATATTTTATCTTGACACTCTGTTTTTGATATTATTACTATGCAAGTAACCATTTCACTGTAGCATTTACACCTTCTGTATCCTGTGCATGTGACAAATAAACAGATTTTATTTCATATGTGTGTGTTTACCAGAGACAGTAATGTGAAGAACAACATGACCTGCACCAAAGTCAGATGAGGATACAGGCCAATGACTAGATAAAGTGTAGTTTTACCTGGAGTTTTTTCTTATTGTAGACTTCTACTTTTGTCACTTTTAGTCTTGAAATCTTTGGTTGTTTACTAAACTGCTCACTTTGTTTAGGACGTGGCCTCTCATGTGAATCTTTAAGGAGATGGGTGAGTCTAAGGCTTAAGAGAGTGTGAACGATGCTGAATGGGTGGACACAGAAAAGCTCTCCAGTAAGTTTACCAAAACATTCAAGGGCATTTTCCCAAAAGTGCGGTTACCCAAGTTTATTGACCAAAGCAGAATGACTTTCCCATTGTTTCTCAGCTGCAGTGTATGATATACCATTTTCTAGCTCGGAGTCTCTACTTTAATCCACTGTAAATAAAACATTTTAAAAAACACAATTTCAAATGTTGCTACAAAGACCGATTAGAGGCTGTCGGTCACATATTGTCGGTTCTGACCACCACAAGCCAACCCAACAAAAACAGGGGGAAGCGCTTGATACTCAGGGTAACATCTCCTTGGATGCAACTGTCATGATCATTTTGCGGGATACAACTCAGCCTATGGGAGCCCCCTGAGGGTCCCACCACTGAGCCATGGCACGTAGGCCTGACAGGGAAACCCAATGCGACCGGCTTAGGCTGCGAGATGCGTCCAGGTGAGTGGCTAGCACCAACAATAGCCCTACTGGAATGACTTCCATCATGGAAGACATCATCCCCAGTAGGCCTAGGTAGGCACTGGCGAAAACACACTCTGTGACCCAGCCAAAATGTGGCTATGCAGAGCCGAACCCCAGACACCCTCTGTGGTTTTAGAAAAGCGTGATCCGTGTGTCTAGCTTGAGACACAGAAACAGAATGCGATGAGATGGAGCTAGACAGTTCTTTTTCTGATTTCTTATGAAGCCTAAAGACTGAATATGGGACAGTAGCATGGATGTGTGTAACACTGCTTACCATCTGCTTAACACTGCTTACTATGGGAGTACTGATGTCACAATGACAATTACATGAAGTTGATGCAAAGAGTCAATGTCTGCAGTGTTGACCCTTCTTTTTCAAGACCTCTGGAATCCGCCCTGGCATGCTGTCAATTAACTTCTGGGCCACATCCTGACTGATGGCAGCACAGTCTTGCATAATAATGCTTGGAATTTTTCAGAATATGTGGGTTTTTGTATGTCCACTCGCCTCTTGGGGATTGACCACAAGTTCTCAATGGGATTAAGGTCTGGGGAGTTTCCAGGCCATGGAGGCAAAATATTGATGGTTTGTTCGTCGAGCCACTTAGTTATCACTTT
Organism: Oncorhynchus kisutch; assembly: GCF_002021735.2. Lineage (NCBI taxonomy): Eukaryota > Metazoa > Chordata > Actinopteri > Salmoniformes > Salmonidae > Oncorhynchus > Oncorhynchus kisutch. The sequence goes on from NC_034188.2 coordinate 22,572,809, forward strand.
TGCCTTATGGCAAGGTGCTCCATCATGCTGGAAAAGGCAATGTTCGTCACCAAACTGTTCCTGGATGGTTGGGAGAAGTTGCTCTCAGAGGATGTGTTGGGACCATTCTTTATTCATGGCTGTGTTCTTAGGCAAAATTGTGAGTGAGCCCATTCCCTTGGCTGAGAAGCAACCCCACACATTAATGGTCTCAGGATGCTTTACTGTTGGCATAACACAGGACTGATGGTAGCGCTCACCTTGTCTTCTCCGGTCAAGCTTTTTTCCGGATGCCCCAAACAATCGGAAAGGGGATTCATCAGAGAAAATTAGTCCTCAATCCCTGTACCTTTTGCAGAATATCAGTCTGTCCCTGATGTTTTTCCTGGAGAGAGGTAGCTTCTTTGCTGCCGTTCTTGACACCAGGCCATTCTCCAAAAGTCTTCACCTCACTGTGCATGCAGATGCACTCACACCTGCCTGCTGCCATTCCTGAGCAAGCTCTGTAATGGTGGTGCTCCGATCCCACAGCTGAATCAACTTTAGGAGACGGTCCTGGCGCTTGCTGGACTTTCTTGGGCTCCCTGAAACCTTCTTCACAACAATTGAACCGCTCTCCTTGAAGTTCTTGATGATCCGATAAATGGTTGATTTAGGTGCAATCTTACTGGCAGCAATATTCTTGCCTGTGAAGCCCTTTTTGTGTAAAGCAATGATGATGGCACGTGTTTCCTTGCTGGTAACCATGTTTGACAGAGGAAGAACAATGATTCCAAGCACCACCCTCCTTTTGAAGCTTCCAGTCTGTTATTCGAACTCAATCAGCATGACAGAGTGATCTCCAGCCTTGTCCTCGTCAACACTCACACCCGTGTTAATGAGAGAATCACTGACATAATGTCAGCTGGTCTTTTTGTGGCAGGGCTGAAATGCAGTGGAAATGTTTTTATGGCATTCAGTTCATTTGCATGGCAAAGAGGGACTTCGCAATTAATTGCAATTCATCTGATCACTCGTCATAACATTCTGGAGTATATGCAAATTGCCATCATACAAACTGAGGCAGCAGACCTTGTGAAAATTTATATTTGTGTCATTCTCAAAACTTTTGGCCACGACTGTACTACTTAAGTCGTTTTTTGGGGTATCTGTACTTTACTTTACTATTTATATTTTTGACAACTTTTACTTTTACTCCACTACATTCCTAAAGTAAATAATGTACTTTTTACTCCTTACATTTTTCCTGACACCTAAAAGTACTCATTACATTTAGAATGCTAAAGCAGGACAGAATTAAGGCACCTGTCAATATAACACTTTGTCATCCCTACTACCTCCCTACCTCTGCTCTTGCGGACTCATGAAACACAAATACTGTGTTTGCCAATGATGTCTGAGTGTTGGAGTGTGTCCCTGTCTGTCCATAATTAAAAATAATATGAAAATCGTGCCGTCTGGTTTGCTTAATATAAGAAATTGTATGTATAGCATTTACTTTTACTTGGTACTTTTATTCAAGTATGACAATTGAGTACTTTTCCACCACTGCTCAGCAATGCATCCCAGTAATGAGCCACCTAACGGAGAGGAGCACCCCCTTGTGGACAGTGACCCAACTTGTCACTCACCTTGGGTGGATTGATATACCCCTTGAACCCTGTGAACACCATGGAATGTGGGGTAATGGAGCGGGCAGCATTAAACATGGACAATCTTCCAACATGCGTTGTGCTTCTGTGAGACTGTATAGCCTGCATGAAGCCTGGGACCTTTACGAGCACAGGGGGCTCTGACAATGGCTGACGTAGTACCCTGTTTGCAAAATGTAGGGGAAATGTTTTTGTGGAGGGGTGCACTGGTCACTCAGACCCGGGCCAAGACCTCTCGCTCTTCGGGTTACCCCAGCCAAGTGCTTGGGGGGCTGCTTCTTCATCTAAGGTGCATGCAAACTCTGGATCACTGAGGTGGCACCGGACCCTTCATCAACAAGTCTGGGAAAAGAGGCAAGTGGTGCTTGACCGAGGCAGACCCACGCGGTGGAGGGCACCCTCTGAACCTGGTCACCCTCTCTCTTCGAGTTGCCTCCCTTAACTGGCGATAGAACGCACAGGAGCCAGGTTGGGGGCAGGCAGCCACAGCATACCCCACACTCCCAGGCAGACAAGACATTTGCTCCGACCACCCAATCTCCACTTCTTTCACCTCGGTCCCAGCCATGGTACCGGTGTCCGGGAAAGGAAAGTCGCCATTTGTAATTCCAAGCTTCCTTAAGAATGCTACATGTCTTTCCAGGGAGTTTGTAGGCAGTACGTGGCAATGTGCACACGGACTGATTTGAGCGAGGGCCGCCTGAGCCCAGAGAAAACTACACATAAAAACTACACAGTTGTACTGCCAGTTGGTGAAAAGTTTTCCAAGTTTGTTTTAGTAGTGTGCATCATTCCTGTTCACACCGAGGTGAAAAGCTTAATAATTGAAGGAATGAATCCGAGACTCACACTTGTCACCTGTGGAAGGCGGGGCTTCCAGCGAGGCGCAGATTCCGCCTTGTCAGGTTTGATTGTAGATCTTTCAACCAAAGTCGCAAGAGTGTATTATGTTCTACCGAAGTTGACTGACTCAAATGGAACCCTTGTTTGTCTGAGTCAAGAAACTGTCTCGTTGCTGCACAACTGTCTGTTGCTAAGAAACATGCTGCTTACAGTAACTGTCGACTTGCTATTTTGTGCCAAAAACTATTGTTGTAAAGCCTGTTTGTAACTTTGCCCTGGAGACCATATAACAGATTTGAGAGTGATGGATATTCATTGCATAGTCATGGATATTAAACTACAAGAGGTTTCATTTGCAGAACATCCCTGCAGATGTCTATTTGCCATGTAGGCTATATGCCTTACTTTTATCTGCATTACTTCAGTTGTACTGCCAGTTGGCATAATAATACCGATATAGGGTCTTAATTTGATCACCCTGTTGTAGGATACATTTTCTGCAATGCAGGATATTTTTTACTTTTAGGTTTAAAACGGCTTCTGAAGTTTGTAATTTTCACTTTGAAAATGTCAGATTATTTTCCTGCTATAGCAAACTGGCTCAAATTAAGATCCTACATCTGTATTCTGTGATGTCTTGAAAAATAGTGGGTGTTTAACCAAAGGAGTGAGACCAAGGGAGGAAGTCCAGCACAGTTTGCGAATGTGATAATTTTCTCTGCGCTTCTTCATTTGCTTTCTGCTGGGGAACAACAGTATACCCACCTGACCTGTCAGCTGCAACACAGATTCCAACAGACCTGTCAGCTGCAACACAGATTCCATCAGACCTGTCAGCTACAACACAGATTCCAACAGACCTGTCAGCTGCAACACAGATTCCATCAGACCTGTCAGCTACAACACAGATTCCACCAGACCTGTCAGCTGCAACACAGATTCCACCAGACCTGTCAGCTGCAACACATATTCCACCAGACCTGTCAGCTGCAACACAGATCCCAACAGACCTGTCAGCTGCAACACAGATCCCATCAGACCTGTCAGCTACAACACAGATTCCACCAGACCTGTCAGCTGCAACACAGATTCCACCAGACCTGTCAGCTGCAACACATATTCCACCAGACCTGTCAGCTGCAACACAGATCCCAACAGACCTGTCAGCTGCAACACAGATCCCAACAGACCTGTCAGCTGCAACACAGATCCCAACAGACCTGTCAGCTGCAACACAGATCTCAACAGACCTGTCAGCTGCAACACAGATCCCAACAGACCTGTCAGCTGCAACACAGATCTCAACAGACCTGTCAGCTGCAACACAGATCTCAACAGACCTGTCAGCTGCAACACAGAGCCTTCATTCAACACTGTTTCATCTTCTCATCTGCCAGGGGTGACTCAGAGTGCACTGTCGTTCATTTATTAATTACTTCAATTTTCTCACTCTCATTTCGATACATCAAGAAATTCCAAACTCATCCTGAAATCACTCACTTGAGTTCAATATAATTTATAATAGATGATCCCCATTAAAGAGTGCCATCAAACACTCACAGGTTGGATCAAGCTGTTGTGAAATATTGAACCACAGTAATAATTAATATAGTTAATGTTGTGAAATATTGAACCACATAAATAATTCATATAGTTAATGTTGTGAAACATGGAACTACAGTAATAATTCATATAGTTGATGTTGTGAAACATGGAACCACAGTAATAATTCATACAGTTGATGTTGTGAAATATGGAACTACAGTAATAATCCATACAGTTGATGTTGTGAAATATAGAACTACAGTAATAAGCCATACAGTTGATGTAATAATCCATACAGTTGATGTTGTGAAACATGGAACCACAGTAATAATTCATACAGTTGATGTTGTGAAATATGGAACTACAGTAATAATCCATACAGTTGATGTAATAATCCATACAGTTGATTTTGTGAAATATGGAACTACAGTGATAATACATACAGTTGATGTAATAATCCATACAGTTGATTTTGTGAAATATGGAACTACAGTGATAATCCATACAGTTGATGTTGTGAAACATGGAACTACAGTAATAATCCATACAGTTGATGTTGTGAAATATGGAACTACAGTAATAATACATACAGTTGATGTTGTGAAACATGGAACTACAGTAATAATCCATACAGTTGATATTGTGAAATATGGAACTACAGTAATAATCCATACAGTTGATGTTGTGAAACATGGAACTACAGTAATAATCCATACAGTTGATATTGTGAAATATGGAACTACAGTAATAATCCATACAGTTGATGTTGTGAAATATGGAACTACAGTAATAATACATACAGTTGATGTTGTGAAACATGGAACTACAGTAATAATCCATACAGTTGATGTTGTGAAATATGGAACTACAGTAATAATACATACAGTTGATGTTGTGAAACATGGAACTACAGTAATAATCCATACAGTTGATATTGTGAAATATGGAACTACAGTAATAATACATACAGTTGATGTTGTGAAATTTGGAACTACAGTAATAATCCATAGAGTTGATGTAATAATCCATACAGTTGATGTTGTGAAACATGGAACTACAGTAATAATCCATACAGTTGATGTAATAATCCATACAGTTGATGTAATAATTCATACAGTTGATGTTGTGAAATATGGAACTATACAGTAATAATCCATACAGTTGATGTAATAATCCATAGAGTTTAAATTGTGAAACATGGAACTACAGTAATAATCCATACAGTTGATGTAATAATCCATACAGTTGATGTAGTAATCCATACAGTTGATGTAGTAATCCATATAGCTGATGTAATTATCCATACAGTTGATATCATTCGTACAGTTGATGCACTAATTCAGTTAATGTGTTGGTATTTGCTTTTTGTGTGCTCCACTAATTGATTGATGTTGACAGTAAAATGAATGTGTGTTATTGCCATTCGGCCATCAGATCTGCCACAATTCTCCTTATAGGACACATCACTGCACTCTATCCTCCACTGTAAAATGGTCATCTCTGTATACCCGTCGCAAGACCCACTGGTTGATGCTTATTCATAAAACCCTCTTAGTCCTCACTCCCCCTATCAGAGATATCTACTTCAGTACTCATCCTCCACATACAACACCCATTCTGCCAGTCACATTCTGTTAAGGGTCCCCAAAGCACACATATCCCTGGGTCGCTCCTCTTTTCAGTTCGCTGCAGCTAGTGACTGGAACGAGCTGCAACAAACACTCAAACTATACAATTTTATCTCAATCTCAATATTCAGACTCATTCATGAACACTATTACTGACAGTTGTGGCTGCTTTGTGTGATGTATTGTTGTCTCTACCTTCTTGCCCTTAGTGCTGTTGTCTGTGCCCAATATTGTTTGTACCATGTTTTGTGCTGCTACCATGTTGTTGTTATGTTGTGTTGCTACCATGCTGTGTTTCCATGTGTTGCTGCCTTGCTATGTTGTTGTCTTAGGTCTCTCTTTATGTAGTGTTGTCTCTCTTGTCATGATGTGTGTTTTGTCCTATATTTATATTGTGTGTGTGTGTGTGTGTGTGTGTATATTTATATATATATCTCTCCCAGGCCCCGTGTTTACTTACTCCTTAGCCTGAAGTGTCCCCACTTGCTCCAGTGAATAGCTGTCTTTTCGCATTGCGCCGACTGGTAAGATGCTTCAGGAGGACGGTCACATGTGCTAGAACGTAAGAATTCGTGCCAGGTATGGTCTGAATCGGGAGGAAGTGGTGCTCGCTAAGCAAGCAGCGTGGCGTGCTTTACAGTGGTGCCTAGTGACTGCGCTCAGCTCAATGCTAGGGTCGCTGTTGAGTAAATTGGAGGATGTGTGACACTTACTCCTCAGCCTAGGGAAAGTTTATCATTCTACAGTAGGCCTACATCTGTAAATCACCTGATGGTCCAAATCACTTCATCAACTCAGCCAGGGAAACACAAACAGTAGCCTATTATGGGTTTTCACACCTTTCGTTATGTGACAATGGATAGGCTAACAGGTAGCCTACAGAAAGTTTTGGAATATAATCAAATAACAAGGGGCCTATTGCAATCATCGATGGTGCTAGACCATTGCCAGTTGATGTCTCGTTAAACCATCAATACGCTCTAAATTCACCCACACAGGGATATTGTTCTCCTACATTACTACTCCCTTGATGACGTCGTGCTACTTTAACATTTGTCTTGCTTGCAAGCAAGATATGTTCGCCCTTTGGTTGGTGTTGTAATCAGAACAATTTGGTCCTTTGGTTGGTGTTGTAATCAGAACAATTTAGCCCTTTGGTTGGTGTTGTAATCAGAAGAATTTGGCCCATTGGTTGGTGTTGTAATCAGAAGAATTTTGCCCTTTGGTTGGTGTTGTAATCAGAAGAATTTAGCCGTTTGGTTGGTGTTGTAATCAGAACAATTTAGCCCTTTGGTTGGTGTTGTAATCAGAACAATTTAGCCCTTTGGTTGGTGTTGTAATCAGAACAATTTAGCCCTTTGGTTGGTGTTGTAATTAGAACAATTTAGCCCTTTGGTTGGTGTTGTAATCAGAACAATTTAGTCCTTTGGTTGGTGTTGTAATCAGAACAATTTAGTCCTTTGGTTGGTGTTGTAATCAGAACAATTTACTCCTTTGGTTGGTGTTGTAATCAGAACAATTTAGTCCTTTGGTTGGTGTTGTAATCAGAACAATTTACTCCTTTGGTTGGTGTTGTAATCAGAACAATTTACTCCTTTGGTTGGTGTTGTAATCAGAACAATTTATCCCTTTGGTTGGTGTTGTAATCAGAACAATTTACTCCTTTGGTTGGTGTTGTAATCAGAACAATTTGGCCCATTTGTTGGTGTTGAAATCAGAACAATTTAGTCCTTTTGGTTGGTGTTGTAATCAGAACAATTTACTCCTTTGGTTGGTGTTGTAAATCAGAACAATTTGGCCCATTTGGTTGGTGTTGAAATCAGAACAATTTGGCCCATTGGTTGGTGTTGTAATCAGAACAATTTTGCCCTTTGGTTGGTGTTGTAATCAGAACAATTTGGTCCCTTGGTTGGTGTTGTAATCAGAACAATTTAGCCATTTGGTTGGTGTTGAAATTAGAACAATTTAGCCCTTTGGTTGGTGTTGTAATCAGAACAATTTGGCCCATTGGTTGGTGTTGTAATCAGAACAATTTAGTTGTTTGGTTGGTGTTGTAATCAGAACAATTTGGCCCATTGGTTGGTGTTGTAATCAGAACAATTTAGCCCTTTGGTTGGTGTTGTAATCAGAACAATTTAGTCCTTTGGTTGGTGTTGTAATCAGAACAATTTAGTCCTTTGGTTGGTGTTGTAATCAGAACAATTTACTCCTTTGGTTGGTGTTGTAATCAGAACAATTTACTCCTTTGGTTGGTGTTGTAATCAGAACAATTTAGTCCTTTGGTTGGTGTTGTAATCAGAACAATTTAGTTGTTTGGTTGGTGTTGTAATCAGAACAATTTAGTTGTTTGGTTGGTGTTGTAATCAGAACAATTTGGCCCATTGGTTGGTGTTGTAATCAGAACAATTTAGCCCTTTGGTTGGTGTTATAATCAGAACAATTTAGTCCTTTGGTTGGTGTTGTAATCAGAACAATTTAGCCCTTTGGTTGGTGTTGAAATGAGAACAATTTATCCCTTTGGTTGGTGTTGTAATCAGAACAATTTAGTCCTTTGGTTGGTGTTGTAATCAGAACAATTTAGTCCTTTGTCAACAAACTAAGGGCCATTTATCTATTTGACAAGCATTTCGTACAATAGAAATAACGTATTTATTAGTTTACCATGGCAAATCTAATGTGGCAATTTACCCCACACATTATATGAAAGGAAATCTATTATGTTATTAGTTTCCTATTTATGTTATCCAACAGTGTCTGGTATGGTAATTTATTATCAAGATCAGGGGTAAAATATATGTCCATACTTGAAATGTTTAAATAAATCAAGTCAGTCTGGAGTTATTTTTGCCAGAAGGGCGTGGGCCGGAATCAAATGGTATGCCTAGACACTGAGTATACCAAACAGGTGTATTTAACAAGTGACATCAATAAGGGATCATAGCTTTCACCTGGATTCACCTGGTCATGGAAAGAGCATGTGTTTTGTACACTCAGTGTATGTGTGTGCTGAAAGTAGTGGCCCTAACTGCTAAACCACCCCAGGCCACAATGGAACTCAATTATGACCTTAGGATACACTTGTATGTCATAGCCTAGAGGAGACCAGTATCAATCTTATGTTATTAAGTTATATAAAATGACGGTTGTTGATGTGTATGGCAGCATTTCAGATACATGTTTGTACATTTGAATTGTCCTATAATAGGACCTAGGCCTAGCGTTTGAGCAAGCGAGAGAGCCAATTAATTTGATAGCAAGCCCTGATCCCAATGACTTGACTGCCCCTGCATGGAGAGAAAGAGAACTGCAAATTTTCAGGGACTCACTAGGCTTATTTGAATTTCCTGATGCAGAAGAATGATTGTCCATGACAAAAGAGTGATCAAGTTAAGATCCGCCATCTGTAGATGTGTTGTGTTTTTTTGGGGTGGGGTGTGTGTGTGTGTGTGTGCATGTTTATTTATGCATTTGCTGGATGAGGGTTGTTGCTTGTATGTGTGAGGGGATGTGTATGTGTGTGTCTATTGGTGAAGGCCTGATGGTAGGCTAGCCGGGCGTCAGATCGAGGAGCTTTAGGGGCGTGTTACTGGGAGAAGAAATTGCACCCCATCTGACAGAGCCATAAAGCTGCCATTCTGCTGCCTCAGCATGTCTGGAGAAGACGCTCACTCAATATGGTCAAGAATATTGGATCTAAAGATAAACCACCTCCTACAGCAGAAACAGCCCCGGCCATTTGCAATAGAACAGGGAGGGAGCGAGTTTGCATTGCCCTCTAGCAAAAAAATCTCTCCAACCTCTGGGGGATTCCATTTCTTATTATGACCTGAGACAACACAACCTAGATAATGTTTTTCCATTCATGTTTCAGCAGGGCTGGATATTTACCAGAGCAGTTCAGGTTAAAAACAACAAGGCCCAGAGGCTGAGAGCTAGGCAGGTAGTCTGCTCTGGAGGCCAGGAAGAGGTCAGAATAAGTCTTATATAATCACTTATACTGTAAACATGTTTTACTGTACTCTAACTACGGTATCTATTATCACTCTGCTACTGTAGAGAGCTAATGCGCTACTGTAGAGAGCTACTGGGCTACTGTAGAGAGCTACTGTGTTACTGTAGAGAGCTAATGCGCTACTGTAGAGAGCTACTGGGCTACTGTAGAGAGCTACTGTGTTACTGTAGAGAGCTACTGTGCTACTGTAGAGAGCTACTGTGTTACTGTAGAGATCTACTGTGCTACTGTAGAGAGCTACTGTGCTACTGTAGAGAGCTACTGTGCTACTGTAGAGAGCTACTGGGCTACTGTAGAGAGCTTCTGTGCTACTGTAGAGAGCTACTGTGCTACTGTAGAGAGCTACTGGGCTACTGTAGAGAGCTACTGGGCTACTGTAGAGAGCTACTGTGCTACTGTAGAGAGCTACTGTGCTACTGTAGAGAGCTACTGTGCTACTGGAGAGAGCTACTGTGCTACTGTAGAGAGCTACTGTAGAGAGCTACTGTGCTGTTGTAAAGAGCTACTGTGCTGTTGTAGAGAGCTACTGTGCTACTGTAGAGAGCTACTGTGTTACTGTAGAGAGCTACTGTGCTGTTGTAGAGAGCTACTGTGCTACTGTAGAGAGCTACTGTGCTGTTGTAGAGAGCTACTGTGCTGTTGTAGAGAGCTACTGTGCTGTTGTAGAGAGCTACTGTGCTGTTGTAGAGAGCTACTGTGCTGTTGTAGAGAGCTACTGTGTTACTGTAGAGAGCTACTGTAGAGAGCTACCGTAGAGAGCTACTGTGCTACTGTAGAGAGCTACTGTGCTACTGTAGAGAGCTACTGTGCTACTGGAGAGAGCTACTGTGCTACTGTAGAGAGCTACTGTAGAGAGCTACTGTGCTGTTGTAAAGAGCTACTGTGCTGTTGTAGAGAGCTACTGTGCTACTGTAGAGAGCTACTGTGTTACTGTAGAGAGCTACTGTGCTGTTGTAGAGAGCTACTGTGCTACTGTAGAGAGCTACTGTGCTGTTGTAGAGAGCTACTGTGCTGTTGTAGAGAGCTACTGTGCTATTGTAGAGAGCTACTGTGCTGTTGTAGAGAGCTACTGTGCTGTTGTAGAGAGCTACTGTGTTACTGTAGAGAGCTACTGTAGAGAGCTACTGTAGAGAGCTACTGTAGAGATCTACTGTGTTACTGTAGAGAGCTACTGTGTTACTGTAGAGAGCTACTGTGCTGTTGTAGAGAGCTCCTGTGCTACTGTAGAGAGCTACTGTGCTGTTGTAGAGAGCTACTGTGCTACTGTAGAGAGCTACTGTGCTACTGTAGAGAGCTACTGTGCTACTGTAGAGAGCTACTGTGCTACTGTGCTACTGTAACCGATCACTTTGTTATCCTTCTATCAAGAACTAAAACGTGTTGATGACACTCTATTCTGTAAATACAATAACTTTGCCGTTAAGCAGGAGGGCTGTTTGAGGTGTATTGACTATTACCTGGTCCTTGGCCTCTATCGGAACTTTGATTAGAAGGAGCCAGGTCAGCCAATGAGTGTCCTATCCTCTAATGGGACTCATTTCCCCCTCTATTGGAACTGTAATGTGGTGATAACACTCTTCTAATGGCCCTGCCACTACCATCCCATTTTTCACTTAGTGGCACGCAGAACTGAGCTATTCATCTTATATCATTTTCTGACAACAACAAAAATGACTTCCGTCTGTTTACTGCGGAGAGGAGACACACTGTCATCTGCTGGCGTACTTACAGGAGCTACAAACTTGTTATGCATTCATAGTCTCTTTTTGTTTATTATCTCTCTCTTTTTCCCCTCTTTCTTATTCTCTCTTCTTTCTTTCCCTCTCTCATTTTCTTTTTCATCTCTTTCACTCCTTTAATTTTCTCTCATTCTCTCCCTCTCTCCCTCTCTCTCTCCATCGTTAGGGTATTTGTTTGATGAGGTGTGAGAAGTGCCCCTGCCCTGGCAGCCTCAGCTCATTGAGTGAGGTTGGGTTTAGGCCAGTACCCGCCCTACCCTGAACTAAACCCTGTAAGGAAGCACACAGAACCTGTTGTGTGAAATCACACCCTCCAACACAGGGTCATTTGTTTAAATCCCATATCTATGGTTGCAGTGGTACCGCTCTAGAAGCCAGGCTTTGCAAAGGAATCTCAGGATAATGTAATGAAGATAAACCCAGGTGCCAGATAACAAGGTTAGAGTATCTATCATCTCCCATAGACACAACACCTCACAGCTTTCCAATTGGAAAAACAATACGTTGATTGATGATTTCAGTGGCCTACTGTAATAACAACTTCCCTATCATATGATACATAGCCATGTATTTGTTTGACAAAAAAATAATAATCTGAATTAGATATTTGATCAGATTTGGTCAATCTGTTTATATACTGAACAAAAATATAAACGCAACATGTAAAGTGTTGGTTCCATGTTTTCATGAGCTAAAATAAAAGCTCCCAGGAATGTTCCATAAGCAATAAAAGCTTATTTCTCTCTAATTTTGTGCAGACATTTGTTTACATCCCTGTTAGTGAGGATTTCTCCTTTGCCAAGAAAGTCCATCCACCTGACCGGTGTGGCATGTCAAGAAGGTGATGAAACAACATGATCATTACACAGGTGCACCTTGTGCTTGGGACAATAAAATGCCACTCTAAAATGTACAGTTTTGTCACACAACACAGCCACAGATGTCTCAAGTTTTGAGGGAGCGGTTAATTATTTCAGATTTCCACCCTAACACCTCTCTTATGACGTCATAGTTTTTTTTGACACAGCATATGTATTCAATCATCTGCTCCATAAAACATTGTTTCCAACATTAGAGTGAATCAAAGCGTATTCTGCCTGAGTGAGCGCAAGTGTTGGCACTAGTACCAACTTCACTCACTATGCTATTTTAAGGGGAAATCACCACAGAAAGCACGTCCTTTGTCTAGTCAGTGAAGGATGTTGCCAAAGCAGACTGTTATTCCTATGCAGCTAATATTGTATATTTTTTTTAAATGTTCAACCTCTGTCTAATCTCCCAGCCTAAAGAGTTTAGCTGCTATAGCTGAAGAAGACTGCACTGCCTGCTTCACCTGCCAAACGGTCTGCAGCGTCTCCAACAGTCTCCATTGTCTCTGTATCTAGTGATAGGTGTGATAGGTACAGTATGCTCTGGAGGCTGAAGCAGAGTGCCAGAGGTACCAAGCCAGGTATTGGCACAGTCTTCCACCAGAACACTACTCACACTATATCTGGCCTCCGTGGGGTGGAGGGTAGCCTAGACTCCCCTAAAGGGAAAATGGGTGCCGTCCAAGTCTTCCCCCTGTTCTAATATAACTCTTTCGTAAAGTCCATACACAGAGAAGTAGGACCCTTCCTGTGATTACCTCCCATCTGCTCTACCCTGGTTAGTCTAGCTCTCCCCTCCACCTGGAGCCAGCGGAGGACAATCAGTCTCTATCATAATGATATCATCTTTATAGCTACCGTAGTGAAAGTCAGTCTCTAACATAATGATATCATCTTTATAGCTACCTTAGTGAAAGTCAGTCTCTAACATAATGATATCATCTTTATAGCTACCTTAGTGAAAGTCAGTCTCTATCATAATGATATCATCTTTATAGCTACCGTAGTGAAAGCCAGTCTCTATCATAATGATATCATCTTTATAGCTACCTTAGTGAAAGTCAGTCTCTATCATAATGATATCATCTTTATAGCTACCGTAGTGAAAGCCAGTCTCTATCATAATGATATCGTCTTTATAGCTACCGTAGTGAAAGTCCAGTACAGCAGCACCAGGACCTTTCCCTACCAGGCTCTTACGTGGCTGGTACATAACGCAGGATAAGAGTGTCTGCTGAAATGTGGAAAGGTACGAAGACATATACTGTAGATGCAGGACTGCTCTCCATCAGCCTCGATAGTTTGATGCGACATCAATGTCACCTATGTCACAGGAGTCTGGTGAGGGAAGGACGGCTCATAAAAATGTCTGTAATGGAATAGTAATTAAACATACGGAAACCATGTGTTTGATACCATTCCATTTACTCCGTTCCAGCCATTACAATGAGCCCGTCCTCCCCAATAAAGGGGCCAACAGCTACCCGTGTTATGGATGTTGTATCAGCTCTAGAGCTTCAGCTCTTCAAAGCTCTTGAGGGTAGTATCAACTCCCTCCTCAATGTATTACTTTAAAGCTGAAGTAAAGTTGGCTGCCACCAATCACATGCTACAGACCAACTGAGATCAGTTTATACTTTGTTAAAATCTTTAAAAAATCTCCAGTACATGTATTGTTTTAGCCTGACTCACGGTTCCCTCTTCCCTCCATCTCCAGACAGCCTATGGGCCTGTCTGGCTCTCAACAGTGGCTTCCCAGTGGACGTCTGTGTACTGCTGTGCTCCATGGGCAGGCTGAGAGATATGCCTGTCACACTGACTGACAAGACCTACCATCCCCAGTCTGTCTCCACACAGCCACCCCCAGTCCCCAGTCTGTCTCTACACAGCCATCGTCTGTCTCTACACAGCCATCGTCTGTCTCCACACAGCCATCGTCTGTCTCCGCACAGCCATCGTCTGTCTCCGCACAGCCATTGTCTGTCTCTGCACAGCCATCGCCTGTCTCCGCACAGCCATCGTCTGTCTCCGCACAGCCATCGTCTGTCTCCGCACAGCCATCGCACAGCCATCGTCAGTCTCCGCACATCTATTTCCAGTCTCCACACAGCCATCGTCTGTCTCCGCACAGCCATCGTCTGTCTCCGCACAGCCATTGTCTGTCTCCGCACAGCCATCGCCTGTCTCCGCACAGCCATCGTCTGTCTCCGCACAGCCATCGTCTGTCTCCGCACAGCCATCGCACAGCCATCGTCAGTCTCCGCACATCTATTTCCAGTCTCCACACAGCCATCGTCAGTCTCTTCGCACAGCCATCGTCAGTCTCCGCACAGCCATCGTCAGTCTCCAACTGTAACATCCTACCACTCCCAGTCTCCGCACATCAATTTCCAGTCTCCACACAGCCGTCCCCAGTCTCCACACAGCCGTCCCCAGTCTCCACACAGCCAACCCCAGTCTCCAACTGTAACATCCTACCACTCCAAGTCTCCAGTCTCCACACAGCCATCCCCAGTCTCCAACTGTAACATCCTACCACTCCCAGTATCCAGTCTCCACACAGCCGTCCCCAGTCTCCACACAGCCGTCCCCAGTCTCCACACAGCCGTCCCCAGTCTCCACACAGCCGTCCCCAGTCTCCACACAGCCGTCCCCAGTCTCCACACAGCCGTCCCCAGTCTCCACACAGCCGTCCCCAGTCTCCACACAGCCGCCCCCAGTCTCCACACGTCCATCCCCAGTCTACACACGTCCATCCCCAGTCTCTAGCCCTAACATGTGGCAGTGTTAGGGGTTCCCTCAAATAGGGCTCGCATGTTAGACCAGCAATAGCAGGATGTTCTCTGGTCTCTTCTCCAACTTTCATTCAATGAAGTATGTAAATTCTGTATTGATTTGTGACTAAGTTTGTTTCTTGGTGCTGGATAGGCCTGAAAGGAAAGTTTATCCACACTACAGAGGAAGGAAAGTTTGTCTCTTGCAGGATAAATTTCCATAAGAAAACCGATGATCAGAGCTATGATTACGTTGTGCTTCTATGTCCCAACATTTCTTTCCTCAAAAGGTTTTTCAGAGCAATGGGCAAAGCGAGCCCGGCCCAGGAGAAAGATGTTTCCTGAATTCCGTAACCATTATAATGATAAAGTGTTGTGGTGAATGTAAAGACATATTGCATATTTGGTTTTCCTCAGTAGCAATCATTATCAGGTAACTCTCAAGATGAATGTGGAGGGTAATGTGTGTGTCGCCCGGCAGGCCTGTGAAGCTCTCAGTTCCTGATGGAATTATTTAGGGGCCTGATACTAATGTGACTGCATGATAAGGCAGCCTGCTGTTTGGTGGACTTTATGAGCACAGCAGCTAAATCTCTTCTCATTACATGCTCTGATGAAATAGTCTTCTGGCTGTTTTCAGTGTTTCCATTAACTTGGGAAATATTGATCCTATGTAATTCTGTATGTGTTTGGAATGTTGTACTACACTGCTACTCTCCATAGCGCCATCTAATATCCTGCAGGGGTTTTGGTTTGAGCCTCAGGCTCTTGATTTTGACTCTGGGATATAGCTTATGACAGAATTGACCAGAACTGACTTTTTTCATTGCAGGTTAGGAGAATTTAAGCAGCAGGATAATTAGCTTAAGGTTAGGAAAAGGGTTAGGGTTAGCTAAAATGCAAAAAGCACTTTGTACATCAATTTGACATAAACTGTTTTCCATGTAGCGATGACCCAGATTCTCCAGCAGTATTATGAAGTGTGTTTTCAGTTCTTACCACTCATCAGCCATCTTCTCATCCAATTCATTAGTGACATGGTCATCAGCCATCTTCTCATCCAATGCATTAGTGACATGGTCATCAGCCATCTTCTCATCCAATGCATTAGTAACATGGTCATCAGCCATCTTCTCATCCAATGCATTAGTAACATGGTCATCAGCCATCTTCTCATCCAATGCATTAGTAACATGGTCATCAGCCATCTTCTCATCCAATGCATTAGTAACATGGTCATCAGCCATCTTCTCATCCAATGCATTAGTAACATGGTCATCAGCCATCTTCTCATCCAATGCATTAGTAACATGGTCATCAGCCTGAACTGAAACTGTACTGTCAGCTTACTTGTGAGGTTGGTGAATATTTTATCGCATTGCCTACTCCCAAAGAAGGTTGTGCATGCAAATTCAGGGGGGGATAGAAGTAGTATGAAGAGGAGAGGACATGGTGGTAGTAGTATGAAGGGGAGAGGACATGGTGGTAGTATGAAGGGGAGAGGACATGGTAGTAGTATGAAGGGGAGAGGACATGGTGGTAGTATGAAGGGGAGAGGACATGGTGGTAGTATGAAGTGGAGAGGACATGGTAGTAGTATGAAGGAGAGAGGACATGGTGGTAGTATGAAGGGGAGAGGACATGGTGGTAGTATGAAGGGGAGAGGACATGGTGGTAGTATGAAGGGGAGAGGACATGGTGGTAGTATGAAGGGGAGAGGACATGGTGGTAGTATGAAGGGAAGAGGACATGGTGGTAGTATGAAGGGGAGAGGACATGGTGGTAGTATGAAGGGGAGAGGACATGGTGGTAGTATGAAGGGGAGAGGACATGGTGGTAGTATGAAGGGTAGAGGACATGGTGGTAGTAGTATGAAGGGGAGAGGACATGGTGGTAGTAGTATGAAGGGGAGAGGACATGGTGGTAGTAGTATGAAGGGGAGAGGACATGGTGGTAGTATGAAGGAGGAAAGGACATGGTGGTAGTATGAAGGGGAGAGGACATGGTAGTAGTATGAAGAGGAGAGGACATGGTGGTAGTATGAAGGGGAGAGGACATGGTGGTAGTAGTATGAAGGGGAGAGGACATGGTGGTAGTAGTATGAAGGGGAGAGGACATTGTAGTAGTATGAAGGGGAGAGGACATTGTAGTACTATGAAGGGGAGAGGACATGGTGGTGTATGAAGGGGAGAGGACATGGTGGTGTATGAAGGGGAGAGGACATGGTGGTGTATGAAGGGGAGAGGACATGGTGGTAGTATGAAGGGGAGAGGACATGGTGATAGTATGAAGGGGAGAGGACATGGTGGTAGTAGTATGAAGGAGAGAGGACATGGTGGTGTATGAAGGGGAGAGTACATGGTAGTAGTATGAAGGGGAGAGGACATGGTGGTAGTATGAAGGGGAGAGGACATGGTGGTAGTATGAAGGAGAGAGGACATGGTGGTAGTAGTATGAAGGAGAGAGGACATGGTAGTAGTATGAAGGGGAGAGGACATGGTGGTAGTATGAAGGGGAGAGTACATGGTGGTAGTATGAAGGGGAGAGGACATGGTAGTAGTATGAAGGAGAGAGGACATGGTGGTAGTATGAAGGGGAGAGGACATGGTAGTAGAGAGGACATAGTAGTAGTAGTATGAAGGGGAGAGGACATGGTAGTAGTATGAAGGGGAGAGGACATGGTAGTAGTATGAAGGGGAGAGGACATGGTGGTAGTAGTATGAAGAGGAGAGGACATGGTAGTAGTATGAAGGGGAGAGGACATGGTGGTAGTATGAAGGGGAGAGGCCATGGTGGTAGTAGTATGAAGGAGAGAGGACATGGTGGTAGTATGAAGGGGAGAGGACATGGTGGTAGTATGAAGGGGAGAGGACATGGTGGTAGTAGTATGAAGGGGAGAGGACATAGTAGTAGTATGAAGGGGAGAGGACATGGTGGTGTATGAAGGGGAGAGGACATGGTGGTAGTAGTATGAAGGAGAGAGGACATGGTGGTAGTATGAAGGGGAGAGGACATGGTGGTAGTATGAAGGGGAGATGACATGGTAGTAGTATGAAGGGGAGAGGACATGGTGGTAGTAGTATGAAGGGGAGAGGACATGGTGGTAGTAGTATGAAGGGGAGAGGACATGGTAGTAGTATGAAGGGGAGAGGACATGGTAGTAGTATGAAGGGGAGAGGACATGGTGGTAGTATGAAGGGGAGAGGACAGTGTGGTAGTATGAAGGGGAGTGTACATGGTGGTAGTATGAAGGAGGAGAGGACAGTGGTTATGACTATAGTAGATATCATTATATTTACCCATTCAATACACTTTGGTTGTTTGTTGTGTATAATGAGCATTGCCCCTAGCAAGAGTTGTTTGTTGTGTATGATGAGCATTGTCCCTAGCAAGAGTTGTTTGTTGTGTATGATGAGCATTGTCCCTAGCAAGAGTTGTTTGTTGTGTATGATGAGCATTGTCCCTAGCAAGAGTTGTTTGTTGTGTATGATGAGCATTGCCCCTAGCAAGAGTTGTTTGTTGTGTATGATGAGCATTGCCCCTAGCAAGAGTTGTTTGTTGTGTATGATGAGCATTGCCCCTAGCAAGAGTTGTTTGTTGTGTATGATGAGCATTGTCCCTAGCAAGAGTTGTTTGTTGTGTATGATGAGCATTGTCCCTAGCAAGAGTTGTTTGTTGTGTATGATGAGCATTGTCCCTAGCAAGAGTTGTTTGTTGTGTATGATGAGCATTGCCCCTAGCAAGAGTTGTTTGTTGTGTATGATGAGCATTGCCCCTAGCAAGAGTTGTTTGTTGTGTATGATGAGCATTGCCCCTAGCAAGAGTTGTAGTTAAAAATGCTGAGAGACACGTCGTTCTTTGTTTTATGAAATCTAAATAATGTTGACTTGGACTTTGTACGATGTTTAATGATGGCTACACAAACATGATGTTGAGATTCCTAGTAGCACAGACCAGAGTAAAAATGTATGTTTTACAGGCTAAAGAAATATGAATTGAACTTGTTAGTCCATTTAGATGTATAATTTTTTCAGAGAGGGAGAGAGAGAGAAAATGAAAGGAGAGAAAGAGATGATGAGTTCGGGAAATAAAATGAGCAAGAACAAGATGGAGATTTACAATAATCTCTCTCTCTCTCTGAAATGAATCTCCCAATATCATCATGGAATCCTACAGTACTTGAACTAGCTCGTTGAAGCTGTATGCTTCCCATCTCGTGCTTTCAAACTCTTAAATTAAGTGCTGACAAAACCCATGCTTATGGAGAAATGACTATGACAGTCCCTTCTGTTTTATCCACAGTGATGTACAGTACTCCTCAGAGATACAGGTAGAGGACCTTGTAGTGAATCCATGTAACTGTCAGCTACATACAGTAGTTCGTGGCATCTTCAGTTAGTCATTAAGATGTCCCAAAGGTATGCTTGCCCATTCATTGCTCTCTCCATGCATTCAACTAAACGTCTCGCCAAATAAAGCTTTATTGATTGGTTGAGTTTTCATAGTATGTGATGGAGAGCTTCATAAAATATTAACAGGTCATTGCTGGGTGACCATATCTAAGGACCAGAGTCAGTTCACATGGTCAGTGAACATTTAAGGCTACATTATATACGTTTGTCAAATTCTGGAAACGTTCCCAGAATTCCCAGGTTTTCCTGAAATCCCTGTTCCAAGATTTACCAGAATCAGGAGGTAATAAGATGGAAATCCTGAATTCACTGACCAGGATTTCTGGAATACATTGGGAAAGTGACCCAAATCTTGCCACCCACACATACATATTGTATATTTTATCATGTGAATCATATACACATACAGTAAGTGTGTGCTGTATCTTCTGATAGATGTAACAGTGTGATCATCTATTTGGTATTGGTGTGATAACATCTATGGTGTGGGTGTGGCTCTGTGATCACATGATCGTTTGACCTCCGTTGTTTGCCATGTCACAGCTCTCCCTTACAGCTTAAATACTTACTGTAGGACAACGCACGCTTAGTCACACAAGGCCCCTAAACCTCCAAGGTAATCATTTTTATAATCAATAACCACCTTTTGATCACTAGCTACTTGACCCAGGTAATAATGATACTTCTGCTAATTAAAACAAAGAAGCAAGCAGGAGTTCACATCACATCAACCAAGGAACATCAGTTTAATCTCTTTTAATCTCTGAAAGATCACTACAAGTCACTTTAAAGGCCCAGTACAGTCAAAAACATGCTTTTCCCTGTGTTTTATATATACATGCATTTCCACACTATGAGCTTGTAACAATTCTGTAAAATTATGATAATGCCCTTTAGTGTAAGAGCTGTTTGAAAAGACCGCCTGACATTGCAGCCTGTTTTGGTGGGATGGAGATTTGGCCTTCCATGGTGACATCACCATGCAGTGAATTAGTTAATAGACCAATAAGAAAGACAGTTCCAGACCTCTCTGCCAATAACAGCTCATTTGCAGTTTTCCCCTTCCCACTCAGACCACTCCCAGACATTTCTATCAAAATTCTTGCTTGAGAAATTGCCCTTTGCTCAGCTATGAAAAGACAACTGACATTTACTCCTGAGGTACAGACCTGTTGCACCCTCTACAACCCCTGTGATTATTATTTGACCCTGCTGGTCATCTATGAACGTTTGAACATCTTGAAGAACAATCTGGCCTTTAATGGCCATGTACTCTTATAATCTCCACCCGGCACAGCCAGAAGAGGACTGGCCACCCCTCTGCCTGGTTCCTCTCTAGGTTTCTTCCTAGGTTCCTGCCTTTTTATTGCGTCTACATCTGCATTGCTTGCTGTTTGGGGTTTTAGGCTGGGTTTCTGTATAGCACTTTGTGACATCTGCTGATGTAAAAAGGGCTTTATAAATACATTTCATTGACTGATTGAAATTTGGTTGCTAAGAAGCTATTTTTGTTTCTTCTTGATTGAAAACAATCATAGTAAGGTAATTCATTGTTACCCAGAAATGATTTGATATTGAGATATTTTTTTAAATGGCTGCATTGGACTTTTAAAGGTCATTTTTCCCTCTGCTTGGAATATGTTATGCTTGAGGAATACTCTGTAAACTGGCTGTACGTGTAAACAAGTACCCCTCTTGTTGTAGTGACATTTTTTATTAAACAAATCAATTACGACATCTGTCGTAGTGATGCTTTATAATGTTGTTGTGCTGGTGCTGAGTTTGTTGTGGGTTGGATGCCTCTGGTTGGGGCAGTTTTCTCTCACAGGGACACTGACCATTACTAATCACTTCACCTTTGTTTTATTTTGTGTCGTGTAATTTTGTTTGTCTGTTAGCAGCTTGTGTTCACATCGAAGGATAATGACATTGAATGCAGCTGATTAGGACTCTAATTTGAGGATGTGGTGAGGAGCAATGTGCATACGCTTGGCCTAATGGAATGTGAGCGCTACGCCCACCTGTGGAGTAGCCAGTCCCCCATAGTGCCTGGAATGACCTCATTACTATCTCAATCTACACTGGAGACCTCCCCACAGCCCAGTCCAACAGGAGACCAGGGGCCACTCTCACAAATAGAGATTAAGTAATTATCCAAGATAACTGGAGGGGTTGGAGAATGTGATTTTAATTTATTTAATGACACTTCTATAAGTTGATAAGGGATTCATTTCCATAGCAACTCGTCAAGGGTGATCATACCTCGCCTAAAGCAGGTGACCGCAAAAAAATCTTAATAGCTTTGATTCAAAACTTTTGGAGATGTTGAGCTTTATCTGAGTTTCTGTATGCGCTCAGAGCCGATATTCACCCATTGTCTAAATGATACATGTGAGACAAGGGAGATAAAATAAGTCCACATGGTATTGGAACATTGTTGGAACAAGAAAAAGGCAAGTTGATCTATTCAGTAGTTGAACTTTATGTAATATATTCTTGAGGAGGAGAAATTTCGCAAAGCATAATGTTACCTTTGTAGACATATTTGGGAGAAGTTGTTTTTTGTCCATTGGTGTTTTGATGTCTGTAGCAAGATTGTATCAAACAAGCACATATGCTGTTCTCTAGATCTCTGTGGATGTAAAATCCCATCCTAGCAGATTGTATAACCTGACAAAGACAGAAACATTGTAACTGTTTCAAAGTATTCCCCCTGCCACTTCTACAAATGCAATAGAAGCAGATTAGGTAACACCAGCCACTAATAAGCACCTTTGAATGCTGAACCCAATAAAATAATTTTCTCTGTCCAGAGGTCAGAATAATGTTGAATACTGTGTAAAAGGGGAATATATATACCTGCAAATAAGTAAATACGCTAAATAAGGGGTCCCTTTGAAAGGGGGTCATATAAACATGACCTTGTATTTTTTTTATAGGTAACATACCACATATTCTGTCTGAAATGGGTATTAGTAGGTCTAACTACATGGGTATTAGTAGGTATAACTACATGGGTATTAGTAGGTCTAACTACATGGGTATTAGTAGGTCTAACTACATGGGTATTAGTAGGTCTAACTACATGGGTATTAGTAGGTCTAACTACATGGGTATTAGTAGGTCTAACTACATGGGTATTAGTAGGTCTAACTACATGGGTATTAGTAGGTATAACTACATGGGTATTAGTAGGTATAACTACATGGGTATTAGTAGGTCTAACTACATGGGTATTAGTAGGTCTAACTACATGGGCATTAGTAGGTCTAACTACATGGGCATTAGTAGGTCTAACTATACGGGTATTAGTAGGTCTAACTATACGGGTATTAGTAGGTCTAACTATACGGGTATTAGTAGGTCTAACTACATGGGTATTAGTAGGTCTAACTACATGGGTATTAGTAGGTCTAACTAAATGGGCATTAGTAGGTCTAACTATACGGGTATTAGTAGGTCTAACTATACGGGTATTAGTAGGTCTAACTACATGGGTATTAGTAGGTCTAACTACATGGGTATTAGTAGGTCTAACTAAATCGGCATTAGTATGTCTAACTATATGGGTATTAGTAGGTCTAACTATACGGGTATTAGTAGGTCTAACTATACGGTATTAGTAGGTCTAACTATACGGGTATTAGTAGGTCTAACTATATGGGTATTAGTAGGTCTAACTATACGGGTATTAGTAGGTCTAACTATACGGGTATTAGTAGGTCTAACTATACGGGTATTAGTAGGTCTAACTATGCGGGTATTAGTAGGTCTAACTATACGGGTATTAGTAGGTCTAACTATACGGGTATTAGTAGGTATAACTACATGGGTATTAGTAGGTCTAACTATACGGGTATTAGTAGGTCTAACTATACGGGTATTAGTAGGTCTAACTACATGGGTATTAGTAGGTCTAACTATACGGGTATTAGTAGGTCTAACTATACGGGTATTAGTAGGTCTAACTATACGGGTATTAGTAGGTCTAACTAAATGGGTATTAGTAGGTATAACTACATGGGTATTAGTAGGTATAACTACATGGGTATTAGTAGGCCTAACTAAATGGATATTAGTACGTATAACTAAATGGGTATTAGTAGGTCTAACTACATGGGTATTAGTAGGTCTAACTACATGGGTATTAGTAGGTCTAACTACATGGGTATTAGTAGGTCTAACTACACGGGTATTAGTAGGTCTAACCAAATGGGTATTAGTAGGTCTAACCAAATGGGTATTAGGGGTGCTAATACCTTCAGACTACACATTACTGATGCAATTGCACTCAAGAGGATGCTAAGACTGCTTTTGGGGAGTGGGACTATTACGAAGTGGAGTCGGATCTGTATGTCTTCAAAAAAAAGATATATAATGTATTAACAAGCAACAAGCAACATTCCGGATATGTATGTCAAGCAGTAATAAGTTCAATGAGCAGTGTCAATGTGTTTCAATACACTCTCAAATTATACACAGCTCTGATTAGACTATCACATGCAACACTAACACAGCCTCTGCTCACTCTGTGTCTTAGCTCCAAAACACAATGTTTCTCCTTGTCCTTTTACACATATCAGTGGGTAACTGGGAAATGTGCCGTTCAAATTAGGTGTTAAACAATGGAAGGGTTAATGAATTTACCTTCTAAAATCAGAGAACCATTCACACAGACCCAATACCTGTATTTTATATTCCTGTCCTTTGACATATCCTATATCGTTTGTTCACTTTACTTAGGAAATAAGTACCTGTGATAATACGCTGGCATGTTTTGGCATGTTTTTCAGATGGCCATTGGAAAACATCACAGACGTTACTGCTCTGAAGGAAATATTTCACAGCCTGCTCCAGTAGTGTCATTTCCAATGAAAATGTAACTCTGAATCCATTTACAACACATGAAAGCTCAGCATCTCGCTGTAGTTCATTTGCAAAGTGGATATTAACAAGCATACTGAATATTGCAACAGGAGCACTGAAAATCCATGAATGGAAACAGACAGGGTGCTAAACACTGCAACCGGATGGGAAATGATTTGTTAGATCTTAAATACCATAATATTTTATCATTTTACCCCTCCTTTAAAAAGCTAAATATGCTAAGTACTATGATAAAGAAAGCAATGATCATATGGACTTTCCTCAGAGCAGCCCAGGGTTACTTACTTTGAAGTTCATGAGCAGAATTCTGCATGGGAATTTGCAGATGTGCAGTACCAAACTGCAATGGTAAATAACAAGTTCACTGTGCCTGCATGAGCAGAACATTCCCATACCATAGCCCCACTGTTTGATGCATTCCCTTTGAAGAGTATTATTAATAGGCCTAAGCATGGCCATATACAATATGTTAATACTTCATTTGTGTGTAGGAGTGTTATCTCTTGGGCCGCTGAGCTGAAGGGGCTGAGCTCTCAGTAGCAAGGTGCTGCCGCAGATAGGGGTCCGGACGAGGTGACCTACATGAGCCCAGGGGCTGCAGAGGGGCCGGGAAGGGCCGGCATCCAGTGAGGGTTGTCCTGCCGGATGGAGAATATTAAGTGGCTGTGGGTCTGCAGGCATGTGTGCTCTCTCTGGCTCCTTACTTGACAAGAATGATAGCTTTCATTTGAATGCTAAAGCTGCGGCTGTCCTCCCCAAGATGGATGAGGGGTCCCAGCTTCATCCCTCATACAATGGAGAGACCAAATTAAATGGTGGCCAAAAAGATCAAATAAAATTCATAACTTACCATCTTTTTCTCTGTCCTTAAGTTGAAGGTTACTGGTGAATGGATAGAGTTAACTGCACTCTGCCAGATATGCAGAACAAGCTAACCTTATTGCTCTTTATATCATTAGTGGTTGTGTATACAGTGAATTCGGAGTCAATATTTTCACCGACTTTGCACTTTATATTCAATACAGTCATTTTTATATGCAGTGCAACAGCGATTTTAAGCTTTTCATGCTGCACATTTGTCTTGTATTATACAAGGATTACATTAACCATAGGTAATATTCTGACAGTTTAAATTGGCTTTGAAAGTTCAGACTTCAAATCAAATTGTATTAGACACATGCGCCGAATACAGCAGGTGTAGACCTTACAGTGAAATGCTTACTTACAAGCCCCTAACCAACAATGAAGAAATAAAAGTAACAAGTAGTTAAAGAGCAGCAGTAAAATAATAATAGCGAGACTGTATACAAGGAGTACCGGTACATAGTCAATGTGTGGGGGCACCGGTTAGTTGAGGTAATTGAGGTAATATGTACATGTAGGCAGGGTTATTAAATGACTATGCATAGATACTAATAGAGAGTAGCAGCAGCGTAAAAGAGAGAGAGAGGGGGGGGGTGCAATGCAAATAGTCATTTGATTAGATGTTCAGGAGTCTTACGGCTTGGGGGTAGAAGCTGTTTAGAAGCCCCTTGGACCTAGACTTGGCGCTCCGGTACGACTTGCCGTGTGGTAGCAGAGAGAACAGTCTATGACAAGGCTGGCTGGAGTCTTCAACCATTTTTGGGGCCTTCCTCTGACACCGCCTGGTATAGAGGTCCTGGATGGCAGGAAGCTTGGCCCCGGTGATGTAATGGGCCGTACGCATTACCCTCTGTAGTGCCTTGTAGTCGGAGGCCGAGCGGTTGCTATACCAGACAGTTATGCAACCCATCAGGATGCTCTCGATGGTGCAGATGTAGAATCTTTTGAGGATGTGAGGACCCATGCCAAATCTTTTCAGTCTCTTGAGGGGGAATAGGTTTTGTCGTTCCCTCTTCATGACTGTCTCGGTGTGCTTGGACCATATTAGTTTAGTGTGATATGGACACCAAAGAACTTGAAGCTCTCAACCTGCTCCACTACAGCCCCGTCCATGAGAATGGGGACGTGCTCGGTCCTCCATTTCCTGTAGTCCACAATCATCTCCTTTGTCTTGATCACGTTGAGGGAGAGGTTGTTTTCCTGGCACCACCCGGCCAGGTCTCTGACCTCCTCCCTATAGGCTGTCTCGTCGTTGTTGGTGATCAGGCCTACCAATGTTGAGTCATCAGCAAACTTAATGATGGTGTTGGAGTCGTGCCTGGCCGTGCAGTCATGAGTGAACAGGGAGTACAGGAGGGGACCGAGTACCGTAACCCTGAGGGGCCCCTGTGTTGAGGATCAGCGTGGCGGGTGTGTTGTTATCTACCCTTATCACCTGGGGGCAGCCCATCAGGAAGTCTAGGATCCAGTTGCATAGGGGTTGTTTAGTCCCAGGGTGCTTTGAGGGCACTATGGTGTTTAACGCTGTGCTGTAGTCAATGAATGATATTCTCAAATAGGCGGTCCTTTTGTCCAGGTGGGAAAGAGGTTGAAAATGTCAGTGAAGACACTTGCCAGTTGGTCAGCGCATGCTCGCAGTACACGTCCTGGTAATCCGTCTAGCCCTGTGGCCTTGTGAATGTTGACCTGTGTGAAGGTCTCACTCACATCGGCTGTGGAGAGCGTGATCACACCGTCGTCCAGAACAGCCGGTGCTCTTGTGGGTGTTTCAGTGTTATTTCAAAGCGAGCATAGAAGTAGTTTAGCTCATCAGGTAGGCTTGTGTCACTGGGTAGCTCTCAGCTGTGCTTCCCTTTGTAGTCTGTAATAGTTTGCAAGCCCTGCCACATCCGACGAGTGTCGAAGCCGGTGTAGTGCGATTCGATCTTAGTCCTGTATTGACACTTTGCATGTTTGATGGTTAGTCGGAGGGCATAGCGGGATTTCTTATAAGCTTCCGGGTTAGAGTCCCGCTCCTTGAATGTGGCAGCTCTAGCCTTTAGCTCAGTGATGATGTTGCCTGTAATCCATGGTTTCTGGTTGGGGTATGTACGTACGGTCACTGTGGGGACGACGTTCTGAAATGATTCCTTTTAACAAGTTGTTTCTTTTATGTTGGCTTAATGCTCTGGCAAAAGAGATTATGCATTTTAACACAGAGAAGACATGCATTTTAGAACTTAAAGATATAATGAGTTTATCAGGCAGTTCAATCGCCTATATATTTCTATCACCAATATAGTTCTGTCACCTATATAGTTCTGTCACCTATACAGTTCTGTCACCTATATAGTTATGCCACCTATACAGTTATGTCACCTATACAGTTCAATTCACCTATACAGTTCAATTCACCGATACAGTTCTGTCACCTATACAGTTCAATTCACCTATACAGTTCAATTCACCTATATAGTTCTGTCACCTATACAGTTCTGTCACCTATACAGTTCTGTCACCTATACAGTTCTGTCACCTATACAGTTCAATTCCCCTACACAGTTCTGTCACCTATACAGTTCAATTCCCCTACACAGTTCTGTCACCTATACAGTTCTGTCACCTATACAGTTCAATTCCCCTACACAGTTCTGTCACCTATACAGTTCAATCGCCTATATATTTCTATCACCAATATAGTTCTGTCACCTATATAGTTCTGTCACCTATACAGTTCTGTCACCTATATAGTTATGCCACCTATACAGTTATGTCACCTATACAGTTCAATTCACCTATACAGTTCAATTCACCGATACAGTTCTGTCACCTATACAGTTCAATTCACCTACACAGTTCTGTCACCTATACAGTTCAATTCACCTATACAGTTCTGTCACCTATATAGTTATCTCACCTATATAGTTATCTCGCCTATACAGTTCTGTCACCTATACAGTTCAATTCACCTATACAGTCCTGTCACCTATACAGTTCTGTCACCTATATAGTTATCTCACCTATAAAGTTCTGTCACCTATATAGTTCTGTCACCTATACAGTTCAATTCACCTATACAGTTCAATTCACGTATACAGTTCTATCACCTATATAGTTCTGTCACCTATACAGTTCTGTCACCTATACAGTTCTGTCACCTATATAGTTCTGTCACCTATACAGTTCAATTCACCTATACAGTTCAATTCACCTATACAGTTCTGTCACCTATACAGTTCTGTCACCTATATAGTTATGTCACCTATACAGTTCAATTCACCTATAGAGTTCAATTCACCTATACAGTTCTATCACCTATCCAGTTCTGTCATCTATACAGTTCTGTCACCTATAGTTCTGTCACCTATACAGTTCTGTCACCTATACAGTTCTGTCACCTATATAGTTCTGTCACCTATACAGTTCTGTCACCTATACAGTTCTGTCACCTATATAGTTCTGTCACCTATACAGTTCAATTCACCTATACAGTTCAATTCACCTGTACAGTTCTGTCACCTATACAGTTCAATTCACCTATACAGTTCAATTCACCTATACAGTTCAATTCACCTATACAGTTCTGTCACCTATATAATTATGTCACCTATACAGTTCTGTCACCTATACAGTTCAATTCACCTACACAGTTCTGTCACCTATACAGTTCTGTCACCTATACAGTTCGGTCACCTATATAGTTCTGTCATCTATACAGTTCAATTTACCTATACAGTTCTGTCACCTATATAGTTCGGTCACCTATACAGTTCTGTTACCTATACAGTTCTGGCACCAATACAGTTCTGGCACCTATACAGTTCTGGCACCTATACAGTTCTGGCACCTTTATAGTTCTGTCACCAATACAGTTCTGTCACCTATACACCAATACAAGAGTGTGTTATGCTCCCTCAACCTGTAGACATGATAGTTTGACGTCATAATATTTCACTTAAAGATACTCCAGCTAACCCTATACCATGAGGTGCAGCCAGCTTTTAAATACTGTATCTTATATAATGTACATCTGTCAGGGTATGTTCTAAAGTACAGGATACATTTCACTGCTCTTAACTAAACTCCAGGATATCAAATAAATTCAGTGCGCTCACATGTTTTTAGAGCATATCTCTAGATGATTTTATGTAATTAATCCACAGAGTTTTTACATTATCAAAGTGGCCCATCATTATTCAGCCCACTGCTGTATTCCATACTCTGCTAACTGTCCTGCTAATACTCTTGAGTCTCTTGAGATCTAAAGTGGTTCTAATTTACACATCTTCTAATGTTCTCAGACTGAAATTGTGTGTGTGTGTGTGTGTGTGTGCGTGTGCTTGCGTGCACTCAAATCTTTAAAAGATTAAAGATGACATCATCTTGTTTTAGAATGATAAAACTCATTGCTGGGGCTCCCACAGGCTAAGTGATTACAATATATCCTATAATGATATTTGTAAATTATGTTTGTGGAAGAGTTTTGCCGGGACTGAAATAGCTCTATTCTATTTGCATGGATTACTGATCTTGTCAACATTAGTCATTAAGAGAATCTGTGTAATCTTCAATATGTTTATTTTCTCCCCCCTGTCTTTCCTCTCAATGTGTGTTTTGTTCTTTTGCAGCTCTCCTCACAACCAGACCCCCAAAGGTCCTGTTCCCCACTGAGAGACAGGCCAGTGTTATAGATGTCCAACCGGGTAAGTCTTCCCCATGGGGCCAGTGCTAACTCTCTCCTCTCCATAGAGCAGACAAGTGTAATTATAGACTGCAACAGTCAGGGGCTCCTTCCTGCTTTCTTCAAAACACATTTTACTGCAGTGCCTTTTGGCTGGGGATACAGGACCATGGCTATGTCAATATAGTTTTGGAGCTCTGTTTGTTGGAATGTCCTCTACTGTAAAGCAGCCGAGTGATCACCACCACTGCATTCCAATGCCTCAGTCAACCCCATTAAAAGGGGGTGCTGCAATCAGCCAAATATGCCTTAGGGGGAATTTGCTATACATAAATCGGTGGGCTAATAGAAAGTGTAATACATAAGGCAGGCAGAGAGAACAGAACACAGCAGCAACACTGGCATGCAGGATTCCCCTGACCCTCTGTCCATATTTAATGATGTGCTTGTTCTAACCTGGGGGAGGTGCCCGGCCGTCACCAACCTCTCATTCTCCAAACGCTCAGCTCATTCTCCTTACACAATGTACTGTAGCCGTTTTAATAGGAGGGCCCAAATCCACTGGGATCAGAGAAAACAACACAATTATTTGAAATCTGTTTACATTACACTCAATTTTAAACATTTTACCAGAACATTCCCACCACATATTCATACTACAGTGTGCTTTCAACACTAACCATGCAAAAAGCCCTGCCTGCGAAATATACAAACACTATTCAAATCTTACTCTGGAGCTCAGTGCCAGTTGACAATAACAAAACAAGTGTGAGGAAGGCATATTTAAGCTGTCGAGTCAGGGTAAATTGTAGGCCATTATTTCACATGCATCAACACAGAGACTGGGAGGAGACAGCTGAAGAGCCAAGGAGAATCTTCTTCCTCTTCTTCTACTTCACCTTTTGGTATTTAAATAATACACTTATCAGCTGGCTCCGAGATGAATGTTGGACGAGCGCTCTATTGTCCCGTACAGTGTTCACATGTCATTTTCCTGCGTTTAATTTGGGATTTTGTTAGCCTAACTTTACAGATATGGTAATTGTCTACTTTAAGTCAAGGTTGTGTTTTAGTGGGTGATTGGCACTTGGAACACCAATTACCCCCAGTGTTCACTGTTCACTGTTCAGTGGTCTTGCTAGAGGCTGTTAGGTTGTTTCTTAAATGATGTGTATTTTTCCCCAGTATCAGAAAAACCCTGTTACCTAAGCATGCATAGTAGCTTTCTGGATACTACACAAACTGGACCTTATGCCTTGCTACAACCCAGCCTGGACATTAAATTGCAGTTCTTCCTATTGAACACAGTGACTTTTTCATGTGTCTGAAGGCTCTGTAGGGAACAATAAATATCCTTACCGCGTTACCATTCTCAATCGTTACCTTTCTCTGCTTGGTATTAATATTTCTGATAGGATGAAGAGTCGAGCAGCCCCAACCCAATTAAACTTAATAGAGTTAGCAGTCTGTATAACACAGCATAAATCTCTATCATCCAGCAAGCCCCCTGCTCCCTACAATGGATTTCATACCTTCTGTCACACACATTCCATCCGTGCGCATCAGGATTTACTGAGTGTCTGGGCATCTGGAGATTTATCCCCTGTTAACTTAGAATATAATGATGCTACTTGCTCCTACAATATTGTCAACTTCTCTTGATTTATGTTGTTATTATTTTCACATTCTGCAATGGGTACAAGGATTTTTTAAATTGAGTTTAACTATTTGATATGAAAAAAAGGCTATTTTATGTTAAGCAATTTGTGTGAATGAAGACGAGAGAGGGAACAGGGAATGGGCTGCTTGAAGGAGATGAAGTAATGGTCTCAAGGATCTAGTCTCCCTCTGGGGCACTGGTCATTTACACTGAGCTGGGCACGCTAATAACAAAATTATACGTACAGATTTGTTACCACCAACATTCAGCCATGACTATACCCAGTCTGTTAATGTAATTGTGACATTCTCAGCAAACATGCTTATTTATGTTTCAAGAGACCTAACAGATTGAATGAAGTCCTTTTTCACGTGCGCAATATCATCCAATCCCCATCTAATCAAATAAAACATGAGGTTTTAACTGCTTCTCTTCAAATGGGCAAAACAGCAATGCCCCCTTAAAAGGAAAGGGCTCCCTGACAAGAACCTGTAGCCTCACAAAATTGGTAATTAATTGTTGTGCGACGGGCACTGTGGAGAGTTCTGGCGGCTGGACCATTAGGCCACAGCTGTCAGTGTTTATTAGCTGAGGAGACACTAAGTGCAGGGAAGATTTAATAGCTCCATAGAAATCAGCTCCCCCGTATCCTTTACACGAGAAGGACCTATTATTATCCCCATGGCGCCTGATTAGCCGCCGGAGCATCTGAGAGGAGTGACACAATAAAGGACTGAGGAGAGGAGAGAGATGCTGTGTGTCTGTGGATCTGCCTACTCTCCATGGACAGCCCCACGCTGTGAAGGGACCCTTCAGCAGAGGAGGACGAGAGGAGAGGCCATATTAAGACACAACTTGTGAGATTACACTCAGGCTTCTGACTGGATGGATCCACTGTGAAGGGGTCGGGAGGGAGAGAGGGGGGAGTGTTAGCACGATATTCCAGGAAAGCACATTATTCATCACAAAAGGGAATATTGTTTTTGCGTTAATGTCATATCACAAGGAAAATCCTCATATAGGTTGTGTTGACGTCCGGTGTGCAATAACCCAAAATGGCAGATCATAAATAGCGGTGTTGATTGGACGCCATATTTCTTCGTATTCACCTTGATCTAATCACAGGGTCGATGACAAACGGACAGTGTCATCCTCACGTTGGCCATTCCAGTTATGTGATGGCTTCTGTTCTCCCACAGAGCACGGAGCATGGCTCCAGCATCTCCTGCTTCTGCTTGGCACTTCAGTTTCATCAAATATGTCTCTGTAATGCAGTGTCTGGGTATTTATGCTTGATATAAATACCCCAGAGTGACAGGAATCATCCCGTTGAGTGCAGAGAGCTGGGAATCAGAATGAGTAACAGCAGAGCGATGGCGCTCTGAGAAGGAACATCTCTCTCTCACTATCAATTGTCATCAGAGTTGGTTGCAAGACTCATACATATGTTAATGAGCCAGTTTTGCATCTGAATTGAAGGGAGGGGGAGAGAGTGAGAGGACAGGAACAGAATCCCCCGTGTGTATCTGAGTACTACAGAATCAAGACGTAATACTTAACATTGATAAACCACAGGCTATTATGGCAGTAAAATGAGCTTTGCCTTCAGATCATTGTTTTGGGTGTGTTTGCAGTGTGTTTATTCCCATGTTAGCCTCTAGCAGTGGCTCATTCCTCTGCTTGGAGCTAGAGTATAACCAGAACCCTATATTTAGAATCATAAATTCCTTTGACACAACTCTCACAATAAAAGGCTCCGTATAAAGCCATAGCTTTGTTGATTTGAGTGGGCTTTCTGAATCTGAGGCCCAGCATATTGCTGATTCGAGAGTGATTTGTTAAATTGATAATGTACTTTTAATGCCAGTTTAACTTTGAAGTTGCCATATGTGGTATATTTGAATTTGTTTCAAACAATGTGTGTAGGCCACAGTAGTATATCAAATGTATGAGGACGTATGAGTAGAAAAAGATGATCAAGCCAAGGAAGAACAAAGACAGTGATCATCATGCATGTTTCATTCCAAAACCCACATCTACATTTGCATTTTAATGTCGTTCTGTTTCCCAAAATATACTTGCCAATTAAAGCTGTCACTTTTTTTGTGACTGTTTCAGAAAGGTCTGCTGATTTTCTGTATACAATAGCAAGGCACACAGCAAATTTGCAAGTGTTAAAATATTGGTTTAAAGGTAAAGTGATTCTACTGGGGTTAACACCAGTGGGATTGAAATTGACTCCACGTGCGCTGAATAAATTAAGTGTTATTTGAATTACAGTGGAATCAACACTGTGTGGTGTTGTTACTCGGCTGTGTTGTTAGTTAATTTACGTTAACTCTTTTGAGTGAAAAAGACGTGGGAGGGGCCTCATTGTCATTCTTCCCAGAATGCTTTGTTGCAGGTAGATTTTTAGAATAGTTTTAATATATACATGTTTCTGCATGCACAGATGCATATATTATTATTATTACTATACAAAGATAAATAACTTACATTTTTATAAACTAATCCAATCTGTAAGGGGATGAATTTATTAAAGCTGTTACTGAGATGGTTCTTCCAGTTTAGATGATTTAGGTAGTCATTCCATCAGTCATTCTGAATGCAGGTTGTGGGTGATAAACTATTGTAATTGTTGGATATCCGACAGGAGTTACTAATCGCTTTGCATATTGTGACTTGGAGGTCTGATGTGGACCATGAGACAAGATTTCCAGACCACAAAATTGAGGATAAATGGGCCATAAGTAAAGGCTTTATGAAATGTACAATATATGGTCATTAAGGGTTTACTTTGAATTCAAACACATTCACTTGGTAAAGGCTTTAGGACTAGAAGTCATTGAATGCAACAACCATGTCTCTGTCACAAACAAACACAGCCATATCTGTGACATTCACTTGAAAGGCATGCTGGGAAATATGCAAATAAGTCTTTACAACCTACAATGTTGCCCCTCCCCCCACAAAAATACTGTAACACCACATGTGTTATTCCCTAACATAAAAAAAGTGTAACATCATCAGCTTTAATAAAGTGTTAATTTAAGTTGACATTTGCAACACCCATGGTGTTACGGATCCAACACTCCAACACAGGGGTGTTACTTTGAAAAGTGTTAGTTTAACGATATTTCAGGGGATCTGTGAGTGTTAAAATTCTGATCTCAAATTTGCTGTGCAGCAAGGCATGGACAATAGCCAACAGGATATCACAGTATCATTCTAATTGCAGGGGGAATATTTCAATTGTTTAGCTGTCTTGGTCTTTCTATAATTAAAGATTGTGAAGCTGGTGTATGGAACACCAAGGAGGTCCCATTCCTCATGTCAAAGATAAACTCCACATGGCAGTTTGCTAAAATGAAAGCACGTCATCTGAGTGCGACGTATGTTTGTTGTTGTTGAATGCTGTCGAACGCTGAAACCTAAACTTAAGACCTCGGTTTTAAAGCTGACAGTGTTTTTATATACTTTTATTTTATTTTGAAACCTGGGGCTCTGTGAGCGCTGCTGTCTGTCCTGGAATCGTGTCAGATTCCATATAGGGGGAGAGACTGGAAAGCCCAGCTAGCCTAGCTGGCTCGGCGGTCTCAAATGGAGTCCGTTATTGAATGTTTCCAGCATTTCAGGAGCTGTGTTTACTTTGCTTTGTTCCTGGACAATGTGGACTGCGCTGACTTTTACTGTAGCAACTGCTTGCGGAGGACTACAGCAGCGAAATGGATACTCTTAGCAAGCAAGTAGCAAACCTACATAAGCTACTGGGGAACCCACACCCACCTAATTTTTCTTTTACTTCCACCCCAGTAACCGGACGCCACTCTGGTCTGGTGGAAGTTTCACAGCTGTGTCGGAGTTGGAGTTGTTGAGTTGTTGAGCCTGGAACTTACACAGACCAGAAACAGCTTTGCTGCTTCGTCCTTGGTGGCTTCCCATTCAAGATCAGATCCGGATGTACCTGCGTCTTCGTCATGGGCTCTGTCTCCCTCTCTGGTGGCTTCTACCTCAAGTTCAGATCCTCAGAGCTTACTAGACCGTGAGGCTGCTTGAGAGACCGGCCCATTCAACATCACCAGCTTTCATCATTGTGAGAAACATCTCGGTCCCCAAGGCCAAAACCCTGTGCTACCAAGGAGCATGAGTACAGGACCTAACAAGGCTGCTTCTGACTGTTCTACCACAGATTCCGGGACCTGACACTGTCATAGTCCATGTGGGGTCAAACGACATCAGGAGGACTAGCTCGGATCTTTTGAAAATAGATTATAAAGAACTGATTTTAGCATTAAAAGACTCCAAAAAACGGCCAATAATTTCAGGTCCAGTACCATCGTTGGGCTGCGGGTGTGAAAGATTCAGCAGACAACTGTAGCTCTAATGGAGTCACTTATTGATAACTTTGACACCTTTCTGGGAATAGAAGATACTCTACAGGAATGACAGAGTCCATCCAAATCATCTTGGCTTCTGGATTCTGTCCAACGCATTTCAAGGCAACGTTGAAACAATGACTGGTAAATGATCCAAGACCAGCTCAGTTAATCCCTACCATTGTAACAATGAGTCGTCATAATGCTGCATCAATGTACATGATCTTAGAGGCATTGGCAAACACAATGTAGGTAATTTAATTTATGTACCCCAAATTCGGGGCGACAGGGTAGCCTAGTGGTTAGAGCATTGGACTAGTAACTGAAAGGTTGCAAGTTCAAATCCCCGAGCTGACAAGGTACAAATCTGTCATTCTGCCCCTGAACATGCAGTTAACCCACTGTTCCTAGTAGTCTAAGATCATGTACATTGATGCAGCATTATGACGACTACTTCATGCAGCTCACCCTGCACTATCAGCACCAATGTAAATACATGAGTAAGTCTACCTCTGATAAGCTTCCCAGTAAAGTATTAAAAACAATCAAACAATCAAGCAAACCAGAAAAGTGCTAGAAATAGCCCATATTAACATACTGTTGAAGTTGGAAGTTTACACCTTAGCCAAATACATTTAAACTCAGTTTTTCACAATTCTGGACATTTACTCCTGAATTCTATTCAGTTCTATTCACTGTCAGTTAGGATCACCACTATATTTTAAGAATGTGAGATGTCAGAATAATAGTAGAGAGAATGATTTATTTCAGCTTTTATTTCTTTCATCACATTCCCAGTGGGTCAGAAGTTTACGTACACTCAATTAGTATTTGGAAGCATTGCCTTTAAATTGTTTAACTTGGGTCAAACATTTTGGGTAGCCTTCCACAAGCTTCCCACAATAAGTTAGGTCATTTTTGGCCCATTCTTCCTGATAGAGCTGGTGTAACTGAGTCAGATTTGTAGGCCTCCTTGCACACACACACTTTTTCAGTTCTGCCCACACATTTTCTATTGGATTGAGGTCAGGGCTTCGTGATGGCCACTCCAATACCTTGACTTTGTTGTCCTTAAAACATTTTGCCACAACTTTGGAAGTATGCTTGGGGTCATTGTCCATTTGGAAGACCCAATTGCGACCAAGCTTTAACTTCCTGACTGATGTCTTAAGATGTTGCTTTAATATATCCACATAATTGTCCTATCTCATGATGCCATCTATTTTGTGAAGTGCACCAGTCCCTCCTGCAGCAAAGCACCCCCACTACATGATGCTGCCACCCCCGTGCTTCACGGTTGGGATGGTGTTCTTCGGCTTGCAAGCATCCCCCTTTTTCCTCCAAACATAACGATGGTCATTATGGCCAAACAGTTCTATTTTTGTTTCATCAGACCAGAGGACATTTCTCCAAAAAGTACAATCTTTGTCCCCATGTGCAGTTGCAAACCGTAATCTGGTTCGTTTATGGCAGTTTTGGAGCAGTGGCTTCTCCCTTGCTGAGCTGCCTTTCAGGTTATGTCGACATAGGACTCGTTTTACTGTGGATATATTACACCTGTTTCCTCCAGCATCTTCACAAGGTCCTTTGCTGTTGTTCTGGGATTGATTTGCACTTTTCACATCAAAGTATGTTCATCTCTTGGAGACAGAACGCATCTCTTTCCTGAGCGGTATGACGGCTGCGTGGTCCCATGGTGTTTATACTTGCGTACTATTGCTTGTACAGATGAACGTTGTACCTTCAGGCATTTGGAACTTGGCTGATTTATTTTGATTTCCCATGATGTCAAAGTTGATGTCAGAGTTTGAAGGGAGGCCTTGAAATACATTCACAGGTACACCTCCAATTGACTCAAATTATATCAATTAGCCTATCAGAAGCTTCTAAAGCCATGAGATAATTTTCTGGAATTTTCCAAGCTGTTTAAAGGCACAGTCAACTTAGTGTATGTAAACTTTTGACCCACTGGAATTGTGATACAGTGAATTATAAGTGAAATAATCTGTCTGTAATCAATTGTTGGAAAAATTACTTGTGTCATGCACAAAGTAGTTGTCCTAACCGACTTACCAAAACTACAGTTTGTTAACAATAAATTTGTGGAGTGGTTGAAAAACGAGTTTTAATGACTCCAACCTAAGTGTATATAAACTTCCGACTTCAACTGTATGTAGCCTAAGAAAGAAGGTCCATGAAGTCAATAATTTGCTTGTAACAGATGACATTCATATTCTAACAATCTCTGAAACTCACTTAGATAATACCTTTGATACAGCGGTAGCAATACATGGTTATAAAATCTACCGAAAATACATAAATGCCAACGGAGGTGGTGTTGCGGTCTATATTCAGAACCACATTCCTGTAAAACTTAGAGACGATTTAATGTTAAATACTGTTGAAGTAATATGGCTATAGGTTTATCTGCCTCACCTAAAGCCCATTCTTGTGTGAAGCTGCTATAGACCAAGTGCTAATGGTCAGTATCTGGATAATGTGTGAAATGCTTGATAATGTATGTGATATCAACAGAGAAGTATATTTTCTGTGTGATTTAAATATTGACTGGCTATCATCAAGCTGCCCACTCATTCTAACTGTAACCAGTGCCTGCAACCTGGATCAGGTTGTCAGTCAACCTACCAGGGTAGTTACAAACAGCACAGGAATTAAATCATCAACATGTATTGATCACATCTTTGATAATGCTGCAGATGTTTGCTTTAAAGCAGTGTCCAAATCCATAGGATGTAGTGATCACAATATAATAGCCATATCTAGGAAAACCAAAGTTCCAAAGGCTGGGCCTAATATAGTGTATAAGAGGTCATACAAGAAGTTTTGTTGTGATTCATATGCTGATGATGTAAATTATATTTGCTGGTCTGTGGTGTGTAATGAGGAGCAAACAGACGCTGCACTTGACAAATTTACGAAACTACTTATTCCAGTTACTAATAAGCACGCACCCATTAAGAAAATGACTGTAAAAACTGTTAAATCCCCTTGGATTGATGAGGAATTGAAAAATTGTATGCTTGAGAGGGATGAGGCAAAAGGTATGGCAATTAAGTCTGACAGCCCAACTGATTGGCAAACATATTGCAAATTAATAAATCATGTGACTAAACTAAATCAAAGTCAAAATTAACTGCACTATGAAACAAAGATACATTATATAAGGAATGATAGTAAAAAGCTTTGGGGCACCTTAAAAAAAATGTAATGGAAAAAAGCTAACTCGGCTCCTTCATTCATTGAATCAGATGGCTCATTCAGATGGTAAGCTTTGACCTTTGCATCGGATCATCGCTGCTAGCTAGCTGCTACCGAGTGGATATAGTGGCTAATGCCCCTGCCCCGAAGCTAGCACCTGTTAGCCGTAAGCCAGGCGCATCTCCTGGCAAGCAAACAAAATTACTACAACTACAATACCTCTTTTGCCATCTGGCCCGGACCTTTTGTTGACATGGCGCCCCGCCGTACCACCACGACTGGTCTGCCGACGGAACTCCATCCGCTGTGCCCTCAACCGGCCTTTGCAGGATGTCGGAGGAGACGCTTCTACTAACCCCGGCCTGCTAACTTTAAACGCTGTGTCTCCCACATGCTAGCGTAGTAACGACTAGCCCACGGCTTCCTTGTTCCATCTATTGCTGTTCAGTGGACCCTATGATCACTTGGCTACATAGCTGATGCATGCTGGACTGTTCATTAATCACGGTACTCCGTTTTGTTATTTTTTTTGTTTATCTATCGGCCCCAGGCTCGAACTCAGGCCCTGTGTGTAGTTAACCGACCCTCTCTGCCCATTCATCGCCATTTTACCTGTTGTTGTTTTAGCTGATTAGCTGTTGTTGTCTTACCCGTTGTTGTCTTAGCTAGCTCCCCCAATCAACACCTGTGATTGCTTTATGCCTCGCTTTATGTCTCTCTCAGATGTCAATATGCCTTGTATACTGTTGTTTAGGATAGTTATCATTGTTTTAGTTTACTGCAGAGCCCCTAGTCCCACTCAACATGCCTCAGATACCTCCTTTGTCCCACCTCCGACACATGCGGTGACCTAACCCAGCATAACTAGCGCGTCCAGAGATCACTGCCTGGGTTTACCTCCACTATACCCGCACCCCACCATACCCCTGTCTGTGCATTATGCCCTGAATCTTGGTTTCATGCATGTTAACATCAGAAGCCTCCTCCGTAAGTTTGTTTTACTCACTGCTTTAGCACACTCAGCCAACCCTGATGTCTTTGCCGTGTCTGAATCCTGGCTTAACATTTTTTGGGGGAGATTTCCATACCCAACTATAACATTTTCCGTCAAGATAGAACTACCAAAGGGTGAGGAGTTGCAATCTACTTCAGAGATAGCCTAATCTAACCAGAAATAAGTCTCTCACTGTTGCCGCCTGTTATAGACCCCCTCAGCTCCCAGCTGTGCCCTAGACACCATATGTGAATTGATTGCCCCCCATCTATTTTCAGAGTTCGTTCTGTTAGGTAACCTAAACTGGGATATGCTTAACACTGCCTTCCTACAATCTAAACTAGATGCCCTCAATCTCACACAAATTATCATGGAAACCACCAGGTACAACCCTAAATAATACACCTCTGGTGTTTTCAATCAGGATCTCAGCGATCACTGCTTCATTGCCTGCATCCGCTATGGGTCCGCGGTCAAACGACCACCCCTCATCACTGTCAAACGCTCCCTAAAACACTTCTGCGAGCAGGCCTTTCTAATCGACCTGGCCGGGGTATCCTGGAAGGATTTTGACCTCATCCCATCAGTCGAGGATGCCTGGTTGTTCTTTAAAAGTAATGTCCTCAACATCTTAAATAAGCATGCCCCTTTCAAAAAATGTAGAACTAAGAACAGATATAGCCCTTGAGGGCAGACCTAACTGCCCTCGACCAGCACAAAACATAATGTGGCGGACTGCACTAGCATCAAATTGTCCCCGCAATATGCAACTTTTCAGGGAAGTCAGGAACCAATACACTCAGTCAGTCAGGAAAGCAAAGGCTAGCTTTTTCAAACAGAAATTTGCATCCTGTAGCTCTAACTCCAAAAAGTTTTGGGACACTGTAAAGTCCATAGAGAATAAGAGCACCTCCTCCCAGCTACCAACTGCACTGAGGCTAGGTAACACTGTCACCACCGATAAATCCACGATAATCGAGCTGGCCATGCTTTCCTCCTGGGTACCCCAACATCGGCCAACAGCTCCGTACCCCCCACAGCTATTTGCACAAGCCTCCAAAGCTTCTCCTTCACCCAAATCCAGATAGCAGATGTTCTGAAAGAGCTGCAAAACCTGGACCCGTACAAATTAGCTGGGATAGACAATCTGGACACTCTCTTTCTAAAAATATACGGTGCCATTGTTGCAACCCCTATTACCGGTCTGTTTAACCTCTCTTTCATATTGTCCGAGATCCCTAAAGATTGGAAAGCTGCCGCTGTCACCCCCCTCTTCAAAGGGGGTGACATTCTAGACCCAAAGTGTTACAGACCTATATCCATCCTGCCCTGCCTTTCTGAAGTCTTCAAAAGCCAAGTGAACAAACAGATCACTGACCATTTTGAATCCCACCGTACCTTCTCCGCTGTGCAATCCGGTTTCCGAGCTGGTCATTGGTGCACCTCAGCCACGCTCAAGGTACAAAACGATATCATAACTGACATGGATAGAAGACAGTACTGTGCAGCCGTCTTCATCGACCTGGCCAAGGCTTTCGACTCTGTCAATCACCGTATTCTTATCGGCAGACTCAATAGCCTTGGTTTCTCAAATGACTGCCTCGCCTGGTTCACCAACTTTTTTTATTTATTTTTTATTTATTTAACCTTTATTTAACCAGGTAGGCTAGTTGAGAACAAGTTCTCATTTGCAACTGCGACCTGGCCAAGATAAAGCATAGCAGTGTGAGCAGACAACAAAGAGTTACACATGGAGTAAACAATTAACAAGTCAATAACACAGTAGAAAACAAAGGGGGAGTCTATATACAATGTGTGCAGAAGGCATGAGGAGGTAGGCAAATAATTACAATTTTGCAGATTAACACTGGAGTGATGAATGATCAGATGGTCATGTACAGGTAGAGATATTGGTGTGCAAAAGAGCAGAAAAGTAAATAAATAATAACAGTATGGGTATGAGGTACGTGAAAAAGGGTGGGCTATTTACCAATAGACTATGTACAGCTGCAGCGATCGGTTAGCTGCTCAGATAGCTGATGTTTGAAGTTGGTGAGGGAGATAAAAGTCTCCAACTTCAGCGATTTTTGCAATTCGTTCCAGTCACAGGCAGCAGAGTACTGGAACGAAAGGCGGCCAAATGAGGTGTTGGCTTTAGGGATGATCAGTGAGATACACCTGCTGGAGCGCGTGCTACGGATGGGTGTTGCCATCGTGACCAGTGAGCTGAGATAAGGCGGAGCTTTACCTAGCATGGACTTGTAGATGACCTGGAGCCAGTGGGTCTGGCGACGAATATGTAGCGAGGGCCAGCCGACTAGAGCATACAAGTCGCAGTGGTGGGTGGTATAAGGTGCTTTAGTGACAAAACGGATGGCACTGTGATAAACTGCATCCAGTTTGCTGAGTAGAGTGTTGGAAGCCATTTTGTAGATGACATCGCCGAAGTCGAGGATCGGTAGGATAGTCAGTTTTACTAGGGTAAGCTTGGCGGCGTGAGTGAAGGAGGCTTTGTTGCGGAATAGAAAGCCGACTCTTGATTTGATTTTCGATTGGAGATGTTTGATTTGAGTCTGGAAGAAGAGTTTGCAGTCTAGCCAGACACCTAGGTACTTATAGACGTCCACATATTCTAGGTCGGAACCATCCAGGGTGGTGATGCTAGTCGGGCATGCGGGTGCAGGCAGCGACCGGTTGAAAAGCATGCATTTGGTTTTACTAGCGTTTAAGAGCAGTTGGAGGCCACGGAAGGAGTGTTGTATGGCATTGAAGCTTGTTTGGAGGTTAGATAGCACAGTGTCCAAAGACGGGCCGAAAGTATATAGAATGGTGTCGTCTGCGTAGAGGTGGATCAGGGAATCGCCCGCAGCAAGAGCAACATCATTGATATACACAGAGAAAAGAGTCGGCCCGAGAATTGAACCCTGTGGCACCCCCATAGAGACTGCCAGAGGACCAGACAGCATGCCCTCCGATTTGACGCACTGAACTCTGTCTGCAAAGTAATTGGTGAACCAGGCAAGGCAGTCATCCGAAAAACCGAGGCTCCTGAGTCTGCCGATAAGAATATGGTGATTGACAGAGTCGAAAGCCTTGGCAAGGTCGATAAAGACGGCTGCACAGTACTGTCTTTTATCGATGGCGGTTATGATATCGTTGAGTACCTTGAGTGTGGCTGAGGTGCACCCATGACCGGCTCGGAAACCAGATTGCACAGCGGAGAAGGTACGGTGGGATTCGAGATGGTCAGTGACCTGTTTGTTGACTACTTCTCAGATAGAGTTCAGTGTGTCAAATCGGAGGGCCTGTTGTCCGGACCTCTTTCATTTTCTATGGGGGTACCACAGGGTTCAATTCTCGGGCCGACTCTTTTCTCTGTATATATCAGTGTTGTCCCTCTTGCTGCGGGTGATTCCCTGATCCACCTCTACTCAGACGACACCATTCTGTATACACCTCCAAACGAGCTAAAATGCCATACAACACTCCTTCCGTGCCCTCCAACTGCTCTTAAACGCTAGTAAAACCAAAAGCATGCTTTTCAACCGTTTGCTGTCTGCACCTGCCCGCCCGACTAGCATCACTACTCTGGACGGTTCTGACTTATGTGGACAACTACAAATACCTAGGTGTCTGGCTAGACTGTAAACTCTCCTTCCAGACTCAAATTAAGCATCTCCAATCCAAAATTAAATCTAGTATTGGCTTCCTATTTTGCAACAAAGCCTTCTTCACTCATGTCGCCAAACATACCCTCGTAAAACTGACTAAGCTAAAACTATCCTACCGATCCTCGACTTCGGTGATGTCATATACAAAATAGCTTCCAATACTCTACTCAGCAAACTGGATGCAGTCTATCACAGTGCCATCCGTTTTGTCACCAAAGCCCCTTATACCACCCACACCACTGTGACCTGTATATCTAGTCGGCTGGCCCTCGTTATGTATTCGTTGCCAGACCCACTGGCTCCAGGTCATCTATAAGTCTATGCTAAGTAAAGCTCCGCCTTATTTTAGCTCACTGGTCACGATAACAACACCCACCCGTAGCACTCGCTCCAGCAGGTATATC
Source organism: Oncorhynchus kisutch (assembly GCF_002021735.2). Taxonomy (NCBI): domain Eukaryota; kingdom Metazoa; phylum Chordata; class Actinopteri; order Salmoniformes; family Salmonidae; genus Oncorhynchus; species Oncorhynchus kisutch. Next base: position 22,616,997 of record NC_034188.2, read on the forward strand.
TCACTGGTCATCCCCAAAGCCAACACCTCTTTGGTCCGCCTTTCCTTCCTGTTCTCTGCTGCAAATGACTGAAATGAATTGCAAAAATCGCTGAAGCTTGAGACTTACATTTCCCTCACTAAATTTAAAAATCTGTTATCTGAGCAGCTAACCGATCGCTGCAGCTGTACATAGGCCATCTGTCAATAGCCCACCCAATCTACCTACCTCATCCCCATATTGTTTTTATTTACTTTTCTGCTCTTTTGCACACCAGTATATCTACTTGCACATCATCATCTGCTCATCTATCACTCCAGTGTTACTTTGCTAAATTGTAATTACTTCACTATTATGGCCTATTTATTGTCTTACCTCCCCACCCTATTTGCACACACTGTATATAGACTTTATTTTTTTTCTATTGTGTTATTGACTGTACGCTTGTTTATTCCATGTGTAACTCTGTGTTGTTGTTTGTGTCGCACTGCTTTGCTTTAACTTGTTCTCAACTAGCCTACCTGGTTAAATAAAGGTGAAATATATATTTATATACTGTATAAAAATATATATATTCATCACAAAGCCCACTGATATTGCAAACTATTTTAATGACATTTTCATTGGCAAGATAAGCAAACTTGGGGATGACATGCCAGCAACAAACACTGACACTACACATCCAAGTATATCGGACCAAATTATGAAAGACAAGAATTGTATTTTTGATTTCCACAATGTCAGTGTGGAAGAGGTGAAAAAACTATTGTTGTCTATCAACAATGACAAGCCACCGGGGTCTGACAATCTGGATGGAAAATTACTGAGGATAATACCAGACGATATTGCAACTCCTATTTGCCACATCTTCAATTTAAGCCTAATAGAGAGCGTGTGCACTCAGGCCTGGAGGGAACCTAAAGTCATTCCGCTACCCAAGAATAGTTAAGCTCCCTTTACTGGCTCAAATAGCCAACCAATCAGCCTGTTACCAACCCTTAGTAAACTTCTGGAAAAATTGTGTTTGACCAGATACAATGCTATTTCACGGTAAACAAATTGCCAACATAGTTTCAGCATGCTTATAGGGAAGGACACTCAACAAGCACAGCACTTACACAACTGATGATTGGCTGAGAGAAATTGATGATAATATGATTGTGGGCGCTGTCTTGTTAGACTTCAGTGCAGCTTTTAACATTTATTTATTTATTTATTTTACCTTTATTTAACCAGGTAGGCAAGTTGAGAACAAGTTCTCATTTACAATTGCGACCTGGCCAAGATAAAGCAAAGCAGTTCGACAGATACAACGACACAGAGTTACACATGGAGTAAAACAAACATACAGTCAATAATACAGTATAAACAAGTCTATATACAATGTGAGCAAATGAGGTGAGAAGGGAGGTAAAGGCAAAAAAGGCCATGGTGGCAAAGTAAATACAATATAGCAAGTAAAACACTGGAATGGTAGTTTTGCAATGGAAGAATGTGCAAAGGAGAAATAAAAATAATGGGGTGCAAAGGAGCAAAATAAATAAATAAATTAAATACAGTTGGGAAAGAGGTAGAAGGATAAAAGAGAACATAATCGATCATAGTCTGCTGCTGGAAAAACGTATGTTATGGCTTTACACCCCCTGCTATAATGTGGATAAAGAGTTACTTATCTAACAGAACACAGAGGGTGTTCTTTAATGGAAGCCTCTCAAATATAATCCAGTTAGAATCAGGAATTCCCCAGGGTAGCTGTTTAGGCCCCTTGCTTTAAAAAATGTTTTACTCACGACATGCCACTGACTTTGAGTAAAGCCAGAGTGTATATGTATGTGGATGACTCAACACTATACCAGTCAGCTACTACAGTGACTGAAATGACTGCAACACTCAACAAAGAGCTGCTGTTTGTTTCAGAGTGGGTGGCAAGGAATAGGTTAGCCCTAAATATTTCTAAAACTAAAACCATTGTATTTGGAACAAAACACTCACTAAACCCTAAACGTCAACTAAATCTTGTAATAAATCTTGTGGAAATTGAGCAAGTTGAGATGACTAAACTGCTTGGAGTAACCCTAGATTGTAAACTGTCATGGTCAAAACATATTTATGCAGTAGTAGCTAAGATGGGGAGAAGTCTGTCTATAATAAAGCGAGTCTGTGCCTTCTTAATAATACTATCAACAGGGCAGATCCTACAGGCCCTAGTTTTGTCACACCTTGACTACTGTTCAGTCGTGTGGTCGAGTGCCACAAAAAAGGACTTAGGAAAATTGCAATTGGCTCAGAACAGGGCACCACGGCTGTCCCTTGGATGTACACAGAGAGCTAATATTAATAATATGCATGTCAATCTCTCCTGGCTGAAAGTGGAGGAGAGATTGACTTCATCACTACTTTTATTTATGAGAGGTATTGACATGTTGAATGCACTGAGCTGTTTGTCGAAACTACTGGCACACAGCTTGGATACCCATGGGGTACCCCCCCACAAGACATGCCACAAGAGGTCTCTTCACAGTCCCCAAGTCCAGAACAGACTATAGGAGGCACACAGTACTACATAGAGCCATGACTACATTGAACTCTATTCCACATCAAGTAACTGATGCAAGCAGTAAAATTATATATATTTTTAAAATATTAAAAAACACCTTATGGAACAGCGGGGACTGTGAAGCAACAAAAACATTGGCACAGACACATGCATACACACACACACACACTCACACACACACGATAACATACGCACTATGCATACACATGGATTTAGTACTGTAGATATGTGTTTGTTGTGGAGTAGGGGCCTGAGGGCACACTGTGTGTTATGGAATCTGTGAATGTATTGTATGTTTTTAAAGTTTTATAAACTTAATTTTGCTGGACACCAGGAAGAGTAGCTGCAGCTTTGGTAGCAGCTAATGAGGATCCATAATCAATTCAAATACAAAAGGATAGAGCACATAGGTTACTGGCCATGACCATAGTCCATAATGACTTTCAGCAATTCAATTAAAATGTATTATCTCTCTCAGTCATATAAAGAGTGTGAACCTCAACCTAGCATTGTAATGAACCTCATTTGTCGTGTCAGTCAGACCTACTGTACGTTCTCTTTCGTCCATAATTAAGCCACTGTCTTCAAAGCCTTGATAAAGACTAATTACCCTGTTACCATCTGAAAAACATCATTATTCAGTATCGTATATGTATGTTTTTCTCCTGGTTGCTAGAGCACATCGCCAGGCTCTCTCTGTGTCTGCTGTTTACAGATGCACCAGTCGGATGGCCAGTAATAGAAGAAGAAAGGCAGCTAATTAGTGTTTTAATGACTTGTGATGCCGTGACAGGGGCTTCTCTCCTCTGCAGCACAGAGAGCAGCCATGAGAGCTCTATGAGGGATGCGTAAAGAAGTCCAACCTTCCAAGTCCTTTCATGTTGCGTGCGCTGCCTGCTAAGTATACAGCCACTCATCTAGAGTGCGGAGGAGGCAGTGTGTATTGTGTATGGATGGGAAATAGCTAGCTCTTCTATCACAGTCATTGACATGTGGGAAATTAACTCATGAAAATCACCTCTGTGCCAGATATGTTGAAGTTCCCAGCTGTCTTTAATTGCTATGATACAGTGTGTAAAGTACTATCTTCAGATTTAGTTCCACTGTCTCTACCTTGTTACGTCCTGCATGATGTGTTACTATGGTGTTTATGAATATGGTTAGCATTTGTTTATTTACATTTATCCTTTAGTGTAATGCTTTTAATGGGGGTTAGCACCATCAACCTCTTTGACAGATGTTTGAATCGGACCCTCCTCCCACATCAGTTTATCCCCTTCAACCCACCACACACACACACACACACACACACACACACACACACACACACACACACACACACACACACACACACACACACACACACACACACACACACACACCACTTCTCTATCAGTCAGTTTGCGTTGCAGGAGGCCTTAATGGCTAGTCAAGCTCATCACCAGGATCACTCACCCTCCCCCAGGTCTCTCAGCTGCAAGTAAATCTCTCCCAAATCTTTCTATATCCTTTGACTGAAAAGAACACAGGACATATAATGGAATTAAATGACCTGTCTGTCACCCTGGGCGAGAGCAATCAACTTTTTGTGCACTATTTCAGAGTTGGTGGGTATTAGATAAATGGCATGGTGCCCAGGGAATGGGTACTGGACATGGGCTGGTCCTGGGGTCAAAGGTAACCCTGTGGCGCAGCCTGAGCACCAGATACAGGCAGCCTCTCTGTATTAACACACAGAGCGGTATGGGGAGCTGGGTTAGCTACATCACGGCACAGTGCAGGGTGGAGCAGGTGACCCATCCACCTGACAGGCCAGTGCAGTACAGCAGTCGATTGTGCCGCTCCAACAGCTCCCTTTGAAAGGACGACAAGCTAAGTGAAAATGTCAAGCTATTTGTATGGTTTGTTTCAGAACACATTTATGCCTATCACAGGTGTTCTTTTAAAATGCAAATGCAGACCGTTTTTGATGTTGAAAGCTGCAGAAGAGGCTCTTTGTGCTTAGCTGTGTCATAAATAAACCCCTTATTGAAGTTACATGATACCCTTTTCCTTGCATTTGTAGGATGTGGCACTAAACTCAGATGTGGCACTAAACTCGTAAAATACCCTTTTTACCGTTTATTCAGACTCATTTGGTGTTCTCTGACAATAGGGTACAATTATATATGGGTATGTAGAAGGGCTGGACCAATACACATGTTAATGTGGAGTCTGGCAGGCTTATCCAGCTATTCGTGTGAAGTGAGATTCAGCACACTGCTTAAGGCCTCATGTTAATGACCTTTCTGTGAGCTCTGAGGAGACAGCATGACACGTACAGTACCCACAGGCAACATACTGAAGATCAGAAATATCATACCGACGTTTAAAGTGTGTGGTAAATCCCCAAAACCTTTTTTTAACTAGTACTGTTGTAACTAACCCATATTTTACCTATAGGTTTGAATTAATCACTATCAGTCAGTTGTGTATTTTTGGACATTGAATCTTTGACAATACTTGTACATCTCACTAAGACTACGCCAAGTCACCAACTAATCAGTTATGCACAGCTAGCGTCATGTATGACCTCCAGGGTTGTCAGTGTGTGGTTTGGTTGTCTTTGCGCTTTAAGAGCATTGGTGTTCAGGAGTGACTGTCTACTTTAGAGGAAATGGTCATGTTTGTTCTGTTTGGACAGATATGGCCTTGATGGAGCAGTCTCCGATAAAGTGTTGCAACCACAAATGTTCTTTCCATAGATCATGTCTGACATGAACAATTAATAATTTGTGGCATAAACCCTTTGAATGAACTTCTGACCTAATTATTTTAGTTAAGGGTTTGTGTCCTTTTCTATTCCCATCAGACATGATGGATTATTCTTTAATCTGACAACAGTAATATATTGGTATGGAACACCAGTATAACGTCACAGTTTATGCAACATTGATTTAGAATTGTTAGCTTAGGTAGGGGCCATATCTAAGTTTTTGAAAACGAATGCAGCAAAAATCTCTTCCAAACCAAAGGATACTGAGTGAAATTAGATTTTTATTCAATTGAAATCCCTGTCAGACCCCTAAAAAAAATGTAATTAACTAGGCAAGTCAGTTAAGAACAATTTCTTATTTACAATGACTGCGAAACCCGGACGACGCTGGGCCAAATGTGCACCGCCCTATGGGTGCAGTGACACCTTTTGCACTGATATTTATTTTTTTATTATATATTTTTTTAACCTTTATTTAACTAGGCAAGTCAGTTAAGAACTAATTCTTATTTTCAATGACGGCCTAGGAACAGTGGGTTAACTGCCTGTTCAGGGGCAGAACGACAGATTTGTACCTTGTCAGCTCGGGGATTATGAACTTGCAACCTTCCGGTTACTAGTCCAACACTCTAACCACTAGGCTACCCTACCCTCTTCGACCACTGCGCCACTCAGGAACACCAATGTGAAAATGAAGATTATGTATTCAGAGTCTTTGAACTAATTCTTTAGTCTTTGAACTAAGTCCTTGACTCAACACGTTCAGAATGTCACCTATGAACTTCAGACAACACAGAATAGTTACGGAGTCTTAATTCCAGATTGCTACAGGGAATTATTGGCTACATCTGCCCCTCTTTGGAGTTAGGATATTTACAAGGTTCATTTCTACAGGGCTGCATACGGTGCCCTCTCTCTCCTTTCTCTTCCACTGTCAGACCTTTAATTCAGACACACATTTCCATACAGTAGTCTCTGTGGAGTCAACCTGAGGTCGAGGAGTTTCTCACTACTTACTTGTTGTATCCCATAAGTGCAGTCTGACCATCCCTCTATATTTTCACACCTTTAATCGAAGGGGATTTGCCCTTAAGTTAAGTTTGTTGACCCGTTTTTTTGCACCACTTTTACCTTGCACTCATAGACTGGATATACCAGTCAGTAATCGAGGACAGAAGCTTCTAGAACCCTCATAGATGGGACATACCAGTCAATAATGGAGGACAGAAGCTTCTAGAACCCTCATAGACTGTATATACCAGTCAATAATGGAGGACAGAAGCTTATAAACCCTCAGACTGGATATACCAGTCAGTAATGGAGGACAGAAGCTTCTAGAACCCTCAGACTGGATACACCAGTCAGTAATGGAGGACAGAAGATTCTAGAACCCTCATAGACTGGATATACCAGTCAGTAATGGAGGGCAGAAGCTTCTAGAACCCTCATAGATGGGACATACCAGTCAGTAATGGAGGACAGAAGCTTCTAAACCCTCAGACTGGATATACCAGTCAGTAATGGAGGACAGAAGCTTCTAAAACCCTCAGACTGGATATACCAGTCAGTAATGGAGGACAGAAGCTTCTAAATCCTCAGACTGGATATACCAGTCAGTAATCGAGGACAGAAGCTTTTGAACCCTCATAGATGGGACATACCAGTCAATAATGGAGGACAGAAGCTTCTAAACCCTCAGACTGGATATACCAGTCAGTAATGGAGGACAGAAGCTTCTAAAACCCTCAGACTGGATATACCAGTCAGTAATGGAGGACAGAAGCTTCTAAACCCTCAGACTGGATATACCAGTCTGTAATAGAAGACAGAAGCTTCTAGAACCATGCAGTGGTCAGACCTGATGAGCGCTGTCAATCAACTACTGTTAGCCAATAAAATCACTTGCCCTCCATCCGTTGCACCCCTATAGGTATTCTGAGTTTATGCCCTGGTCTCCTCTCTACCTTGTAATTATGATACTACAGTGACATGCCAGAATTAAAAGTGGCCCGCTCTGTACCAAGATATAAACCATGGTAATGAATCTTAATTTTGTTCATCTGAGTAGTCGTACTGTTGAAATAGCCCAAAAGGCAGGGAAGGTAATTAACCTGTGCGCAAATTGGAGATAAGGTTGAATCTAATTTAATCTTTTTTTAACGTCGGTTCATGAACCCCATACATTTTAAGTTACCCATCAAGTACTTGTTAATTAGATGTCTGTCAAGATCGGCCTCAATACAGAGATGGTGCCAGTCTTTCTTTAGACCGCATACTGGAACGCTGGAAGTTTTCCAAATGTCAACCCCCCCCCCCCTCATCCTAGTTTAGTTTAACAGATATGAGGAATTGCTCCAAGCCATGGCAGCTTAATTTCCTGTTATACCGGATATTGAGTTTATCCATTTCCAGAGATGATATTGTAACTCTGTTGATGATCTATTCTTTCCTAAAATAGTTTTGAGTGTTTTTGAGGTTGTTGTACCACACCTTAGGCATGTGAAACCTCTGAAGATTCTCTTCATTTCCATGGTGTCACTTCTTTAGTAATCTTTGATTAAATTGTTGGTGCAGCTGAGGGTAATGTCCTGAGCGCCACAGCAGTCAGCGAGCACAGCTGCAGCCGCCTGTGCAGATGGTGCCTGCGCTTCTCAGATGTTTGCTTCCTGGCTGCCTAGGAGGCTGTTTACTGCACCGCTCTCTAGCTCTGCGCATACGCCACGGTCAGACTGTGGGGAGAGAGCTTCTCCACAAAAACACTAACCAAGTACATGAAAATATGTATGAAAACATCCATAGAGTGCTCGAATATCCCGCTCCTGTTGTCACATTTTGTCAAAGGCAAAAGCCTCTCTCTGTTTGTGTAGTGTGTTAAATTAGTTATGTGCCTTTCTGAGCAATGCTCATTCAAATCAATGCCATCTCAGCCCTGGTTGACCCTAATCCACAACGCTAGAAATAAGAACAGAAATAACAACAATAGAATGATAACAGTAAATAGTTATAAAAAATATAATAAATAATAGGGACAATAATATAACAAGCTACTATTATTAACACTAATACTACAACTATCCCTACTACTATCATTACCACCAGTAGCATTTCTACCTGTAATATCTCTACTGCTCCATTACCACCAGTAGCATTTCTACCTGTAATATCTATACTGCTCCATTACCACCTGTAATATTTCTACCTGTTATATCTATACTGCTCCATTACCACCTGTAATATTTCTACCTGTAATATCTATACTGCTCCATTACCACCAGTAGCATTTCTACCTGTAATATCTATACTGCTCCATTACCACCTGTAATATTTCTACCTGTTATATCTCTACTACTACCATTACCACCAGTGGCATTTCTACCTGTAATATCTCTACTGCTCCATTACCACCAGTAACATTTCTACCTGTAATAGCACTACTGCTACCTACTATAACTATTGCTACTTTGTCTGTCTCCCTCTGTCGCCCTCTATCCCTCTCTCCCCCTCTCTCTCTCTCTCTCTCTCTCTCTCTCTCTCGCTCTCTCTCTGTCACCCTCTCTCTCTCTCTCTCTCTCGCTCTCTCTCTGTCACCCCCTTCTTCTGCACCCTCTTCTTTCCCTCTCTCTCTCTCTCTCTCTCTGTCCCCCTTCTCTCTCTCTCTCTCTCTTGTCGCCACCCCCCCTTCTCTTCTCTCTCTCTCTTTCACACTCTCTCTCTCTCTCTCTGTCGCC